>NC_135234.1:631514051-632162979 GCF_051348905.1 Ranitomeya variabilis | reverse complement strand
AGGCTTAAATTTAGGAGAGGAGACCTTCATAGGAACAAATCGAGAAGACAGCCATACCAAATCCCCAACACGAAGTCGGGGACCCACACCGCGGCGGCGGTTGGCAAAATGCTGAGCCTTCTCCTGTGACAACTTCAAGTTGTCCACCACATGATTCCAGATCTGCTGCAACCTATCCACCACAGAATCCACCCCAGGACAGTCAGAAGGTTCCACATGTCCCGAGGAAAAACGAGGATGGAAACCAGAGTTGCAGAAAAATGGCGAAACCAAAGTAGCGGAACTAGCCCGATTATTAAGGGCAAACTCAGCCAACGGCAAGAAGGTCACCCAATCATCCTGATCTGCCGAAACAAAACACCTCAAATAAGCCTCCAGAGTCTGATTAGTTCGCTCCGTTTGTCCATTAGTCTGAGGATGAAAGGCAGACGAGAACGACAAATCAATGCCCATCCTAGCACAAAAGGATCGCCAGAACCTGGAAACAAACTGGGATCCTCTGTCAGACACAATATTCTCAGGAATGCCGTGTAAACGAACCACATTCTGAAAGAACACAGGAACCAGATCGGAAGAGGAAGGCAGCTTAGGCAAAGGCACCAAATGGACCATTTTAGAAAAGCGATCACATACCACCCAGATGACAGACATGCCCTGAGACACCAGGAGATCAGAAATGAAATCCATGGAAATGTGTGTCCAAGGCCTCTTCAGGACAGGCAAGGGCAAGAGCAACCCGCTGGCACGAGAACAGCAAGGCTTAGCTCGAGCACACGTCCCACAGGACTGCACAAATGACCGCACATCCCGTGACAAGGAAGGCCACCAAAAGGACCTAGCCACCAGATCTCTGGTGCCAAAAATTCCCGGATGACCTGCCAACACCGAGGAATGAACCTCGGAAATGACTCTGCTGGTCCACTTATCAGGAACAAACAGTCTGTCAGGTGGACAAGAGTCAGGTCTACCAGCCTGAAATCTCTGCAACACGCGTCGCAAATCAGGAGAAATGGCTGACAAGATAACTCCTTCTTTAAGAATACCAACAGGTTCTGCGACTCCAGGAGAGTCAGGCACAAAGCTCCTTGAAAGAGCATCAGCCTTCACATTCTTTGAACCAGGTAAATACGAGACCACAAAGTCAAAACGGGAGAAAAACAATGACCAGCGGGCCTGTCTAGGATTCAGGCGTTTAGCAGACTCGAGATACATCAAATTTTTGTGATCAGTCAAGACCACCACACGATGCTTAGCACCTTCGAGCCAATGACGCCACTCCTCAAATGCCCACTTCATGGCCAGCAACTCCCGATTGCCAACATCATAATTCCGCTCAGCAGGCGAAAACTTCCTAGAGAAGAAAGCACATGGTCTCATTACCGAGCAACCAGGGCCTCTCTGTGACAACACGGCCCCTGCCCCAATCTCCGAAGCATCCACTTCGACCTGAAAGGGAAGTGAGACATCAGGCTGGCACAAAACAGGCGCTGAAGTAAACCGGCGCTTCAACTCTTGGAACGCCTCCACGGCTGCAGGAGCCCAGTTAGCAACATCAGAACCTTTCTTGGTCATATCCGTCAAAGGTTTAACAACGCTAGAAAAATTAGCGATAAAACGACGGTAGAAGTTAGCAAAACCCAAGAACTTCTGAAGACTCTTAACTGACGTGGGTTGAGTCCAATCATGAATAGCTCGGACCTTGACTGGGTCCATCTCCACAGCAGAAGGGGAAAAAATAAACCCCAAAAAGGGAACCTTCTGTACTCCAAAGAGACACTTTGAGCCCTTAACAAACAACGCGTTCTCACGCAAAACCTGAAACACCATCCTGACCTGCTCCACATGTGAGTCCCAATCTTCAGAGAAAACCAGAATATCATCCAGATAAACAATCATAAATTTATCCAGATACTTCCGGAAAATATCATGCATAAAGGACTGAAACACTGAGGGGGCATTAGAGAGCCCAAAAGGCATCACCAAGTACTCAAAATGACCTTCGGGCGTATTAAATGCAGTCTTCCATTCATCTCCTTGCTTAATGCGCACAAGATTGTACGCACCACGTAGATCTATCTTGGTGAACCACTTGGCACCTTTAATCCGGGCAAACAAGTCCGACAACAGAGGCAAAGGATACTGAAATTTAACTGTGATTTTATTCAGAAGACGATAGTCAATACAAGGTCTCAAAGATCCGTCCTTCTTGGCCACAAAAAAGAATCCCGCACCAAGAGGGGAAGAGGATGGACGGATATGCCCCTTCTCCAGAGACTCCTTGATATACGAACGCATTGCGGCATGCTCAGGTACAGACAGATTAAATAATCTACCCTTAGGAAATTTACTACCTGGAATCAAATCTATGGCGCAGTCACAGTCCCTATGAGGAGGCAGAGCACTGGATCTGGACTCGCTGAATACATCCTGATAATCAGACAAATACTCAGGAACTTCCGAAGGAGTAGAGGAAGCAATAGACACCGGCGGGGAATCAGCATGAATTCCCTGACAACCCCAACTTGACACAGACATTGCCTTCCAATCCAAGACTGGATTGTGGGTCTGTAACCATGGCAGACCCAAAATGACCAAATCATGCATTTTATGCAGAACAAGAAAACGAATCACCTCCCGATGTTCAGGAGTCATGCACATGGTTACCTGCGTCCAAAACTGCGGTTTATTTTCCGCCAATGGCGTAGCATCAATACCTCTAAGAGGAATAGGATTTACCAACGGTTCAAGAACAAAACCACAGCGCTTGGCACTTGACAGATCCATAAGACTCAGGGCAGCACCTGAATCCACAAACACCATAACAGGGTAAGAAGACAATGAGCAAATTAAAGTCACAGACAAAATAAATTTAGGTTGCAAATTACCAATGGCGACAGGACTAAGTAACAACCCTTGTTAGGCGTTTAGAGCATGCTGATATAACATGTGTAGAATCACCACAGTAAAAACACAACCCATTCTGACGTCTATGATTTTTCCGCTCATTTCTAGTCTGAATTCTATCACATTGCATTAAATCAGGTGTTTGTTCAGACAACACTACCAGAGGATTAGCGGTTTTGCGCTCCCGCAAACGCCGGTCAATTTGAATAGCCAGCGCCATGGAATCATTCAGACTTGTAGGAATGGGGAAACCCACCATCACATTCTTAATGGCTTCAGAAAGGCCATTTCTGAAATTTGCGGCCAGAGCACACTCATTCCACTGAGTAAGCACGGACCATTTCCGAAATTTTTGGCAATACACTTCAGCTTCATCCTGGCCCTGAGAAATAGCCAGCAAGGCTTTTTCTGCCTGAACTTCAAGATTGGGTTCCTCGTAAAGCAATCCGAGCGCCAGAAAAAACGCATCAATATTTGCCAATGCCGGATCTCCTGGCGCTAGCGAGAAAGCCCAATCCTGAGGGTCGCCCCGTAAAAAAGAGATAACAATTTTAACTTGCTGAGCTGAATCTCCAGATGAACGGGGTCTCAGAGAAAGAAACAATTTACAATTATTCCTGAAATTCCTAAACCTAAATCGGTCTCCAGAAAACAGTTCAGGAATAGGAATTTTAGGTTCAGACATTGGACTACTGGTAACAAAATCTTGTATGCCCTGCACACGAGCAGCAAGCTGGTCTACACTTGTAATCAAGGTCTGGACATTCATGTCTGCAGCAAGCACAAGCCACTCAAAGGTAAAGGGGAGGAAGAGAGGAAAAAAAAAAAAAAAAAACAACTCAGAATTTCCTTTCTTATAATCCCACTTCTGCAATGCATTAAACATTCAATGTTGGCCTGGCATACTGTTATGACCCCAATGGCAGAGGGTCTCAGAAATAGTTACCAAGTCTGCAAACACAAAAACCAGCTCATAGGGCAGTGGTAACTGGGCTGACCATATATCTAATCCTAGCACCACAACTAACAGCAGCCGAGGAACGTGCCTACGTTGATTCTAGACGTCTCGCGCCAGCCGGAGTACTAACTAACCCTAGAAGGGAAAAGAAAGACCTTTCTTGCCTCCAGAGATAAAGACCCCAAAAGTTGGATACAAGCCCCCAACAAATAATAACGGTGAGGTAAGAGGAAAAGACAAACGTAAGAATGAGCTAGGTATTTAGCAAAGAGAGGCCCACTAGCTAATAGCAGAATATAGTAAGATAACTTATATGGTCAGCAAAAACCCTATCAAAAATATCCACGCTGGAAATTCAAGAACCCCCGAACCGTCTAACGGCCCGGGGGGAGAACACCAGCCCCCTAGAGCTTCCAGCAAGGTCAGGAATCACATTTAGTACAAGCTGGACAAAAATGAGAGCAAGCAAATAACTGAAAAACTGAAACTGAAAAAAACTGAAAAAAACTGAAAAAACAAAGAAGCAAGACTTAGCTTAATTTTGCACGAACCAGGACCAGCAGATAGGAGCAAACAAAAAGGATCTGATTACAACGATGCCAGGCACTGGACTAAGGATCCATGAGGTTTATATAGCAACACCCCTGGACTAACGACCCAGGTGGGTGCAAACTGAGGGAAGAAAATCCCAGAGTCATATCACTAGTAACCACCAGGGGGAGCCAAAAAGTCTAATTCACAACAGTCTTTCTTGGACCAGCACTCCTCCCATTTGGCACAGGTGATTTTAATTGGCAGGAGACTGCAAAGTAAGGGGTCTAGCTTATTTTGGCTCTCACTGAAGAGCTGGAGGAAGGTGAGTTTCAGTGCTCCTTTCATTTTGGTGCTGGTGCTGTGTGGCGGCCATTGTTCCTATGGCTTTGTGCAGGTGGGGCGGCGCGGTCTGGAGTCATGGGGGCTCAGTCTCGCAGTATGGGTGCTGTATGGCAACAGGCCATCCGCCTTGCTGGTGCATTGCCGCTGTGGCGATGATCGCCACACGGCTCTGCTCCGTTAGGGCGGTAGGACCCACTACGAGGTTTTCCGTGACGTGGCAGTGGGCTTCATACAGTCTGATCAGAATGTTAAACTGAAAATCTCATATTCAGTTATATAAATTTTTGCCTAGCAGCTTTAGATCAACTTCTGATTTTTTGAGGTGCGGTCCATGCCTTTTTTTTTCTTCTTCCTTCTTTGATATCACCTTCACAATTCTTGCATCCATTGAACTTGTGAGTTTTTGGAGAGTTTCTGCTTGTATTTCTTTGTATGAAGTCAGAATAGCCTCCCAGAGCTGCTGTTTTGATGTGAACTGCCTCCCACTCTCATAGATTTTTTGCTTGATGGTACTCCAAAGGTTCTCTATAGGATTGAGGTCAAGGAAAGATGGTGGCCACACCATGAGTTTATCTCCGTTTATGCCCATAGCAGCCAATGACTCAGAGGTATTCTTTGCAGCATGAGATGATGCATTGTCATGCATGAAGATGATTTTGCTCCTGAAGGTACTTTTCTGCTTTTTATACCATGGAAGAAAGTTGTCAGTCAGAAACTCTATATACTTTGTAGAGGTCATTTTCACACCTTCAGGAACCTTAAAGGGCCCTACCAGCTGTTTCCCCATGATTCCAGCCCAAAACATGACTCCTCCACCTCCTTGCTGATGTCGCAGCATTGTTGGGACATGGTGGCCATCCACCAGCCATCCACTACTCCATCCATCTGGACCATCCAGGGTTGCTCGACACTCATCAGTAAACAAGACTGTTTGAAAATTAGTCTTCATGTATGTCTGGGCCCACTCAACTACTTGTGAACACTGTTTAGGGGTGGCCGAATTGTAGGTTTATGCACCACATCAAGCTTTTGAAGGATCCTACACCTTGAGGTTCGTGGGACTCCAGAGGCACAAGCAGCTTCGAATATCTGTTTGCTACTTTGTAATGGTATTTTGGCAGCTGCTCTCTTAATCCAATGAATTTGTCTGGCAGAAACCTTCCTCATTATGCCTTTATTTGCATAAACACTCTTTGTGTTCTGTTTCAGTCACAAATCTCTTCACAGTATGATGATCACTCTTAAGTTTTGGTGAAATATCTAATGTTTTCATCCCTTGACCAAGGCATTGCACTATTTGATGCTTTTTGGCAGCAGAGAGATCCTTTTTCTTTCCCATGTTACTTGAAAACTGTGGCCTGCTTAATAATGTGGAACATCATTTTTAAGTAGTTTTCTTTTAATTAGAATCACCTGGAAAACTAATTATCACATGTGCTTAAGATTGATTTCAGTGATCCATTGAGCCCTGAGACACAATACCATCCATGAGTTTATTTGAAAAACAAAACAATTAAATCTTTATGACACTTAAATCCAATTTGCATAATAATTTGTAACACGGTGTAAGGTGATCCCTTTTTGTATGCATACCTCTTTTTCTCATTGGTTTCTATGCTCATCTACAGTATGCATTAGGTTGATCCCTGAATTAAATATAGATCTTTATTTGTTGTATTACATTTTGTGGTGCCCGCTACTACATACTGTACCTTTAAAACATTTACAGTGCCTTGCGATAGTATTCGGCTCCCTGGAACTTTTCAACCTTTTCCCACATATCATGCTTCAAACATAAAGATACCAAATGTAAATTTTTGGTGAAGAATCAACAACAAGTGGAACACAATTGTGAAGTTGAACGAAATTTATTGGTTATTTTAAATTTTTGTGGAAAATCAAAAACTGAAAAGTGGGGAGTGCAAAATTTTGTTCAACTTCACAATTGTGTTCCACTTGTTGTCTGCCTCACCACAATGGAGGTGTCCTGGTGGGGTCTGAGGTTTATTGCACAGATCACTTTCGTCCTTCAGGTGCAGCTTCTCTGTCTCTCCAGGACCATGTCAGTGAATGAGATTAGAGCCCATTGTCTCCTCACATAGATAGCAGCAGGTGGAGACAGTGACGCCAGCGCTGAATGTGCGCCGGGCACCATGTGTCACAACACCGCACGAGAGCTCCGGGACTGCAAGTGCTGACACCGCTGGAACGGCGCTAGCACAGGAGGTGAGTGTATGTGTTTTCTTTTATCGAGGCCTAACATTTAGTTCAAAAAGGGGTTGTCCTAGTAGTGGGCAACTCCTTTGAAGGGAGCCTATCACTCAATTTATGCTGCCCGTACTGTGGCATACATTGCAGCTAAGTATGTTTTTCTCTGAGAAGCTCTGTTCTAATGCCCCCGTCACACTTAGCGAGGTCGCTAGCGAGATCGCTGCTGAGTCACAAGTTTTGTGACGCAACAGCGACCTCAGTAGCGATCTCGCTATGTTTGACACGTAGCAGCGACCAGGCCCCTGCTGTGAGATCGCTGGTCGTGTCGGAATGGCCTGGACCTTTTTTTGATCGTTGAGGTCCCGCTGACATCGCTGAATCGGTGTGTGTGACATGGATTCAGCGATGTCTTCACTGGTAACCAGGGTAAACATCGGGTTACTAAGCGCAGGGCCGCGCTTAGTAACCCGATGTTTACCCTGGTTACCAGTGTAAAATGTAAAAAAAACAAACAGTACATACTCACCTTCGCGTCCCCCGCCGTCCGCTTCCTGCACTGACTGAGAGCCGGCCGTAAAGTGAAAGTACAGCACAGCGGTGACGTCACCGCTCTGCTGTTAGGGCCAGCGCTCAGTCAGTGCAGGAAGCGGACGCTGGGGGATGCGAAGGTGAGTATGTAGTGTTTGTTTTTTTTACATTTTACACTGGTAACCAGGGTAAACATCGGGTTACTAAGCGCGGCCCTGCGCTTAACAACCCGATGTTTACCCTGGTTACCCGGGGACCTCGGCATCGCTGGTCGCTGGAGAGCTGTCTGTGTGACAGCTCTCCAGCGACCACACAGCGACTAAACAGCGACGCTACAGCGATCGGCATCGTTGTCTGTATCGCTGCAGCGTCGCTAAGTGTGACGGGGCCTTAATTGACAGGTCTCTCCCATGTGTAAACATTAGTCAGCACGGTGGCTCAGTGGATGTCATTGTTGTTCTGAAGCTCTGGAGTCCTGGGTTCATATCCCACTACGGCAACATCTGCAAGGAGTTTGTATGTTTCCCCATATTTATGTGGGTTTCCTCCCACATTCCAAAGACATGTTGATATAGAATTTAGATTGTGAGCCCCATTGTGGACAATGATGATAATAATGTGTGTAAAGCGCTGCAGAACATGATGATCCTAGAATTCTGTAGAGCATAATATAATATATGGAGAGACCTTCCAATCAAGTAGAGGGATGAGTGGAGAAGCAGAATGAGGGTAGCACCGGACTAGTCAGGTCTCTCCCTATAATCCCCAGCCTGCTCTTCAGCCCATATTTTCTCTGCAGTGTTTCAGAGAAAAACATACCTGGCTGCAGCCAGGATCTAATTCATGATGCCTGTGGTTTGGGCAGAGTGAATCGGGTGAAAGGTTCCCTTTAAATCCCTGAGTCGACACAAGATAAATATGACATTAAAAAAATCAATTAACTATAAAAAAATATCACTTCATAGGTAAAAACATTTATAACATTACACTGTAATATAGGAAACTTACACAGCAGTTTTAATTAGAGATGAGCGGATCGATTTGCGGGACTCTGGTGCAGTATCAGGGTCAGTGGTACAAAGCAGATATACGGGAGCTCGGCGAATCTCGTACCTTCCAGCGTCCACACGCTGCTTTTGATTAGCCAGTACTGTCGCGATGTCATGTGTGTGACGTGATTCACAGGTGACGTTGCCCCAGCCCTGACAAATGAAAAACCGCATTGGGAAAGCTGGAAAGTAAGAGATTCGCAGACCTGTCGTATAACTGATATGGATGCTGAACTTGTGTCTTGTGAATCAATCTGCTCATCAATACTTCTAGTTCTTGATACCATACTCCAGAATAAACCCTGAAGGGGGCACCACCAGTTGTATGAATGACTATGTGTATATATATATATATATATATATATATATATATATATATATATATATATATATATCTATATATATAATTGTCTAAGGGTTTTTCTGTCTGTCTGTCTGTCCTGGAAATCCCGCGTCTCTGATTGGTCGAGGCCGCCAGGCCTCGACCAATCAGCGACGGGCACAGCATGGCGACGATGATGTCATAATGGAAATCCCGAGTCTCTGATTGGTCGAGGCCGCCAGGCCTCGACCAATCAGCGACGGGCACAGTATCGACGTAGATGTCATAATGGTTGCCATGGCGACGATGATGTCATAAAGGTTGCCTCGACCAATCAGCGACGGGCACAGTCTGCTGCGAATTCTGGAATCATCATTGTCCATATACTACAGGGACATGCATATTCTAGAATACCCGATGCGTTAGAATTGGGACACAATCTAGTATATATATATATATATAACAGATCTGTGGCAGGTCAGAATAGTTATCTCACCCGATAAATTCATTAGCATTTGGGGTGTTATTGGTCTGGGTTATTTTTTTACTCTGAGGTGACTTCAGCTGTTTCCGTTGGAGAAGAATCATGCACAAGTGGGTTAGTCTCCATCTGTACCAGGGCTGGAATGGCCATTTGGCAATTCTGGCAAATGCCAGAAGGGCCAGTCTGGTTGTGGGCTGCCTTGTGTGCTACATTGTTAACAGAATCAATGTTCTTAAGACACCCATACAGTTAACAGTTGTGACGGAGCACAAAGCCGGTCACTCCGTCACTTACCTCAGCATGCCGTGGGTATAATTAGAAATATTGGTCTTGTAGTAAATCTTCCTTTCCTTCATCCAGGGTAATATTAGTAATATATCCCATCTGGTTATTGGGGACTAGGACACCATGGGCCTGTGTGATTTCAAATGCCAGGGCTGAATTTCATCCCCAGTCCGTACCTGATCTGTACTGAAGGTACATGAAATGAGAAGGTATTTTTAACAGTCTAAGTGAATGGCTCGGTTCCAAGTCTACTGGTTCTGCTTTGACATTCTTTCTGAAAAGAGCACAAATTGTCTCTTCAGAGAGGAAGAGGACTAGAATTCTAGTGCCAGCTATAGGAAGTAGCAATTCTAAAAGTCAATGTTGACTCTTTAATGAGCCTTGTCACATGACTTTGGATAAAAGCCAAAACCAGAATCCCAATTTGCAGACACTGTGTTTCGGGGGGGCAGTACCGGCTTGAAAGTCTCCTCATCTCGACATGCTTGACATGTCACTCTCCGCAAGTAGAAACGATACCCCTTGGTTTCTGAAAAGAAGTAATGTAACTCTTAATCATCACTGTGATCCTCCTTCTACTGGAGGTCAGTTTCTATAAGGGTACTGTCACACAGTACCATTTTGATCGCTACGACGGTACGATTCGTGACGTTCTAGCGATATCGTTACGATATCGCAGTGTCTGACACGCAGCAGCGATCAGGGATCCTGCTGAGAATCGTACGTCGTAGCAGATCGTGTGGAACTTTCTTTCGTCGCTTGATCACCCGCTGACATCGCTGGATCGTTGTGTGTGACAGCGATCCAGCGATGTGTTCGCTTGTAACCAGGGTAAACATCGGGTAACTAAGCGCAGGGCCGCGCTTAGTAACCCGATGTTTACCGTGGTTACCAGCGTAAACGTTAAAAAAACAAACAGTACATACTTACATTCCGGTGTCTGTCCTCCAGCGTCTCAGCTTCTCTCCACTGTGTGAGCGTCTGCCAGCCGGAAAGCGAGCACAGCGGTGACGTCTGACGTCACCGCTGTGCTTGCCGGCTATGGCGCTTACACAGTGGAGAGAAGCAGAACGCCGGGGACAGACACCGGAATGTGAGTATGTACTGTTTGGTTTTTTTAACGTTTACGCTGGTAACCAGGGTAAACATCGGGTTACTAAGCGCGGCCCTGCGCTTAGTTACCCGATGTTTACCCTGGTTACCGGGGACTTCGGCATCGCTCCAGCGCCGTGATTGCAACGTGTGACAGCAGTCTACGACGCTGGAGCGATAATCATACGATCGCTGCGACGTCACGGATCGTGCCGTCGTAGCGATCAAAATGGTACTGTGTGACAGTACCCTAAGGCTTGTTCATCTTTTTAGCCTCCTAGACTGACATAACTCAGGTGCCTTTTGCCTGGTTTCTTTTGCAAGTTTAGGTTCTCATATATTGTCATGTAAAAGGTTTAAGACAGTTTCTGTGCCAAATCTTCTCAGGACTTTATTTGTCTTCTGGGCGAAGTTGGTATATGGGAACATCTGGCAACTGGGAGCAGATGACATATGACTTGTGATTCCCAAAGTTGTGGTTGCATGGAACATCCAAATCATGCAAAAGTACAAGATTTCCTGGTTGAGGATTATGAAAGTTCTCCTTCTTATCATTTATATTTTTGTTTTGCCTAATCTGATTCCCAACGGCAGTTTCAGCTTTCATGGGCTTCAATATCAACAAGAATATATAACAAGAATATCATCAGCTGTAATTCCAGTAAGGTCTCGCTCTCACTGCTGTATAACATGGCCGATTTCTATGCGATGTTTTATACTCTGGGACAGTTCACATCAGTGATTATTTTCCCATGCCGATTCCACATGAGAAAACAATTGATTGTCAGTGAGACGTGGCTCAGATTCACCCATACAAGTCTATGGATGCTTGTGAAACATCGGACAGGACTCGGAGGTCATCCCAGGGCAGTCAGATATACGCCGAGACAGACAATGGAGGAGATGGAGAAATTATTTTCTCCCTCTTCTCCACACCTGTACTGTGATCCGGAGATCCGGATCGGAGCACAGAGCACTGACACTAGCATATCGCATCAGTTGCTCTTACATTGGATGCTATATGCTCATGTGCCTCCAGCTTGAGTAACATCAACAGGCAATATGGCTTCCTGCCCAAACCTAGCTGCGTAAAAATTCTGCAACTTTTGAGCAGAGCTTAGTTAAATGGGCTTTATCACGTGTCTCTTCAGACTTATTAAAATGTATACAGAAATACTGAAGCATGGTTGCCGGCCGAAACGTTGCATCTTGTAATGGCAGAATAAAGACTTTATTTTTTTCACCTGGATATGGATGCTGCTCCTTCCTTCAGTATTTCTGTGAGTATTTGGTCCAATTGGATTCATGGATTGTGGAGCGTGCACCGTGAACACCTGAGTGCTGTTGGTCAATTATCTTTTGTTTGTTTATTAAAATGTATGCCACAAAAATGTAATGTACTCCATTCCTTGACACGAGTACATATCTTACATTGGCACATGTGAACCGTAAGATTCACCAATTTCATTAAGAATTTAGCACATGAAGTTGGTGCAGGTTACTCCAAAACACTGATCATCAAGGCTGGATGCAAAACCACAGTCTTGAGGAGTCAGGCCCTTTGTGGCTCTGTGGTAGCATGTGTCCCGTGTCCTTTCTGTGTCCGTAGCAGTTGTTACCCATGTATGCACAAACCAAGTGTAAATGCAACTGATCCCAAACTATGAAACGAAACCTTGATAGAGGAAATGAATCAGTTTTAAGAATATATAGACTTACCTGTTATGCAAAGCTTCATTGGTAACATGATACAAAAGGCCGTCATTTTGATCAATCCTACCTTCCCACCAGTAGCGTAGCTACCGGGGGGGCAGAGGGGGCGGGCGCCCTGGTCCCCGCGCTCTGAGGGGGCCCACCCGGAGCTACGCTACTGTAACTGCATCGGCGCAGTTACATTCTGCGGCAGAGCAGGGAGAATCAATCTCCCTGCTCTGCCGCTATGGGGCCCCTGATCAGGTGGGGGGGGCCCGGTGCCAGCAGTGGGCCCCCCGCCCGTCATCACATGGTGAGCTGTATCGGCATTTAGCCGATACAGCTCACCGCATAGATGAGGGAAGGAGCGCTGCGCTGTGCTCCTTCCCCCATCATCCCCTGTCAGCATCTGATGTCACTCACAGACGCCGACACTGACAGCGGGCGCGGTGATGTCACCACCCGGCGCCCGCTGTCAGAACAAGAGCGGGAGTAGGGTGCACCGCTGGAACGAAGAGGAAGAAAGGTGAGTATTTTTTTTATGGGGGCTGCCTTATACACTACAGAATCTGCCTATGGGTGGGGGGGTGCTGCCTTATACTACAGGATCTGCCTATGGGGGGTGTTGCCTTTTACACTACAGGATCTGCCTATGGGGGGTGCTGCCTTATACACTATAGGATCTGCCTATGGGAGGATGCTGCCTTATACTACAGGATCTGCCTATGGGGGGGGTGCTGCCTTATTTCAAACAAGCAAATGGGCGGGCACCATCCACTAACAATACTATATAATGTAGTTTCAATACGTATGATGGGGATCACCTAATGCATGTCAACAACATGAACTAAAGAATATAAAGGAAAAGTACATGCACATAATAGGGATCACCCAAACCAATCAAGATATCAAAAAAGCTTTATTACAGAACGAAAAGAGCACACATAAAAACAATTAAAAATCCTTAAAGGATGGTTCACGTTAATACAGATCCATATACTACAGGATCTGCCTATGGGGGGTGCTGCCTTATACTACAGGATCTGCCTATGGGGGATGCTGCCTTATACTACAGGATCTGCCTATGGGGGGGTGCTGCCTTATACTACAGGATCTGCCTATGGGAATGGTGCTGCCTTATATACTATAGGATCTGCCTATGGGGATGGTGCTGCCTTATACACTATAGGATCTGCCTATGGGGGGGGTGCTGCCTTATACACTAAAGGATCTGTCTATGGGGTGGGGGGTGCTGCCTTATACACTACAGGAACTGCCTATGGGGGGATGCTGCCTTATACACTATAGGATCTGCCTATGGGGGGGTGCTGCCTTACACACTACAGGATCTGCCTATGGGGGTGTGCTGCCTTATACACTACAGGATCTGGCTATGGAGGGGGTGCTGCCTTATACTTACAGGATCTGCCTATGGGTGGGTGCTGCCTTATACTACAGGATCTGCCTATGGGGGGTGCTGCCTTATACCACAGGGTCTGCCTATAGGGGTACTGTCTTATACTACATGGTCTGCCTATAGGGGTACTGTCTTGTACTATATTGAGGACTATCTGGCACATTATACTATATGGAGGTTATCTATGGGGCCATCATACAGTGTAGGGATTACAGTGAAGGGCCCATCATACAGTGTGGGGATTACAGTGAAGGGGCCATCATACAGTGTTGGAGCCATCAAACAGTTTGGAGTCTACTAAGGGGTCAGTATACTGTGTGGGTGGTACTATACAGTGAGGGGGCATTATACTGTGTATAGAGGAGCTGTACAGGGGAGACTCTGGACATTATTAAATGTAAAGTGGGCACTTATTGTTATAGGGGAACTCAGGTTACTGTGACTATCAAAGTGGCACACAGGGCATTATTACTTTCTAGGGGGCAAAATATGGGCACTGTTTTCTAGGGCACTTGCACCCAGCATTTCTATATTATAGAGGGGTGCTTTAGAATTTACACAGCAGGTGCAGAAATAGGGACACATACGGCAGCAGCGGCTCAGTATTGGGGTATCAGGTGCAGTAATAGGGACACATACGGCAGCAGCGGCTCAGTATTAGGGTATCAGGTGCAGTAATAGGGACACATATGGCAGCAGCGGCTCAGCATTGGGGTATCAGGTGCAGTAATAGGGACACATAAGGCAGCAGTGGCTCAGTATTGGGGTATCAGGGGCAGTAATAGGGTCACATACGGCAGCAGTGGCTCCGTATTGGGGTATCAGGTGTAGTAATAGGGACACATACGGCAGCAGCGGCTCAGTATTGGAGCATCAGGTGCAGTAACAGGGACACATATGGCAGCAGCAGCTCAGTATTGGGGTATCAGGGGCAGTAATAGGGACACATACGGCAGTAGAGGCTCAGTATTGGGGTATCCGGGGCAGTAATAGGGACACATACGGCAGTAGAGGCTCAGTATTGGGGTATCAGGTGTAGTAATAGGGACACATACGGCAGCAGCGGCTCAGTATTGGAGCATCAGGTGCAGTAACAGGGACACATATGGCAGCAGCAGCTCAGTATTGGGGTATCAGGGGCAGTAATAGGGACACATACGGCAGTAGAGGCTCAGTATTGGGGTATCCGGGGCAGTAATAGGGACACATACGGCAGTAGAGGCTCAGTATTGGGGTATCCGGGGCAGAAATAGGGACACATACGGCAGCAGCGGCTCAGTATTGGGGTATCAGGTGCAGTAATAGGGACACATACGGCAGCAGCGGCTCAGTATTAGGGTACCAGGTGCAGTAATAGGGACACATATGGCAGCAGCGGCTCAGCATTGGGGTATCAGGTGCAGTAATAGGGACACATAAGGCAGCAGTGGCTCAGTATTGGGGTATCAGGGGCAGTAATAGGGTCACATACGGCAGCAGTGGCTCCGTATTGGGGTATCAGGTGGAGTAATAGGGACACATACGGAAGCAGCGGCTCAGTATTGGGGTATCAGGGGCAGTAATAGGGACACATACGGCAGCAGCGGCTCAGTATTGGGGTATCAGGGGCAGTAATAGGGACACATACGGCAGCAGCGGCTCAGTATTGGGGTATCAGGTGCAGTAATAGGGACACATACGGCAGCAGCGGCTCAGTATTGGGGTATCAGGTGCAGTAATAGGGACACATACGGCAGCAGCATCTCAGTATTGGGGTATCAGGGCAGTAATAGGGACACATATGGCAGCAGCATCTCAGTATTGGGGTATCGGGGCAGTAATAGGGACACATACGGCAGCAGCATCTCAGTATTGGGGTATCGGGGCAGTAATAGGGACACATATGGCAGCAGCGGCTCGGTATTGGGATATCAGCAGGATGAGGAGTTTGTGCAGGTTGGGAATAGATGGTGATGGGGCTGGAATGTGAGAAGTGAAATGTTTCTTTGTTGTATTCTCTGCAGACGAGCTGTAGCTGGAAGAAGTTGTTATGTCAGTCTGGGCCAGATGAAAAAGACGGGAAAAGTGAACGATTCCATCAGAGAACGTCAGCGGTAAGTCATTATCTGTAAGGGTATGTGCACACGCTGCGGATCCGCAGCAGTTTTCCCAAAGTTTACAGTACCATGTAAACCTATGGGAAAAAAAAACCGCTGTGCACATGCTGCGGAAAAATCCGCGCGGAAACGCAGCGGATTATTTTCCGCAGCATGTCAATTCTTTGTGCGGATTTCGCAGTGGTTTTCAACCTGCACCAATAGGAAAGTGCAGTTGAAAAACCGCAGAGGAATCCGCAGAAGAAACCGCAAGAAAATCCGCAGTGAAAACCGCAGTGGTTTTGCACTGCGGATTTTCCAATTCCGCTGCGGAAAAATCCGCAGCAGAATCCGCAACGTGTGCACATACCCTTACTGTGCTGTGATCACTGACCATATGGCGGTAATATCCATGTTGGTCTTTATATGGAGATTATCTTCAGTAGCAGCACGGTCATCTGCTGAGGTCCTCCTCCAGTATTGGACCCACCGAATTGTAATTGGTTAGGGGCCCACTCAGAAGCTTCGCCCCCCCTGAACCAAAACCCTAGCTGCACCCAGGGGCGTAACTACCGCGGTCGCAGCGGTCGCCATTGCGACCGGGCCCAGCAGGTCAGGGGCCCGGGGCCGGCAGGTCAGAGCAGGGCCGAACTGGCCATCGGGCACTTCTGGCAAATGCCAGAAGAGCCGGTGCCAGTAGTGGGCCGCTGCACTGTTCCTCCCCCTCCCCCCGCCAGTGCCGCCGCCGCCGCATTTAACTATACCGGCGTCTGTGACGCCGGTATAGTTCAATGCAATGGGAGGAGAGAGTGTCACCTGACGCTCCCTCTCCCATCATTCCCCGCTCTGCCTCTGACAGTACACTGCGGGTGCGCGATGACGTCATATCATCGCGCACCTGCTGTGTCTTGGGCAGACTGCAGCCGCCGAGACAGGAGCAGAGGAGCAGGGGAGCAGCGCAGCAGCGCGGGCAAAAGGAAAGGTGAGGAGAGTGGGTTTTTTTAACTGGACTGTGGGGCTGTGCTCTATATATCCCTGTGTGGGCTGTGCTCTATATATCCCTGTGTGGGCTGTGCTCTATATATCCCTGTGTGGGCTGTGCTGTATATACCACTGTGTGGGCTGTGCTGTATATATCCCTGTGTGGGCTGTGCTCTATATACCCCTGTGTGGGCTGTGCTGTATATACCCCTGTGTGGGCTGTGCTGTATATACCCCTGTGTGGGCTGTGCTGTATATACCCCTGTGTGGGCTGTGCTGTATATACCCCTGTGTGGGCTGTGCTGTATGTACCACTGTGTGGGCTGTGCTGTATGTACCCCTGTGTGGGCTGTGCTGTATATACCCCTGTGTGGGCTGTGCTGTATGTACCACTGTGTGGGCTGTGCTGTATGTACCACTGTGTGGGCTGTGCTGTATGTACCACTGTGTGGGCTGTGCTGTATGTACCCCTGTGTGGGCTGTGCTGTATGTACCACTGTGTGGGCTGTGCTGTATGTACCCCTGTGTGGGCTGTGCTGTATGTACCCCTGTGTGGGCTGTGCTGTATGTACCCCTGTGTGGGCTGTGCTGTCTTCCTTGCCCCCTTGTGCCCTCTCCCCTGCCCCCTCGTCACCATTTGCTCGTGTCTTTCTCACTGCCCCTGTATGGAGGGGCTGCATTATACTATGAGGGGGGCTGCATTGTATTCTATGGGGGTTACATTGAATTGTATGGCGGACGGGCGGGCGGGGGGCCCCATTTGGAAGTTCACACCGGGGCCCATAACTTTGTAGTTACGCCACTGGCTGCGCCTCTGGTTCCCACGATCAGTGTTGAGTTTTTGACACTGCAGTGTTTGTGCACCTTAGCTTACTTGGTTTTTTTTTCATTGTGTCTTTGTGTGCATTTTTTACCCTGCATTGTTTGTCTCTGTGTGTCGTGCTTTAAATAAAGCTGCTTTGTTTTTGAAACTTTCTGGTATTGACATTCTTAAGTGCATATTACATGCATTTTTTATGTCTTTACATAGCGTAAATGCACTTATAACACATGTACTTTTTTTTTTACCTATGGATTATCTCCATCTTTTGTAAGTGTATTGGGGTGAATTCTGCACAGAATATTCAGCGTACCTACAAAAGAAATTGACATGCTGCGGATCGGAAAAACGCACCGCAGATGAGTTTACAATGAGTAAAAGGAAGCACAGTGGGCATGAGATTTCCATAAATCCCATCTACGGTACTTTGCTGGTACTGTAAAATGCTGTGTTTTTGCAGAAGCAAAAATATGCAGCACAAAAATGCGATAAAAGCTCATCGTTGGCATACAACTTTAGGTCTCCTTTGCTCAAGGCTGGTGTAGATGAAGTCACAAGAGCAGTAACAATGCAATAGAAATAACAAATCTTCTTAAGTTTAAGTTTTCTTATCCATGATTTCACTAATTTCAAGATGCATTTTGACACACAATTCTTACTCCAGGGTCTAGAATCTCAGTACAGTAATCATCTGAATCCATATCTTCATGATGTCTCACAGTTCCCTCTCACAGTTCCCTCAGTTGTTTTGAGCAGGATAATGACAGACTAGTTTGCTAAGGCGGCCAGCCCTCTATGGCCTATAGCTTTGCTGTTGTCTGTCAGCAGTTCAAACACTGCCATATACAGATATAATCATGCAGCTTATCTACTACGGCCAATTTCAAAGCAATGGATTCAAGTTTGTGAGCAGGATAGTTTTTCTCTGATAAAAAGAGACTTCTACTTATAAAAACTTCTGGTATAAACCCCTTGTTAAGTTCTTGGTACAAAACCCCTCATTGACCTTTTCTGTTGACTTCTATGCAGGGCTGGCGTTAGGGGCAGGCAGACTAGGCAGCTACCTAGGGTCCCCGCTGCCCTAGGGGACCCCAGCCAGGGGCAGACATACTGCTGGTGGCACTGCTCCGGGGCCCAGAGGTGGAGGGGGGGCCCTGCAGTGTATTATACTCTATGGAGGACTATGGGGAGTGTATTATGCTCTATGGAGAACTATGGTGAGTCTATTATACTCTATGGAGGACTATGGGGAGTCTGTTATCCTATATGGAGGACTATGGGGAGTCTATTATACTATATAGAGGACTATAGGGAGTGTGTTTTACTATATAAAGGAATATGGGAAGTGTATTATACTATATGGAGGACTAGGGGGAGTATATTATACTATATGAAGGACTATTGGGGTGTATTATACTATATGGAGGAATATGGGGCTGTATTATACTATATGGAGGACTAGGGGGGAGTGCAAATTGCAGGATATTCATCAAGTGATTGGATTGGTTATGCTGGAGCAAAAATCATTGTTCTCTTCAGCACATCGCCCAGTGAAAACTGCAGATATGCCGCTAAGATGATACCGTATGTGGACAGATTGATCTACTAGTGATTATTCTGTCCCCATCATTATTCCTCAGCCGGTGTAAAGAGGCTGGGAAACAAGCAGCGAATGACTTCAATATTGTTGGTCACGCTCATTTAGTGGCCTGAAATCAGCGCATGTAACTACAACCAAAATGTTTCTGTGTGATGTGTGGTATGTTAGCATTTGGGGCCCCATTGGAAACTTTTGCCTAGGGCCCCACTTTGCCTAAAGCCAGCCCCTGCTTCTATGTGCAGTATTTATGGCTATCCATATCAACGTAGGTGTAGGCTAGCATGGGTGCATGAGTAACGCTGTTCAGTTGAAAAGCCTGGTCACGGTATCCAGTCTACCTCCTATGGACTCTTTTGCCCATTTCTGTCCTTCAGGCTTCTTGACTATATTGTTTTCCTCTGATTCTCCTCCATTCACATCATTTTGCTTTAGCTGGTTCAAAAGAAGGACTGTTTTGGAAAATCCTTGCAGAAATCTTCTATAAAACCAGCAGAAACAAAGGAAAGCATTTAAGTATAGTGATAGTCCTTGGATTGGGCCAAGAGGATCCAGCTTCAATCTTGCTGTGGTTAGTTTCTGTATCATCTGTAGACACCACATACAGTACCTACTACATAGGTTTCTGAAAGATGACAGAATTGGCACTTTTCTTGGGAATGTTTTAGGCCTTCTATTTTCCTCCAGTATCCTGCAAAAGCCTGTCAAATCATCTAGGCAAACAAGAACTTCCAGCAAATGCATGCTATCGATTTCAGCACCTCATGGTGTGTACAATGCGGGAAGTGCTCCACAGAAATATGAAAGCATTGTTTCAAATTCATAGAAACCCAAAATGAAAGTCATCGTCTTCTTATTATCATCTGGATACATGGAAATCTGATGATATCAACATTATAGGTCCAATAAACGAATTCACAGATTAATTTACTTTGCAATAGGCTGTTAAGAACATCCTCAATCCTGGTAGTGGTATACTGATTAGGAATAGTGCGTTTATTCTGAGACCTGTAGCCGACGTACAGTACATTCTATGAGTCATTTTCATACCTCTATTGGGAAAGCATTAGACCTTCTTTACTATTTAATAATCCCAGTAGTCTGTAAGACTTCAAAGTTTTCCTAACACTTTTTTAGGTCACCTCAGGCAATATGTAAAGTGGCCGAGAGTGGTAATCATGATCAAGCTGCTGTATGGTTATGCTCTGGCACTTTACAGGAAAACAGTGCCCCTGTCCCAGTTTGCTGACAGGTGTGTGGTGCATCACACTCACATGTAGGCTGCAGGCCTCCATCTTCATGAGCCACAGAATACAAATCGCGAGACACCAAGTTCATTGCAACAAGCAATGGTTAGTTCAAGTTCATCAGGTTATTACGTGGGATAGGGCACAACACTTCATATTCCTTACTTCCTTAGCACGTCACATCTTCAGCCTCAAGATTTGTTCCTCAGTGAGCTTTGGGCACCAGATGTTGCCGGAATGTCCGCAAGGAATATCTGTATGGCCTCCCATGGTCTCGAACGATTGGTACATGCTGGCCCAAGCAGTCCACCGCACTTGAAATTGAACTTGTTACTGTACATCACTATCGAACAACTATCAGGAAGTGAGTCTCTTTTCTAACCTCATTTTACCCTCCCAGTGTGGGCTAACCTCAAACATTAACTATATCTTATCCTATACCAGTATGTACTAAACCTACAGTATTGTCCTTATCTTATGCCCCAGATTGTAATCTATGTCTTACCCTATGCTGTACACTACCAACCTTATACATTGCTACACATGCATATTATCCTTCACATTACCATATTAACAATATTTATACTACACTATATCATTTTACACACTAGACACATAAAGACAAAGGAAACTATTCACATTACACGATTGTTGTCTGGAACAGGACAATACAGTCCACACCCTTAGGCTACGTTCACATTAGCGGCGCCCGCCGCAGCGGCGGGCGCCGCAGCGGCGCCGCATGCATCATGCGCCCCTATATTTAACATGGGGGCGCATGGACATGCGGTGCACTTGCTTTTTGCGCCGCATGCGTCCCTGCGGCGCCCGCGTCGGGTCGCGGAGGACGCAGCAAGTTGCATTTTTGCTGCGTCCAAAATCAATGAAAAAAAGGACGCATGCGGCGCAAAAAGCTGCGTTGTGCATGTGTTCACATTTGCGCTGTGCGTTGCGGCGGCGACGCTGCGGCGCACACCGCAAATGTGAACGTAGCCTTACAAATGCACCATGGTCCATGATCTTTCATTCTTTAGAGGAATTCTATGGTGAGTGTTAGTAGAGCACACATCCATATCACTTTTGGAGAACAAAAGCATTTCTATCATTCAGATACTTCTTCAATTGGCTTTTCCACTCTGAAAGGGCAGGAACACTCTTAAGGTTGAGTTTACCTTTGTCATCACTTTTCTCTCTGCTGTCAAACAGGGTGAAGGAACTGTATTTGTTCAGAAAACTCTCAGCAATAAAGTGTGGGTAAAAGGAGAGTTTTTACCTCCCTTTCAGTTCCATCTGAATTAGCATTCGTCTCGTCAAACTATTAGTTGTGTCCACCACTAATGAGTTACTCAAACTCCTTGAAGTCTTGCGTACACAGCGCCAATGCATCAAATATCTGATTGATACCTGCAACGGCCATGGAAATGTAAGCTTAATATAGCCATCACAAGGAATGAATCCCTTAAACCCCAAGTTTCTAGCTGCTCAAACTTAATCAGGGGTATATGTGAAAGGTGTTTTTTTTTTATAGAAATCACTAGCTGTTTCCAGCCAGCTAACGCTCGGCACGCTCATTGCTATCTAATTAACGCTGCTGGTGATTAAACTAAAGTAAATAATGACAACATTCAATAGCGCTTACGCAGGTGGTAAAGTAACTTAAAATGAAGTTAATAACAATAATAATCATTAAAAATCTGAATAATACTAATAATACATTTTATTCACAGTGTAAAATCAAAAACAAACTGGATTCAGTAAGATGTGCGTTTTTTATTCATTCCAGCATCTAAACAAATTTCATAACGAAACATAAATTAAGTTAAAATTTCTCTGTAAACACAATTAAATTGTGGGGACAGAGCCTCGTGTGGTAATGTGTGGGGACAGAGCCTCATGTGGTAATGTGTGGGGACAGAGCCTCGTGTGGTAATGTGCAAGTACGGAGCCTCGTATGGTAATATGTGGGGACAGAGCCTCGTATGGTAATGTGTGAGGACGCAGCCTCCTGTGGTAATGTGTGGGGACAGAGCCTCCTGTGGTAATGTGTGGGGACAGAGCCTCGTGTGGTAATGTGTGAGGACGCAGCCTCCTGTGGTAATGTGTGGGGACAGAGCCTCATGTGGTAATGTGTGGGGACAGAGCCTCGTGTGGTAATGTGTGAGGACGCAGCCTCCTGTGGTAATGTGTGAGGACGGAGCCTCATGTGGTAATGTGTGGGAACGGAGCCTCGTGTGGTAATGTGTGAGGACGCAGCCTCGTGTGATAATGTGTGAGGACGCAGCCACGTGTGGTAATGTGTGGGGACGGAGCCTCGTGTGGTAATGTGTGGGGACGAAGCCTCGTGTGGTAATGTGTGGGGACAGAGCCTCGTGTGGTAATGTGTGAGGACGCAGCCTCCTGTGGTAATGTGTGAGGACGGAGCCTCATGTGGTAATGTGTGAGGACGGAGCCTCGTGTGGTAATGTGTGGGGACGGAGCCTCGTGTGGTAATGTGTGAGGACGCAGCCACGTGTGGTAATGTGTGGGGACGCAGCCTCGTGTGGTAATGTGTGGGGACGAAGCCTCGTGTGGTAATGTGTGGGGACAGAGCCTCGTGTGGTAATGTGTGGGGACAGAGCCTCGTGTGGTAATGTGTGGGGACAAAGCCTCGTGTGGTAATGTGGGGGGATGGAGCCTCGTGTGGTAATGTGGGGGGCGGGATTATGTGTGGTAATGTGGTGGGGGGCGGGATTGTGTGTGGTAATGTGGTCGGGGAGGGATTGTGTGTGGTGATGTGGGGGCGGAGCTACTGTGCAGGGGGCGGGATTAGCGAGTAATCACGATGCCTCTTATATATATAGATGATACAGTAAAATTATTTGGGCACTGGTATCCAGCAAGGCTTGAGAGTAGACTTCTTCAATGTGCACAGGAACAATTAGGGTGCATCCCACTAAACCATGGAATAGCTTTCCTTTTGGCGTCAAACTACCTGAGTCTGGTTTGATTTATCTAAAGCAGACCTGGGCAGTGTGTTGGACTTAGTGTTGAGCATTCCGATACTGCAAGTATCGGGTATCGGCCGATATTTGCTGTATCGGAATTTCCGATACCGAGATCCGATACTTTTGTGGTATCGGGTATCGCAACAACATTAATGTAATAATGTGTAAAAGAGAGAATTAAAATAAAAAATATTGCTATACTCACCTCTCCGACGCAGCCTGGACCTCAGCGAGGGAACCGGCAGCGTTGTTTGTTTAAATTTCGCGCTTTTACTTGGTTACGTGAAGTCCCGGCTTGTGATTGGTCAGGGCGGCCATGTTGCCGGGACGCGGACCAATCACAGCAAGCCGTGACGAAATTACGTCACGGCTTGCTGTGATTGGTCCGCGTCCCGGCAACATGGCCGCCATTAACCAATCACAAGCCGTGACGTCACGGGAGGCTGGACATGCGCGTATTTTAAAAAGCGCGCGTGTCCAGCCTCCAGTGACGTCCCGGCTTATGATTGGTCACGGCGCCATGTTGCCGGGACGCGGACCAATCACAGCAAGCCGTGACGAAATTACGTCACGGCTTGCTGTGATTGGTCCGCGTCCCGGCAACATGGCCGCCATTAACCAATCACAAGCCGTGACGTCACGGGAGGCTGGACATGCGCGTATTTTAAAAAGCGCGCGTGTCCAGCCTCCAGTGACGTCCCGGCTTATGATTGGTCACGGCGCCATGTTGCCGGGACGCGGACCAATCACAGCAAGCCGTGACGTAATTTCGTCACGGCTTGCTGTGATTGGTCCGCGTCCCGGCAACATGGCCGCCCTGACCAATCACAAGCCGGGACTTCACGTAACCAAGTAAAAGCGCGAATTTTAAACAAACAACGCTGCCGGTTCCCTCGCTGAGGTCCAGGCTGCGTCGGACAGGTGAGTATAGCAATATTTTTTATTTTAATTCTT
The DNA here is from genome assembly GCF_051348905.1 of Ranitomeya variabilis. Taxonomy (NCBI): domain Eukaryota; kingdom Metazoa; phylum Chordata; class Amphibia; order Anura; family Dendrobatidae; genus Ranitomeya; species Ranitomeya variabilis. Next base: position 632,138,503 of record NC_135234.1, on the reverse strand, counting down.
TATTTTACACATTTATATGGATCCCAGGGTCTGAAGGAGAGTTTCCTCTCCTTCAGACCCTGGGAACCATCAGGAATACCGTCCGATACTTGAGTCCCATTGACTTGTATTGGTATCGGGTATCGGTATCGGATTGGATCCGATACTTTGCCGGTATCGGCCGATACTTTCCGATACCGATACTTTCAAGTATCGGACGGTATCGCTCAACACTAGTTGGACTACGTACGGCACTTTGGCTGTCCTGGTCCATGAGCCAGAGAAGGAACAGCTAAAGTGATGGAAACAGTGACATCCTACACCCGGTGTCTCAATTCTATCAGTATTTGCATCCTCGGGATGCAGACACCAGTGAAAACAATAATGGAATAGCGAACATATAATACTGTGTGATGTACTTTGAAGGGACATCATGCTGTGTTAGCCGGAGTATTACCACAGCAGCGCGTGTTACTTCATATAAGCAGCAGAATCCAACGTAAGGCAAACTGTGTTTAATATATGCAGCTTGAACTGGAACAAAATAAGAAAGCTTTGATAGTAACTACCAATATAATCTAGTCCATGTAACACATGTCTCTCTGTGAAGGAAACAGCAGCAGACTGATGCAATCAGTGAGTGTCCTCTGACCCTTTTTTTTTTTACAAACTTTAACAATCACAGCATAGCTGACAAATGAACACTCATAGACATTCAATGCAGACTACAACAGGAATGGAGTTGTTGCATTTAAACTTATTCCAACACCCCCACTCAACAACTGCTTATCCTGTTAGTCCCATTGCAGTTCTGAATTCTTCAAACTTGGCTCTTGACAATGGCTTTGTCAAAACATCTGCTAACATCTTGTCAGATTCACAGTAAACAAACTTTAGAACTTCACGCTCTACTAAGTCACGCAAGTGATGATGTTTAACATCAATGTGCTTTGTTCTTGCACTTATCCTTTCACTGCTGGCGAGCTTGATACATCCTTGGTTGTCCTCATAGATAACAGTTGGTTCAGCTAGTGGTTTGCCGAATTCTTCCAAAAGTTGCTTCAACCAAATTAACTCTTGACTTGCATGAGCAGCTGATGTATATTCTGCTTCTGTAGAAGACAATGCAACTGACACTTGTTTTCTACTCGACCATGAGATTGAAGTGTGTCCTAACTTGAACAAGTAACCACTTGTTGATCTTCGATCACTTGAGTCTCCAGCCCAATCTGCATCTACATATCCTCTGAGAATTAGATCTCCTGATGCAGAAATCTTTAGACTTAACTCTTGGGTTGCCTTAAGATACTGAAGAAGTCTCTTAATTGCATTCCAATCTCTTTGGCGTGGCTTGCTTACACGTCGGCAGAGAATTCCCACTGTGGCTGAGATATCTGGACGGGTTGTGGTTGCTATGTATAGAAGTGCCCCCACTGCTTGTCTGTAACTGTCATTTGTGGGTAGCAGATCTTCTTCTCCTTCCAATTTTAGGTAAGATGGATCCATTGGAGTTGATATGCCTTTGGCTTCTGACATTCCAAACTGGTTTAGAACTGTGGAGATTTTAGAATTTTGATTAAGAAGAAAACTTCCATCTTCCTCTCTCTGGATTTGGATTCCCAAATAGTATGTCACATCTCCAAGATCCTTGGTCTCGAAATGCTTGTTCAGAATTTGACCTAGTTTTGAAATTTCTCTCTCTTCTTGATGCGCTATTATTACATCATCCACATATAGAATAACATACATCCAATCTTGTGATACACTTTTTGTATACAAACATGGATCCGCTTGAGACCTTTTAAATCCTTCGTCGATTAACACTTTGTTCATCTTAGTGTTCCATGCTCTTGCTGATTGCTTAAGGCCATAGAGAGATTTTTGCATTCTGCAAACAAGGTTCTCTTTACCCCTTTTAACATAGCCTTCTGGTTGAGTCATGTACAGCTCTTCTTCAATGTCTCCATGTAGAAAGGCTGTTTTGATGTCAAAATGTCTTACTTTCATCTGCTGAACAGCAGCTATGGATAATAAAGTTCTGAATGTAGTTTGCTTGGCAACTGGAGCAAAAGTAGCATCATAATCTTCACCATATTTTTGTGAATATCCTTTTGCGACCAATCTTGCTTTAAAACGGTGAATATTACCTTCGGAGTCATATTTGTTCTTAAAGACCCACTTACATCCAATTGCTTTCTTGCCTTGAGGTAGCTCTGTGAGCTCCCATGTTTTGAGCTTATGAAGGGATTCCATTTCTTCATCAGCAGCTTTTATCCATTTTTGCTTCTTATGAATAGGCAGTTTTTGCATTTCCTGCCATGACTGTGGCTCTTCTTCTGGAATTGATCTGACCATATAAGAAAGGCGTTTAGCTGGAATTCCTTTATTTGATCTTTCTGATCTTCTGATCTCCTGAGGTTGGCTTGGTTCTTCTGTTTCTTTTTCAGTACTTTCAGAGCATATCCAGACTTCAGTATTTTCTTTGAGATTCTCTTCAATGTCTGGAATCACTGACTGAAATTCTTGTTCCTTAGGTTGAATTATTTGCGTAACCTCATGAAATTTGAGCGATACTGAGTTTTCATCAATCACTACATCTCTGCTGATTGTTACTGTGTTGGTCTGTGGATGCAGGATTCTGTATCCTTTCTGAGTTTCACTGTACCCCACAAGAACTCCTTCCTTTGCATGAGATTCCCACTTAGAACGTTTTTCTTTGGGAACATGCACAAAAGTTTTGCTTCCGAATATCCTGAGATGCTTCAGGTTGGGCTTCTCACAGTTCCATAGCTCATATGGAGTTTTACTTGTAGCTTTACTTGGCAGTCGATTTTGAAGATAGGTAGCAGTCATGATGGCTTCTCCCCAATATGTTGTAGGTAGGTTTCCATCAAATAGCATACTTCTTCCACTTTCACAAAGAGTTCGGTTCTTTCTCTCTGCTGTGCCATTCTGCTCTGGGTTGTATGGAACGGTTGTCTGGAACACGATTCCATTCTTTTTCAGGATGGTTTGCACTTTACCACTTGTATATTCAGTTCCATTATCTGCTCGCAGTACCTTTGGTATTCTTCCAAATTTGTTAAGAACTGCAGCAAGATATTCTTCAAGTTTCTGTGGAACTTCATCTTTACTTTGAAGTAGGTAAGTAACAGTATATCTGGAATAATCATCAATGAATGTGAGAAAATATCTCTTCTTGCTGGGAGTAAGAACACTCATTGGACCACACACATCTGTATGTATCAAATCCAGTATCTGTGCAGATTTAGTAGTGCTTACTTTAGGAAACGATTTTCTGGACATTTTCCCTTTTAGGCAACTTGTGCACTTCATTGTTTGATTACACTGGTTGATTGCAATACCATTTGCAAGTTGAGCTAGTTTCTTTACTGCTTCTGGATCTCTGTGGCCTAGGCGTCTGTGCCACACATGAATACAGTCCTTATGAAAATCTTGTCTAGCACTGTAAACAGTTTCATTGCATTTCAGCTGATAAAGTTCATCTTTGATTTTTCCTTCGGCAAGGGTATGACCCTTCTTTGAAATGATGCATCTGTCATCCTTAAATGTAACTATATTTCCTTGTTGTGCAAGCTTCTTTACAGATAAAAGGTTACTTTCAAGTTTGGGAACATACAGCACGTCTTTAACTGGGATTTTTCTGACTTGTGCTGAGGATTGAACTTGACAATGGAAATAACCATCTCCTATTCCTTCTGATGTCATATAGTGACCATTAGCTAAAATTACCTTTTCAGACTTGCTTTCATCTAGATTAATGAAGAAATCCTTATCACGTGTCATGTGAGCAGTCGCTCCAGAGTCAATACACCAAACATGGTTTGCATATGGGCTTGTGCTGACCCCAAATGCAGTCGCAATACATGCATCTTCCTTCTTTACAGCTGTTTTAACCTTTTGATGACTGTCCAGCTTTTTAAACTGATTCATTCTTGCTTTCCACACTCTGCAGTCTGCTTTAAGGTGACCAGGTTTTTTACAGACAAAACATTCACGAGTTTCCTTTAAATGACTCTGAGCTTTAGAAAAGTACTGTGTCTTTAATGCTGTTTCTGCTTTGCATATATTATTGCTAATAGTCTCTGACTTTCTCTTGTATTCATCTGCAAGTTTCCCTTTCACATATTCTAGTGTGAGTTCATCATCTGGTCTGGCATCTAATGCAGTCACAAGCGTGTCATAACTTTCTGGAAGACCACTTAATAGTAATGCAGCAACATGAAAATCTTTAATTTCTTCACCAATACCCCTTAGGCGCTCCACAATCTCTAGGGTGTTTCTGATATAGTCCTGCATATGCTGGCCATCACTTAATTTAGACTGATACAGCTTTCTCATAAGATATAGCTTATTGCTGAGATTTGACCTTTCATGCACTTTCTGTAATTCTTCCCACATTTTCTTTGCAGTATCACATTTGCATACATGTACAATCTGGTTATCATCTATGCTGAGGGAAATAGTGCTTTGTGCTTTCTGATCAGTCTCTAGCCAATCACCCGGTACTGGGTCAGGCACAGGCTGTTCAATACATTTCCATGTACCCTCTCTTATAAGTAACATCTTTACCTTGAATTTCCAGGAGCTGTAATTGTGATTTGTGAGACTTGGCACTGTGTACTTCACTGCATTCCTTTCTGTAGACATTCTTGTCTCTTGTACCTCTTTTTTTTTTGTTTGTTACTGGCCCTTTAAGCTGCGCTGTCCGGTGCTCTGTACACTGCGGTACCTTTGCGTTCCGGTGTCCTTGTATTCCGGGGGTTCCTCTGTGCTGTCTGCGCTTGGCTCGCTGCTTATTCCGGTGACTGGGCTTTTTACCATTTACTTTCCGGTGGCTGGGCCCATAACCTGTTAGCCGGAGTATTACCACAGCAGCGCGTGTTACTTCATATAAGCAGCAGAATCCAACGTAAGGCAAACTGTGTTTAATATATGCAGCTTGAACTGGAACAAAATAAGAAAGCTTTGATAGTAACTACCAATATAATCTAGTCCATGTAACACATGTCTCTCTGTGAAGGAAACAGCAGCAGACTGATGCAATCAGTGAGTGTCCTCTGACCCTTTTTTTTTTTACAAACTTTAACAATCACAGCATAGCTGACAAATGAACACTCATAGACATTCAATGCAGACTACAACAGGAATGGAGTTGTTGCATTTAAACTTATTCCAACATGCTGTTTAAGAGGCTCTATGGTGACATCATGCTCAGTGGGGGGACTGGGGGGCATCATATTGTATTGGGAGCTGTTGATCAAGATACAAAGGTTGAATTACATGAGCATGATGATTTACTGTTTTCTCATTAAATTAAAAAAAAGCAGTAAAATTATATGATTTTGATTAGCTGCCACAGGTAAAAATATGACTTACAGTAAACCCTATCATAACAAATATTCGGAGTACCAGTGAGTCAGCATACTTAATTATCCTCAATATCAGTGATAAAAATGACTGTAAGAAAATAATAATAAGCAGAATTAAGTTCGGCCTGTTGGTTCTGTCCCCTACAACAGTTTTGGTCTCTCATGTGGACCCTTTGGAAAAGTAATTGCCGACCCTTGGTTTAAATCAAACTGTACAAGTTTTCCTTTGATACTTTAAGTGTCCTTTTGTGGTATGAATGATTTTGTCCTTTGTGGAGGCTAATGGATAAGTCAGTTTGGTTTACATTGTGCTTTGTTTCCAAGTAACTTTGTTTTTCAATGACCCCACAGGCATTTGACTCACTTTTTCACTGACATTTGAGATGATCTTCCACTCTACAATTATGACATATCACTGAGAGCTCAGTGATGTTCAGTCTCTAAACACCCCAATCACAGGGGCACGTCAATAGTCCTTCTTAAAGGGAATCTGTCACATGCAGCATGATACAGAGGTGAGAATGCTGCCACTACCCACAGCAGGCTTTCTATGCACATTGTCTATTGACAGTGACCTGCTTATCCCAGGACGGGGTGGTGTCGGTTTAGCAGTGAGACCTAGTCCCAGCAATGATAATGTCCTTCATTATAAGGAAACACCAGCTCACAGCCTGATAAGTGACACATCGCTGAATTCAGTGTTTTTATCCCTACCTCATGATGTCCTCAGATTATATAGCAAAAACCTGCTGACAGATTCCTTTTAAGGCCATGTTCACACTTTGCGGTTTTTACCGCGGAACTGCGGCGATTTTGATGCTGCGGGTCCGCAGCAGTTTCCATAGCGTTTCCATTTACATGTAAACCCTATGGAAACCGCAAACCGCTGTGCACATGCTGCGGGAAAAACCCGCAGCATGTCACTTCTTTGTGCAGAATCGCTGCGATTCTGCACCCATAGAAATGCATTGAACCGCTTACTTCCCGCATGGGGCTGTGCCCACGTTGCGGGAAGTAAGCGGTTAATGTGCGGGTGGTACCCGGGGTGGAGGAGAGGAGACTCTCCTCCAGGCCCTGGGAACCATATTTGGGGTAAAAAAAAGAATAAAAATAAAAAATCATGTTATACTCACCTCTCAGCGCTGCATGCAGCCGGTCGGTCAGCGTTGCTGTGCGAACAGGACCTGCGGTGATGTCGCGGTCACATGACCGTGATGACGCCTGGGTCACATGACCGTGACGTCACGAAGGTCCTTCTCGGCACAGCATCTTTGGAACCGGATCGCCGCGTGCAGCGCCGAGAAGATCCGGACATCGGAGGGTGAGTATAACCAATTTTTATTATTTTTAACATTACTATTGATGCTGCATATTGCTGCATATGCAGCATCAATAGTATAGGAGTAATCCCGCAGCGGAAACCGCGGAACAAACCGCGATAAATCTGCAGGGATAACCGCAGCGGTTTTGCCCTGCAGATTTATCAATTCTGCTGCGGGAGAACCCGCAGAGGGACGCCGCAAAGTGTGAACGTGGCCTAAGGGCTCCAAACAAATTAGAGCAATGTAGGCAAAATTTATAGACCGGTTTGGACAACAGTTGAATGTGTATAGTGGAACCCTGACAGACGATGTCCGTGCTAGCTAATGGGGCATGGCCAATTTTGGACTTCAAATCCTTTTGTTCACTAATAGATAAGTTGCTGCCATAAGAGACTTGTGGGGCTCTCTCATAGAAAAGACATCTACTAGGTAGTGTGAGGGCTCCTTTGTATGCAAAAATCAGAGAAGATAGCTGCAGGCTGATCAATCAGTCGATCTGACATTCAGTAAACAGTTATCTTAAGTATATGAGGGGCTTTTGGTGTCTCCAGCTAGGAATCTGTCTGGCCGCTCTCAGACATTCTTGAACTCAGAGGCGGACATATCATTGGTGCAACCTGTGCATTCGCACAGGGGCCCAAGAGGTAAGTCTACGTTCACATTTGCGGTCTGCGCCGCAGCGTCGCCGCATGCGTCATGCGCTCCTATATTTAACATGGGGGCGCATGGACATGCGTCGCACTTGCGTTTTGCGCCGCATGCGTCACTGCGGCGCACGCGTCCGGGCGCAGAGGACGCAGCAAGTTGCATTTTTGCTGCGTCCAAAATCAATCAAAAAAAGGACGCATGCGGCGCAAAACGCAGCATTGTGCATGCGTTTTGCTGCGTTTTTGTTTGCGTTGTGCGTTGCGGCGCCGACGCTGCGGCGCACAACGCAAATGTGAACGTAGCCTAAGGGAGTGCTTCTACCTTTAAAGCAAGTGTAATTGTGCATTATGATGAGTTATTGGGCTGCAAAGGGCCCCTATATCGTTCTTGCAGAGGGGCCCTCTTCTGTCTGTGTCCACCACTGCTTGCACTGCTTCAGATTAGTGCCCTCAGCACAACCACAGTACGACGTTGCTTCTCTAAACTACCTTACCTTTGCAAAGCATCTCTTCACTTGCAAACTCTCTCTCCCATCTACTAAGCCACTGTTCTACACCCAGAGAGGTTTACTCTCGGTACCGGTTTGGAGGTCTCTCTCACCCACCTGCTAGACCTCCAGCAGTACTAACTACGGCACACTTGGTCTCCAGCACAATACACAGCACCAACAGTAGTACCATTCTACAGGCTCCACTCTACACCTTGGCAGCACCAGATCTGGTGCTTCTGCAACACTGGTCCCGAGTCCCGACAGCCGAGTCATACAAATCCACCAGTCCTTCCACATTCAAAAGAACACCCCGGGCCCTCACCCCTTTTCCCCCAGAGAGGATGAGCACACGATCTCATACCCCAACATTGCTCCACACTGCACTGTCATGTGCAAGGACCTCACCACTGCTCTGCTGTGTCTTTTCTTATGCTCATCCAATCAGCAGTTGGCATGAATAGAGGTCCTGAACATATTGATGTGTATAGATAGAAATCAGGTCTAGCAAGGAGGATCTCATTGATTCTCCCTTCTCGGCTTGGTTACCCTGGTACCAATTTAGGGTTACTCTAATTGTCCTCTGGTATAATTTTCTCTGAGATATTTTATTGTCTTACTAGATGGTGGCCCGATTCTAACGCATCGGTTATTCTAGAATATGCATGTCCATGTAGTATATTGCACAGCCCACGTAGTATATTGCCCAGCGACGTAGTATATAGCCCAGCCACGTAGTATATAGCCCAGCCACGTAGTATATTGCTCAGTGACGTAGTATATTGCCCAGTGACGTAGTATATTGCCCAGTGATGTAGTATACAGCACAGAGCCACGTAGTATATTGCACAGCCACGTAGTATATTGCCCAGCCACGTAGTATATTGCCCAGCCACGTAGTATATTGCCCAGTGACGTAGTATATTGCACAGCGACGTAGTATACAGCACAGAGCCACGTAGTATATTGCCCAGCCATGTAGCGTATTGCCCAGTGACGTAGTATATTGCCCAGCAATGTATATTGCCCAGTGCCGTAGTATATTGCACAGCGATGTAGTATACAGCACAGAGCCATGTAGTATATTGCCCAGTGACGTAGTATATTGCCCAGTCACGTAGGATATTGCCCAGCAACGTAGTATATTGCCCAGCCATGTAGTATATTGCCCAGTGACGTAGTATATTGCACAGCGACGTAGTATACAGCACAGAGCCACGTTTTATATTGCCCAGCCACATAGTATATTGCCCAGCCACATAGTATATTGCCCAGCTATGTAGTAGATTGCCCAGCTACGTATGTCACAGGTTAAAAATAAAAAATAAACATACTCACCTTCCGATCCGATTGTAGTTCTAACATACTCACAATACTTGTAGTTCTGTCGCCTGTGCGTGGTACAGGCGGCAGCTTCCGGTCCCAGGGTGTGATGACATCACGGTCACATGACCGTTACGTCATGGCAGGTCCTGCTCGCGCAGGCGCGCAGGGCCTGTCATGACGTCGCGGTCACATGACTGTGACGTCATGGCAGGTCCTTCTGCCATACGATCCTTGCTACCGGAACTTGCCGCTTGCACAGAGCGGTTACCGGAGGGTGGCGAGCAACGGGAAAGGCGGCGGAAGGTGAGTATATAATGTTTTTTTATTTTTGTTTATTATTTTTAACATTAGATCCTTTTACTATTGATGCTGCATAGGCTGCGTCAATAGTAAAAACTTGGTCACACAGGGTTAATAGCGGCGGTAACGGAGTGAGTTACCCGCGGCATAACGCGGTCCGTTACCGCTGGCATTAACCCTGTGTGAGCCGTGACTGTGGGGAGTATGGAGCGGCCGCCCGGCACTGACTGCAGGGGAGTAGGGCGGGACTAATTGGACTGTGCCCGTCGCTGATTGGTCGCGGCAGCCATGACAGGCAGCTGGCGAGACCAATCAGCGAATGAATAACCGTTACGGAAGTTGAGGACAGACAGATGGAAGTACCCCTTAGACAATTATATATATAGATTGTACAAGGTTACTTGTGTCTTTCCCCATTTTGTTGTCTTTTTCGATTATTGGTTGTCTGTGTAAACCACTCTGTGGCCAATTTTTATTTGTTTACAGCTCTTTGGCTCCAGCTAATTCCTTAATTTGTGTATGTTTGATGACTTTGGAGATCCCTTGTGCATGATTCCGTTGGTATAAAAAGAGAGAATACCCTCCTACATTGTGACTGTAAATCTACCAAAAAGTACAGCACTTGTTTGATCCTTTGTCTTCAATATTCTGGCTCTATCTACGAGAACTTTTTATTACTCTACGTGTAATATTTATATGAAATACGTATCACCGCACCAGATCAGCACAGAAGAAAAATAAAATGTGAGTACAGTGTGAATTTCATGAATAAAAATGATCTGCCTGAGACATTCAGGGAATAAAACTAAATTTACATCTCGTAAAAAACATTTCTTTTTATTAAATCGTGACACACTGCCTATCTATAACAGGAACAACTGTTACTTTCCTGACAGATAACATATTTTATATTAGCAATCCAATTGTAGTGTGCAGAGATGGGAGCACAGAGCTGCCATAGCATATTATTTGATGCATGAGTGTCGATGTTAAAATAGGAAAAATTCCAGCATGTTGGAGAATACAGCGCAGACCATCTTATATATACACTGGGTACGGAAAGTATTCAGACCCCTTTAAATTTTTCACTCTTTGCTTCAATGCAGCCATTTGGTTAATTCAAAAAAGTTCATTTTTTTTCTCATTAACCCCTTCATGACCTTGCCGTTTTTTGCAATTCTGACCAGTGTCCCTTTATGAGGTAATAACTCTGGAACGCTTCAACGGATCCTAGCGATTCTGAGATTGTTTTTTCGTGACATATTGGGCTTCATGTTAGTGGTAAATTTAGGTCGATAATTTCTGAGTTTATTTGTAAAAAAAACGGAAATTTGGCAAAAATTTTGAAAATTTCGCAATTTTCACATTTTGAATTTTTATTCTGTTAAACCAGAGAGTTATGTGACACAAAATAGTTAATAAATAACATTTCCCACATGTCTACTTTACATCAGCACAATTTTGGAAACAAATTTTTTTTTTGCTAGGAAGTTATAAGGGTTAAAATTTGACCAGTGATTTCTCATTTTTACAACAAAATTTACAAAACCATTTTTTTTAGGGACCACCTCACATTTGAAGTCAGTTTGAGGGTTCTATATGGCTGAAAATACCCAAAAGTGACACCATTCTAAAAACTGCACCCCTCAAGGTGCTCAAAACCACATTCAAGAAGTTTATTAACCCTTCAGGTGTTTCACAGCAGCAGAAGCAACATGGAAGTAAAAAATGAACATTTAACTTTTTAGTCACAAAAATGATCTTTTAGCAACAATTTTTTATTTTCCCAAGGGTAAAAGGAGAAACTGGACCACGGACGTTGTTGTCCAATTTGTCCTGAGTACGCTGATACCTCATATGTGGGGGTAAACCACTGTTTGGGCGCACGGCAGGGCTCGGAAGGGAAGGAGCGCCATTTGACTTTTTGAATGAAAAATTGGCTCCAATCTTTAGCGGACACCATGTCGCGTTTGGAGAGCCCCCGTGTGCCTAAACATTGGAGCTCCCCCACAAGTGACCACATTTTGGAAACTAGACCCCCCAAGGAACTCATCTAGAGGCATAGTGAGCACTTTAAACCCCCAGGTGCTTCACAAATTGATCCGTAAAAATGAAAAAGTACTTTTTTTTCACAAAAAAATTATTTTAGCCTCAATTTTTTAATTTTCACATGGGCAACAGGATAAAATGGATCCTAAATTTTGTTGGGCAATTTCTCCTGAGTACACCAATACCTCACATGTGGGGGTAAACCACTGTTTGGGCACATGGTAAGGCTCGGAAGGGAAGGAGCGCCATTTGACTTTTTGAATGAAAAATTATCTCCATCGTTAGCGGACACCATGTCGCGTTTGGAAAGCCCCTGTGTGCCTAAACATTGGAGCTCCTCCACAAGTGACCCCATTTTGGAAACTAGACCCCCCAAGGAACTCATCTAGAGGCATAGTGAGCACTTTAAACCCCCAGGTGCTTCACAAATTGATCCGCAAAAATGAAAAAGTACTTTTTTTTCACACAAAATTTTTTTTAGCCTCAATTCTTTCATTTTCACATGGGCAACAGGATAAAATGGATCCTAAAATTTGTTGGGCAATTTCTCCTGAGTATGCCGATACCTCATATGTGGGGGTAAACCACTGTTTGGGTGCACGGCAAGGCTCGGAAAGGGGAGGCGTGCCATTTGACTTTTTGAATGGAAAATTAGCTCCAATCGTTAGCGGACACCATGTCGCTTTTGGAGAGCCCCTGTGTGCCTAAACATTGGAGCTCCCCTACAAGTGACCCCATTTTGGAAACTAGACCCCCAAGGAACTTATCTAGATGCATAGTGAGCACTTATAACCCCCAGGTGCTTCACAGAAGTTTATAACGCAGAGCCGTGAAAATAAAAAAATAATTTTTCTTTCCTCAAAAATGATTTTTAGCCCAGAATTTTTTATTTTCCCAAGGGTAATAGGAGAAATTGGACCCCAAATGTTGTTGTCCAGTTTGTCCTGATTACGATGATACCCCATATGTGGGGGTAAACCACTGTTTGGGCGCACGGCAGGGCTCGGAAGGGAAGGCACGCCATTTGGCTTTTTGAATGGAAAATTAGCTCCAATCATTAGCGGACACCATGTCGCGTTTGGAGAGCCCCTGTGTGCCTAAACATTGGAGCTCCCGCACAAGTGACCCCATTTTGGAAACTAGACCTCCCAAGGAACTAATCTAGATGTGTGGTGAGCACTTTGAACCCCCAGTTGCTTCACAGAAGTTTATAACGCAGAGCCATGAAAATAAAAAATAATTTTTCTTTTCTCAAAAATGATTTTTTAGCCCACAATTTCTTATTTTCCCAAGGGTAACAGGAGAAATTGGACCCCAAAAGTTGTTGTCCAGTTTCTCCTGAGTACACTGATACCCCATATGTGGGGTAAACCACTGTTTTGGCACACGTCGGGGTTCGGAAGGGAAGTAGTGACGTTTTGAAATGCAGACTTTGATGGAATGCTCTGCGGGCGTCAGGTTGCGTTTGCAGAGCCCCTGATGTGCCTAAACAGTAGGAACTCCCCACAATTGACTCCATTTTGGAAACTAGACCCCCAAGGGAACTTATCTAGATGTGTAGTGAGCACTTTGAACACCCAAGTGCTTCACAGAAGTTTATAACGCAGAGCCGTGAAAATAAAAAATGTGTTTCCTTTCCTCAAAAATATTTTTTTAGCCCAGAATTTTTTTATTTTTGCAAGAGTAACAGGAGAAATTAGACCCCAAAAGTTGTTGTCCAGTTTCTCCTGAGTACGCTGATACCCAATATGTGGGGGTAAACCACTGTTTTGGCACACGTCGGGGTTCGGAAGGGAAGTAGTGACGTTTTGGAATGCAGACTTTGATGGAATGGTCTGCGGGCATCATGTTACGTTTGCAGAGCCCCTGATGTACCTAAACAGTAGAAACACCCCACAAGTGACCCCATTTTGGAAACTAGACCCCCGAAGGAACTTATCTAGATGTGTGGTGAGCACTTTCAACCCCCAAGTGCTTCACAGAAGTTTATAACGCAGAGCCGTGAAAATAAAAAATAATTGTTCTTTCCTCAAAAATTATGTTGTAGCAAGTAATTTTTTATTTTTGCAAGGGTAACAGGAGAAATTGGACCCCAACAGTTGTTGCCCAGTTTGTCCTGAGTACACTGGTACCCCAAATGTGGGGGTAAACCACTGTTTGGGCGCACGTCGGGGCTTGGAAGGGCGGGAGCACCATTTGACTTTTTGAACGCAAGATTGGCTGGAATCAATGGTGGCGACATGTTGCGTTTGGAGACCCCTGATGTGCCTAAACAGTGGAAACCCCTCAATTCTAACTTCAACACTAACCCCAACACACCCCTAATCCTAATCCCAACTGTAGCCATAACCCTAATCACAACCCTAACCCCAACACACCCCTAACCACAACCCTAACCGCAACACACCCGTAACCCTAATTCCAACCCTAATCCTAACCCTAATCCCAACCGTAACCCTAATCCCAACCCTAACCACAACTGTAACCCCAACACACCCCTAACCCTATCCGTAACCCTAACCACAAGCCTAATCTTAACCCTATTTCAAACCCTAGCCCTAATTCCAACCCTAACTCTAATTCCAACCCTAACCCTAAGGCTATGTGCCCACGTTGCGGATTCGTGTGAGATTTTTCCGCACGATTTTTGAAAAATCTGCAGGTAAAAGGCACTGCGTTTTACCTGCGGATTTACAGCAGATTTCCAGTGTTTTTTTGTGCGGATTTCACCTGCGGATTCCTATTGAGGAACAGGTGTAAAACGCAGCGGAATCCGCACAAAGAATTGACATGCTGCGGAAAATACAATGCAGCGTTTCTGCACGGAATTTTCCGCACCATGGGCACAGCGGATTTGGTTTTCCTTAGGTGTACATGGTACTGTAAACCTGATGGAAAACTGCTTCGAATTCGCAGCGGCCAATCCGCTGCGGATCCGCGGCCAATCCGCTGCGGATCCGCGGCCAATCCGCTGCAGATCCGCGGCCGATGCGCTGCGGATCCGCGGCCGATCCCCTGCGGATCCGCGGCCGATGCGCTGCGGATCCGCGGCCGATCCGCTGCGGATCCGCTGCGGATCCGCGGCCGATCCGCTGCGGATCCGCTGCCGATCCGCTGCCGATCCGCGGACGATCCGCGGACGATCCGCTCTGTGTGCACATGCCATAACCCTACCCCTAACCCTAACCCTACCCGTAACCCTAACCCTACCCCTAACCCTACCCCTAGTTCTAACCCTAGTTCTAACCCTAACCCTAGTGGAAAAAGAAAAAAAAATATTTTCTTTATTTTATTATTGTCCCTACCTATGGGGGTGATAAAGGGGGGGGGTTTATTTATTATTTTTTTATTTTGATCGCTGTGATAGAACCTACCACAGCGATCAAAATGTACTTGTAATGAATCTGCCGGCATGCTCAGTGCGCCCGCCATTTTGGAAGATGGCGGCGCCCAGCGAGGAGACGGACCGACACCGGGAGCCTCGGTAAGTATAAGGGGGGGGAGATCGGGGCACGGGGGGGGGGCGTCGGAGCACCGGGGGGTGACATAGGAGCAGGGGGGGAGCGGGCAGGAGGACGGGGGAGCGGAGCACAGGACGGAGGGGACCGGACCCCATAACGGAGCACTGGGGGGGCGATCGGTGGGGTGGGGGGGGGTCACTTCAGGTTTTCCAGCCATGGCCGATGGTATTGCAGCATCGGCCATGGCTGGATTGTAATATTTCACCAGTTTTTTAGGTGAAATATTACAAATCGCTCTGATTGGCAGTTTCACTTTCAACAGCCAATCAGAGCGATCGTAGCCACGGGGGGGGGGTGAAGCCACCCCCCCTGGGCTGAAGTACCACTCCCCCTCTCCCTGCAGATCGGGTAAAATAGGAGTTAACCCCTTCACCCGATCTGCAGGGACGCGATCATTCCATGACGCCGCACCCCATCTTGACTAAAAAACAGAAATGTAGAAATTTTAGCCAATTTAATAAAAATGAAAAACTGAAATATCACATCGTCATAAGTATTCAGACCCTTTGCTCAAACACTCATATTTAAGTCACATGCTGTCCATTTCCTTGTGATCCTCCTTGAGATCTTGAGATGGTTCTACTCCTTCACTGGAGTCCAGCTGTGTTTAATTAAACTGATAGGAGTTGATTTGGAAAGGCACAGACCTGTCTATATAAGACCTCACAGCTCACAGTGCATGTCAGACCAAATGAGAATCATGAGGTCAAAGGAACTGGCCAAGGAGCTCAGAGACAGAATTGTGGCAAGGCACACGTCTGGCCAAGGTTGCAAAATAATTTCTGCAGTACTAAAGGTTCCTAAGAGCACAGTGGCCTCCATAATCCTTAAAAGGAAGAAGTTTGGGACCACCAGAAGTCTTCCTAGACCTGGCCATCCAGCCAAACTGAGCAATCGTGGGAGAAGAGCCTTGGTGAGAGAGGTAAAGAAGAACCCCAAGATCACTGTGACTGAGCTTCACAGATGCATTAGGGACATGGGAGAAAGTTCCACAAAGTCAACTATCACTGCAGCCCTCCACCAGTCGGGCCTTTGTGGCAGAGTGGCCCGACAGAAGCCTCTCTTCAGTGCAAGACATATGAAAGCCCTCATAGTTTGCTAAAAACACATGAAGGACTACCAGACTTCTTATGAGAAATAAGATTCTCTGGTCTGATGAGACAAATATAGACCTTTTTGGTGATAACTCTAAGTGGTATGTGTGGAGAAAACCAGGCACTGCTCATCACCTGTCCAATACAATCCCAACAGTGAAACAGGTGGTAGCATTATTCTATGGGGGTGTTTTTCAGCTGCAGGGACAGGACGACTGGTTGTCATTGAAGGAAACATAAATGCGGCCAAGTACAGAGATATTCAGGATGAAAACCTCTTCCAGAGAGCTTTGGACCTACGACTTGGCCAAAGCTTCACCTTCCAAGAAGACAATGACCCTAAGCACATAGCTAAAATAACAAAGGAGTGGCTTCAGAACAACTCTGTGACCATTCTTGACTGGCCCAGCCAGAGCCCTGACCTAAACCCAATTGAGCATCTCTGGAGAGACCTGAAAATGGCTGTCCACCAAAATTCACCATCCAACCTGACAGAACTGGAGAGGATCTGCAAGGAAGAATGGCCGAGGATCCCCAAATCCTGGTGTGAAAAACTTGTTGCATCATTCCCAAGAAGACTCATGGCTGTACTAGCTCAAAGGGGTGCTTCTACTCAATACCGAGCAAAGGGTCTGAATACTTATGACAATGTGATATTTCAGTTTTTCTTTTTTTAATAAATTTGCAACAATTTCTACATTTTTGTTTTGTTTCAGTCAGGATGGGGTGCAGAGTGTACATTAATGAGAAAAAAATGAACTTTTTTGAATTTACCAAATGGTTGCAATGAAGCAAAGAGTGAAAAATTTAAAGGAGTATAAATACTTTCCATACCCACTGTACATGTACAGTACATTGACCATTAAATTACTGCCCTTGTCTTACTCCATGCTCATACCCTTCTATGCTGTTACAATGATCAGATTGCTGTTTACTTAAAAAACAATTAGCAGAAGTCATCAGTATAAAGAGAATCTTTAAAATGCAAACAAGCGCTTGCTACAGGCACACACATACATTGAGAAACCATAACACAAAAACTACCTGCCCAATAATTAGCATGCCACCTTTCTGCAGCTAAACCAGGTCAGACCCATTAAAGGGTTTTTTCTGGGAGTTTTATTTTTTTTTCCTAGGTACTTGCTAACTACCTGCTTGCTCTGCCTGACAATGATCTCTTCTGGCTCAGAACAGTCATGGAACGCTCCTGCTGACGATTCTCCTGCTTGCTGTGACGTCATGTCGACAGAGCACAGAGCACCTCCTTCTCTTCCAGTCTGATCTGTCACTGGGGCATCACTGATGAGGTCATGTTGATTGATAGCTGGCTCCCGACTGCTTAACTACAGGAAGTCGGCTATCAATCAGCATGACATTGAAACTGATGTCCCATTGACAGAGTAGAGCGGAAGAGAAGGAGCTGCTCTATTGACATGAAGTCAAAGGAACTAGTAGTAAAATTGCAGCCTGAGCAGGGGATATTATTTTATAACAGGCAGGTAGATAGCAACTACCTACTGGTAAGTTATTTTCTTCACAGGAAAAAAACAATAAGTCCCGAATAACCCCTTTAAGGTATGAACTCCACAAGACCTCTGCAGATGTCCCATGGCATCTGGCTATAGCAGAAGATCCTGTCAGCCCTACAGATAGCAAGGTGGAGCCTCCATTGATGGGGTTTGTTTTATCAGATATTCAACTAGATTAATGATCTGATGAATTTGGTGGCCAAGACATTACCTTGACCTTTCACGTTACGTTCCCACAATGAGCTTTTTGGTGAGTTTGTGATGTTACAGATTTACTGCAGCATTTCTGCAACCAATATGTAAGATAGGCTGCTTATTTTTTTAAACATGCAAGTAACCTAAAAAATTCACCAAAAACGCATTGTGGGAACGTAACCTTAGGCCACATTCACACGTTCAGTAATTGGTCAGTAATTCACATCAGTAATTGTTCCACTCCTGATTTTAGCTTACAATCGGAGGAAAAGTATAATAGAAACATGTCACCACTTCTGTATTTATCACCCACTCCTGATTTCTGCTTACAAATACTGATGTAAAATACTGATCAAATACTGAAGGTGTGACAGGCTGGAGTCACACTCGGCTTAAGACAATACGGTCCATTTTTTTACGGCCGTAATACGGCCGTAATACGGAGAAATGTTCCCAAAATAGTGATCCGTAGGCAGGGTGTGGCAGCGTATTTTGCGCATGGCATCCTCCGTATGTAATCCGTATGGCATCCGTACTGCGATATTTTCTCGCAGGCTTGCAAAACCGACATCTAATGGATTTATGTGCTCAAATGTTCGGGAAAACATATATACAGTGTATATATATACATATATATATGTCATTGAGACACATATATATATATTCTGTATTTAGATTTAATTCAGCGCGATATCTGTGAAAAGCCGGTAATTCAATTGCCGGCTTTTCATTTCTCCTTCCCAAACCCGACAGGATATGAGACATGGTTTACATACAGTAAACCATCTCATATCCCCTTTTTTTTTGCATATTCCACACTACTAATGTTAGTAGTGTGTATGTGCAAAATTTGGGCGCTGTAGCTGCTAAAATAAAGGGTTAAATTGCGGAAAAAAATGGCGTGGGCTCCCGCGCAATTTTCTCCGCCAGAGCGGTAAAGCCAGTGACTGAGGGCAGATATTAATAGCCAGGAGAGGGTCCATGGTTATTGGCCCCCCCTGGCTACAAACATCTGCCCCCAGCCACCCCAGAAAAGGTACATCTGGAAGATGCGCCTATTCTGGCACTTGGCCACTCTCTTCCCACTCCCGTGTAGCGGTGGGATATGGGGTAATGAAGGGTTAATGCCACCTTGCTATTGTAAGGTGACATTAAGCCAGATTAATAATGGAGAGGCGTCAATTATGTCACCTATCCATTATTAATCCAATTGTCTGAAAGGGTTAAGAAACACACACACACATTATTAAAAATTATTTTAATGAAATAAACACACAGGTTGTTTTAATATTTTATTGCTCTCTCAATCCACCTAAGACCCTCGCTTGGCAAAATAATAAACCCACAATATACATACCTTCTGATTACATTAATGAGAAAAAATGAACTTTTTTGAATTAACCAAATGGCTGCATTGAAGCAAAGAGTGAAAAATTTAAAGGGGTCTGAATACTTTCCGTACCCAGTGTATATATAAGATGGTCTGCGCTGTATTCTCCAACATGCTGGAATTTTTCCTATTTTAACATCGACACTCATGCATCAAATAATATGCTATGGCAGCTCTGTGCTCCCATCTCTGCACACTACAATTGGATTGCTAATATAAAATATGTTATCTGTCAGGAAAGTAAGTTGTTCCTGTTATAGATAGGCAGTGTGTCACGATTTAATAAAAAGAAATGTTTTTTACGAGATGTAAATTTAGTTTTATTCCCTGAATGTCTCAGGCAGATCATTTTTATTCATGAAATTCACACTGTACTCACATTTTATTTTTCTTCTGTGCTGATCCGG
Source organism: Ranitomeya variabilis (assembly GCF_051348905.1). Taxonomy (NCBI): domain Eukaryota; kingdom Metazoa; phylum Chordata; class Amphibia; order Anura; family Dendrobatidae; genus Ranitomeya; species Ranitomeya variabilis. Next base: position 632,118,863 of record NC_135234.1, on the reverse strand, counting down.
TGCGGTGATACGTATTTCATATACAGTGGGGCAAAAAAGTATTTAGTCATTCAGCAATAGTGCAAGTTCCACCACTTAAAAAGATGAGAGGCGTCTGTAATTTACATCATAGGTAGACCTCAACTATGGGAGACAAACTGAGAAAAAAAAATCCAGAAAATCACATTGTCTGTTTTTTTATCATTTTATTTGTATATTATGGTGGAAAATAAGTATTTGGTCAGAAACAAAATTTCATCTCAATACTTTGTAATATATCCTTTGTTGGCAATGACAGAGGTCAAACGTTTTCTGTAAGTCTTCACAAGGTTGCCACACACTGTTGTTGGTATGTTGGCCCATTCCTCCATGCAGATCTCCTCTAGGGCAGTGATGTTTTTGGCTTTTCGCTTGGCAACACGGACTTTCAACTCCCTCCAAAGGTTTTCTATAGGGTTGAGATCTGGAGACTGGCTAGGCCACTCCAGGACCTTGAAATGCTTCTTACAAAGCCACTCCTTCGTTGCCCTGGCAGTGTGCTTTGGATCATTGTCATGTTGAAAGACCCAGCCACGTTTCATCTTCAATGCCCTTGCTGATGGAAGGAGGTTTGCACTCAAAATCTCACGATACATGGCCCCATTCATTCTTTCATGTACCCGGATCAGTCGTCCTGGCCCCTTTGCAGAGAAACAGCCCCAAAGCATGATGTTTCCACCACCATGCTTTACAGTAGGTATGGTGTTTGATGGATGCAACTCAGTATTCTTTTTCCTCCAAACACGACAAGTTGTGTTTCTACCAAACAGTTCCAGTTTGGTTTCATCAGACCATAGGACATTCTCCCAAAACTCCTCTGGATCATCCAAATGCTCTCTAGCAAACTTCAGACGGGCCCGAACATGTACTGGCTTAAGCAGTGGGACACGTCTGGCACTGCAGGATCTGAGTCCATGGTGGCATAGTGTGTTACTTATGGTAGGCCTTGTTACATTGGTCCCAGCTCTCTGCAGTTCATTCACTAGGTCCCCCCGCGTGGTTCTGGGATTTTTGCTCACCGTTCTTGTGATCATTCTGACCCCACGGGGTGGGATTTTGCGTGGAGCCCCAGATCGAGGGAGATTATCAGTGGTCTTGAATGTCTTCCATTTTCTAATTATTGCTCCCACTGTTAATTTCTTCACTCCAAGCTGGTTGGCTATTGCAGATTCAGTCTTCCCAGCCTGGTGCAGGGCTACAATTTTGTTTCTGGTGTCCTTTGACAGCTCTTTGGTCTTCACCATAGTGGAGTTTGGAGTCAGACTGTTTGAGGGTGTGCACAGGTGTCTTTTTATACTGATAACTAGTTTAAACAGGTGCCAATACTACAGGTAATGAGTGGAGGAAAGAGGAGACTCTTAAAAAAGAAGTTACAGGTCTGTGAGAGCCAGAAATCTTGATTGTTTGTTTCTGACCAAATACTTATTTTCCACCATAATATGCAAATAAAATGATAAAAAAACAGACAATGTGATTTTCTGGATTTTTATTTCTCAGTTTGTCTCCCATAGTTGAGGTCTACCTATGATGTAAATTACAGACGCCTCTCATCTTTTTAAGTGGTGGAACTTGCACTATTGCTGAATGACTAAATACTTTTTTGCCCCACTGTAAATATTACACGTAGAGTAATAAAAAGTTCTCGTAGATAGAGCCAGAATATTGAAGACAAAGGATCAAACAAGTGCTGTACTTCAGTCGCGGTGATGCGCCCCCTGGTGGATGTCCTCATATGACCTGGAGCGTGGGAAAAAGTTCCCAGGCTGCAGTTCATGAGGACAACCTGCAGGGGGCGCATCACCGCGACTGAAGGTAACTATAGGTAATTGACCTACATTTCCTTCATTCGCCGGGGCTTACAAGCACGAGCACAGCTGCATTAGCAGGGCTCCTGCTTGTAAAATATTTTAACCCCTTCAGATGGATTACCTCGTGGGACGTGACGGTTCATCAGAGGGTATGTATATTGTGGGTTTATTATTTTGCCAAGCGAGGGTCTTAGGTGGATTGAGAGAGCAATAAAATATTAAAACAACCTGTGTGTTTATTTCATTAAAATAATTTTTAATAATGTGTGTGTGTGTTTTTTAACCCTTTCAGACAATTGGATTAATAATGGATAGGTGACATAATTGACGCCTCTCCATTATTAATCTGGCTTAATGTCACCTTACAATAGCAAGGTGGCATTAACCCTTCATTACCCCATATCCCACCGCTACACGGGAGTGGGAAGAGAGTGGCCAAGTGCCAGAATAGGCGCATCTTCCAGATGTGCCTTTTCTGGGGTGGCTGGGGGCAGATGTTTGTAGCCAGGGGGGGCCAATAACCATGGACCCTCTCCTGGCTATTAATATCTGCCCTCAGTCACTGGCTTTACCGCTCTGGCGGAGAAAATTGCGCGGGAGCCCACGCCATTTTTTTCCGCGATTTAACCCTTTATTTTAGCAGCTACAGCGCCCAAATTTTGCACATACACACTACTAACATTAGTAGTGTGGAATATGCAAAAAAAAAGGGGATATGAGATGGTTTACTGTATGTAAACCATGTCTCATATCCTGTCGGGTTTGGGAAGGAGAAATGAAAAGCCGGCAATTGAATTACCGGCTTTTCACTAACACCGCAGCGTATTTCTCGCAAGTCACACTGCTGGTCCATGTGGAATCCGTATTTTTCTCGCCCCCATAGACTTTCATTGGCGTTTTTTTGCGCAATACGCTGACAAACGCAGCATGCTGCGATTTTGTACGGCCGTAGAAAGCCGTATAATACTGAACCGTAATATACGGCTGATAGGAGCAGCCCCATTGAGAATAATTGTGCCGTTTGTTTGGCGAGTTTTACGGATGTATTTTCTGCGCTCTTACGTCCGTAAAACTCGCTAGTGTGACGCCGGCCTTAAGGTCCGAATACACGAGTGAAATATGGAATTAAGAAAAATCACCTAAGACAATATTGGCCATGTTGGATTTCTTTGGCCGATGATATAGCCAGTACTTATGATTTGCAAAAAAAAAATCCAACATCTCTGATTAGTCTATTGAGCGATAATAATAATCGTTCATTGATAGGCCATTGATCTTGTTTCAACAAGGCAGGTAACGAATGGTTGCCTGTTTTGGCTGACTTTTCTCTGGAGTCTATGTGGACCTTTAGTCATGTTTCTTAATGCATCACTGAATAATTTTTTATAGTGTGGCAGCATTCATAATTCTGCTGCTATCTGTTTCCCAGTAAAGCCATGCACACACACCTGGTCGTGCTCAAGAAAAAGAAAACATGGTCTGTCAGACAAGGTAATTTGTTCCCTCACTTTTCAGTTTAGTTCTAATACACATGTGCCTTTTATAGACGCTATAAGGATTAGGCATTCTGATAAGTTGGCATTTACACAGCAATGTGTGCCAAAAACTGTGGTCCGGACATTTAGTTTTTTTCCAATCATCAGGACAATTATGCAATTGAGTGACGAGTGATGGACGAGGCCGCAGCAGCTTCCACTGCTAGGCCAGTTAATGGGGAACTCCCAGTGAGCTTACAGGTAGCATATGGCTTCAGTGTTTCAAAGCAAGAACAGAGCTATTAAATTTTAAATACATGGCTGTATGTTTTGGGCCATTGTCTTGCTGGAAGACCCAGTCACAACCCATTTTAATGTCCTGAAGGGAAGGAGGTTGTCACTCAGGATTTTACGGAACATGGCTCCATTCATTCTCCCATTGATGAGGTGAAGTAGTTCTGTGCACTTAGCAGAGAAACACGTCCAAAACATAATGCTTCCTCCTCTATGCTTGACAGTGGGGATAGTGTTCTTTGGTTCTTAGGCAGCATTTCTCTTCCTCCAAACACGGCGAGTTGATTTAATGCCAAAGAGCTCAATTTTTGTCTCATCTGACCACAGCACCTTCTTCCAATCACTCACAGAATTATCCAGGTGTTCATTGGCAAGCTTCAGATGGGCCTGCACATGAGCTTCTTGAGCAGGGGGACCTTGCGAGCACTGCAGGATTTTAAACCTTTACGGCTTAATGTGTTATCAATGGTTTTCTTGGTGACTGCGGTCCCAGCTGCCTTGAGATCATTAACAAGTTTACCCTGTGTAGTTTTAGGCTAATCTCTCACCTTCCACGTGATCAAGGATGCCTCACAAGGTGAGATTTTCCATGATGCCCCAGATCGATGTTGATTGACAGTCATTTTGTATATCTTCCATTTTCTTACTATTGCACCATCAGTTGTCTCCTTCTCTCCCAGCATCTTACTTATGGTTTTGTAGCCCGTTCTAGCTTTGTCTATGATCTTGTCCCTGACATCCTTAGAAAGCTATTTGGTCTTGCCCATGTTGTAGAGGTGAGTCTGTCTGATTAATTGGATCTGTGGACAGGAGTCTTTTATAAAGGTGGCAATGTAGGACAGCTGTCTTTCATGCAATCAACGAGTTGATTAGGAGCGTCTAACTGGTCAGTAGGTGCCAGAACTTTTAATGGTTGGTAGGGGATCAAATACTTATTTCTCACTGCAAAATGCAAATAAATTTATATAATTTATAAAATGGGATTTTCTGGATTTTATTTTTCATATTCTATCTCTCAATGTTAAAATTAACCTACCCTTACGTTTATAGACTGTTCATGTATTTGCCAGTGGGCAAATGTGCAAAATCAGCAAGTGATCAAATAATTATTTCCCCCACTGTACTTAATCCAGAAAAGTAGGCAGTGTTTATGAAAAATTATACAAAGATTATACAAAATGGTAACAAAACAATATGATATACACAGTTACATAAAATTAAAAGCAATAACGAAAAAAAAACTACTAAACCTAATGTTACAGAAATGACTGAGTTTAGCGGAAGGAAGTATTCCATAGGAAACGGACAGAATCCATAGCAAAGCTACACCTTCCAAGGACCGATAATAAAGCTACAAACCCAATTTCGGCTTTTCATTAGATTAAAGTTACGCCTACATACCTCCCCTTGATGAGCTCATGTGGGGGAGGTTTGTGGGATGTGCTCGACCTTTCCAAATTTTGAGATCTCCAACTAACAGAATATCTTTGCCCATGGAGGTCCCAGGCTGTAGAAATCATCACCATGCTTCCTATCATGATTTTACCTTTCTATAGAGATGAAATGTGACATAGATAGCACCATCCATCAGACCATTATTAAGTTGAAGGGGTTATAGTGGCCCAAAATTGATGTAAGTGAATGCGTTCTGTTCATCCTTTCGCTACGATGCCAAAAATCTATATCCCATAAACATTGGATCAATGCAAAACCCAATATTCATATCTGGCCACTGGAGACAAAAAGTCTAAGAAGATTATTTCATGAGAGGAAGTTTATGTCTCTGTGTAAACTAATTCCCATTTTGGTGACTGGTTACCAGAGCAGGTCTTCCTACTTTAGTTATCTGGTCACTGCAGGGGGCCGCTGCTTCAATGAAGATGGAGGTGTTAGCCCTCTTTCCTTGTTATAATTTTTTTTTTTTTTTCACTTTTCCATATGTTCAATGTGAGGGTGATATGTCCCTTTCTCTGGAGATCTCTGTATGGATTTTATTTTTCTCTACGACATACATTGTTTATATTCGGCCATTCCTAAAGCAGATATCAGCTTATCAGTAGTGATTGATAGGCGTAGGACCTCTACCAATCTCATATTGATGAGATACAGTGTGATTTTTTTTTTTTTTTTTTCCGTGTAAATTTTAAACATCACAATCAGTAGATGCAATTGTCTATTCAACAAGCATTTTTTTCTGAAAACTTCATGGCTTGCAAGTCTTAACATTAAACGTCCCATTTGTCATAGATATAGTAAGCTGTGACAGGCACCTTCAATGTCGCATGAATCCATTCTCAGTCTATTATATAAAATAGAAGCTTTTTGGTTCACTAATTCTTTATCAAAAGCTTAGAGTAAACTGGAATGTTGATCCAAAGACCTTGGAAAAGCAGCCAAGCACCAGTGGATAAATGGATGTTCTTATTTGAAGGTCATAAGCTTCAAATACCCCAAAAAATGCACATAAAATAAAACATCAGTAAACGTTACATGCCCCTGCAATGCCCTATACATGCATTGTATCATCCGTCATATCTAGAACATGGCATTACATGTGAAACTTCCCATAGCTGCTGTATTCTTGTGTAAGCTGTAACATTTGCACTGAAATGATAAATGACACAACCCAACATGTCGTCACTTAGCAAAGATGGGGTTAAATATTAACAGAGAGTTTATTGTGACAGCAGTGCCTGTCAGTGACATGAAATGCGCACAGCAGACAGTGTGATAGCGGCTCCTACCTTCACAATCCCTTAGGCTTTTCCTGTTTCCTATACAATATTTGGGTGGAGCAGGATCTTGGGTCCCTGGAAACAGCTGTCAGCAGCTTTTGTGATTAGTTGTAGCAACTCTTTACCTCTGTGCAGTGTTGTGCCGCGCTCCGCTCTGTCTGGTTAATTGTGAAAACAGATTGTGAAAACGGTTGTGGTAGTCAAAGTCCATCGGCTTTAAAGGAGAGATTTTCCTAGACTTACAGAGGGGGGATAAGGAGGAGGCTGAGCTATTAACACTTAGCACTGCTATTGCTGAATGAGAGCATATGAGGAAAGGCGGCAAGGAAACATCAAACAGGAATCAAATCTAGTGGTGTTAGGGACAGATTGGGAGTGATCCTGGTTTATGTACATGTGTTGTTAGAAATATCTGCTTAAGTATACATTATAGGGGTTGTCAGTGGCGTATCCAGGGGGGGTCAGCCAGGGCATGTGCCCCGGGCGCAGCCGACAGGGGGGCGCCAGCGGGCCGCCTGATGATGCGGCGGTCCAAGGAGGCTCCTTGTCGAGTCATACCCAGGGGTCGGCAGGGGAGGGGGAGCGGGGGCTGTCTAATTATACTCACCTGCTCCCGGCGCGGTCCCTGCACGTCCCTGGCTCCCCGGCGCCCAGCTTCTTCCTGTACTGAGCAGTTACATGGTACCGCTCCCATAGGGGTGGAGCCACATATTCATTACTATAATGAGCGGTAACGGTGACTGTGCTCAGTACAGGAAGAAGCTGCCGGCGCCGGGGAAGCAGGGACTGCACTGCACCAGGAGCAGGTGAGTATAACGGGGATCGCAGCGCTGCGCCATATTCACCTGCTCCTCGTTCCAGCGCCGCTCCGTCTTCAGCTTCTTCTGCAGCGACGCTGAGGTCAGAGGGCGCGGTGATGTGGATAGTGCGCGCCCTCTGCCTGAACATCAGTGCAGAAGACGCTGAAGATGGAGCGGCGCCGGAACGAGTAGCGGTGAATATTGAAAGTGCCGTGGGCCTGAGCGACGGAGAGGTGAGTATGTGATATTTTTTTATCGCAGCAACAGCAAATGGGGCAAGTGTCTGTATGGAGCATCTTATGGGGTCATAAAGTTTGTGCAGTACTCTATGGGGCAAGTATCTGTATGGAGTGTCTTATGGGGCCATAACGTTTGTGCAGCACTATATGGGGCAAGTGTCTATATGGAGCATCTTATGGGGCCATAATCAACGTTTGTGCAGCACTATATAGGGCAAATGTCTATATGGGGCCATAGTCAACGTTTGTGCAGCATTATATGGGGCAAGTGTCTGTATGGAGTGTCTTATGGGGCCATAACGTTTGTGCAGCACTATATGGGGCAAGTGTCGATATGGAGCATCTTATGGGGCCATAATCAACGTTTGTGCAGCACTATATAGGGCAAATGTCTATATGGGGCCATAATCAACGTTTGTGCAGCATTATATGGGGCAAGTGTCTGTATGGGGCCATAATTAACGTTTGTGCAGCACTATATGGGGCAAGTGTCTGTATGGAGCATCTTATGGGGCCATAATTAATTTCTGTAGGAAATTCAGGAATGTACCTTGGCTTGGTCATACGGTTTCAATAGAGTTAAGGTTCAAATGGGGGAGGTTTTGGGGGGGGCAAACTGATCCTTTGCCCCGGGTGCAGGAAAGGCTAGATACACCTCTGGGTGTTGTCTCACTAGATACATTTACTTCATTGCAAAAGATGTGGGTTCCACCTTTCTGACCCTCACCTATCTCCAGAACAATGATTCCCCCCCCCCCCACTCTCCAGTTCCAGCTAGCATTTAGCTGCCAGTGAGTGGAGAGGTGGCCGCACATGCACTAGGTTTCTCCAATCAATGCCACCTCTGGGACTCTCAGCTACGGTATCTCCAAAACCAGAAATACCCCAATCTCCAGTTCTGGCTGGCATTTGACCATCAATGAGTGGAAAGGTGGTGGCACATGCGCCGCTCTCTCCATTCATTGCCACTTCTGGCAAATAAAGGAGCGTAAGCCAGAATGGTGGATGACAGAACCCTGCTCTTAAGATAGGGGTCCCAGAGGCGGACCCCCGCATCTACTAGACATTTATGGAAAACCACTTTAAGCACTATTCTCAGACCATCCAGGCAACATCTGACATTGTAAAAATAAAAAAAAAATGGTCAAGTATTTTGAGAGATCCACTTGCAGTATATTTAAGAGTCACGTATTATTTTCAGTAAGTGATTACAGTGCCACCCTATTTCTCACAACAAATACTCAAAACAGTGAATTATGGTAATTCCAGACCCATTATTGATGTCAGACAAATTCTACACCCAGTCCTCAACTGGAATATGGTCATCTGCCATACCAGATAATCTCCTGCAACAAGGTGTTCTAGTTAAAGTGAACCTGTCAGCTACATTGTGCTGAGTAACCTACAGACAGTGTCAGGTCGGCGCCGTTATACTGATTAAAATGTTACCTTGGTTGATGAAATCTGTCTTGTGGTTGTTGTTTAATCTTCATTTTTAGTTTTGAGTTAATGATATGCTCGTGCTCCGGGGTGGCCCCAAATGCTCACATATTTCACCATTACACAGAAAAAGTTCAGTTGTATTTCCATGCGATGAGTTCAGGCCTTTAAATGAGCACAATCGACAACATTGAAGTAATTCAGCGCTTGTTTCTCGGCACTTTACACCGGCTGAAGAAAGATAATGGACACAGAACAATCACTAGTAAATCACCCTACAGTATCATAGTATCAGCAGCATATCTGCAGTTTTCACTGGGCGATGTGCTGCTGAGAACAATGATTTTTGTTCTGGCATAAACAATCCAAACATTTGATTACTAGGCAGCATTTTGCTTGTTTAGTATAATGCACCTCATAGTCCTCCACATAGTATAATGCACACCCCATAGTCCTCCATATAGTATAATGTGCCCCATAGTCCTCCATAAAGTATAATGTGCATATAGTCCTCAAAATAGTATAATACACTCCCCATAGTCCTTCATATAGTATAATACACTTAACATAGTCCTCCATATAGTACAATGCACACCCCATTTTCCTCAATACAGTATAATACACCCCCTAGTCCTCCATATAGTATAATACACTCTCCATAATCCTCCATATAGTATAATACACTCCCCATAGTCTTCAATATAGTATAATACATCCCATAGTCTTCCATATTGTATAATGCACCACCCATAGTCCTCCATATAGTAGAATACACTCACCATAGTATAATGCGCCCCATAGCCCTTTATATAGTATAATGCACACCCCATAGTCCTCCATATAGTACAATGCACTTCCCATAGAATAATGCACCTTATAGTCCTCATGTAGTAAAATGCACTCCCCATAGTCCTCCATACAGTATAATGCACTCCCCATAGTCCTCCATGCAGTATAATGCACCCCCATATAGTACACATACAGTAGTATAATGCACCCCATAATCCTTGATAGAGTATAATGCAGCCCCCATATAGTACACATAGCATAATGAACTCCTTATAGTCCTTGATAGAGTATAATACAGCCATTGTATAGTACATAGTGTAATACACAGCTTATAGTCCTTGATAGAGTATAATGAAGGCCCCATATAGTATAATGAAGACCTCATATAGTATAATGCAGTCCCCATATAGTACATATAGCATAATGTACTCCGCATAGTCCTCGATAGAGAATAATGTAGCCCCATAGTCATCGATCTATGATGCCGATATAGTTGAATGCGCAATGCAGGCAGGGGGGACCCGATGCCCAGTCATAGGTCCCATAGTAACCACTGGCTGGGGGCCCCTGGAGGAGTGGGGGCCATAGCCAAATGCCTAGATTGCTTGCTCCTAATGCCGGCTCTGTACACCCTTAGCCTATAGCTGATCATTGTTGTCAAGACCAACCTTAAGATGCCAATACACATGAGAAAGCTGCCAGCTGAATGCTCGCTCACCTGATAGTTATGTCTCCAGAGTCCCTCATACACAAGTTTGGATAGGATTAGAATTCATGAGTTGTCAATGGGAAGAGCAGATAAAGTCACTGCCAGATACTTCTTGTGGCAGCTTATCTCTAAGGTGAGCAAAAGGATCAAGTATTTAAATTTAAAGTGGTGAATTTGGCTGTGACTTTAGGCTAGAAACATACAGTACATAAAGTATTTGATGAGCAAAGCCTTAAGAATCCAGAAAAATGGAGAAGTCCTTCATTTATATTTTCCACTCCATTTGAATTCACTGTTCTATTGAGTTCCATTTAAATCACAGGTGATATTATGTGGCTACAGCTAAATAAAATCAGCACCTTTTAACAAAATAAAGCAAGTGTGAATGCCTTGTGGCTGATGCTCTGTCACAACTGTTAACAGTATGGGGGTCTTGAGAACATTGATTCTGTTAACAACGTAGCACACAAGGCGGCCCACAACCAGAGCGGCCCTTCTGGCATTTGCCAGAATTGCCAAATGGTCAGTCCGGCCCTGATGGTCACATATGAATTGGCCAATTTTGTATGTAGTATATTCTATATACACTACCATTCAAAAGTTTAGGGTCACCCAGAAAATTTTGTGTTCTCCATGAAAACTCATACTTTTATTAATCAAATGAGTTGCCAAATGAATTGAAAATCTAGTCCAGACATTAACAAGGCTCGAAAAAAAAAATTATTTGAAATAATAATTTTCTCCTTCAAACTTTGCTTTCGTCAAATAATGCTCCCTTTGCAGCAATTACAGCATTGCAGACCTTTGGCATTCTAGCAGTTAATTTGCTGAGGTAATCTGAAGAAATTTCACCCCATGCTTCCAGAAGCCTCTCCCACAAATTGGTTTGGCTTGATGGGCACTTTTTGCATACCATACGGTCAAGCTGCTCCCACAACAGCTCAATGGGGTTGAGATCTGGTGACTGTGCTGGCTAATCCATTACAGATAGAATACCAGCTGCTTGCTTCTTCCCTAAATAGTTCTTGCATAATTTGGAGGTAAGTGTGCTTTTGGGTCATTGTCCTGTTGTAGGATGAAATTGGCTCCAAAGGGTATGGCATGGCGTTGCAAAATGGAGTGATAGCCTTCCTTATTCAGTATCCCTTTTACCTGTACAAATCTCTTTAAAAGCACCAAAGCAACCCCAGACCATCACATTACCTCCATTTGAATTCACTGTTCTATTGAGTTCCATTTAAATCACAGGTGATATTATGTGGCTACAGCTAAATAAAATCAGCACCTTTTAACAAAATAAAGCAAGTGTGAATGCCTTGTGGCTGATGCTCTGTCACAACTGTTAACAGTATGGGGGTCTTGAGAACATTGATTCTGTTAACAACGTAGCACACAAGGCGGCCCACAACCAGAGCGGCCCTTCTGGCATTTGCCAGAATTGCCAAATGGTCAGTCCGGCCCTGATGGTCACATATGAATTGGCCAATTTTGTATGTAGTATATTCTATATACACTACCATTCAAAAGTTTAGGGTCACCCAGAAAATTTTGTGTTCTCCATGAAAACTCATACTTTTATTAATCAAATGAGTTGCCAAATGAATTGAAAATCTAGTCCAGACATTAACAAGGCTCGAAAAAAAAAATTATTTGAAATAATAATTTTCTCCTTCAAACTTTGCTTTCGTCAAATAATGCTCCCTTTGCAGCAATTACAGCATTGCAGACCTTTGGCATTCTAGCAGTTAATTTGCTGAGGTAATCTGAAGAAATTTCACCCCATGCTTCCAGAAGCCTCTCCCACAAATTGGTTTGGCTTGATGGGCACTTTTTGCATACCATACGGTCAAGCTGCTCCCACAACAGCTCAATGGGGTTGAGATCTGGTGACTGTGCTGGCTAATCCATTACAGATAGAATACCAGCTGCTTGCTTCTTCCCTAAATAGTTCTTGCATAATTTGGAGGTAAGTGTGCTTTTGGGTCATTGTCCTGTTGTAGGATGAAATTGGCTCCAAAGGGTATGGCATGGCGTTGCAAAATGGAGTGATAGCCTTCCTTATTCAGTATCCCTTTTACCTGTACAAATCTCTTTAAAAGCACCAAAGCAACCCCAGACCATCACATTACCTCCATCATGCTTGACAGATGGCGTTAGGCACTCTTCCAGCATCTTTTCAGTTGTTCTGCGTCTCAAAAATGTTCTTCAGTGTGATCCAAACACCTCAAACTTGGATTCGTCTGTCCAATGTCTGTGTTCTTTTGCCCTTATTAATCTTTTCTTTTTAATAGCCAGTCTCAGATATGGCTTTTTCTTTGCCACTCTGCTCTGAAGGCCAGCATCCCGGAGTTGCCTCTTCACAGTAGACGTTGACACTGGCGTTTTGAGTGTACTATTTAGTGAAGCTGCCAGTTGGGGACCTGTGAGGCGTCGATTTCTCAAACTACAGACTCTAATTTACTGATCTTGTTGCTCAGTTGTGCAGCGGGGCCTCCCACTTCTCTTTCTACTCTGGTTAGAGCCTGTTTGTGCTCTCCTCTGAAGGGAGTAGTACACACCATTGTTGGAAATCTTCAGTTTCTTGGCAATTTCTCGCATGAAATAGCCTTCATTTCTAAGAATAAGAATAGACTGTCAAGTTTCCCATGAAAGTTTTTTTTCTGGCCATTTTAAGAGTTTAATGGAACCAACAAATGTAATGCTCCAGATTCTCAGCTAGCTCAAAGGAAGGTCAGGTTTATAGGTTCTCTAATCAGCCAAACTGTTTTCAGCTGTGCTAACATACTTAAACAAGGGTTTTCAAGGGAATTCTAACCATTCTAAACTCAATATATCCAATGTTTGCATACATTTTAGCGTATACAGAGTGCTGCTGTATTCTTTTTATGTATATTATGTGGCCACAATTTTATTCAGTTTTGTGAAGTGGCTTTGAACATGGATTTTAGTACGTATTTTGTTTCCTAGTGTACATTTATATAATACAATACCGCAGCAAACACAAGATACAAACTGACAGCAATAAATATCCAATATCTCTACTCACAAGATGTTTACCTTCCTATAAATTGAACAGAGCTCAGCAGGATCAATATTCAATTTATTCAGATTGGCATATCCATGGAAACCAAGGCTGCTGAACACAACATGTATCTCTAGGGCATTGATAGACTCATTGTAAGAAGCCTTTGTATTCTTCATTTCAGCAATCTCACATAGTATTTCCTATAAATTGCTCATTTAAAAAAAATAGTGATATATTTTATACCAATCCTTTGGATGTGACTGACAAGTCACCCTGGTGTTGTGACCTACATATTTCTGTGCTGTGCTGGAAGCTACAGTATATGCGCCTTATAATGGAGTAGTTGTCCACCTCTCTATACGCAAGAGATCATATTTGGTAACAGGCTGTCCGGCACTGACGCATCTGCTTCCCCTTAATTGTGTTTAAAGGCTTGATGAATAAGAAACGACATACCGGTTAATCAAATGGGATAACATCTTTTTACAGTACACCCCTCCAGTATATACAAACATTACCATTCTTGTCAGACTATTACGTACATACTTGGCCGCTGATATGAATTACATTAATATGATAACACTGTAAATTCCCTACTCATTGAATGGATAGTGTCATCCTCTTATGCAAGTAGCAAAGTCATGGGCCCCATGCAAACACTAAGGTGTATTATTAAGTAGTAATAATAATAATATTGATAATAATAATAATCTAATATATAAAGCTGAATGTGTGTATGTGTGTATGTATGTATGTATGTATGTGTGTGTGTATGTCCGGGATTGGCATCTGCACCGTCGCAGCTACAGGCACAAAATTGTGCACAGCCACACGTCTGGACCCCGAGAGCGTCATTGGCTATGTTGTGAGGCGAAATTTTAACCCCGCGCATTCCAATTCACCAAACAATTTGGCCCCTATCTACATATAGGGGAAAAAGGCAGCTGCCAGATGTGAACGAAGGGGACTTAAAGAACAAGAGCGATGGCGCCAAAGAGTATATACCGTAAAGTTGCTAAGGTGGGGCCCCGACATGGGATACTCGCCACACATGGGGATATGAACACACACACAAAATGCGCAACACACTACCACGTGCTTGAACACATATACCACCCTCAGCACACATTTCACCACACATACACCAACCTCGCCACATAAAAGTCGAAACGCAAAAGTCGCCGCTCAAAACTCGCCACTCACCAAATTCGCCACATGCAAAACTAGGCTCACGCAAAACTCGCCACACGTGCAAAACTCACCTCATGGAAAACTCGCCACACGCAAAACTTGCACACGCAGAAAAATTGCCACATGCACAAAAGTTGCAACACATGCAAAAGTTGCCTCACACAAAACTTGCACATACTCAAAACGCACCACACATAAAACTCGACGCACAAAACACACTAACCTGTCACATGCAACTTGACACACAAAAAGTTGCTACACGCATGTCGCCACACAAAACTCATCTCACAAAAGTCGCTACATGCATGTCACCACACGCAAATCAACACAAACAAATTGACACATGAAACTCGCCCTAAAACACACACAAGTCTGGTATTATCCTTCAAAAATAAAAATCTGATTAATAAGCAGAAAAACTACAAGAGCAACAAATGTACCATATAGCAAATACAGCAGCTGTCAGTCACATGACCTGTCTATTATGTGCATGTGTGAGCTAATATATACTGCCAGGGGGGAGGGCTTCCTGTTGGCTGGGGATTTATCAGGCTGCTAATAGCAACGAATCACAGCTCAGCTTCTACTTTGCTATAGTTAATTAATCTGAGCTCTGATTGGTTAATATAGGCAGGACATTCTCAGTATAACAAAGCTTGTGTGAGGTAATAGCATGTTGTTAGGGTGTGTTGGTGGAAAGGCTGATGTCAGTCACATTACCTCTATGTGAGAGGATATAGAAACTGCCAGTTACAGACTATTTTTACCACAATTATGTGTATGTGTGAGCTAATATATACTGCCAGGGGGAAGGGCTTCCTGTTGGCTGGCATTTATCAGTCTGCAATAGCAACAAATCACAGCTCAGCTCCTACTTTGCTACAGTTAATTAATCTGAGCTCTGATTGGTTAATATAGGCAGGACATTCTCAGTATAACAAAGCTTGTGTGAGGTAATAGCATGTTGTTAGGGTGTGTTGGTGGAAAGGCTGATGTCAGTCACATTACCTCTATGTGAGAGGATATAGAAACTGCCAGTTACAGACTATTTTTACCACAATAATGCCTCATAAGAAAAGGAATTCCATGGCACGAATGTCAGCTGATGCGAAAAGAAAAGCTGCATTACAGGCCAATGAAAAATGTGAAGACCGAGAAACAAGGCTGACACACATGAGAACAGCAGCTGCTTTCTCAAGAGCCAATGAACTTTCTGAGCAGAGGGAAGCAAGGCTTGCAGACAAGAGAATAAGAGCTGCTTCCTCAAGAGCCAATGAACTTTCTGAGGAGAGGGAAGCAAGGCTTGCAGACAAGAGAATAAGAGCTGCTTCCTCAAGAGCCAATGAACTTTCTGAGAAGAGGGAAGCAAGGCTTGCAGACATGAAAACAAGAGCTGCTTCCTCAAGAGCCAATGAACTTTCTGAGGAGAGGGAAGCAAGGCTTGCAGACATGAAAACAAGAGCTGCTTCCTCAAGAGCCAATGAACTTTCTGAGGAGAGGGAAGTGAGGCTTGCAGACATGAAAACAAGAGCTGCTTCCTCAAGAGCCAATGAACTTTCTGAGGAGAGGGAAGCAAGGCTTGCAGACATGAAAACAAGAGCTGCTTCCTCAAGAGCCAATGAACTTTCTGAGGAGAGGGAAGCAAGGCTTGCAGACAAGAGAACAAGAACTGCTTCCTCAAGAGCCAATGAATTTTATGAGGAGAGGGAAGCGAGGCTTGCAGACATGAAAACAAGAGCTGCTTCCTCAAGGGCCAATGAGTCATCTCAGCAGAGAGAAGGCCGACTTGCCGCTAAGAGAATTGCTATTTCTTCCACCAGGGCACAGGAAATGGTTGGAGATTTGAAACATGCTGCCTTTTGTTACCAGTCAGAAATAAACTATCAGGATAATCCTAAAGTTCAGATAGGAAAAATGGATGTGGTCTGCATGTACTGCAGTGCCCTAAAATGGAAAGATGAACCGCCAGGTTTATGCTGTGCAAATGGCAAGATAAAACTTCCACCTCTCCTGTCACCACCAGATCCCCTAAAGTCTCTGATGACGGGTACCAGTACAATATCAAAGCATTTCTTGGACAACATCAGGAAGTACAACTCCTGCTTCCAAATGACATCATTTGGTGCAACAAAAGAAATGTTTACAACAGGATTTATGCCGACATTTAAAGTTCAAGGACAGGTTTACCACTCAATTGGCTCACTGCTTCCATTACAAGGAGAAGAACCTCAATTTCTTCAACTCTTCTTCATGGGAAATGCAGAAGCAGAGGCTCAGCGGAGATGCTCTTTAATTCCTAACACTCGCCTTGATATTGTCACTAATTTGCAGCAGTTCCTTCACTCCAACAATCCATATGTTCAACTTTTCAAGACTGCACTTGAATGCATGCCAAATGACGATTACAACATTGTCATTCGAGCTGACAAAACACCACAAGGTGAGCATCAGCGACGTTTCAATGCTCCCACATTTGATGATGTAGCAATCTTGATTGTAGGCAATGATTTTCAAAGCCGTGACATTGTGCTTCAGAAAAGGAACAATAGTTTGCAACGAGTAGCAGAAACTCACAGGTCCTATGATGCACTGCAATATCCAATCATCTTTTGGCAGGGACAGGATGGCTATCACTTTGGAATACCTCAGACAGATCCTACAACAGGCAACCCTTCAGGAAAAAAAGTGTCTGCCATGGACTTCTATGCATATAGGATCATGACAAGATTTGCAGAGGAAAATCACATCTTGAAATGCAAACACCTCTTCCACCAATTTATTGTTGACATGTATGCAAAGATTGAGAGTGAACGTCTTTTATATATCCGACTAAATCAAAAGAAGCTCAGGGCAGAGGAATATATTCACCTTAGAGATGCTGTTGCAAATGATGCTGATCCAAAAGAGTTGGGGAAAATGGTTATTCTTCCATCAACTGACACTGGAAGCCCACGACACATGCATGAATACACACAGGATGCAATGACTTATGTGAGAAAGTATGGCCGTCCAGATCTTTTCATCACCTTTACTTGCAATCCTGCCTGGGAGGAAATTGGAGGGCACCTGTTGCCGGGCCAAAAAACAGTGAATCGCCATGACCTTATTGCTCGGGTTTTCAAACAGAAACTTTCAAAAATGATTAGTCTCATCACAAAATCACATATTTATGGTGAGACGCAGTGCTGGATGTATTCAGTTGAATGGCAAAAAAGAGGCCTTTCTCACGCCCACATCTTGATCTGGCTGAAGCAAAAAATACAGCCTACCGAAATTGACAATATCATCAGTGCCGAATTGCCAGACCTTCAGATTGACCCATTGCTGTTTGACACCATCACAAAAAACATGATCCATGATCCGTGTGGGAGTCTCAACAAAAATTCTCCCTGTATGATTGATGGCAGGTGTTCAAAGCATTACCCACGATCCCTGGTCCAAGAAACCCAAACAAGACAAGATGGATATCCAGTCTACCGAAGAAGAAAGCCAGGGGATGGTGGTTTCACAGCAAAGCTCAAAATGCGTGTTGGATCATCACTCCAAGAGATAGAAATTGATAACAGGTGGGTAGTGCCTTACAACCCTTTGCTCTCAAAAATTTTCCAGGCCCACATAAATGTCGAATCTTGCCACTCTGTGAAATCAATCAAGTATATCTGCAAATATGTCCACAAAGGAAGTGATCAAGCAGTTTTTGAACTCCAGAAAAATTGACCTATTATTGATGAAGTGGAGGCATTCCAGATGGGCAGGTACATAAGCAGCAATGAAGCTGTTTGGAGAATACTAGGATTCTCCATTCATGAGCGCTACCCACCAGTTGTGCATCTGAGTGTGCACTTGGAAAATGGACAGAGAATTTATTTTAACCCAGCAAACTTGCAGCAGCAGCTCCTAACACCACCTAAGACCACCCTCTTGGCATTTTTTGAGCTGTGTCAACAAGACCCTTTTGCAAAAACAATTCTCTACTGTGATTTACCAAAGTACTACACTTGGAATGCCTCCAGAAAAACACTGGAACGGAGGAAACGGGGGCTTGATATTGAAGGCTATCCAGGGGTGAAAGCAACTGATACGCTTGGTCGCGTCTACACTGTTCATCCGTCAAATGCAGAGTGCTTCTACCTGCGCATGTTACTTCATGTTGTCAAAGGCCCTACATCATTTTCTGACTTGAAGACCGTCGGAGGTCATGTGTGTGAAACATTCAGGGAAGCTTGCCAAAGAAAAGGACTTCTGGAAAATGATGGACACTGGGACATGACCCTCAGTGAAGCAGCAGCCACACAAACCCCAAAGCGACTAAGACACCTCTTTGCTATTATTCTAACAACCTGTAGCATTTCAAATCCTCTTGAGATTTGGACAAAGTACAAAACTGATCTCAGTGAGGACATCCTCATGCAGATTAGAAGGGAAAATCCTCAGCAACTCATCAACTTCACTGAGGAAATGTTCAATGAAACTTTAATGCTCCTTGAACATCAGTGCATAGTGATGTCAGGAAAAGCCTTACAGTTGCTTGGTTTGCCTGCTCCAAAAAGAAATCCTGAAGGCATCCAAACGTGTAGGGAGATTTTCATAGAAACAAACTACAATATTGATTAACTGACAGCATGTGTGTCTCAGAACGAGCCAATATTGGTACCAGATCAAAGGGACGCCTATAATTATATTTTAAGTTTCAGTGAAACCAACAAAGGTGGGATTGTCTTCCTTGATGCTCCAGGTGGAACAGGAAAGACATTTGTAATCAACTTGCTCCTGGCAAAATTTCGACAACAAAAAAAGATTGCACTTGCAGTGGCATCTTCTGGAATTGCAGCTACGCTTTTAAACGGTGGCAGGACAGCACATTCGACATTCAAACTACCACTTAACCTGTCTCATAGTGACAGCCCTGTGTGTAATATTTCCAAGGGATCAGGACTGGCCAAATTGCTTCAAAAATGCAGTGCCATCATTTGGGATGAATGCACCACGTCACACAAAAGGGCTCTGGAAGCAGTGGACAGACTGCTGCAAGACCTGCGTAGCAACAAATATATCATGGAAGGAGTAGTTGTTGTTTTGGCAGGTGACTTCCGCCAAACACTACCTGTTATTCCAAGATCAACCCCTGCAGACGAACTCAATGCCTGTCTCAAAGCATCGTACCTTTGGAGAAAAGTAAAGAAAATTTCACTGAACACAAACATGAGGGTCTACATGACAGGCGATGTTTCTGCTGGACTGTTTTCGAGCCAGCTGTTGAATATTGGAGATGGCAAGGCACCAGTAAACTCAACCACTGGACAGATCACCTTCCCAAGCAACTTTTGTTGCATTGTGACTTCCATTGAGGAGTTGAAAGCAAAGGTTTTTCCAAACATTCAACTCCACTTCAAAAATTCTGGCTGGCTGTGTGAAAGGGCTATTCTAGCTCCCAAAAATGACAGCGTCAACAAGATCAATCTTCAAATTCTAAATCTCCTTCCAGGTGTGTGCACAACTTACAAGTCAGTAGATACAGTAATAGACCCTGCTCAAGCATTATTTTATCCAACTGAGTTCCTCAATTCCTTGGAGCCACAAGGACTTCCTCCTCACAAACTCTTTCTAAAACCTGGAGCACCTATTCTGCTATTGAGAAATTTGGATCCGCCAAAGCTGTGTAATGGAACAAGACTCTTGATTAAGAACCTGTTTCCACATGTAATTGAGGCAACCATTTTGACAGGATGTGCCACAGGGGAAGATGTTTTCATTCCAACAATTCCTCTCATTCCATCTGATTTGCCTTTTGATTTTAAACGCCTCCAGTTTCCTGTTCGACTGGCATTTGCTATGTCCATCAACAAGGCTCAGGGACAGTCCTTGAAAGTAGTTGGAATCGATTTACAATCTCCATGCTTTTCTCATGGTCAACTTTATGTGGCCTGTTCAAGAGTTGGAACAGCCAAAAATCTGTTTGTCTTTGCACCTGAAGGAAAAACTAAGAATGTCGTTTATCAAAAGGCTCTCGAATAAGTAGTAGAAGATTACTTCACATTACTTGGCCAATTTAGTTAAATCTGTGTGGAATATCTCTGGTGTTGAAATATATGTTGTAAAATGCTTCTATTAGCTTAGTTTTTGCCTTTTAATAATTACATTTCTATCTATTTGTTTTGTGTTTTTTTTGTGCAGAATACATTTTTGTTAACACATTCTATTTTGCTAACAGCAGTTATTAACCCGGGTGAAGCCGGGAAGTACAGCTAGTAATAAATAATGGTGATAAACTCCTTAAAACCTTTGTAATCTTCATATCTCGCTATATTTCTGTATGTACCACTATTCCCTTTGCATATTCTTTTACAATATATGAATTGTGATTACTTTACATTTAGTTTAATTACAATTGGGGGAGGGGTCATTACATGTCTATCTATGGTACACTCCGCCAACATATGTCAGTATTACAATTCTAGATATACACATATAGGATGGCCTAAGTGAGTTATATTGAAGTCATACTCATAACTCTGTAAATGACTACATTTTGGGGCTATTCTAGGATATCACCTAAATTACAGTTGCAAATAAAATATTAAATGGAAATGGAACATGCAAACTTGCATAATTAATGCATAAACTAATAGTATGAGCAAAGAAACATCTCAAATCCATCTTGCTCAAGATTAGATGGGCTGGCAGCCTAGTGAGGTGTCAGGTTACACCTCCTATTATACTCCATAGAGAGAATGGAGGGTGAAACAGTGAGGAACAGGGTGAGAAAACAAGCAGAGAGAGACAGAAAGATCATTATCATGCCTCACACTTGAGCTGAATTCACCTATACAACACATTGTTTCTTCCCACTAGCTCGAAGACAATTGCAAATTAAGATACAGAGTCTGCAGAGGAGGGGAAACTGCTGAAAATGTAGGGTGAAATTCATTTAAAGGGAACCTGTCACCCCCAAAATCGATGGTGAGTTAAGCTCACCGTCATCAGGGGCTTATCTACAGCATTCTGTAATGTTGTAGATAAGCCCCCGATGTATCCTGAAAGAGGAGAAAAAGACATTAGATTATACTCACCTGGGCGGGCGGTCTGATCCGGTGGGCGTCGCGGTCTGGTCCGGGGCCTCCCATCTTCATTCCATGACGTCCTCTTCTGGTCTTCACGCCATGGCTCCGTGGAAAGGTCAGAGAGGCCCAGCACCTGCGCACTGCAGTACTGCCGGAGCCGCAGCCTGAAGACAAGAAGAGGACGTCGTGGAATAAAGATAGGAGGCGCCGGAGAGGACCGCGACGCCCATCGGACCGGACCGCAGCGGGAACGCCCCTGGGTGAGTATAATCTAACGTCTTTTTCTCATCTTTCAGGTAGCATCAGGGGCTTATCTACAGCATTCCAGAATGCTGTAGATAAGCCCCTGATAACGGTGGGCTTACCTCATCATCGATTTTGGGGGTGACAGGTTCCCTTTAATAACCAGAAATAGTGTTATCCCTTGTGTACACACACACAAAAGACAGCTTCTACTGAAAAGTTACTTGAAAATACAGTTACCTTTTAAGTACTGATCATAATCGCACTGTGATCGCTTAAACTACTTTGAATTTGCATGTCATTTACTTTAATGTCATGCACTCTTTCCCATCTTTTAAAATATCAAATGTAGCACCATTCATCTTGCTAATTAGGCTATGCACTCATACATCCCATATCTTACTTTAACCCCTTCATGACGTAGGTATTTTCATTTTAGCGGTTTCGCTTTTTGCTCCCCTTCTTCCCAGAGCCATAACTTTTTTATTTTTCGGTCACGTGGCCATGTGAGAGCTTGTTTTTTGCGGGACGACAAGTTGTACTTTTGAACAACATCATTGGTTTTAACATATCGTGTACTAGAAAAGGGGAAAAGATTTCAAGTGCAGTGAAATTGCCAAAAAAGTGCAATTCTACAGTTGTTGTTTTTTTACCATGTTCACTAAATGCTATAACTGACCTGCCATTATGATTCTCCAGGTCATTACGAGTTCATAGACACCAAACATTTCTAAGTTCTTTTTTATTTAAGTGGTGAAAAAAAAATCCATTCTTTGGTTTAAAAAAAAAAAAAAAAAGGTGCGATTTTCCGAGACCTCTAGCGTCTCCAGTTTTTTGTGATTTGGGGCTAGGTGAGGGCTTATTTTTTGAGTTGACATTTGGATACCATTTTAGTGTAGATACGATCTTTTGATCGCCCTTTATTTCATTTTATTGCAATGTAACGGTGACCAAAAAAACGTAATTCAGGGGGTTTTTTTTAATTTTTTCTCGTTACGTCGTTTACCGTTCTGGTTAATTATTTTTATATATTGATAGATTGGGCGATTCTGAATGCGGCAATACAAAATATGTGTATGTTTGATTTTCTTCTTGTTTTATTTTGAATGGGGCAAAAGGGGGGTGATTTGAACTTTTGTATTTTTTTAATTTTTGTATATTTTTAAAAACATTTTTTTTACTTTTTGCATGCTTCAATAGTCTCCGTGGGAGACTAGAAGCTTCAGTTGTTTGATCGGCTCTGCTACATACAGACGATGATCAGATCGGCTGTCTGTAGCAGAAATGCTCACTTGCTATGAGTGCCGACCACCGGGCGGTGCTTGTAGCAGTTCAGCAGCGCAACCATAGAGGTATCCTGGAGACCTCTGGTTGACATGCAAACCCATCGGTGACCTGCGTTTTTGCTTACCTGCCAGTATGATTCCCCAGGTCATTTCGAGTTCGCAGATACCAAACATGTATAGGTTCTTTTTTATTTAAATGATGGAAAAAAATCCAAGGTTTGTAAAAAAAAAAAAAAAAAAAAAATTGAGCCATTTTCCGAGACCTGTAGCATCTCCATTTTCAGGATCTGGGGCAGGGTGAGTCTTACTTTTTGCATGCTGAGCTGATGTTTTTATCAATACCATTTTTGGGGTAGGCACGATGTTTTGATCGCCTGTTAATGCATTTTATTGCAATGTTGCGGTGACCAATAAAACTCTGAAAAATTCCCACGCTAGAGTTCATATGAGGTTATTCCAGCAGGGGGCGCAGCACCGCAAGTCTAGGTAGCTACGTTCCCCTGCATTCCATTCTTTCCTCAATTTTTCCAGCCAGGGGCAGCTGCATTAGCAGGCTCCTGGTTGTAAAATTATTTAACCCCTTCAGATGGATTTACAATGTGGGACATGACTGTACGGCGGACAGGTATGGGATATTGTTGTTTTTTTATTTTAACTTTTTTTCAGAAGACAAGGGTCGTCATTTGGATTGAGCGTATATTAAAGCTATTACAACATTAATATTGGATTAATAATGGATAGGTGTCTTATTGACACCTCTCCATTATTAACCAGGCTTAGCCCCTTCACCCCGAAGCCTGTTTTCAACTTCCTGACCAGGCCATTTTTTTCAATTCTGACCACTGTCACTTTATGAGGTTATAACTCTGAAACGCTTGAACGGATCCTGGTGATTCTGAGATTGTTTTCTCGTGACAAATTGTACTTTATGATAGTGGTAAAATTTCTTCTATTTGACTCGTGAAAAAAATGGAAATTTGGCGAAAATTTTGAAAATGTAGCAATTTTTAAACTTTTAGTTTTTACGCCCTTAAATTAGAGAGTTATATCATACAAAATAGTTAATAAATAACATTACCCACATGTCTGCTTTACATTAGCACAATTTTGGAAACATAATTTTTTTGTTAGGAAGTTATAAGGGTTAAAAGTTGACCAGCGATTTCTCATTTTTACAACAAAATTTGCAAAACCATTTTTTTTAGGGACCACCTCACACTTGAAGTGACTTTGAGGGGTCTATATGACAGAAAATGGCCAAAAGTGACACCATTCTAAAAACTGCACCCCTCAAGGTACTCAAAACCACATTCAAAAAGTTTATTAACCCTTCAGGTGCTTCACAGGAATTTTTGGAATGTTTAAAAAAAATTGAACATTTAACTTTTTTTCACAAAATTTTTACTTCAGATCCAATTTGTTTTATTTTACCAGGGGTAACAGGAGAAATTGGACCACAAAAGTCGTCGTACAATTTGTCCTGAGTACGCCGATACCCCATATGTTGTGGTAAACCATTGTTTGGGCACATGGCAGAGCTCGGAAGGGAAGGAGCGCCATTTGACTTTTCAATGCAAAATTTGCTCGAATTGAATTGAGATCGGACACCATATCGCGTTTGGAGAGCCCCTGATGTGCCTAAACAGTGGAAACCCCCCACAATTGACACCATTTTGGAAAGCAGACCACCTAAGGAACTAATCTAGATGTGTTGTGAGCACTTTGAACCTCCAAGTGCTTCACAGAAGTTTATAATGTAGATCCTTAAAAAAAATCAGATTCACAAAAAATGATCTTTTCTCCCCAAATTTTTTATTTTCCCAAGGGTAACAGGACAAATTGGACCCCAAAAGTTGTTGTGCAATTTGTCCTGAGTACGCTGATACTCCATATGTGGGGGTAAACCCCTGTTTGGGTGCACGGGAGAGCTCAGAAGGGAAGGAGCACTGTTTCAGTTTTTCAACGCAAAATTGGCTGGAATTGAGATTGGACGCCATGTCGTGTTTGGAGAGCCCCTGATGTCCCTAAACAGTGGAAACCCCCCAATTCTAACTGAAACCCTAACCCAAGCACACCACTAACCCTAATCCCAACCATAACCCTAACCACACCCCTAACCTTATTTCCAACTGTAAATGTAATCCAAACCCTAACTTTAGCCCCAACCCTAACTTTAGCCCCAACCCTAACCCCAACCCTAACTTTAGCCCTAACCCCAAACCTAACCCTAGCCCTAACCCTAGCCCTAAGCCTAACCCTAATGGGAAAATGGAAATAACTACATTTTTTAAAATTTTATTATTTTTCCCTAACTAAGGGGGTAATGAAGGGGGTTTGATTTACTTTTATAGCATTTTTTTGGCAGTTGCCACACACTAAAAGACGCTTTTTATTGCAAAAAATAGTTTTTGCATCACCACATTTTGAGAGCTATAATTTATCCATATTTTGGCCCACAGAGTCATGTGAGGTCTTGTTTTTTTGTGGGACGAGTTGATGTTTTTATTGGTATCATTTTCGGGCACATGACCTTTTTTGATCGCTTTTTATTGTGATTTTTGGGAGGCAGAATGAACAAAAACCAGCAATTCCTGAATTTCTTTTAGGGGGGAGACGTTTATACCGTTCCACGTGTGGTAAAATTGATAAAGCAGTTTTATTCTACAGGTCAGTACGATTACAGCGATACCTCATTTATTTTTTTAATGTTTTGGCGCTTTTACACAATAAAAACTATTTTATATAAAAAATAATTGTTTTTGCATCGCTTTATTCTGAGAGCTAGAACTTTTTTATTTTTCTTCTGATGATGCTGTATGGTGGCTTTTTTTTTGCGGGACAAGATGCCGTTTTCAGCGGTACCAAGTTTATTTATATCCGTTTTTTTGATCGCGTGTTATTCCACTTTTTGTTCGCCGGTATGATAATAAAGCGTTGTTTTTGCCTCGGTTTTTATTTTTTTTTTTTGCGATGTTCACTGAAGGGGTTAACTAGTGGGATAGTTTTATAGAGCGGGTCGTTACAGATGCGGCGATACCAAATATGTGTACTTTTATTGTTTTTTTTTTATTTACATAAACAAATGGATTTATTGGGAAGTATTTTTTTTCTTTATTTGGGGATTTTTTTTGTGTGTGTGACTCTTTAACATTGTCCCAGGGTGGGACATCACTATATTGGATCAGATCACTGATCTGACACTGTGCATAGCACTGTGTCAGATCAGCGATCTGACACAGGCAGTGCAGGAGGCTCTGAGCAGGCGCCGGCTAGCCACCTCACTTCATGACCCGGAAGGAGTCCAGCGGCCATCTTGGATCCAGGGACTCCTTCCGGAACACAGGAACAACGCGATCGCATTGCGTTGTTCCAGTGGGAGAGTGCAGGGAGCCCCCGTCCCTGCGCGATGCCCCTCTATGTCGCTGTCACTACTGACAGCGGCATGAGGGGATAAATTCCCACGATCGGCGCTGACATCCGCACGCGATCGCCGTGGCGCTCACTGTGAGGCCGCGCGATCGTGCCGCCATACTAGTACTGCGGTTTGTGGGAACTCAGTTCCCGCAGAGCAGTACTAGTGTGGCGCATGTCGGGAAGGGGTTAATGTCACCTTACATTAGCAAGGTGACATTAACCCTTTTATTACCCCATATCCCACCGCTACTCGGGAGTGGGAAGAGAGAGGCTAAGTGCCAGAATAGGTGCATCTTACAGATATTAATATCTGCCCTCAGTCACTGGCTTTCCGCGGGGGCCCAAGCCAGTTTTTTCCGTGATTTAACCCTTTATTTTAACACTTAGAGCTCCCAAATTTTGCACACACACACACACTACTAAGATTAATAATGAGGAATATGTAAAAATATAAGGGATATGAAATGGTTTACAGTATGTAAACCATGTCTCATATCCTGTCGGGTTTGATAAGGAGATAGCAAAAGCCGGCAATTGGATTACCGGCTTTTCTGCTATCTAGCTCTGTATTAAATAAATATATATATATATATATATATATATATATATATATATATACAAACTATGTATGCATGTATATAGCCACCACATAGTATATAGCACAGGCCACGTAGTATATAGGAGCCATGTAGTATATAGCAGACAAATACTACGTGGCCTGTGCTATATACTATGTGTCTGCTATATACATACATAAATATTGGAGAAAACCCACTGCATTAATACAAGCCACGCAGTATATAACAGTGGCCACGCAGTATATAACACAGCCCACGTACTATATAACACAGCCCACGCAGTATATAGCAGCCACGCAGTATATAACACAGGCGACGTAGTATATAACACTGGCCACGTAATATACAACACAGCCCACGCAGTATATAGCAGCCACGCAGTATATAGCACAGCCCCCACAGTATACACACTGGCCACGTAATATATAGCACAGACCACGCAGTACATAGCAGCCACGCAGTATATAACACAGGCAACGTAGTATATAACACTGGCCACGTAATATACAGCACAGCCCACGCAGTATATAGCAGCCACGCAGTATATAGCACAGCCCCCGCAGTATATCACACTGGCCACGTAATATATAGCACAGCCCACGCAGTACATAGCAGCCACGCAGTATATAGCACAGCCCCGCAGTATATAACACTGGCCACGTAATATATAACATAGCCCATGCACAGCCCACGCAGTACATAGCAGCCACGCAGTATATAGCACAGCCCATGCAGTACATAGCAGCCACGCAGTATATAGCACAGCCCCCGCAGTATGTACACTGGCCACGTAATATATAACAGCCCACGCAGTATATAACATACCCACGTTAGTATATAGCACAGAGGTGTAGTATATAACAGAGCCCATGCCGTATGTAACACAGCCCACATAGTATATAGCAATGTGGGCACTATATGCATGGTTAAAAATGACTTAAAATAAAAAATAAACATATACTCACCTTCCGAAGGCCCCTTGAAGTCCTGGCCCTGTGTGCGGTGCACGCGGCAGCTTCCGGTCCCAGGGTTGGTATGAGCGCAGGACCTGTGATGACATCACGGTCACATGACCGTGACTTCATGGAAGGTCCTTCTCGCATAGCATCCTTGGCACTGGAACCTGCCGCTTGCACTGCCGAGGACAGCCGCGACGGAAGGTGAGAATAACCTTTTTTTTTTATTCTTCTTATTTGTAACATTAGATCTTTTTACTATTGATGCTGCACACGCAGCATCAATAGTAAAAATTTTGTCACACAGGGTTAATAGCTGCGTAACCGGAGTGCGTTACACCGTGCTCCGGTATCGCTGGCATTAACCCTGTGTGAGGGCTGACTGGATGACTGGAGGGGATTATCGAGCGGGCACTGACTGCGGGGAGGAAAGAGCGGCCATTTTGCCGCCGGACTGTGGCTGTCGCTGATTGGTCGTGGCAATGGTTGTGGGCGTTTTGCCACGACCAATCAGCGACTTGGATTCCATGACAGACAGAGGCCGCGACCAATGAATATCCGTGACAGACAGAAGGACATACAGACGGAAGTGACCCTTAGACAATTATATAGTAGATATATATGTGTGTCTCACTGACATATATATATCTACTATATAATTGTCTAAGGGTCACTTCTGTCTGTCTGTCTGTCTGTCTGTCTGTCTGTCTGTCACGGATATTCATTGGTCGCGGCCTCTGTCTGTCATGGAAATCCAAGTCGCTGATTGGTCGTGGCAAAACGGCCACGACCAATCAGCAACGGGCACAGTCCGGCGGCAAAATGGCCGATCCTTCCTCCCCGCTGTCAGTGCTCGCTCCATAATCCCCTCCACTCAGCGCTCACACAGGGTTAATGGCAGCGGTAACGGACCGCGTTATGCCGCGGGAAATGCACTCTGTTACCGCTGCTATTAACCCTGTGTGACCAACTTTTTACTATTGATGCTGCCTATGCGGCATCAATAGTAAAAAGATCTAATGTTAAAAATAATAAAAAAAAACAAAAACCTGCTATTCTTGCAGCACCCCAGAGTCCTGGTCGTTGCAGTAACGTCGCTCTGCCGCTAAGGGGAGTGATGGTACGTCTGATGTCACTAAAAGAGTTCACCTGACCAGGTATCACAGTCACACATTACACTTCACACTCTGGCCACCAGGGGGAGCAAAAGGTCCTATCTACTAGGCCACTCCTCACACATGGGTAAAACTGGGGGTTGGATAGGAAGTTAGGGAGAAAGCAGCCTGGGAGAGTTCCAGGGAGGACCTGTCAGGTGTGGGATCCTGACAGCGGCCTAGCACAGACAGAGCGTTACGGAGCCGTGCCTGCACCTCATTGCGGCAGCATCCTAAGACAGGACATGAAGCGAAGTATATTGTGGAGAAGTGAGAAACAAGATCACAGCACAAAGGCGATAGAACCAGAAGGAGTCGTGCCCCAAGATCGGCAACATCCTTCTGAGGCGCGTAGCCGGTGGCCGGAGCACCGAGGAAGTAATAGGCTCTACGCATTACTTTGAACTATGGCAGGGCAGTTAACTCTAGGTTGGCTGTCTCACCTAT
The DNA here is from genome assembly GCF_051348905.1 of Ranitomeya variabilis. NCBI lineage: Eukaryota > Metazoa > Chordata > Amphibia > Anura > Dendrobatidae > Ranitomeya > Ranitomeya variabilis. The sequence continues at coordinate 632,089,201 of NC_135234.1, read as the reverse complement.
ACACAAAAGAGAAAGGAAGACATACACACAACCGGGGATCACCAAGAGAAAAACCATGATACTTATAATATAATAATCAATTTTATTATGGTCAAATCAAGACACAGCACACAATTAAAAACATTTAAAAACCATGATGGTACATCCCCAAATGGGGAATACCCCCCAAGACCAGAAGAGAGCTAATGCTGGAATGTATAGTACTGATGTAACATAACAAATACATACAAATGCAAGACAGATGTTGTTATGGCCATAACAAAATAAAAAATAAAAAATAAAGAAATAAATAAAAAATAAGTAGAACTCCCAGAATAGTAGTAATCAGTCTAGTGTACCACCTAATATTTTATATATAAGGCACGTGTTGCCTAGACCAAATATATGCCAGTATCATGCGATCAAGATACAGTTGAATCAGTGTAAGAGACCATGACATATAACTAGTCAGACTGATGTTGGTGTATACTGTATAAATGCATCCCATCTATATATATAATTGTCTAAGGGTTTTTCCGTCTGTCTGTCTTTCTGTCTGTCTGTCTTTCTGTCTGTCTGTCTGTCTGTCTTTCTGTCTGTCTGTCTTTCTGTCTGTCTGTCTGTCTGTCTGTCTGTCCTGGAAATCCCGCGTCTCTGATTGGTCGAGGCAACGATGATGTCATAAAGGTTGCCTCGACCAATCAGTGACGGGCACAGTCTGCCGCCAGGCCTCGACCAATCAGCGACGGGCACAGTATCGACGTAGATGTCATAATGGTTGCCATGGCAACGATGATGTCATAAAGGTTGCCTCGACCAATCAGCGACGGGCACAGTCTGCCGCGAATTCTGGAATCATCATTGTCCATATACTACGGGGACATGCATATTCTAGAATACCCGATGCATTAGAATCGGGCCACAGTCTAGTCTATATATATAATTGTCTAAGGGTTTTTCCGTCTGTCTGTCTGTCTGTCTTTCTGTCTGTCTGTCTGTCTGTCCTGGAAATCCCGCGTCCTGACGGCCTCGACCAATCAGCGACGGGCACAGCATGGCGACGATGATGTCATAAAGGTTGCCTCGACCAATCAGCGACGGGCACAGTCTGCCGCGAATTCGCCTCGACCAATCAGCGACGGGCACAGTATCGACGTAGATGTCATAATGGTTGCCATGGCGACGATGATGTCATAAAGGTTGCCTCGACCAATCAGCGACGGGCACAGTCTGCCGCGAATTCTGGAATCATCATTGTCCATATACTACGGGGACATGCATATTCTAGAATACCCGATGCGTTAGAATCGGGCCACAATCTAGTCTATATATATAATTGTCTAAGGGTTTTTCCGTCTGTCTGTCTGTCTGTCTTTCTGTCCTGGAAATCCCGCGTCTCTGATTTGTATAAGAACATTCTGTATATAGTAACTCGTTCGCTATCTTGCTATGGCGCTTGCGTAACTTCTAGGCGCTAGTGGACAGGACTGGTGTAAATTGGAAATTCAACAAATCATTTTTGTATCTGTGATCTTTCTTTTGTTCATGTGTGCGGCATGTTGGACCATTTAGGTACTTTGCCAGCATTATCTTCATTATGGGGTTGCCACCTTTCATTGGCTTATGCGCAATACATCTATTTTTATTGATCTGCATGTATTTGGCTTCACCCTGGGCAATTACATCTGTTGCATTACATATTACGTCGCCCCCTACCTTCTATGTGGTATACTGTAACGGGGTATCCGATATGTCTATTTTTTGCGTTATTGTTCATATTAATGATGCGACTCCCCCTTTTTGGGATTGATATATTTGGCGCCTGCGCACGTTGCTATTATGCCTCCATCTTGGCACTCCCCCTTTTTGTGCATCATAGGCACTTGCAATGAATGACAATGAGCCTGTAAGCGGCCTCGGCGCATGCGCACTTGCGATATTGCTCGCCATCTTGGTACACCCTGCCGGTTTAGGTGTCTCTGATGCTGGGGTATTTCCGCTTCCTGGCATGGCGCCTTAGCGTGTACTGCGAGATACATCTCCGTTCCCTGTTTTGAGATCTACACAGCTGGTATGAAACTTCTTCTTAATTTAGGTGTATAAATAGTTGTCAATATGTGGACACTGGCACTCTAGCTCCTGACGAAGCCACGCTGTGGCGATACGCGTTGGGCCTCTTTTGCCCCCCTTGACCGGTGTCATGCTGCATTAAGTGCGGACTCTAGCCCTGAGCAGGTTATACTTGGCTTGTATGGCCGTTTTTTTTTTGTTTTGTTTTTTTTGCTCCCTTTTGTGTGCACCTGCATGCCCTTTTTTTTGTAGGTAGAGGTGATTTTTGATGCGCCTTTCATTTGTAGGTCTATATATTTATAGTCTGTGGGGTTCAGGCATTGTCCTCCATCCCACATCACAGACTCTGAATTTCTTGAATTCCTTGCATTTAGAACTTTGTATATTGGGCTCTTATCAGAGGCGTAGCTAGGGTTTCAACTTAGGGGGGGCGAAACATCTGAGTGGGCCACTAACCAGCTAACCCTGATTACAGTTACGGTTGCGCACTCTAGTTGTGAATATAGGGGAACCTCAGAATATGACCGCTCTGTTATTGAAAATAAATCTATATACAAAAACGAACATTGACTTTACCGCCATATTGTGACCATATGCAACTTTGATGGTCACAATACTCTGAGTGCCCATATAACAATAATGCTTAAGTGCCCACTTAACATTTAATAATGTCCCCTAAGTTCCCCCATGTACTGCTCCATTATACACAGTATGGTGAGCTTAAAGCTTCCCTATACACAGTCTAAGGCCCCCACAGCTCCCCTATACACAGTATGGTGATTCTATAACTCCCCTATACACCGTATGATGTTCCCACTGCTCCCCTACTTACACAAAATGATGTTCCCACTGCTCCCCTATAGATAATATGAGCCCAATGCTCCCCTATACACAGTATAATGCTGACAGAACTCCACTATAGAAAGTATAATGCCCCCCAGAGCTCCCCTATATACAGTGTAATGGGCCAACAGCTCCCATATGCACAATATGCCTTCACAGTTTCCTATACACAGTATGATGGGCCGGCAGCTCCTGTCAAACAGTATGATGTCCCTCACAGTTCCCCTGTACACAGTATGATGGGCCCACAGCTCCCATATACACAGTATGATGGGCCCACAGCTCCCTTATACACAGTATGATGGACCCCCAGCTCCCTTATACACAGTATGATGGGCCCGCAGCTCCCGTATACACAGTATGATGGACCTGCAGCTCCCGTATACACAGTATGATTGTCCCGCAGCTCCCGTATACACAGTATGATGGGCCGCAGCTCCCGTATACACAGTATGATGGGCCCACAGCTCCCGTATACACAGTATGATGGACCCCCAGCTCCCATATACACAGTATGATGGGCCCACAGCTCCCTTATACACAGTATGATGGACTCACAGCTCCTTTATACACAGTATGATGGGCCCACAGCTCCCTTATACACAGTATGATGGACGCACAGCTCCTTTATACACAGTATGATGGGCCCACAGCTCCCTTATACACAGTATGATGGGCCTACTGCTCCCCTATACACAGTATGATGGGCCCGCAGCTCCCGTATACACAGTATGATGGGCCCACAGCTCCCTTATACACAGTATGATGGACTCACAGCTCCTTTATACACAGTATGATGGGCCCACAGCTCCCTTATACACAGTATGATGGACTCACAGCTCCTTTATACACAGTATGATGGACCCACAGCTCCCTTATACACAGTATGATGGGCCCACAGCTCCCCTATACACAGTATGATGGGCCCACAGCTCCCTTATACACAGTATGATGGACCCGCAGCTCCCTTATACACAGTATGATGGGCCCGCAGCTCCCGTATACACAGTATGATAGGCCCACAGCTCCCGTATACACAGTATGATGGTCTTACAGCTCCCTTATACACAGTATGATGGGCCCGCAGCTTCCTTATACATAGTATGATTGGCCCGCAGCTCCCATATACACAGTATGATGGACCCACAGCTCCCTTATACACAGTATGATGGGCCCGCAGCTCCCATATACATAGTATGATTGTCCCGCAGCTCCCGTATACACAGTATGATGGGCCGCAGCTCCCATATACACAGTATGATGGGCCCACAGCTCCCGTATACACAGTATGATGGACCCCCAGCTCCCTTATACACAGTATGATGGGCCCGCAGCTCCCGTATACACAGTATGATGGACCTGCAGCTCCCGTATACACAGTATGATGGGCCCGCAGCTCCCTTATACATAGTATGATGGGCTTGCAGCTCCCTTATACACAGTATGATGGGCCCGCAGCTCCCGTATACACAGTATGATGGACCCCCAGCTCCCTTATACACAGTATGATGGGCCCGCAGCTCCCGTATACACAGTATGATGGACCCCCAGCTCCTTTATACACAGTATGATGGACCTGCAGCTCCCGTATACACAGTATGATGGGCCCGCAGCTCCCGTATACATAGTATGATGGACTCACAGCTTCCTTATACACAGTATGATGGACTCACAGCTCCTTTATACACAGTATGGTGGGCCTACAGCTCCCTTATACACAGTATGATGGGCCCACAGCTCCCCTATACACAGTATGATGGGCCCACAGCTCCCTTATACACAGTATGATGGACCCGCAGCTCCCTTATACACATTATGATGGGCCCGCAGCTCCCGTATACACAGTATGATAGGCCCACAGCTCCCGTATACACAGTATGATGGTCTTACAGCTCCCTTATACACAGTATCATGGGCCCGCAGCTTCCTTATACATAGTATGATTGGCCCGCAGCTCCCATATACACAGTATGATGGACCCGCAGCTCCTTTATACACAGTATGATGGGCCCGCAGCTCCCATATACATAGTATGATTGTCCCGCAGCTCCCGTATACACAGTATGATGGGCCGCAGCTCCCGTATACACAGTATGATGGGCCCACAGCTCCCGTATACACAGTATGATGGACCCCCAGCTCCCATATACACAGTATGATGGGCCCACAGCTCCCTTATACACAGTATGATGGACTCACAGCTCCTTTATACACAGTATGATGGGCCCACAGCTCCCTTATACACAGTATGATGGACTCAGAGCTCCTTTATACACAGTATGATGGGCCCACAGCTCCCTTATACACAGTATGATGGGCCCACTGCTCCCCTATACACAGTATGATGGGCCCGCAGCTCCCGTATACACAGTATGATGGGCCCACAGCTCCCTTATACACAGTATGATGGACTCACAGCTCCTTTATACACAGTATGATGGGCCCACAGCTCCCTTATACACAGTATGATGGACTCACAGCTCCTTTATACACAGTATGATGGGCCCACAGCTCCCTTATACACAGTATGATGGGCCCACAGCTCCCCTATACACAGTATGATGGGCCCACAGCTCCCTTATACACAGTATGATGGACCCGCAGCTCCCTTATACACAGTATGATGGGCCCGCAGCTCCCGTATACACAGTATGATAGGCCCACAGCTCCCGTATACACAGTATGATGGTCTTACAGCTCCCTTATACACAGTATGATGGGCCCGCAGCTTCCTTATACATAGTATGATTGGCCTGCAGCTCCCATATACACAGTATGATGGACCCGCAGCTCCCTTATACACAGTATGATGGGCCCGCAGCTCCCATATACATAGTATGATTGTCCCGCAGCTCCCGTATACACAGTATGATGGGCCGCAGCTCCCGTATACACAGTATGATGGGCCCACAGCTCCCTTATACACAGTGTGATGGGCCCGCAGCTCCCGTATACACAGTATGATGGACCTGCAGCTCCCGTATACACAGTATGATGGGCCCGCAGCTCCCTTATACATAGTATGATGGGCTTGCAGCTCCCTTATACACAGTATGATGGGCCCGCAGCTCCCGTATACACAGTATGATGGACCCCCAGCTCCCTTATACACAGTATGATGGGCCTGCAGCTCCCGTATACACAGTATGATGGACCCCCAGCTCCTTTATACACAGTATGATGGGCCCACAGCTCTCCTATACACAGTATGATGGGCCCGCAGCTCCCTTATACATAGTATGATGGGCTTGCAGCTCCCGTATACACAGTATGATGGGCCCACAGCTCCCGTATACACAGTATGATGGACCCCCAGCTCCCTTATACACAGTATGATGGGCCCGCAGTTCCCGTATACACAGTATGATGGACCTGCAGCTCCCGTATACACAGTATGATGGGCCCGCAGCTCCCGTATACATAGTATGATGGACCTGCAGCTCCCGTATACACAGTATGATGGGCCCGCAGCTCCCGTATACATAGTATGATGGACCCCCAGCTCCCTTATACACAGTATGATGGGCCCGCAGCTCCCGTATACACAGTATGATGGACCTGCAGCTCCCGTATACACAGTATGATGGGCCCGCAGCTCCCGTATACACAGTATGATGGACTCACAGCTTCCTTATACACAGTATGATGGGCCCGCAGCTCCCTGTAATGATTTGGATGCCCCGGTCATTTACTTCGGCGTATTCACTATTTTGCGGCACTGCTGCAGTGCCGCTGCTCAAACTTGTGAGCGCAGCTTCTGACAGGCCAGAAGTTAGAAGCTATGTCACAAGCGCTCAATGTAAGACTATGAGGCTATGTGCACTTGTTGCGGATTTGTGCGGAATTACCGCAGATTTCCTGTGTTTTTTGTGCAGATTTCACCTGTGTTTTACTACCTGCAGAATCCTATACAGGAGCAGGTGTAAAACGCTGCGAAATCCGCAAAAAGAATTGACATGCTGTGGAAAATACAATGCAGTGTTTCTGTGCGGTATTTTCCGCATCATGGGCACTGCGGATTTGGTTTTCCATAGGTTTACATGGCACTGTAAACCAGATGGAAAACTGCTGCAGATCCGCAGCGGCCAATCCGCACCGTGTGCACATAGCCTGAGAGTGAGAAAGAGGCCAGAACGAGGCTCCCACAGACTCACATTGATTAGTGACCTCTGCGCTGCTCCATGAAACACTGGAGCCTCGGACAGGCCACAAACTGCAGGAGACGGAGCCGAGCGGAGACTAAAACAGATGAAAACGCCAGAAGGTGAGTATCAGACAGGGGGCAGGGGACGTGGATTTTCAGCACCGCTCCAGCAATGAAATAAAAAATAATGCTGGAGTGGTGCTGTAAATGTGATGCAGCTCTTGGTTACTGTATGTGGCTCCTTATACTAATACTCATAAAAGGCCCAGGTGGTACGTATCAAAAGCCCCCTACCCCCCCCATCTCCAGCCTCCCCAGACAGCAAATATTATATGATGGAGCATATATAATATCATAACAAAACATTATAATATTCAGCCCCCAGTGCCCTGTCTCCCCTCCCCCACTTCAGCCCCAATGCTCCCATCATCTCACATCCACCCCTCAGTGCCCTGTCCCGCCTCACCCACCTTCAGCCCCCACAACACCCCCATGGTGTCACATTTACCCCCCAGTGCCCTGTCTCCCCTCCCCCACTTCAGTATCCAATACCCCCATCATCTCACATCCACCCCCTCAGTGCCCTGTCCCACCTCACCCACCTTCTCCCCTCACAACACCCAAATGGTCTTACATTCACCCCCAGTACCCTGTCCTCCCTCACTCACTTTCAGCGCCCACAATACCCCAACGGTCTCACAGTGACATACCTGAATTTAAACCTAAAAAGTCCCATCCCCAGCACTTACTGATAAAGTTTGCACTGCAGGACCAAGAAGTGTCTAGGTAAAATGCAAGCTGTGGGCACTAGGACCCAGCGTGCCTGAGCCAATCCCAGCGTGCACAGAGTGAAGAAAACTGCAGCCGGGGAAAAGCTTCATGATCAGGTCAGACGGGCAGCACCATTCACTGCAGGAGGGAGACTGCAGCCACCACTGTGCTAGCAGCGTGCAGAGTCTCCGTCAGACGGGAGCAGACATTATACTGCTCTGCTCCTATGCTGTGTTCTGCCTCCTCACAGAAGTGGCCCTGCCCTGGCTCCCAGTGGGCCCCTTCATGTGACAGGGCCCGGGGCGATGGCCCCCTCTGCCCCCCCAGTAGCTACGCTACTGGCTCTTATAATATATGGGATGCATTTATATACACCAACATCAGTCTGACTAGTTATATGTCATGGTCTCTTACACTGATTCAACTGTATCTTGATCGCATGATACTGGCATATATTTGGTCTAGGCAACACGTGCCTTATATATAAAATATTAGGTGGTACACTAGACTGATTACTACTATTCTGGGAGTTCTACTTATTTTTTATTTATTTCTTTATTTTTTATTTTGTTATGGCCATAACAACATCTGTCTTGCATTTGTATGTATTTGTTATGTTACATCAGTACTATACATTCCAGCATTAGCTCTCTTCTGGTCTTGGGGGGTATTCCCCATTTGGGGATGTACCACCATGGTTTTTAAATGTTTTTAATTGTGTGCTGTGTCTTGATTTGACCATAATAAAATTGATTATTATATTATAAGTATCATGGTTTTTCTCTTGGTGATCCCCGGTTGTGTGTATGTCTTCCTTTCTCTTTTGTGACATTACTCTTGTTGGACATACCCCAGGTTGATCCCAATTTGTTATAAGGTTGATGGTGCCCTCCACCCCCCTTGTTTTTTGTCTATGATCTACCGGGGTGACACTAGTTTCTCCCTTTCTCTGGAGTTGTGGCACATCAGGAACTATTTGAAGCATCTTTGTAGCTTTGTGATTCTTTTATAGTATTCATATTGAGTTTCATTTCCAGTATGGATCCTTCTAGCAGGGAAACGGCCTGGAGCAATAGGGCCTTGGGCCTATTTGACAATAATAGTAGTAGTACTATGGTGGGTGAACCCAGTAAGGAAACGGATTTTCAGCTATTGTCACAAAAAATCATTGGTCTGCATAAATCATTGACAAAAGTATGGTGGAACATAAGGAGTCTTGAGGAATATAAAAAAGCAGGATGTATACCCCGTGGGTTACGTGTGCAAATTTTCCCAGCGTGGGAGGTCTCTTCTGACTTTCAAAAAACATGGGAAATGGGACTCGCTAAATGTTCCACCATACTGATCGACATGTTGATTGAACATGATCAGTTGTTACTAATTAAAATCAAAAATGAGATCAAAACTTGTGAAGGTATAGTGGATTTTGACAATGACACTCTTGTCAGTCCATTTCAATTGAAGCTTAAGGATCTAATTGATACCTTTGAAAAAGAAGTTATCAATCGGAAAAGAAACAAATTTCATAGAGACAAAACTGATTTTGGCAATGGAAGGGCATACAGGTGGTCACATCGGGGAAATAGACGCCCCCTCTTTGAAGAACCTAGAGGTATGCCTGAACCTCTTCCCAGACATGATATTTCCTCGAGCGATTTTTTATCTTCGGACCCCAGCGACGCAGAAGGCGCTGTCGGCGGGGTCGTAGGAAAATCAAATTACATCCGCAAGAAGGGCAGAGGGTACAAGAAGTGGTCACCGACCTACAGGAGAGAAACGAGGTTCAACAAGAAACTATGATGGATGTCTCAAGTGATTATGGACCAGAAGGTAATTTACAAATTATCAATCTTTCCACTTATATACTATCAGACATCGAAAAACAAGTACTCTCGAAGGGTCTCTCGTTCTCTCCCATGAATCCGCTTGACAAATTTGTTCGTGTCAAAGATGTGTATCTGTTCTGTCGCCAAATTACCTTTAAATTACTATACCATCAACCATCTCTTATTGATACATTGCTGTTGTGAATTTGCTTTTTACTCCCTCTAGTGGTTACTAGTTTTTTGACTCTGGTTTTTCTGTCATTCCTTTTATCCGCACCTGGGTCGTTAGTTAGGGGTGTTGCTATATAAGCTCCCTGGACCTTCAGTTCAATGCCTGGCAACGTAGTTATCAGAGCTAGTCTGCTGTGCTCTTGTCTACTGATCCTGGTTCCAGTTATATCAGCTAAGTCTGCCTTTTGCTTTTTGCTATTTGTTTTGGTTTTGTATTTTTGTCCAGCTTGTTCCAAATCTATATCCTGACCTTTGCTGGAAGCTCTAGGGGGGCTGGTGTTCTCCCCCCGGACCGTTAGACGGTTCGGGGGTTCTTGAATTTCCAGTGTGGATTTTGATAGGGTTTTTGTTGACCATATAAGTTACCTTTCTTTATTCTGCTATCAGTAAGCGGGCCTCTCTGTGCTAAACCTGGTTCATTTCTGTGTTTGTCATTTCCTCTTACCTAACCGTCATTATTTGTGGGGGGCTTCTATCCAGCTTTGGGGTCCCCTTCTCTGGAGGCAAGAAAGGTCTTTGTTTTCCTCTACTAGGGGTAGCTAGATTCTCCGGCTGGCGCGTGTCATCTAGAATCAACGTAGGAATGATCCCCGGCTACTTCTAGTGTTGGCGTTAGGAGTAGATATATGGTCAACCCAGTTACCACTGCCATATGAGCTGGATTTTTGTACTCTGCAGACTTCCACGTTCCTCTGAGACCCTCGCCATTGGGGTCATAACAGTTTGCCAGGCCAATATTAAATGTTTAATGCATTGCAGAAGAGGGATTATAAGAAAGAAGATTCTGAGTTTTTTTTTTTTTTTTCTTCTTCCCCTTTACCTCAGAGTGGCTATGCTTGCTGCAGACATGAATGTCCAGACCTTGATTACAAGTGTGGACCAGCTGGCTACTCGTGTGCAGGGCATACAAGACTATGTTATCAGAAATCCTAGGTCAGAACCTAAAATACCGATTCCTGAACTGTTTTCCGGAGACAGGTTTAAGTTTAGGAATTTCGTGAATAATTGTAAATTGTTTTTGTCCCTGAGACCCTGTTCATCTGGAGATTCTGCTCAGCAAGTAAAAATTGTTATTTCGTTCTTACGGGGCGACCCTCAGGATTGGGCTTTTTCGCTGGCGCCAGGAGATCCGGCATTGGCTGATCTTGATGCGTTTTTTCTGGCGCTCGGTTTACTTTATGAGGAACCCAATCTTGAGATTCAGGCAGAAAAGGCCTTGCTGGCTATGTCTCAGGGGCAGGACGAGGCTGAAGTGTATTGCCAAAAATTTCGGAAATGGTCCGTGCTGACACATTGGAACGAGTGTGCACTGGCCGCTAATTTTAGAAATGGCCTTTCTGAAGCCATTAAGAATGTTATGGTGGGTTTTCCCATTCCCACAGGTCTGAATGATACTATGGCACTGGCTATTCAAATTGACCGGCGGTTGCGGGAGCGCAAAACCGCAAATTCCCTCATGGTGTTGTCTGAACAGACACCTAATTCGGTGCAATGTGATAGAAAAACCGCAAATTCCCTCATGGTGTTGTCTGAACAGACACCTGATTTAATGCAATGTGATAGAATCCTGACTAGAAATGAGCGGAAAATTCTTTGTTTGTCAAGGGCTCAAAGTGTCTCTTTGGTGTACAGAAGGTTCCCTTTTTGGGGTTCATTTTTTCCCCTTCTGCTGTGGAGATGGACCCAGTCAAGGTCCGAGCTATTCTTGATTGGACTCAGCCCTCGTCAGTTAAGAGTCTTCAGAAGTTCTTGGGCTTCGCTAACTTCTACCGTCGTTTTATCGCTAATTTTTCTAGCATTGTGAAACCTTTGACGGATATGACCAAGAAGGGCTCCGATGTAGCTAACTGGGATCCTGCTGCCGTGGAGGCTTTCCAGGAGTTGAAACGCCGGTTTACTTCGGCGTCTGTTTTGTGCCAGCCTGACGTCTCACTTCCCTTTCAGGTTGAGGTGGATGCTTCGGAGATTGGGGCAGGGGCCGTTTTGTCGCAGAGAGGCCCTGGTTGCTCTGTTATGAAGCCTTGTGCCTTTTTCTCTAGGAAGTTTTCGCCTGCCGAGCGAAATTATGATGTGGGCAATCGGGAGTTGTTGGCCATGAAATGGGCATTTGAGGAGTGGCGTCATTGGCTCGAGGGTGCTAAGCATCGTGTGGTGGTCTTGACTGATCACAAAAATCTGATGTATCTCGAGTCTGCTAAACGCCTTAATCCGAGACAGGCCCGCTGGTCATTGTTTTTCTCCCGCTTTGATTTTGTTGTCTCGTATTTACCAGGTTCAAAGAATGTGAAGGCCGATGCTCTTTCTAGGAGCTTTGTGCCTGATGCTCCTGGAGTCGCTGATCCTGTTGGTATTCTTAAAGATGGAGTTATCTTGTCAGCTATTTCTCCGGATCTGCGACGTGTGTTGCAGAGATTTCAGGCTGATAGGCCTGAGTCTTGTCCACCTGACAGACTGTTTGTCCCGGATAAGTGGACCAGCAGAGTCATTTCCGAGGTTCATTCCTCGGTGTTGGCAGGTCACCCGGGAATTTTTGGCACCAGAGATCTGGTGGCCAGGTCCTTTTGGTGGCCTTCCTTGTCAAGGGATGTGCGGTCATTTGTGCAGTCCTGTGGGACTTGTGCTCGAGCTAAGCCTTGCTGTTCTCGTGCCAGCGGTTTGCTCTTGCCCTTGCCTGTCCCGAAGAGACCTTGGACACATATCTCCATGGATTTCATTTCTGATCTTCCGCTATCTCAGGGCATGTCCGTTATCTGGGTGATATGTGATCGCTTCTCCAAGATGGTCCATTTGGTTCCTTTGCCTAAGCTGCCTTCCTCTTCCGATCTGGTTCCTGTGTTTTTCCAGAACGTGGTTCGTTTGTACGGCATCCCTGAGAATATTGTGTCAGACAGAGGATCCCAGTTCGTTTCCAGGTTCTGGCGATCCTTTTGTAGTAGGATGGGCATTGATTTGTCGTTTTCGTCTGCTTTCCATCCTCAGACTAATGGACAGACGGAGCGAACCAATCAGACTTTGGAGGCTTATTTGAGGTGTTTTGTCTCTGCTGATCAGGACGATTGGGTGACATTCTTGCCGTTGGCTGAGTTTGCCCTTAATAATCGGGCTAGTTCCGCCACCTTGGTTTCGCCTTTTTTCTGCAACTCTGGTTTCCATCCTCGCTTTTCTTCGGGTCATGTGGAGCCTTCTGACTGTCCTGGGGTGGATTCTGTGGTGGATAGGTTGCAGCAGATCTGGAATCATGTGGTGGACAACTTGAAGTTGTCACAGGAGAAGGCTCAGCGCTTTGCCAACCGCCGCCGCGGTGTGGGTCCCCGACTACGCGTTGGGGATTTGGTATGGCTTTCTTCCCGCTTTGTTCCTATGAAGGTCTCCTCTCCCAAATTTAAACCTCGTTTTATTGGGCCTTACAAGATATTGGAAATCCTTAATCCTGTATCTTTTCGTCTGGATCTTCCTGTGTCGTTTGCTATTCACAATGTATTTCATAGGTCCTTGTTGCGGCGGTACATTGTGCCTGTAGTTCCTTCTGCTGAGCCTCCTGCTCCGGTGTTGGTGGAGGGCGAGTTGGAGTACGTGGTGGAGAAGATCTTGGATTCTCGCCTCTCCAGGCGGAGGCTTCAGTACCTGGTCAAGTGGAAGGGCTATGGTCAGGAGGATAATTCCTGGGTGGTCGCCTCTGATGTTCATGCGGCCGATTTAGTTCGTGCCTTTCATGCCGCTCATCCTGATCGCCCTGGTGGTCGTGGTGAGGGTTCGGTGACCCCTCACTAAGGGGGGGGTACTGTTGTGAATTTGCTTTTTACTCCCTCTAGTGGTTACTAGTTTTTTGACTCTGGTTTTTCTGTCATTCCTTTTATCCGCACCTGGGTCGTTAGTTAGGGGTGTTGCTATATAAGCTCCCTGGACCTTCAGTTCAATGCCTGGCAACGTAGTTATCAGAGCTAGTCTGCTGTGCTCTTGTCTACTGATCCTGGTTCCAGTTATATCAGCTAAGTCTGCCTTTTGCTTTTTGCTATTTGTTTTGGTTTTGTATTTTTGTCCAGCTTGTTCCAAATCTATATCCTGACCTTTGCTGGAAGCTCTAGGGGGGCTGGTGTTCTCCCCCCGGACCGTTAGACGGTTCGGGGGTTCTTGAATTTCCAGTGTGGATTTTGATAGGGTTTTTGTTGACCATATAAGTTACCTTTCTTTATTCTGCTATCAGTAAGCGGGCCTCTCTGTGCTAAACCTGGTTCATTTCTGTGTTTGTCATTTCCTCTTACCTAACCGTCATTATTTGTGGGGGGCTTCTATCCAGCTTTGGGGTCCCCTTCTCTGGAGGCAAGAAAGGTCTTTGTTTTCCTCTACTAGGGGTAGCTAGATTCTCCGGCTGGCGCGTGTCATCTAGAATCAACGTAGGAATGATCCCCGGCTACTTCTAGTGTTGGCGTTAGGAGTAGATATATGGTCAACCCAGTTACCACTGCCCTATGAGCTGGATTTTTGTACTCTGCAGACTTCCACGTTCCTCTGAGACCCTCGCCATTGGGGTCATAACACATTGCCCGATAATGAAAGACGTGTTTTTTGTGATCTTTTGGAACTGTTGCAGGAAAACGAGTCTTCAGATACCTCGGATAGATTCACGAGGCGACTTCCTTCCCAAGCCACACCATCATTTTCTTTATTCCCAGCAGTCCAGATTTTTTTTGATAAAGTATGCAAGGACATCGAAAGACTCAGACCGGATCCTGTTATGACCCCAATGGCAGAGGGTCTCAGAAATAATTACTAAGTCTGCAAACACAGAAAACCAGCTCATAGGGCAGTGGTAACTGAGCTGACCATATATCTAATCCTAGCACCACAAATAGCAGCAGCCGGGGAACGTGCCTACGTTGGTTCTAGACGTCTCGCGCCAGCCGGAGAACTAACTAGCCCTAGAAGGGAAAAGAAAGACCTTTCTTGCCTCCAGAGAAAAGACCCCAAAAGTTGGATACAAGCCCCCAACAAATAATAACGGTGAGGTAAGAGGAAAAGACAAACGTAAGAATGAGCTAGGTATTTAGCAAAGAGAGGCCCACTAGCTAATAGCAGAAAATAGTAAGATGACTTATATGGTCAGCAAAAACCCTATCAAAATATCCATGCTGGATATTCAAGAACCCCCGAACCGTCTAACGGCCCGGGGGGAGAACACCAGCCCCCTAGAGCTCCCAGCAAGGTCAGGAATCACATTTAGTACAAGCTGGACAAAAATGAGAGCAAGCAAATAACCAAAAAACAAAGAAGCAGGACTTAGCTTAATTATGCACGAACCCGGACCAGCAGACAGGAGCAAACAGAAAGGATCTGATTACAACGATGCCAGGCACTGGACTAAGGATCCAGGAAGCTTATATAGCAACTCCCCTGGACTAACGACCCAGGTGGGTGCCAAACTGAGGAAAGACAATCCCAGAGTCATATCACTAGTAACCACAAGAGGGAGCCAAAAAGTCTAATTCACAACAGTACCCCCCCCCCTTAAGGAGGGGTCACCGAACCCTCACCAAGACCACCAGGGCGATCAGGATGAGCAGCGTGAAAGGCACAAACTAAATCGGCCGCATGCACATCAGAGGCAACCACCCAGGAATTATCCTCCTGACCATAGCCCTTCCACTTGACCAGATACTGAAGCCTCCGTCTGGAGAGACGAGAATCCAAGATCTTCTCCACCACGTACTCCAACTCGCCCTCAACCAACACCGGAGCAGGAGGCTCAACAGAAGGAACCACAGGTACAACGTCCCGCCGCAACAAAGACCTATGGAACACGTTGTGAATGGCAAACGACACCGGAAGATCCAAGCGAAAGGACACAGGATTAAGGATTTCCAATATCTTGTAAGGACCGATGAAGCGAGGCTTAAATTTAGGAGAGGAGACCTTCATCGGAACAAATCGAGAAGACAGCCATACCAAATCCCCAACACGAAGTCGGGGACCCACACCGCGGCGGCGGTTGGCAAAACGCTGAGCCTTCTCCTGTGACAACTTTAAGTTGTCCACCACATGATTCCAGATCTGCTGCAACCTATCCACCACAGAATCTACCCCAGGACAGTCAGAAGACTCCACATGTCCCGAGGAAAAACGAGGGTGGAAACCAGAGTTGCAGAAAAATGGCGAAACCAAAGTAGCGGACTAGCCCGATTATTAAGGGCAAACTCAACCAACGGCAAGAAGGTCACCCAATCATCCTGATCTGCCGAAACAAAACACCTCAAATAAGCCTCCAGAGTCTGATTAGTTCGCTCCGTTTGTCCATTAGTCTGAGGATGAAAGGCAGACGAAAACGACAAATCAATGCCCATCCTAGCACAAAAGGTTCGCCAGAACCTGGAAACAAACTGGGATCCTCTGTCAGACACAATATTCTCAGGAATGCCATGTAAACGAACCACATTCTGAAAGAACACAGGAACCAGATCGGAAGAGGAAGGCAGCTTAGGCAAAGGCACCAAATGGACCATTTTAGAAAAGCGATCACACACCACCTAGATGACAGACATGCCCTGAGACACCGGGAGATCTGAAATGAAATCCATGGAAATGTGTGTCCAAGGCCTCTTCGGGACAGGCAAGGGCAAGAGCAACCCGCTGGCACGAGAACAGCAAGGCTTAGCTCGAGCACAAGTCCCACAGGACTGCACAAATGACCGCACATCCCGTGACAAGGAAGGCCACCAAAAGGACCTAGCCACCAGATCTCTGGTGCCAAAAATTCCCGGATGCCCTGCCAACACCGAGGAATGAACCTCGGAAATGACTCTGCTGGTCCACTTATCAGGAACAAACAGTCTGTCAGGTGGACAAGAGTCAGGTCTACCAGCCTGAAATCTCTGCAACACACGTCGCAAATCGGGAGAAATGGCCGACAAGATAACTCCCTCTTTAAGAATACCAACTGGTTCTGCGACTCCAGGAGAGTCAGGCACAAAGCTCCTTGAAAGAGCATCAGCCTTCACATTCTTTGAACCTGGTAAATACGAGACCACAAAGTCAAAACGGGAGAAAAACAATGACCAGCGGGCCTGTCTAGGATTCAGGCGTTTAGCAGACTCGAGATACATCAAATTTTTGTGATCAGTCAAGACCACCACACGATGCTTAGCACCCTCGAGCCAATGACGCCACTCCTCAAATGCCCACTTCATGGCCAGCAACTCCCGATTGCCAACATCATAATTCCGCTCAGCAGGCGAAAACTTCCTAGAGAAGAAAGCACATGGTCTCATTACCGAGCAACCAGGGCCTCTCTGCGACAAAACGGCCCCTGCCCCAATCTCAGAAGCATCCACTTCGACCTGAAAGGGAAGTGAGACATCAGGCTGGCACAAAACAGGCGCCGAAGTAAACCGGCGCTTCAACTCTTGGAACGCCTCCACGGCTGCAGGAGCCCAGTTAGCAACATCAGAACCTTTCTTGGTCATATCCGTCAAAGGTTTAACAACGCTAGAAAAATTAGCGATAAAACGACGGTAGAAGTTAGCAAAACCCAAGAACTTCTGAAGACTCTTAACTGACGTGGGTTGAGTCCAATCATGAATAGCTCGGACCTTGACTGGGTCCATCTCCACAGCAGAAGGGGAAAAACTAAACCCCAAAAAGGGAACCTTCTGTACTCCAAAGAGACACTTTGAGCCCTTAACAAACAAAGCATTCTCATGCAAAACCTGAAACACCATCCTGACCTGCTCCACATGTGAGTCCCAATCTTCAGAGAAAACCAGAATATCATCCAGATAATCAATCATAAATTTATCCAGATACTTCCGGAAAATATCATGCATAAAGGACTGAAACACTGAGGGAGAATTAGAGAGCCCAAAAGGCATCACCAAGTACTTAAAATGACCTTCGGGCGTATTAAATGCTGTCTTCCATTCATCTCCTTGCTTAATGCGCACAAGGTTGTACGCACCACGAAGATCTATCTTGGTGAACCACTTGGCACCTTTAATCCGGGCAAACAAGTCCGACAACAGAGGCAAAGGATACTGAAATTTAACAGTGATTTTATTCAGAAGCCGATAGTCAATACAAGGTCTCAAAGATCCATCCTTCTTGGCCACAAAAAAGAATCCCGCACCAAGAGGGGAAGAGGATGGACGGATATGCCCCTTCTCCAGAGACTCCTTGATATACGAACGCATTGCGGCATGCTCAGGTACAGACAGATTAAATAGTCTTCCCTTAGGAAATTTACTACCTGGAATCAAATTTATGGCGCAGTCACAGTCCCTATGAGGAGGTAGGGCACTGGACCTGGACTCGCTGAATACATCCTGATAATCAGACAAATACTCAGGAACTTCCGAAGGAGTAGAGGAAGCAATAGACACCGGCGGGGAATCAGCATGAATTCCCTGACAGCCCCAACTTGACACAGACATTGCCTTCCAATCCAAGACTGGATTGTGGGTCTGTAACCATGGCAGACCCAAAACGACCAAATCATGCATTTTATGCAGAACAAGAAAACGAATCACCTCCCGATGTTCAGGAGTCATGCACATGGTTACCTGCGTCCAAAACTGCGGTTTATTTTCCGCCAATGGCGTAGCATCAATACCCCTAAGAGGAATAGGATTTACCAACGGTTCAAGAACAAAACCACAGCGCTTGGCAAATGACAGATCCATAAGACTCAGGGCAGCACCTGAATCCACAAACGCCATAACAGGGTAAGAAGACAATGAGCAAATTAAAGTCACAGACAAAATAAATTTAGGTTGCAAATTACCAATGGCGACAGGACTAACAACCCTTGTAAGGCGTTTAGAGCATGCTGATATAACATGTGTAGAATCACCACAGTAAAAACACAACCCATTCTGACGTCTATGATTTTTCCGCTCATTTCTAGTCTGAATTCTATCACATTGCATTAAATCAGGTGTTTGTTCAGACAACACTACCAGAGGATTAGCGGTTTTGCGCTCCCGCAAACGCTGGTCAATTTGAATAGCCAGCGCCATGGAATCATTCAGACTTGTAGGAATGGGGAAACCCACCATCACATTCTTAATGGCTTCAGAAAGGCCATTTCTGAAATTTGCGGCCAGAGCACACTCATTCCACTGAGTAAGCACGGACCATTTCCGAAATTTTTGGCAATACACTTCAGCTTCATCCTGGCCCTGAGAAATAGCCAGCAAGGCTTTTTCTGCCTGAACTTCAAGATTGGGTTCCTCGTAAAGCAATCCGAGCGCCAGAAAAAACGCATCAATATTTGCCAATGCCGGATCTCCTGGCGCTAGCGAGAAAGCCCAATCCTGAGGGTCGCCCCGTAAAAAAGAGATAACAATTTTAACTTGCTGAGCTGAATCTCCAGATGAACGGGGTCTCAGAGATAGAAACAATTTACAATTATTCCTGAAATTCCTAAACTTAAATCGGTCTCCAGAAAACAGTTCAGGAATAGGTATTTTAGGTTCAGACATTGGACTACTGGTAGCAAAATCTTGTATGCCCTGCACACGAGCAGCAAGCTGGTCTACACTTGTAATCAAGGTCTGGACATTCATGTCTGCAGCAAGCACAAGCCACTCAGAGGTAAAGGGGAGGAAGAGAGGAAAAAAAAAAAACCTCAGAATTTCCTTTCTTATAATCCCACTTCAGCAATGCATTAAACATTCAATGTTGGCCTGGCATACTGTTATGACCCCAATGGCAGAGGGTCTCAGAAATAATTACTAAGTCTGCAAACACAAAAAACCAGCTCATAGGGCAGTGGTAACTGAGCTGACCATATATCTAATCCTAGCACCACAAATAGCAGCAGCCGGGGAACGTGCCTACGTTGGTTCTAGACGTCTCGCGCCAGCCGGAGAACTAACTAGCCCTAGAAGGGAAAAGAAAGACCTTTCTTGCCTCCAGAGAAAAGACCCCAAAAGTTGGATACAAGCCCCCAACAAATAATAACGGTGAGGTAAGAGGAAAAGACAAACGTAAGAATGAGCTAGGTATTTAGCAAAGAGAGGCCCACTAGCTAATAGCAGAAAATAGTAAGATGACTTATATGGTCAGCAAAAACCCTATCAAAATATCCACGCTGGATATTCAAGAACCCCCGAACCGTCTAACGGCCCGGGGGGAGAACACCAGCCCCCTAGAGCTTCCAGCAAGGTCAGGAATCACATTTAGTACAAGCTGGACAAAAATGAGAGCAAGCAAATAACCAAAAAACAAAGAAGCAGGACTTAGCTTAATTATGCACGAACCCGGACCAGCAGACAGGAGCAAACAGAAAGGATCTGATTACAACGATGCCAGGCACTGGACTAAGGATCCAGGAAGCTTATATAGCAACTCCCCTGGACTAACGACCCAGGTGGGTGCCAAACTGAGGAAAGACAATCCCAGAGTCATATCACTAGTAACCACAAGAGGGAGCCAAAAAGTCTAATTCACAACAAGATCCACATCAACAAGAGAATCTGGGTAAGACTGAAAGAGAGGCTTTGCGGCGTCTGACTACTAATAACAACTTTTTAGTACGCAAAGCGGACAAAGGAGGGAACGTTGTCCTATGGCCACATGAACTATATGTAAAAGAAGTCATGTGTCAACTCCATAAAGGACAATGTTATACTTTGTTACCTTCTGACCCTACATGGATTTTTAAAGACAAAATTGATTGTCTTATTAATAGGGCTTTCTCTGATAGGGTCATCACGAAAAAGGAGACTGACTTTCTGACAACACCCCATCCTGTGGTGCCCACCTTTTATGCCCTGCCTAAGATTCACAAGTCCTTAACTGAACCACCAGATAGGCCGATAGTCTCCGGCATAGGTAGTATTTTCGAGCGACCCTGTATTTATGTGGACCATTTTCTTCAACCTCTGGTCACCTCTTTAAAATCATTTACTAGGGACTCGACTCACCTTATGCAAATTTTGGAGACTTTGGAGATCCCTGCGGGCACGTTTCTAGTGAGCATGGACGTGGAATCGCTTTACACCAGTATTCAGCATGCAGGTATGCAGGCTGTTACATACTTTCTGGAAAAAGATGTACGTCCTGTACCAGGGCATAAGGATTTCATTCTCCAATTGCTATTTTTTATCTTGGACAAAAATTATTTCGTCTTCGATAGAAAGTTTTTTCGTCAGCTATCTGGTACAGCGATGGGTGCACGTTGTGCACCATCGTATGCTAACCTATTTCTTGGATGGTGGGAGGAGATGACTGTCTATAAACATCGGGCTTTTATATCTAATGTATTAGTGTGGCAACGTTACATCGATGATGTTTTGATGTTATGGTCTGGTTCCCTGGAGGAGTGCAACATGTTCATTATGGAACTAAATGACAACTCTCTCAATATTAAACTTACCTCTGTCGTTTCAGATCACAGCATTGATTTTTTGGATCTTAGACTTTCCATCCAAAACTCAGGTATTGTGAGCTCCTTATTCAGAAAGACTACTGCTACCAATAGCCTTCTCCACTACACCAGTTTCCATCCACACCATCTTAGGAAGGGGATCCCAAAGGGACAGTTCCTCCAGCTAAGAAGAAATTGCAGTACCGATACTGACTTTTTACAACAGGCCAGAGACTTATTGTGTCGGTTCAAGAAGAGAGGGTACCCTCAAAGGGCCATTTCGGGTGCGTTCCAACATGCGCTAGAACAGGATAGGAGCAGTCTCCTCACAAAAAAGGTACGTGATTCCTCTCGACCTATATCTTTAATTACCACTTATAACAACCAGTGGGCGGATATTCGTAAAATACTTCATAACAACTGGGATATCCTTATGAGTGAGAGAAGAATTGTACCTTTTGTTTCCAGCTCGCCATGTCTAGTGGCCAGAAGAGCTAAAAATTTGAGGGACACTTTGTGTCATAGTCATTATCAACGTCCTTCCTCAAGACTAAACAGTGGCACTAGGATATATGGCTCATACCCGTGTGGCGGATGTACTATCTGCCAATACATGATTGCACAGGATGGTTACTCTATATCTACCCTCTCTTTTCAGATCCGACCCAAGGAATTCTTTACTTGCAGATCCAGAAATATCATCTATGCGATCTTCTGTGACTGTTCAAAAATTTATGTCGGACAAACGACACAAGAACTCAGAAGACGCACTCAACAACATCTTTCTAATATTTCCACGGCTCGCATGGATCGAGAAAGGAAGAAAGTCTTGTCATCAGTGGCGACACATTTCCTGGATGTCCATCAGGGCAAGACATCTGGCTTTAAAGTTATGGGACTTGAAAGTGTACAGACTAACATCAGGGGTGGTGACAGTACCAACAGCCTACTCCGCTGTGAAACAAAGTGGATATTTAATTTGAAGAGTTTGGCTCCTCAGGGCCTGAATGAGGAATTACTCTTCACAGGCTTTTACAAAAAACTATGATTTTGCATATTTTGTTATTACTTGTATCAGCTCTTGTTGAGCCTCTCATGACTCTCCTTTGTCCACCTCTTTTAGTCTTTGTACTGGGTACATATATATTTTTTGCAACAAAATTTCTCTTGTAAAAATTCTGGTTTGCATGGGATGATGGTTGTATATTGGACCCTTATCTAGGGTGTGTATCTGTGTTTCAGCATTTGCTATTCTTTTCTGAGTTACTTTCTTTAGTTTTCTTACTGTGGCTTTTGAGAATCCATCGTCTCCATAATTTCATGGGGATTTTGATCTCTCTAGTATTGTACCTTCCTTGCGACTTCTTACCCTCACCTCTCCGTATGGACACTTGTATTTATGGGGCCCGGCGGTTCTATTTATTTATTTATAGATGTAATAGCTGTTATTGGGTGTAACCCCGTTTTTGATCTAAATAAATAGGCCATGTTCCCTCTTGATCAATCCTCCTAGTTTCCTACGGATAATATTATGCTGGATGGAGGGTGTAATAGGGGAGTTCATTATTGTGACTTTTATACAGCCTTTTCTACATTGTTATTTCTCCACTTGCGCCGTTTATACATATGGGTCCCTATTCTTTGGTAGACGGTATGGGTTCCCATTTGGGTGGTTTTGCCATATACAAATGTGTGTGGCACTCCACACATCCTTTTTGTGTTTATACTAATGTTTTGCCGCTCTATAGGCATTGTACCATCTTATTAGATCTCTGTCGTTCGTACCACCTTTGTGGCACTTCTTTATCTATGCCTATGTTAGAACATTATCGGCGGTACATCATGCACCACATGTGCTTATCTTTATGGGGTTTAAGTTTTTATGTACCTAGTTCTTATTTTGTATACTTTGGAGTCACCCATTTGTATATGAACATTCTGTATATAGTAACTCGTTCGCTATCTTGCTATGGCGCTTGCGTAACTTCTAGGCGCTAGTGGACAGGACTGGTGTAAATTGGAAATTCAACAAATCATTTTTGTATCTGTGATCTTTCTTTTGTTCATGTGTGCGGCATGTTGGACCATTTAGGTACTTTGCCAGCATTATCTTCATTATGGGGTTGCCACCTTTCATTGGCTTATGCGCAATACATCTATTTTTATTGATCTGCATGTATTTGGCTTCACCCTGGGCAATTACATCTGTTGCATTACATATTACGTCGCCCCCTACCTTCTATGTGATATACTGTAACGGGGTATCCGATATGTCTATTTTTTGCGTTATTGTTCATATTAATGATGCAACTCCCCCTTTTTGGGATTGATATATTTGGCGCCTGCGCACGTTGCTATTATGCCTCCATCTTGGCACTCCCCCTTTTTGTGCATCGTAGGCACTTGCAATGAATGACAATGAGCCTGTAAGCGGCCTCGGCGCATGCGCACTTGCGATATTGCTCGCCATCTTGGTACACCCTGCCGGTTTAGGTGTCTCTGATGCTGGGGTATTTCCGCTTCCTGGCATGGCGCCTTAGCGTGTACTGCGAGATACATCTCCGTTCCCTGTTTTGAGATCTACACAGCTGGTATGAAACTTCTTCTTAATTTAGGTGTATAAATAGTTGTCAATATGTGGACACTGGCACTCTGGCTCCTGACGAAGCCACGCTGTGGCGATACGCGTTGGGCCTCTTTTGCCCCCCTTGGCCGGTGTCATGCTGCTTTAAGTGCGGACTCTAGCCCTGAGCAGGTTATACTTGGCTTGTATGGCCGTTTTTTTGTTGTTTTTTTTTGTTTTGTTTTTTTGCTCCCTTTTGTGTGCACCTGCATGCCCTTTTTTTTGCAGGTAGAGGTGATTTTTGATGCGCCTTTCATTTGTAGGTCTATATATTTATAGTCTGTGGGGTTCAGGCATTGTCCTCCATCCCACATCACAGACGCTGAATTTCTTGAATTCCTTGCATTTAGAACTTTGTATATTGGGCTCTTATAATATATGGGATGCATTTATATACACCAACATCAGTCTGACTAGTTATATGTCATGGTCTCTTACACTGATTCAACTGTATCTTGATCGCATGATACTGGCATATATTTGGTCTAGGCAACACGTGCCTTATATATAAAATATTAGGTGGTACACTAGACTGATTACTACTATTCTGGGAGTTCTACTAATTGATTATTATAAGTATCATGTTTTTTCTCTTGGTGATCCCCGGTTGTGTGTATGTCTTCCTTTCTCTTTTGTGACATCACTCTTGTTGGACATACCCCGGGTTGATCCCAATTTGTTATAAGGTTGATGGTGCCCTCCACCCCCCTTGTTTTTTGTCTGTCTCACCTATACACCTAACGAAGACAACGGAGGCAATTGTGGGAGAGGGGCATCTCTAGGGTCCCTATAAAATAATTCCAGGCCTACCTCGTCAAATGGGTGCATCCTATCCAGCCATCTGGGGGACGGAGAGAAAGAACAGAACTATACACGACAGTTGTGAGGACTATCCCGTGGTGCTCAGCAGGAAAGTACTACAACACACAGGCGCTAGTAGGAAGGCTACTGATTTCCACCTGCAAAGGGAACTCTGGATGTGCCTTCGGACCGGCCGGTCTCAGCCAGCCCTGTTAGCAGTGCTCTGGATTGCGGATGCCGAAGCCTTCAGTAAAAAGGTAAAGAGACTGCAACCCTGTGTCCTCGTCATTTACTGCGATCTGCACCATCACAAACATCTTTAATTGGGTGCCCCTTAGCAGGGCCACGGACCGGGTCGGCTACCGTGACATCCCCATAACCGAGACCGAGGGACCCAGTACCGAGTACCCCACCGCCCTGCGTTTGGGGGCTGCTCCAACTTGGCGTCACGAACAGGATCTACTTAAGCCTGAGAATCAGGTCATGTGTGCCTTGGAACTGTGACTGAATTGTGCTTGAATCGTGATTTATTGCAAAGACTGTGTATTGCTATTTACCGCCAAAATCTGCCATTGCCACGCCGTGAGTAGCGCGAGGGGAGGAGCCGTAGCTTCATGGGCGGAGCCAGCCGAAAGGAGCGCGAAGCAAGAGGGCGGGTGTCGATTACGGAAAGGAACCCCGACTTCCACCAGGTTAGCGGAGGGGGAGAGCGGCCATGTCCGATCCCGGAGGGGAGGTGGCAGCGGTCACAGCCGCACACTCATAAGCACCCCCAGGCCCCGCAGTAGGCGCAGCCGCGGGCCTTGTACCACCGCTGGGTCCCGCAGAGCTTGCCGCCCCCATCAGCCAGCCGACTACTGCTGCGGCTACAAATTACTGCAGTTCCAGGAGCAATGTGACCCCTGCAGCACGGCGCCGATGCCTCCAGTGGTAACAGCGCTATCGCCCCTGCAAGTACCTCGCCTCTCCACAGCGCACATTCCCTATACCTCTAGGCTATCCAAGGCGGCTCTTTTGTCTCCTGGACTCTGTCTGACATTGGCACCATTGTGGGCCCATACAGATATTTTGTGACTTCCAGTATTCAAAAAAACCTGTCTGATGAAGGTCTTGTGATTAGACCGAAAACGTTTATGTTGAACTGGATGCACTGAATAAATGAATCTCTTATCTTGCAAAAAGTTCTCCTGAGTGCCAAGTAATTTATTGCTGATGATTGACGGGTTGGATACCTAACTTGAGCACCTCCAAGAGCCTAGAGTGCCGTGTCTACTATTACTACTGCCGCGGCTACGGCGGCCATAATGCCCTTCTCCATGCCATACCTACCTGGAGCAGCCTGGCTCCCGCGATACTCTGGAGAATCACATACATTAACTGACTTTAAAGAAGGGATCTGCAGCCTGCTTGAGTTTTATCCCTTGACAGAGCCTCAGAAAGTTCATATGGTAACAGGCCAACTCTTTGGAGCGGCTCTGAGAGAAGTGAAGTCCTGGCCCGCCGCGGATAAGAGAACTGCGCAGCAGGTCTTTGCAAAGCTCAAAGCCACCTTTGACACCCGCACCGCCACAGAAATTAAATTGACGTTCTATGGGTGCAAGCAGAGGCCGCAGGATAGCTTACGGGACTATGCCCTTAATCTCCAGGAGGCACTGCGGGCCATCAAGCAGAATGATCCAAACAGCATGCAAGATGATAAACTCTTGAAGGAGCGGTTCATTGAGGGGCTCCTGTGCAGTCACCAAAGGGCCCAACTGCACTTCCTGGCCATGCAGAATCCAGACCTGACTTTTGCGCAATTTAAAGATAAAGCCATCCAGGTGCTACAGGAGCGACAGCCCAGCCATGCAGTACTTCCCAGGCATCAAGCCCCCACGTACCACCAGGAAGTGGCGCCAGATTCTCCAGTTTCTGCAGAGGCCGATGCCCAGATCTTGGAAGACGATTCCCCTGCAGGACTACGCCTCCAAATGCAGGAGCTGACCAAGAGCGTTGCTGCCCTAGCCTGGACCATGCAGTCCCTACAGGAGGCCCCCCAAGGAGAAGATCCAGCTGGCTTCCAGACCGGAGGATGTCCCCTGGCGGCGACAGAGGAGGATTCCGCTGACCAGAGGCCGAGACGACGATCGCTTTCATCGGGACGGACGACCTATCTGCCGCCGCTGCCACCAGGTGGGCCACCTTGCAAGGTACTGTCATTTAATCGAGCAACCCCTGAGGTAGAGGGCCAACCCCCAGGAGTAGGACGACCAGGCCCGCAAAATTGGAGAGCCAAATACATTGGAGGACGACCGGTTCTTCCTATCGTGATCGACAGTATCCCCATGAACGCTTTGCTGGACACCGGTTCTCAGGTGATGACTATGCCTTACATCCTTTATAAACGTTATTGATAGGACACCGACATCACTCGTGGCCCCGATGATGACTTCACCATAATAGCCAGTAATGGTCAGCCATTGCCACAAGTGGGGTACAAAGAAGACACCATTAAAGTGGGGCAGGTAGAATTGGAGGCCCAAGGGATGGTAATTGTTGATATTGACCGACGTGAATGTAACCCCATGATGACCATTGGTACTAATGTCATAGAAAATTGTCTTGCAGAGGTTATTGTCTTGTTGCAGCAGGTAGCAGAAACAGCTGGTTACAGTGAACAATGTGCCCTGCAGAAAGAAATCAGACCTTTGATGCAGAGACAGCAGGTAGAGCTGACTGGTGGTGAAATTGGCCGTGTCACAGTGAGTGATTCAAACCCCATTGCAATACCCCCCAGGAGTGAAATGTTAATATGGTGTCGGGCAGCAATAGGCCTCAGGGGTAAGGACTACCAGGCTCTGGTAGAACCTGTATATTCAGGTAATAGGCCTACCCTCCTGACAGCCAGAGGGGTGGTTGAAGTCCGCAAGGGGAGGGTGCCAGTACGTGTTCTTAACTTTGGAGAGGAAGAAGTCCACCTAACCAAATATGCCACCCTTGCCAAACTGTTTACTGTTGATAATAGTGTGATACAGGCACCAGGACCCTTGGTCCCGTCTAACCCGGTGGAGAACAATGAAAGATTGGTGTCAGGAATTGCACGTGGGCACTGACTCAACCCCATCACACCAGAAACAGGGGGCCTACAGAGTGGTTCATGAGTATGAGCGGGTATTCAGCAAGCATCCCCTAGATTTTGGGCAGGTAAAAGGGATTCAACATCATATCCCCACAGGAGATCATCCACCCATAAAAGAGAGATACCGTCCTGTACCCCCAGCTCATTATCAGTGTGCCAAAGACATGTTGCGAGAGATAAAGGAGGCTGGAGTAGTGAGAGACAGTTGTAGCCCCTGGGCAGCTCCATTAGTCCTCGTCAGGAAGAAGGATGGCACAATGAGGATATGTGTTGATTATAGGCAACTAAATCGCATTACACATAAGGATGCATACCCACTTCCCAGGATAGAGGAGTCCTTGGCTGCTTTAAAATCTGCTAACTACTTCTCTACCTTGGATCTCACCAGTGGGTACTGGCAGGTTCCCGTGGCAGAGGCGGACAAGGAAAAGACGGCCTTCACGACGCCGATGGGTCTCTGCGAATTCAACTACATGCCCTTCGGATTGTGCAATGCCCCGGGAACGTTCCAGAGGATGATGGAGTGCTGTCTGGGACACAAGAACTTTGAAACCGTGTTGCTATATCTGGACGACGTCATTGTCTTTTCTAAGACTTATGAGGACCATCTGAAGCACCTGGCCGAGGTGTTTGAAGCCCTGTCCAACTTTGGCCTAAAGGTAAAACCGTCCAAATGCCATCTGCTAAAACCCAAGGTGCAGTACCTGGGCCATGTAGTGAGTGCCGAAGGGGTGGCCCCAGACCCTGACAAGGTCACTGTGATCAAAGACTGGCCGAAGCCCGGCAACCTCCATGAAGTCCGGCAGTTCCTCGGGTTGGTAGGCTACTACAGGAGGTTTATCAAGGACTTCACCAAGAAGGCTGCGCCATTGCAAGACCTGTTGGTGGGCCAATCCAAGAAAACCAAGGGTAAGAATACCCCATTTGATTGCAACGATGAACTGGAAGGATCCTTCACTTGTTTAAAGTTGGCGCTGACGGGAGAAGAGGTACTGGCCTACCCTGAATATGACCAACCGTTTGTGTTGTATACGGATGCTAGCAACGTGGGACTGGGAGCCGTGTTGTCCCAGGTCCAGAAAGGTAAGGAGAGGGTAATCGCTTACGCCAGCAGGAAACTTCGTCCCACTAAAAGGAACCCTGACAACTACAGTTCCTTTAAGCTGGAATTCCTCGCCATCGTTTGGGCAGTGTCGGAGAGGTTCAAGCACTACCTGGCCTCAGCAAAATTCACCGTCTTCACGGATAATAATCCACTAACACACTTGAATACAGCAAAACTCGGTGCCTTGGAACAGCGGTGGATGGCCCGGTTGTCCAATTACGACTTCACCATCAAGTACCGGGCAGGGCACAAGAATGCGAATGCCGATGCATTGTCCCAGATGCCCAACTTGCCGGAAACGGGAGAAGACCCGGAAGCACTTGAAGAGGTAGAGCTGCCCGCTTTCCATCGCCCCAAGGCCACCCAGTGTTCCCATGATGTGGAGAACAGGCGCAAGAACAAGCAGGACACCATGCTGAATCCCCTGCCCCACCACGGATGGGCAGAAACCCAGGATGGTGACCCCGCGGTCCGTCGGGTGAAAGAGCTCCTGACGCAGGCAGGTTCGCATCCCGGCCCGGATGATCCACAAGAGACGCAACAGCTGTGGAAGGGGAGAGGCAAACTGTTTATTCACGATGGTAAGCTGTGCCGAAGAAGCATCGACCCACGCACTCATGAATTGGTATGGCAGATAGTATTCCCAAGGCAAGATGCGCCAATGGTTCTGGGAGCGTACCACGATGGGGCAGGACACTTCGGATGGAGGAAGTTGGAGAGTCTACTCCGCCGGAGGTTCTACTGGATTGGCATGAAGAAAGCCATCGAAAAGTGGTGTCGAGAGTGTGGCCCATCTAGCCTACGCCGGAAGGACCGTGACAGCCAAAGGGCTCCCTTGCAGCCTATCATCACTAAACGGCCACTCGAACTGGTCGCGCTAGATCATGTGAAGCTAACACCTAGCCGGTCAGGCTATGTCTACGCTCTTACCATCGTGGACCACTACTCTAGATTCCTGGTAGTTGTGCCTGTCAAAGATCTGACGGCCAGGACGGCCGCCAAAACCTTCCAGCAGTACTTCTGTAGACCCCATGGGTACCCGGAGAAGGTGCTGACCGATCAAGGGCCAGCATTTGAAGCGGAGGTGTTCCAGAAATTCTGCAATCTGTACGGGTGTAAGAAGATCAGAACAACACCGTACCATCCTCAAACCAACGGGATGTGTGAGAAGATGAACCAAGTGGTAATCGACTTACTGAAGACCTTGCCCGTGGAGGAACAGAACTTGTGGCCAACCAAGTTGCCTGAGTTGGTGGACATGTACAACCACATCCCAGTGATTTCCACCAACTGCACTCCAGCGTACCTGATGCGAGGAAGGTCTAGCAAGTTACCTGTTGATCTAGACATGTGGGTCCTAACCACCGAAGATACCTCGCCGGATGCAGATTGGGATATAGAAAGGCAGCAAAGGTACCGCAAAATACAGGAATGCGTAGAAAGAAGTCTAGCCCAAGCCAGACAAAAACAAGAAAGTGTCACGGGAGACCTAGGCAGGAAAGAGCTAAAAACCCGGGCCCCTGCGATTTCCCTCAGACTAGGGAAACCCTGACTGACCCTCTCCCAGAGTTTACACTGATGGTGTGCATGTCTGGGCCTCCACCCTCGCCCTATCTCCTGTTTCAACCCTAGGCTGAAACCACAACCCACCACCCAGTGAAGAGTCCACACTCCAATACCCACAGTTAGCACAGACAAGGATAACGGAAAAATAAGCACCACGCCGAAGTCACTCAGGAATACACTATAAATGCAAAGGGCAAAACAAATACAAATATAGGAAGGAGCAAATAAGACAAAGGGAAATACACCATCAGCAACGATACTCCAACTACAAGCTCACCACTCCAGACTGAGATAACATGCACAAGACAGAAGGTATAATCGGCAACGCCCAATGTTCAGGAGAACTATTTAAAGGCAGTGGGCATGGCCCAGCTTCCAATCCGAGCACCAGGTAATTTAACGCTGGACCAGCTAGATAAAATCTAGCCGACGCCAATGAGCGCATAGTGGTCAAAAGCGGAATTACCGCTGTCTGTCGAACGACCTGGTCTGAACAGCGTCCGACATGACAGTACCCCGCCTTCTACGAGGGACCCCAGGGCCCTCATGGCTTATAGGACCCGGCTTGTCCGGATGGCGGCGGTGAAAAAACCTGACCAGCCGATCTGCATGAACGTCCGAGGCTGGTACCCAGGACCTCTCCTCAGGCCCATAACCACGCCAGTGTACCAAGTACTGTAAAGTGCGGCGCACTACACGAGAGTCAACCACCTTGGAGACTTCAAATTCCAAATTACCATCCACCAAGACTGGAGGTGGCATAGGCGCCGCATCCACGGAACCCACCACCTTCTTTAAAAGAGACCTGTGGAACACGTTGGGTATCTTATACACCGTAGGAAGCTCCAACCGGTACACTACTGGGTTAATGACAGCGGTGACCCTAAATGGACCAATAAACCGTGGACCCAATTTAAGGGATGGTATCTTGAGTCTCATGTTTTTTTGTGGATAACCACACCCAGTCATCCACACTCAGGTCCGGACCTGGCACACGCCTACTGTCAGCCACACGTTTGTACCTAGCACCCACACTCAACAGGCGCTGTTTAACTCTCCTCCAGACTGATGACAATTGTGCTCCTAACTGGTCTTCCTCCGGAACGCCGGAAGAGCCCCTCTGACTCAAAGTACAAAATTGAGGATGTAGCCCGTAAACACAAAAAAACGGAGACTCCCCAGAAGACTCCTGGCGGTGATTATTGATGGCAAACTCAGCAAAAGGAAGGAACGTCGACCACTCCTCCTGATTATCTGAAACAAAGCAGCATAAGTACTGTTCCAAATTTTGATTCATACGCTCGGTCTGACCATTTGACTGAGGATGAAACGCCGAAGAATGAGACAACTTGATCCCCAGCCGTGAACAAAATGCTTTCCAAAATTTTGCCACAAACTGAGACCCCCTATCAGAAACGATGTCAGACGGAACCCCATGAAGTCTGACCACTTCCTGCACAAATACCTGAGCCAGAGTCTTAGCGTTAGGCAACGAAGGCAAAGACACAAAGTGCGACATTTTTGAGAACCGATCAACAATCACCAAGATGACCGTGTTCCCAGCTGAGGAGGGCAAGTCAGTGATAAAATCCATGGAGATTTCCGTCCATGGCTTACTAGGTACCTCGAGAGGAAGTAGTGTGCCAACAGGACGGGAGCGGGGCGTCTTAGTCCTAGCGCACGTGGTGCAAGCTGACACGTATGAGACCACGTCCTGTCAGATCTTGGGCCACCAAAACCGACGTGACACCAACTCCAAGGTACCCCTATCCCCTGGATGGCCAGCCAGGACAGCATCATGATGCTCCGCCAAAACCTTTAAGCGGAGATGAAGCGGTACAAACGTTTTGTTGACGGGAAGCTCAGATGGTACCTCCTCCTGGGCCTCGGCAATCTCAGCCTCAACCTCGGTAGTGAGAGCCGAAACCACAACACCCTTTTGGAGGATGGGTACTGGATCTTCCTGAGGCTCTCCCCCCGGGAAACACCTGGACAAAGCATCCGCCTTAGTGTTTTTAGAACCCGGTCTGTAAGTGACCACAAAGTTGAACCGCGTGAGAAACAATGCCCAGCGAGCCTGCCTGGGAGACAGACGCTTGGCAGACTCCAAATAAAGCAAATTCCTATGGTCGGTAATAACAGTAACCTGATGAACCGACCCCTCCAAGAAGTGTCGCCATTCCTCAAAGGCCAATTTGATTGCCAACAACTCTCTGTTGCCGATATCGTAGTTACGTTCGGTGGGCGACAGTTTCTTGGAAAAATAGGCGCACGGACGCAAACCGCTCAAGGAGGAGCCTTGTGACAACACCGCCCCCACACCAACCTCAGACGCATCAACTTCTACAACAAAAGGTTTCGATACATCTGGTTGCACCAGAATGGGAGCCGAAACAAACCTGTTTTTAAGAGATTCAAATGCGCACACAGCAGCCTCTGGCCAAACGGAGAAATTGGTACCCTTTCTAGTCATGTCAGTTAGCAGTTTAGCAATGACAGAAAAATCCTTGATAAACTTCCTATAGTAGTTACATAGTTATTAAGGTTGAAGGAAGACTGTAAGTCCATCTAGTTCAACCCATAGCCTAACCTAACATGCCCTAACATGTTGATCCAGAGGAAGGCAAAAAAAAACCATGTGGCAAAGAGTAACTCCACCATGGGGAAAAAAATTCCTTCCCGACTCCACATACGGCAATCAGACTAGTTCCCTGGATCAACGCCTTATCAAGGAATCTAGTGTATATACCCTGTAACATTATACTTTTCCAGAAAGGTATCCAGTCCCCTCTTAAATTTAATTAATGAATCACTCATTACAACATCATATGGCAGAGAGTTCCATAGTCTCACTGCTCTTATAGTAAAGAATCCGCGTCTGTTATTATGCTTAAACCTTCTTTCCTCCAGACGTAGAGGATGCCCCCTTGTCCCTGTCTCAGGTCTATGATTAAAAAGATCATCAGAAAGGTCTTTGTACTGTCCCCTCATATATTTATACATTAAAATAAGATCACCCCTTAGTCTTCGTTTTTCCAAACTAAATAGCCCCAAGTGTAATAACCTATCTTGGTATTGCAGACCCCCCAGTCCTCTAATAACCTTGGTCGCTCTTCTCTGCACCCGCTCCAGTTCAGCTATGTCTTTCTTATACACCGGAGACCAGAACTGTGCACAGTATTCTAAGTGTGGTCGAACTAGTGACTTGTATAGAGGTAAAATTATGTTCTCCTCATAAGCATCTATGCCTCTTTTAATACATCCCATTATTTTATTTGCCTTTGTAGCAGCTGCCTGACACTGGCCACTGAATATGAGTTTGTCATCCACCCATATACCCAGGTATTTTTCATTGACGGTTTTGCCCAGAGTTTTAGAATTAAGCACATAAATATACATCTTATTACTTCTACCCAAGTGCATGACCTTACATTTATCCCCATTAAAGCTCATTTGCCATTTATCAGCCCAAGCTTCTAGTTTACATAAATCATCCTGTAATATAAAATTGTCCTCCCCTGTATTGATTACCCTGCAGAGTTTAGTGTCATCTGCAAATATTGAAATTCTACTCTGAATGCCCCCTACAAGGTCATTAATAAATATGTTAAAAAGAAGAGGGCCCAATACTGACCCCTGTGGTACCCCACTGCTAACCGCAACCCAGTCCGAGTGTGCTCCATTAATAACCACCCTTTGTTTCCTATCCCTGAGCCAGCTCTCAACCCACTTACACATATTTTTCCCTATCCCCATTACTCTCATTTTATGTAACAACCTTTTGTGTGGCACCGTATCAAAAGCTTTGGAAAAGTCCATATACACTACGTCCACTGGGTTCCCTTGGTCCAGTCCGGAACTTACCTCTTCATAGAAGCTGATCAAATTAGTCTGACATGAATGGTCCCTAGTAAACCCGTGCTGATACTGGGTCATAAGGTTATTCCTCTTCAGATACTCCAGTATAGTATCCCTTAGAATGCCCTCCAGGATTTTACCCACAGTAGAGGTTAAGCTTACTGGCCTATAATTACCGAGTTCAGTTTTTGCCCCTTTTTTGAATATTGGCACCACATTTGCTATACGCCAGTCCTGTGGTACAGACCCTGTTATTATGGAGTCTTTAAAGATTAAAAATAATGGTCTATCAATGACTGTACTTAGTTCCTGCAGTACTCGGGGGTGTATCCCATCCGGGCCCGGAGATTTGTCAATTTTAGTTATTTTTAGACGCCGCTGTACTTCCTGCTGGGTTAAGCAGGTAACATTAAATTGGGAATTATTATCACTAGTCATATTGGCTGCCATGGGATTTTCTTTTGTAAATACTGATGAAAAAAAGTCATTTAGCATATTGGCTTTTTCCTCATCCTCATCCACCATTTCCCCCAGATTATTTTTAAGGGGGCCAACACTGTCATTTTTTAGTTTCTTACTATTTATATAGTTAAAGAATATTTTGGGATTATTTTTACTCTCTCTGGCAATGAGTCTCTCTGTCTCAATCTTTGCTGCCTTGATTTGCTTTTTACAGAATTTATTTAATTTTCTGTATTTATTTAATGCCTCCTCACTACCTACTTCCTTTAATTCTCTAAATGCTTTCTTTTTGTCCCTTATTGCGCCCCTTACAGCTCTATTTAGCCATACTGGTTTCCTCCTATTTCTAGTATGTTTATTCCCATACGGTATATACTGTGCACAGGTCCTATCCAGGATGCTAATAAACGTCTCCCATTTTCTTTGTGTATTTTTGTGTCTCAGGATATCGTCCCAGTTAATTGCACCAAGATCCTCTCTCATCCGTTGGAAATTTGCCCTCCTGAAGTTTAGTGTCCTTGTCACCCCCCTACTACCCATCTTATTAAAGGTTACATGAAAACTTATTATTTTGTGATCACTATTCCCCAAGTGACCCCCAACCCTTATATTTGATATGCGGTCTGGCCTGTTGGTTAATATTAGGTCTAGCAGTGCCCCCCTCCCTGTTGGGTCCTGAACCAGTTGTGAAAGGTAATTGTCTCTCATAGTTGTCAAAAACCGATTACCTTTACTGGAACTGCAGGTTTCTGTTCCCCAATCTATTTCAGGGTAGTTGAAGTCCCCCATAATAATGACTTCTCCTTGAGTCGCAGCTTCATCTATTTGCTTTACGAGGATATTCTCCATTGCTTCCATTATTTTTGGAGATTTATAACAAATCCCTATCAGTAATTTATTATTTTTTCCCCCTCCCCTTATCTCCACCCACAGGGACTCTACATTTTCATTAAATTCACCTATATTATCACGCAGGATGGGTTTAAAGTAGTAGTAGTAGTTAGAAAACCCAAGGAACCGCTGAAGTGCTTTTAGGTTATCAGGCCGTTCCCAATGCAACACCGCTTGCACCTTGGCGGCGTCCATTTTAAAACCAGAAGCAGACACAATATAGCCCAAGAAAGGCAACTCCTGTACCGAAAATACACATTTCTCCAATTTTGCATAGCTTATTCTCTCTGAGGAGCTGTAACACCTGCCTGACATGATCTAAATGAGTGTCACGGTCGCAAGAATATATGAGGATGTCATCTAGGTACACAATAACGAATTTCCCCAAAACATGCGAGAACACATCATTTATGAAATGTTGAAACACTGCAGGTGCGTTTGTCAACCCAAATGGCATCACCAAATTTTCAAAATGACCCTCAGGGGTATTAAAAGCCGTCTTCCACTCATCACCTTGACGGACTCTTATGAGGTTGTACGCCCCCCTGAGGTCAAGCTTGGTAAACCACTTAGCACCTGCCACCTGGTTGAACAAATCCGGTATCAATGGCATGGGGTATGGATCACGAACTGTAATCTGGTTCAACTCCCTGAAATCCAGACACGGCCGTAGTCCACCATCTTTCTTCTTAACGAAGAAGAACCCTGCTGCCACAGGTGAGGACGAAGGCCTGATATGCCCTTTGCTCAAACTTTCAGCAATGTAATCCTTTAGCGCTTGTCTCTCTGGACCGGAGATGTTAAACATCCTTGCTTTAGGCAACTTGGCCCCTGGTTTAAACCTGATAGAACAGTCATAGGAGCGATGTGGTGGCAACTCTGAACAACCCTTCTCAGAGAACACATCCACAAAATCCAAAAGTGACTCAGGAACGCTTGGAGTCACAGCAGAAACACATGTGGCCAAGAAATTCTCCTGACAGAAATCACTCCACTGAATTATGTCCTGAGTTTTCCAGTCAATAACCGGGTTGTGTGTAGACAACCATGGGAAACCCAGAACCAATTGTGCCGGAAGACTCTTGAGCACCTTACATGTAACCTGCTCGAAATGAAGAACCCCAATGTGGAGTTTAACCTCAGCCACAAACTCAGTAATCTCCCCCTGTGGGAGAGGAGCAGAATTGATGGTGACCACGCGGATAGGATGAGGCAGTTTTTCGATCCTAAAACCAGCAGTGCGCGCAAACTCCTCATCAATGAGATTTGTGGCAGAACCACTATCCACAAAAACAGTGATTGGCAGCTCTCTGCCAGCGACAACAACTTTGGCAGGGAGCATGCATTGAGAAACCATCATGGAGGATATACATAAGCTCAGATTGGACTCCTCCACACCCTCTGAGCTTAAAAGTTTTTCTGCCGTTGCATCTTTCTTTGACAGCAGAGGACAGATATTAATAAAATGACCAGTTTTACCGCAGAAGTAACAGTCTCCCTGCTTCCTGAGTACATTGGCTTGATTTTTAACATGTGATACCCCTGCGATTTGCATAGGTTCCGTGGGCTCACCTGCAGCAACCTCATGTGAACCTAAACCTTCACCCACAGGCGGCGTCTTATGATACCCCTGACGCAAACGGCGATCAATGCGGACAACAAGACTGATAGCGGAATCTAGTGAAGCAGGAGTCTCGTACATCAGGAGGGCTTTTTTAACCCTATTAGAAACTCCATGTGTGTCGACCGCCCAGCGGTGAAATTCAGAACAGTAATCCTCTGCAACACGCTCCCCCTGGCGAATAGTGCGTATCTTAGATTCTGCTAGAGTCATTCTGTCAGGCTCATCGTAAATGTTTCCAAGAGAGGAAAAAAACTCTCCACAGAGTCAAATGCAGCAGAATCAGATGGCAAAGAAAACGCCCATGCTTGGGGATCCCCGCTTAATAATGACAACACCAGGCCCACACGCTGAGCCTCATTACCGGAGGAGATCGGGCGCATACGGAAATACAGTTTGCAAGCTTCACGAAAAGAAACAAATTTACTGCGTTCCCCAGCAAATTTTTCAGGCAAAGGAAACTTAGGCTCTGCCCGGGCATTCACGCCGACAGCGGTGGACACCGCGTCAGGACCCGGACCGCATAAGCTCACAGCAGCATTATCCCTATAGCGGACTATTTGTAAGTGATTAACCAACGGATCCACTACGCTCACTGAGCGCTTTTCCAGTCACCCTACTGTACGTAACTGACGAAGGCCACACTAGGCCGAAACGTTTTTTGGTACTACGGAATAAAAACCTCAAAGTTTGATTGAAGTTGAGTGCCGGGTTCTTTATATCTAGGTGTGGGATTCTGACAGCGGCCTAGCACAGACAGAGCGTTACGGAGCCGTGCCTGCACCTCATTGCGGCGTCATCCTAAGAAAGGACACGAAGTGAAGTATATTGTGGAGAAGTGAGAAACGAGATCACAGCACAAAGGCGATAGAACCAGAAGGAGTCCTGCCATAAGATTGGTAACATCCTTCTGAGGCGCGTAGCTGGTGGCCGGAGCACCAAGGAAGTAATAGGCTCTACGCATTACTTTGAACTACGGCAGGGCAGTTAACTCTAGGTTGGCTGTCTCACCTATACACCTAATGAAGACAATGGAGGCAATTGTGGGAGAGGGGCGTCTCTAGGGTCCCTATAAAATAACTCCAGGCCTACCCCGTCATACGGGTGCGTCCTATCCAAACCATCTGGGGGACGGAGAGAAAGAACAGAAATATACACGACAGTTGTGAGGACTATCCCGTGGTGCTCAGCAGGGAAGTACTACAACACACAGGCGCTAGTAGGAAGGCTACTGATTTCCACCTGCAAAGGGAACTCTGGATGTGCCTTCGGACCGGCCGGTCTCAGCCAGCCCTGTTAGCAGTGCTCTGGATTGCGGATGCCGAAGCCTTCAGTAAAAAGGTAAAGAGACTGCAACCCTGTGTCCTCGTCATTTACTGCGATCTGCACCATCACAAACATCTTTAATTGGGCGCCCCTTAGCAGGGCCACGGACCGGGTCGGGCCACCGTGACATCCCCATAACCGAGACCGAGGGACCCGGTACCGAGTACCCCGCCGCTCTGCGTTTGGGGGCCGCTCCATTCTCACCCTCCGTCGTCCGACAATGCGCTCGCGCCTGCTGACATCTTCCGTTCCCAGAGATGCATTGCGAAATTACCCAGAAGACTTAGCGGTCTCGCGAGACCGCTAAGTATTCTGGGTAATTTCGCAATGCATCCTGGGAACGGAAGATGGCGGCAGCCGCGTGGGCATCGCCAGAGCTTCGGTGGATCCCGGCGGGTGAGTATATCACTATTTTTTATTTTAATTATTTTTTTTAAC
Source organism: Ranitomeya variabilis (assembly GCF_051348905.1). Taxonomy (NCBI): domain Eukaryota; kingdom Metazoa; phylum Chordata; class Amphibia; order Anura; family Dendrobatidae; genus Ranitomeya; species Ranitomeya variabilis. The sequence goes on along the minus strand of NC_135234.1, from coordinate 632,050,169 downwards.
AGGGATATGGTGCCCACACTGCTAAATACTGCGTGGGCTGTGTGATATACCGCGTGGCTGTGCTATATACTACATGGGCAGTGTGATATACTGCTTGGGCTGTGTGATATACTGCGGGGGCTGTGCTATATACTACATGGGCAGTGTGATATTCTGCATGGGCTGTGCTATATACTACATGGGCAGTGTGATATACTGCGTGGGCTGTGTGATAGACTGCGGGGGCTGTGCTATATACACTACATGGGCAGTGTGATATACTGTGTGGGCTGTGCTATATACTACATGGGCAGTGTGATATACTGCGGGGGCTGTGCTATATACTACATGGGCAGTGTGGTATACTGTGTGGGCTGTGCTATATACTACGTGCCCTATGTTATATACTGTGTGGCTGCTATATACTGCGTGGGCTGTTATATAGTACGTGGGCTGTGTTATATACTGTTTGGGCTGTGTTATATACTGCGTGGCCTGTATTAACGCATTGGCTATTCTACAATATGTTTGTATGTATATAGCAGCCACATAGTATATAGCACAGGCCACGTAGTATTCGTCTGCTATATACTACATGGCTCCTATATACTACGTGGCCTGTGCTATATACTATGTGGCTGCTTTATACATACATACATATTCTAGAATACCCGATGCATTAGAATCGTGCTACCATCTAGTATATACACTCAACGGCCACTTTATTAGGTACACCATGCTAGTAACGGGTTGGACCCCCTTTTGCCTTCAGAACTGCCTCAATTCTTCGTGGCATAGATTCAACAAGGTGCTGGAAGCATTCCTCAGAGATTTTGGTCCATATTGACATGATGGCATCACACAGTTGCCGCAGATTTGTCGGCTGCACATCCCAAAGATGCTCCATACAAGGCAGGATGGATCCATGCTTTCATGTTGTTTACGCCAAATTCTGACCCTACCATCCGAATGTTGCAGCAGAAATCGAGACTCATCAGACCAAGCAACGTTTTTCCAATCTTCTACTGTCCAATTTCGATGAGCTTGTACAAATTGTAGCCTCAGTTTCCTGTTCTTAGCTGAAAGGAGTGGTACCCGGTGTGGTCTTCTGCTGCTGTAGCCCATCTGCCTCAAAGTTCGATGCACTGTGCGTTCAGAGATGCTCTTAGGCCTACCTTGGTTGTAACGGGTGGCGATTTGAGTCACTGTTGCCTTTCTATCAGCTCGAACCAGTCTGCCCATTCTCCTCTGACCTCTGGCATCAACAAGGCATTTCCGCCCACAGAACTGCCGCTCACTGGATTTTTTTTCTTTTTCGGACCATTCTCTGTAAACCCTAGAGATGGTTGTGCGTGAAAATCCCAGTAGATCAGCAGTTTCTGAAATACTCAGACCAGCCCTTCTGGCACCAACAACCATACCACGTTCAAAGGCACTCAAATCACCTTTCTTCCCCATACTGATGCTCGGTTTGAACTGCAGGAGATTGTCTTGACCATGTCTACAAGCCTAAATGCACTGAGTTGCCGCCATGTGATTGGCTGATTAGAAATTAAGTGTTAACAAGAAGTTGGACAGGTGTACCTAATAAAGTGGCCGGTGAGTGTATATCTACCTATACTATGCTTAGACATTTATTTTATCTATTCTAACCTGTCAGTGTGATTTCACTGTACACCGAACTGAATTACCGGCTTTTCTATAGAACACCGGTGCGTATTTCTCGCAAGTCACACGCATGGTCTGTGTGTAATCAGTATTTTTCTCGCCCCCATAGACTTTCATTGGCGGATTTTTTTGCGCAATACGCTGACAAACGCTGCATGCTGCGATTTTCTCAGTCCGTAAAATACGGCCGAGAAATATATGCCACATAGGAGCTGCCCCATAGAGAAACATTGGTCTGTGTGCAATGCGTTTTTTTGTGGATCTTATACGTCCGTATTCATCTCTAGTGTGACCCCGGCCTAAATGTGAGGGGATTTATTCTGTGGGGGGAGATTTATTCTGTGAGGGGAAGATTTATTTTGTAGGGGGAGATTTATTCTGTGAGGAGGATTCTGTGGGGGAAGATTTACTCTATGGGGGAATTTATTCTGTGAGGAGGATTTATTCTGTGGAGGGATTTATTCTCTGAGGAGGATTTATTCTGCAGGTGGGGTTTTTTCTGTGGTGGGGAAGATTTATATTGTGAGGGGAGATTTATTCTGTGAGAAGGATTCTGTGGGGGAGGATTTACTCTTTGGGGGGATTTATTTTGTGGGGGTGGGTGATTTATTCTGTGAGGAGGATTTATTTTGTGAGGAGGATTTATTCCATGGGGGGAATTTACTCTGTGAGAATGTATTCTGTGTGGGGTGTTTATTCTGTGAGGAGGATTCTGTGGGGGAGGATTTACTCTTTGGGGGGATTTATTTTGTGGGGATGGGGGATTTTTTCTGTGAGGAGGATTTTTTCTGTGAGGAGGATTTATTCTGTGAGGAGGAATTATTCTGTGGGGTTGATTTATTCTGTGAGGAGGATTCTGTGGGGGGATTTATTCTGTGAGGATTTATTCTGTGTGGGGGATTTATTCGGTGAGAATTTATTCTGTGAGGAAGATGTATTCTGTGAGGAGGATTTATTATGTGGGGTTGATTTATTCTGTGAGGAGGATTTATTCTGTGAGGAGGATTTATTCTGTGAGGATTTATTCTGTGGGGGAGATTTATTCTGTGAGGAGGATTTATTCTGTGAGCAGGATTTATTCTGTGGGGGGGATTTATTCTGTGAGAAAGATTTATTCTGTGAGGAGGATTTATTCTGTGAGGATTTATTTTGTGAGGAGGATTTATTCCGTGGGGGGATTTATTCTGTGGGAGGCTTTATTCTGTGAGAATTTATTCTGTGGGGCATTTATTCTATGAGGAAGATGTAATCTGTGAGGAGGATTTATTATGTGGGGTTGATCTATTCTGTGAGGAAGATTTATTCTGTGGGGTAATTATTCTGTGAAGAGGATTTATTCTGTGGGGGGGATTTATTCTGTGGGGGGGATTTATTCTGTGAGAAGGATTTATTCTGTGAGGAGGATTTATTCTGTGGGGGAGATTTATTCTGTGAGAATTCTGTGGGGGAAGATTTACTCTATGGGGGATTTATTCTGTGGGGGATTTGTTTAGTGAGGGTGGGGGATTTATTCTGTGGGGGTAAGATTTTTTTCTGTGAGGATTTTTTTCTGTGAGGAGGATTTATTACGTGGGGGAAGATTTATTCTGTGAAGGGAAAGATTTAGTGTAACGGGGGAAGATTTGAGGACACAAGTTTGGGGAGCAAGGGAGGTACAGGTGCAGACACAATATGGAAAAGGGGAAAGATTTGAAACCACAGTATGAGGGGCAAGTAGGGAGATGGAAGTCATGTATGAGGAAACAGTATAGGGATGGGTGCATTCACAATATGGTGATTGGGAGAGATGGGTGCAGACAGTACGGGGAGTGGGGGATTGGTGCAGACAAAGAAGGGAGTGATGGTTGCAGACACAGTATGGGGAGTCAGAGGGATTTGTGAGATGACAGTATGGTTAGCAGGGGGGATGTGAGAGAAGACAGCATGTGGAGGTAAGAGGAAATGTATGAGGAGACTATTAAGGGGAATGCAAGGAGACAGTATGTGGGGGAATGTGAGTGGGCACAGAATAAAGACTGAATAGTGTAGCGGGTAGAATGGGGAAAGGTGTAAGTTCACAGCCATCGAGGGGGAGTGTGGTGAGGGGTAAAGAGACTGGGCCCTAAGGAGAGACACAGAGTGAAGAGGAGCCCCAATATAGAAAGGAGAGGGCAGTGTGGCAGGCATGTACCATAAGAGGGACAGTGTGGGGGTTATATTTTGTGCAGAGAATATAGTGAGGGGCAACTATTTATTCAGAGGCTCAACATACGGCAGATATTTTTATTTTATTCGGGAGCATTATAATGAAACTGCTATCTTTAAGGGCATCATGTGGAGATGTGCTGCACAGGACCTGGAGAAGAAGTAAGTATGAGGAGATGAGCTGTGGCAGAGAAGAGTCATCATGGCTTCTGGACAAAATGAAGATAAAAAGAAAGAGATGTTGTCTCTGAAGTCATTCATCTAAAAAGGTACCTGGATGTAAATTTTTTCCGTGATGCTAATTATCATATTTTTATTTATGTTAGGAACATTAAAAGGGTTGTCCAGGTTTGTGATGAGTCTACAGTCATTCTATGTGACTGCAGACTTCTGAATTCTCACACTGCGCATTGGACACTGTCAAGATTCTTTCATGCCGGCGATTTACATATATGCGGTCACATGCTGATAAGATATGCATAGCCTTACTTCATGAAAATGAATTGAGTGAGGTCAGACAAGTCTAGTTGGAATGTGGCCAGAAGTACACAAATCGCATGCGTGTGCTGACATGACCGTCCACTCTTGCCATCGGCAAGGGAGAATTCTAAAAGTATGCAGTGAATGTGCTGTAAGAATTCAAAAGCCTGCAGTCACTTAGAGTGACTGATGACTTTCATCTCAAACCTGTTATTTATAAAATAAAGCCTTGTAGGCAATCCTAACAGTGTGTAATATACTCACTGTCAGGATTTAGCTTTGCTTGCTGGTTCCAGCCATTTCACTCTTGCGATTTTCATGCTTACGGTCATGTGACAATGAGGTTTCTGTTATGACCCCAATGGCGAGGGTCTCAGAGATATCAGCAAGTCTGCGAAGTACAAAAATCCAGCTCATAGGGCAGTGGTAACTGGGTTGACCATATATCTACTCCTAACGCCAACACTAGAAGTAGCCGGGGAACATGCCTACGTTGGTCGCTAGATGTCTCGCGCCAGCCGGAGGACTAACTACCCCTAGAAGAGGAAAACAAAGACCTCTCTTGCCTCCAGAGAATAGACCCCAAAAGTAGGATACAAGCCCCCCACAAATAATAACGGTGAGGTAAGAGAAAATGACAAACACAGAGATGAACTAGGTTTAGCAAAGAGAGGCCCGCTTACTAATAGCAGAATGTAGTAAGATAACTTATATGGTCAACAAAAACCCTAACAAAAATCCACAGTGGAGATTCAAGAACCCCCGAACCGTCTAACGGCCCGGGGGGAGAACTCCAGCCTCCCTAGAGCTTCCAGCAAGGAAAGGATACAGATTAAGAACAAGCTGGACAAAAATGCAAACAAAAACAAATAGCAAAAAGCAAGAAAGCGGACTTAGCTTAATCAAACAGGAACCAGGATCAGTAGACAAGAGCACTACAGATTAGCTCTGATATCAACGTTGCCAGGCATTGAACTGAAGGTCCAGGGAGCTTATATAGCAACACCCCTGACCTAACGACCCAGGTGAGCATACAAGGGATGAATGACATACCCAGAGTCAAATCACTAGTAGCCACTAGAGGGAGCCAAAAGGTAAATTCACAACAGTACCCCCCCCTTAGTGAGGGGTCACCGAACCCTCACCAAGACCACCAGGGCGATCAGGATGAGCGGCGTGAAAGGCACGAACTAAATCGGCCGCATGCACATCAGAGGCGACCACCCAGGAATTATCCTCCTGACCATAGCCCTTCCACTTGACCAGGTACTGAAGCCTCCGCCTGGAGAGACGAGAATCTAAGATCTTCTCCACCACGTACTCCAACTCGCCCTCAACCAACACCGGAGCAGGAGGCTCAGCAGAAGGAACCACAGGCACAACGTACCGCCGCAACAAGGACCTATGAAATACGTTGTGAATGGCAAACGACACCGGAAGATCCAGGCGAAAGGATACAGGATTAAGGATCTCCAATATCTTGTAAGGACCAATGAATCGAGGCTTAAATTTGGGAGAGGAGACCTTCATAGGAACAAATCGAGAAGACAGCCATACCAAATCCCCAACACGAAGTCGGGGACCCACACCGCGGCGGCGGTTGGCAAAACGCTGAGCCTTCTCCTGTGACAACTTCAAGTTGTCCACCACATGATTCCAGATCCGCTGCAACCTATCCACCACAGAATCCACTCCAGGACAGTCAGAAGGCTCCACATGTCCCGAGGAAAAACGAGGATGGAAGCCGGAGTTGCAGAAAAATGGCGAAACCAAGGTGGCAGAACTAGCCCGATTATTAAGGGCAAATTCAGCCAACGGCAAGAAGGTCACCCAATCATCTTGATCAGAAGAGACAAAACACCTCAAATACGCCTCCAGAGTCTGATTAGTTCGTTCCGTTTGTCCGTTAGTCTGTGGATGAAAAGCGGACGAAAACGACAAATCAATGCCCATCCTACCACAAAAGGATCGCCAGAACCTGGAAACAAACTGGGATCCTCTGTCCGACACAATATTCTCAGGAATGCCGTGCAAACGAACCACGTTCTGGAAGAACACAGGAACCAGATCAGAAGAGGAAGGCAGCTTAGGCAAAGGAACCAGATGGACCATCTTGGAGAAACGATCACATATCACCCAGATGACAGACATGCCCTTAGACACCGGAAGATCCGAAATGAAATCCATAGAAATGTGTGTCCAAGGTCTCTTCGGGACAGGCAAGGGCAAGAGCAACCCGCTGGCACGAGAACAGCAAGGCTTAGCTCGAGCACAAGTACCACAGGACTGTACAAATGACCGCACATCCCTTGACAAGGAAGGCCACCAAAAGGACCTGGCCACCAGATCTCTGGTGCCAAAAATTCCCGGGTGCCCTGCCAACACCGAGGAATGAACCTCGGAAATGACTCTGCTGGTCCATTTAGCAGGCACAAACAATCTGTCAGGTGGACAAGAGTCAGGCCTACCAGCCTGAAATCTCTGCAACACACGTCGCAGATCTGGAGAAATAGCTGACAAGATAACTCCTTCCTTAAGAATACCCTCAGGTTCAGCGACTCCAGGAGCATCAGGCACAAAGCTCCTAGACAGAGCATCGGCCTTCACATTCTTAGAACCTGGTAAATACGAGACCACAAAGTCAAAACGGGAGAAAAACAATGACCAGCGGGCCTGTCTAGGATTCAGGCGTTTAGCAGACTCGAGGTACATCAGATTTTTGTGATCAGTCAAGACCACCACACGATGCTTAGCACCCTCGAGCCAATGACTCCACTCCTCAAATGCCCACTTCATGGCCAACAACTCCCGATTGCCCACATCATAATTTCGCTCTGCCGGCGAAAACTTCCTAGAGAAAAAGGCACAAGGTCTCATAGTAGAGCAACCAGGGCCTCTCTGCGACAAAACGGCCCCTGCCCCAATCTCCGAAGCATCCACCTCAACCTGAAAGGGAAGTGAGACGTCAGGCTGGCACAAAACAGGCGCCGAAGTAAACCGGCGTTTCAACTCCTGGAAAGCCTCCACGGCAGCAGGAGCCCAGTTAGCTACATCAGAGCCTTTCTTGGTCATATCCGTCAGCGGTTTAACAACGCTAGAGAAATTTGCGATAAAACGACGGTAGAAGTTAGCAAAACCCAAGAACTTCTGAAGACTCTTAACTGACGAGGGTTGAGTCCAATCATGAATAGCTCGGACCTTGACTGGATCCATCTCCACAGCAGAAGGGGAAAAAATGAACCCCAAAAAGGGAACCTTCTGTACACCAAAGAGACACTTTGAGCCTTTTACAAACAAAGAATTTTCACGCAGAATCTCAAAAACCATCCTGACCTGCTCCACATGCGAGTCCCAATCATCAGAAAAAACCAGAATATCATCCAGATAAACAATCAAAAATTTATCCAGATACTTCCGGAAAATGTCATGCATGAAGGACTGAAAAACTGAAGGTGCATTAGAGAGCCCAAATGGCATCACCAAGTACTCAAAATGACCTTCGGGCGTATTGAATGCGGTTTTCCATTCATCGCCCTGCCTAACGCGCACAAGGTTGTACGCACCACGAAGGTCTATCTTGGTGAACCACTTGGCACCTTTAATCCGGGCAAACAAATCTGACAACAGCGGCAAAGGATACTGAAATTTGACAGTGATCTTATTTAAAAGCCGATAGTCAATACAAGGCCTCAAAGATCCGTCCTTTTTGGCCACAAAAAAGAATCCCGCACCAAGAGGGGAAGAAGAAGGACGGATATGCCCCTTCTCAAGAGACTCCTTGATATATGAACGCATCGCGGTATGTTCAGGTACCGACAGATTAAACAGTCTCCCCTTAGGAAACTTACTGCCAGGAATCAAATCTATTGCACAGTCACATTCCCTATGAGGAGGCAGTGCACTGGACTTAGACTCGCTGAAGACATCCTGATAATCAGACAAATACGCCGGAACTTCCGAAGGCGTAGAAGATGCAATAGACAAGGGCAGGGAATCTCCGTGAATTCCATGGCAGCCCCAGCTTGACACTGACATAGCCTTCCAGTCCAAGACAGGATTATGGGTCTGTAACCATGGCAAACCCAAAACAACCAAATCATGCATTTTATGCAGAACAAGAAAACGTATTACCTCCCGATGTTCGGGAGTCATGCACATGGTAACCTGTGTCCAAAACTGCGGTTTATTTTTTGCCAATGGCGTAGAGTCAATACCCCTAAGAGGGATAGGATTTTCCAATGGCTCAAGCACAAATCCGCAGTGCTTGGCAAATGACAGATCCATAAGGCTCAGGGCAGCACCTGAGTCCACAAACGCCATGACAGGATACGATGACAGTGAGCAAATCAAAGTTACAGATAGAATAAATTTAGGTTGCAAATTACCAATGGCGACCGGACTAACAACCTTAGTAAGACGTTTAGAGCATGCTGAGATAACATGTGTAGAATCACCACAGTAGTAACACAAGCCATTCTGGCGTCTATGAATTTTCCGCTCATTTCTAGTCAGGATTCTATCACATTGCATTAAATCAGGTGCCTGTTCAGACAACACCATGAGAGGATTTGCGGTTTTGCGCTCCCGCAACCGCCGGTCGATTTGAATAGCCAGGGCCATGGAATCATTCAGACCTGTGGGAATGGGAAAACCCACCATCACATTCTTAATGGCTTCAGAAAGGCCATTTCTAAAATTTGCAGCCAATGCACACTCGTTCCACTGGGTCAACACGGACCATTTCCGAAATTTTTGGCAATACACTTCAGCCTCGTCCTGGCCCTGAGACATCGCCAGCAAGGCTTTTTCTGCCTGAATCTCAAGATTGGGTTCCTCATAAAGCAAACCGAGCGCCAGAAAAAACGCATCAATGTCAGCCAATGCCGGATCTCCTGGCGCCAGCGAGAAGGCCCAATCCTGAGGGTCGCCCCGTAAAAAAGAAATAACAATTTTTACTTGCTGAGCGGAGTCTCCAGATGAACAGGGTCTCAGGGACAAAAACAATTTACAATTATTCCTGAAATTTCTAAATTTAAATCGGTCTCCGGAAAACGGTTCAGGAATCGGTATCTTAGGTTCTGACATAGGTTTTCTGATAACATAATCTTGTATGCCCTGCACACGAGCAGCAAGCTGGTCCACACTTGTAATCAAGGTCTGGACATTCATGTCTGCAGCAAACACAAGCCACTCAGAGTTAAAGGGGAAAAGAAAAAAAAATGAGAGAGAGAGAAAAAAAAAACTCAGAACTTTCTTTCTTATAATCCCGCTTCTGCAATGCATTTAACATTTAATACTGTCCTGGCAAACTGTTATGACCCCAATGGCGAGGGTCTCAGAGATATCAGCAAGTCTGCGAAGTACAAAAATCCAGCTCATAGGGCAGTGGTAACTGGGTTGACCATATATCTACTCCTAGCGCCAACACTAGAAGTAGCCGGGGAACATGCCTACGTTGGTCGCTAGATGTCTCGCGCCAGCCGGAGGACTAACTACCCCTAGAAGAGGAAAACAAAGACCTCTCTTGCCTCCAGAGAATAGACCCCAAAAGTAGGATACAAGCCCCCCACAAATAATAACGGTGAGGTAAGAGGAAATGACAAACACAGAGATGAACTAGGTTTAGCAAAGAGAGGCCCGCTTACTAATAGCAGAATGTAGTAAGATAACTTATATGGTCAACAAAAACCCTAACAAAAATCCACAGTGGAGATTCAAGAACCCCCGAACCGTCTAACGGCCCGGGGGGAGAACTCCAGCCTCCCTAGAGCTTCCAGCAAGGAAAGGATACAGATTAAGAACAAGCTGGACAAAAATGCAAACAAAAACAAATAGCAAAAAGCAAGAAAGCGGACTTAGCTTAATCAAACAGGAACCAGGATCAGTAGACAAGAGCACTACAGATTAGCTCTGATATCAACGTTGCCAGGCATTGAACTGAAGGTCCAGGGAGCTTATATAGCAACACCCCTGACCTAACGACCCAGGTGAGCATACAAGGGATGAATGACATACCCAGAGTCAAATCACTAGTAGCCTGTTATGATTTTCCCAATGGCAGGGAAATCAAAATAACAACGGACTAGCTCTCGGGTGATGGGAACTAAAGTGACCGTGACCTGAACCTGACACGACACTGGAAGTAGCCGTGGAGTGTTTCCTACGATGCCCTAGACACCACGCGCCAGCCGGAGATCTAACTACCCCTATCAGAGGAATATACAGGCCTGCCTTACCTCCAGAGATGAACCCCAAAAGGAGATAGCAGCCCCCCACAGATATTGACGGTGAGTCAAGAGGAAAAGACATACGTAGGATGAACAGCAGATTTAGCACAGTGAGGTCCGCTTACTAGATAGCAGAAGTACAGGAAAGAGTCACTTCACGGTCAACTTCAAAACACTACTCAAAAACACCATCCTGAAATTACTTTAAAACTCCAGTGACAACTCATGCCACTGGAGTGGCAATTCCAGTCCACGAGAGCTTCCAGCTACAGAGAGTCACATTGCAAATAGCTGGACAAAAATAGAATAAACTAGAAACAAAATTCAACTTAGCTGAACAGGATCTTGAGGCAGGAGAATGCAACAGAATGCTACTGATACATTGTTGGCCGGCATCAGACCAGCAGCCAAGCAGCCTTAAATAGGAAACTCCCCTAATGGGTGTCAACAGGTGATCAAGGATAGAAGAAGGCAAATAAGTGGCACTACCATAAAACACCACCGGGGGAGCCCACAAACAGAATTCACAACAGTACCCCCCCCTTAAGGAGGGGGCACCGAACCCTCACCAGAACCACCAGGACGATCTGGATGAGCACTATGAAATGCACGAACCAAATCAGGAGCATGAACATCAGATGCTGTCACCCAAGAATTATCCTCCTGACCATAGCCTTTCCACTTAACCAGATACTGAAGTTTCCGTCTGGAAACACGGGAGTCCAAGATCTTTTCCACCACATACTCCAACTCACCCTCAACCAGCACAGGAGCAGGAGGATCAGCAGACGGAACAACCGGCACCTCATACCTCCGCAACAATGACCGATGAAAAACATTATGAATAGTAAAAGATGCTGGGAGGTCCAAACGAAAGGAAACAGGATTGAGAACCTCCAGAATCCTATAAGGGCCGATAAACCGAGGCTTAAACTTAGGAGACGAGACCTTCATAGGAACAAATCGAGAAGACAACCAAACCAGGTCCCCAACACAAAGACGAGGACCGACACGCCGATGACGATTAGTGAACTGTTGAGTCTTCTCCTGGGACAACTTCAGATTGTCCACAACCTGTCCCCAAATCTGATGCATTCTATCAACCACAGCATCTACTCCAGGACAATCCGAAGACTCCAATTGACCGGACGAAAAGCGAGGGTGAAACCCTAAATTACAAAAAAATGGAGAAACCAAAGTGGCAGAACTGGCCCGATTGTTAAGGGCAAACTCTGCCAATGGCAAAAAATCAAGCCAATCGTCCTGATCAGCGGACACAAAACACCTCAAGTAAGTCTCCAAGGTCTGATTAGTACGCTCAGTCTGGCCATTAGTCTGAGGATGGAATGCAGACAAAAAAGACAAGTCGATGCCCATCCTGGCACAGAACGCCCGCCAAAATCTAGACACAAACTGAGTACCCCTGTCAGACACTATATTCTCAGGAATACCATGCAAACGCACAACATTCTGAAAAAATAGAGGGACCAGCTCAGAGGAGGAGGGCAATTTGGGCAAAGGTACCAAGTGAACCATCTTGGAAAAACGGTCACACACCACCCAGATGACGGACATCCTACGAGAAACAGGAAGGTCAGAAATAAAGTCCATAGAGATGTGCGTCCAAGGCCTCTTAGGAATAGGCAAGGGCAACAACAACCCGCTGGCCCGGGAACAGCAGGGCTTAGCCCGAGCACAAACATCACAAGACTGCACAAAAATACGTACATCTCGAGACAAGGAAGGCCACCAGAAGGACCTAGACACCAGATCCCTGGTGCCAAAAATTCCAGGATGACCTGCCAACGCGGAAGAGTGAACCTCCGAAATAACTCTACTGGTCCAGTCATCAGGGACAAACAATCTACCAGGCGGACAGCGATCAGGCCTATCCACCTGAAACTCCTGCAAAGAGCGCCGCAGGTCTGGGGAGACAGCTGACAATATCACCCCATCCTTCAGGATGCCAGTAGGTTCGGAATCACCAGGCGAGTCAGGCTCAAAACTCCTAGAGAGGGCATCCGCCCTCACATTCTTAGACCCAGGCAGATATGAAACCACAAAGTTAAATCGAGAGAAAAACAACGACCAGCGCGCCTGTCTAGGATTCAGACGCCTGGCTGACTCAAGATAAATTAGATTTTTGTGGTCAGTCAAGACCACCACCTGGTGTCTAGCACCCTCAAGCCAATGACGCCACTCCTCAAATGCCCACTTCATGGCCAAGAGCTCCCGATTTCCAACATCATAATTTCGCTCAGCGGGCGAAAACTTTCGAGAGAAAAACGCACATGGTCTCATCACTGAGCAGTCAGGACCTTTCTGCGACAAAACTGCACCTGCTCCGATCTCGGAAGCATCTACTTCAACCTGGAACGGGAACGAAACATCAGGCTGGCGCAACACAGGAGCAGAAGAAAAGCGGCGCTTAAGCTCCCGAAAGGCCTCCACAGCCGCAGAGGACCAATTAGCAACATCAGCACCCTTCTTGGTCAAATCAGTCAAAGGTTTAGCAATGGCAGAAAAACCCGCTATGAATCGGCGATAGAAATTAGCAAATCCCAAGAATTTCTGAAGACTCTTTAGAGAAGTAGGTTGTACCCAATCACAAATAGCCTGAACCTTAACAGGGTCCATCTCCATAGATGAAGGGGAAAAAATATATCCCAAAAAGGAAATTCTCTGAACCCCAAAAATACACTTTGAGCCCTTCACAAATAGAGAATTAGCTCGTAAAACCTGAAAAACTCTCCTGACCTGTTGAACATGAGATTCCCAGTCCTCCGAAAAAATCAAAATATCATCCAAATACACAATCATAAATTTATCCAGATATTCACGGAAAATATCGTGCATAAAGGACTGAAAAACGGAAGGGGCTTTCGCGAGACCGAAAGGCATTACCAAATACTCAAAATGGCCTTCAGGCGTATTAAATGCGGTCTTCCACTCATCCCCCTGCTTAATCCGCACCAAATTATACGCACCACGTAGATCGATCTTAGTGAACCACTTCGCCCCCTTTATGCGAGCAAAAAGATCAGTCAGTAAAGGTAACGGATACTGGTATTTAACTGTAATCTTATTCAGAAGTCGATAGTCGATACAAGGTCTCAATGAACCATCCTTTTTACCCACAAAGAAAAACCCTGCCCCCAGTGGAGACAAAGAGGGGCGAATATGACCCTTTTCCAAAGATTCTCTGATATACTCCCGCATAGCAGTATGTTCAGGTACAGACAAATTAAACAAGCGACCCTTAGGAAATTTACTACCGGGAATCAACTCAATAGCGCAGTCACACTCTCTGTGAGGAGGGAGAGAATCAGTTTTAGGCTCCTGAAAGACATCATAAAAATCTGACAGAAATGCTGGGATCTCAGAGGGAGTAGATGAAGAAATGGGAACCAAAGGTGCATCCCCATGAATCCCCTGACATCCCCAGCTCAGCACAGACATTGATCTCCAGTCCAAGACTGGATTATGAATTTGTAACCATGGTAATCCAAGTACTAATACGTCATGTAGATTATATAACACAAGGAAACGAATAATCTCCTGATGGTCTGGGGACAGATGCATAGTCACTTGTGTCCAATATTGTGGTTTATTGCTAGCCAAAGGTGTAGAATCAATACCCTTTAAGGGAATAGAAACCTCCAGAGGCTCTAAATCAAACCCACAACGCTTGGCAAAGGACCAATCCATGAGACTCAGAGCGGCGCCAGAATCCACATAAGCATCCACAGTAACAGATGATAAAGTACAAATCAATGTCACGGACAAAAGAAATTTAGACTGCAAGGTACCCATAGAAAAAGATTTATCAACCTTTTTATCAACCTTCTTTATGCGTTTAGAGCATGCTGATATAACATGAGCTGGATCTCCACAATAGAAGCACAACCCATTTTTGCGCCTGTAATTCTGTCGTTCGCCTCTAGACAATACACTATCGCATTGCATATGCTCTGGTGCCTTTTCAGAGGTCACCGCCATATGGTGCACAGGTTTTTGCTCAGAAGATACCGCCATATGGTGCACAGGTTTTTGCTCAAAAGATACCGCCATATGGTGCACAGATTTTTGCTCAGAAGATACCGCCATATGGTGCACAGATTTGCGCTCCCGTAAACGCCGATCAATCTGGATAGCCAATTTCATGGCATCATTCAGACCTGTAGGCACAGGGAACCCCACCATGACATCCTTCACGGCATCAGAGAGACCTTCTCTGAAATTAGCTGCTAGAGCGCACTCATTCCATTTAGTAAGCACCGACCATTTACGAAATTTTTGGCAGTATATCTCAGCTTCATCTTGCCCTTGAGAAAGAGCTATCAAGGCTTTCTCAGCCAAAATCTCTAAATTAGGTTCTTCATAAAGCAACCCCAAAGCCAGAAAAAACGCATCTACATTTAATAACGCAGGATCCCCTGGCGACAATGCAAATGCCCAACTTTGTGGGTCACCCCGCAATAGAGAAATAACAATTTTAACCTGTTGCGCAGGATCACCAGCAGAGTGAGATTTCAGAGACAAAAACAATTTACAATTCTCTCTGAAATTCAAAAAACGGGATCTGTCTCCGGTAAAAAATTCAGGCATAGGGATCTTAGGTTCAGACATTGGAGCACGTATAACAAAATCTTGTAAGTTCTGGACCTTTGTAGCCAGGTTATTCAGACCTGCAACCAAACTCTGTGGATCCATGATTCAAACAGGTGTAACCAAAGCCATTCAGAGATTAAGAGGAGAGGAAAAAAAAAAAAAGGCTGAAGACTGCAGTTTAAGCAAGGAGTACAAATAAGCACTAAGGTGCACTTTCCAAACACAGAAGGAAAAAAAACCTTTTCATATCCTTTCCTGCTTTAGTGCATAGTTTTAACACATGTGGGCCGGCCAAACTGTTATGATTTTCCCAATGGCAGGGAAATCAAAATAACAACGGACTAGCTCTCGGGTGATGGGAACTAAAGTGACCGTGACCTGAACCTGACACGACACTGGAAGTAGCCGGGGAGTGTTTCCTACGATGCCCTAGACACCACGCGCCAGCCGGAGATCTAACTACCCCTATCAGAGGAATATACAGGCCTGCCTTACCTCCAGAGATGAACCCCAAAAGGAGATAGCAGCCCCCCACAGATATTGACGGTGAGTCAAGAGGAAAAGACATACGTAGGATGAACAGCAGATTTAGCACAGTGAGGTCCGCTTACTAGATAGCAGAAGTACAGGAAAGAGT
This sequence comes from Ranitomeya variabilis, assembly GCF_051348905.1. Lineage (NCBI taxonomy): Eukaryota > Metazoa > Chordata > Amphibia > Anura > Dendrobatidae > Ranitomeya > Ranitomeya variabilis. The sequence goes on along the minus strand of NC_135234.1, from coordinate 632,034,383 downwards.
CACTTCACGGTCAACTTCAAAACACTACTCAAAAACACCATCCTGAAATTACTTTAAAACTCCAGTGACAACTCATGCCACTGGAGTGGCAATTCCAGTCCACGAGAGCTTCCAGCTACAGAGAGTCACATTGCAAATAGCTGGACAAAAATAGAATAAACTAGAAACAAAATTCAACTTAGCTGAACAGGATCTTGAGGCAGGAGAATGCAACAGAATGCTACTGATACATTGTTGGCCGGCATCAGACCAGCAGCCAAGCAGCCTTAAATAGGAAACTCCCCTAATGGGTGTCAACAGGTGATCAAGGATAGAAGAAGGCAAATAAGTGGCACTACCATAAAACACCACCGGGGGAGCCCACAAACAGAATTCACAACAGTAGCCACTAGAGGGAGCCAAAAGGTAAATTCACAACAGGTTTCTTCCTGCTTCTTTCATTTTTCCACTGGACATTGAGAGAACTAGGGAGAGCAGCTAATCGGCATGTGACTGTAAGTTAGGGCAGCACAGTGGCTCAGTGGTTAGCACTACAGCCTTGCTGCGCTGGGGTCCTGGGTCCAAATCCCACCAAGAACAACATCTGCAAGGAGTTTTTATGATCTCCCCGTGTTTGCGTGGGTTAATCTAGGTTTTCCCACACTCCAAAGACAAACTGATAGGGAATCTATATTGTGAGCCCCATTGGGGACAGCGATGTCTGTAAAGCGCTGCGGAATAAGATAGCGCTAAATAAGCAAAGAATAATAAATAAATAAGTGTCCAAATCGCCTATGTGCTTGGGGAGGTGGCGCCAAAAGGAATTCTTGCCCCGGGTGCCAGAAAACCTAGATACGCCTCTGAGGTCTGGAGACTGGCTAGGCCACTCCATGACCTTAATGTGCTTCTTTTTGAGCCACTCCTTTTTGCCTTGGCTGTATATTTTGGGTAATTGTCTTGCTGGAAGGCCCAGCCATCACCCATTTTTAATTTCCTGGCGAAGGGATTTTACGGTACATGGCTCTATTCATTCTCCCATTTATGCGGTGAAGTAGTCCTGTGCCCTTAGCAGAGAAACACTCCCAAAACATGTTTCCACCTCCATGCTTGACAGTGGGAACAGTATTCTTTGGGTCATAGGCAGCATTTCTCTTCCTCCAAACACGGCGAGTTTAGTTAATGCCAAAGACCTCAGTTTTTGTCTCATCTGACCACAGCACCTTCTCCAAATCACTCAGAGAATCATCCACGTGTTCATTGGCAAACTTCAGACGAGCCTGCACATGTGCTTTCTTGAGCAGGGGGACCTTGCGGGTAGTGCAGGATTTTAAACCTTTATGGCATAGTGTGTTAGCAATGGTTTTCTTGGTGACTGTGGTCCCAGCTGCCTTGAGATCATTGACAAGTTCCCCCTGTGTAGTTTTAGGCTGATCTCTCACCTTCCTCATGATCAAGGATACCCCACGAGGTGAGATTTTCCATGGTGCCCCAGAGCGATGTTGATTGACAGTCATTTTGTATTTCTTCCATTTTCTTACTATTGCACCAACAGTTGTCTCCTTCTCACCCAGCGTCTTACTTACGGTTTTGTAGCCCATTTCAGCTTTGTGCAGGTCTATGATCTTGTCCCAGACATCCTTATCAAGCTCTTTGTTCTTGCCCATGTTGTAGAGGTTAGAGTCTGACTGATTCAGTCTGTGGACACGAGTCTTTTATAAAGCTGACTATGTAAGGCTGGTTTCACACTTGCGTTTTTTTGCCGCTGCATTTTAGCGCTAAAAAACACATGCGTTTTTTTCTATACTTAACATTAAAAACGCATGCGTTTTTTGGCATGCGTTTTGATGCGTTTTCGGCAATGCATGCGTTTTTTGACGCGTGCGTTTAGTTGCAGAAATGCAACCTGTAGTAATTTCTAGCGGCGTTTTTTTGCCGCAAAAAAACGCATGCGTTTATTCGCGGCAAAAAAATGTATTGCTGTCTATGTAAACGCATGCGTTTTTAAGCACATGCGTTTCTATAGAAAAACACAAGGAAACATACAAAAAACAAGAAAACCCTAACCCTAACCCTTTGGTTACTAGGGATCCTAACCCTAACCCTAAGGTTAGGATCCCTAGTAACCCTAGAGATCCTAACCCTAACCCTAGGGATCCTAACCCTAACCCTAACCCTTAGGGTTAGGATCCTAACTAGGGTTGAGCGACTTTTATTTTTATAGGATCGGGTCGGGTTTCACGAAACCCGACTTTCTCAAAAGACGGGTCGAGTGAAATCGGCCGATCCTATAAAAAAGTCGGGGTCGGGGTCGGCCGAAACACGAAACCCAATGCAGTGCAATGGGATACTATGGTTCCCAGGGTCTGAAGTAGAGGAAACTCTCCTTCAGGCCCTGGGATCCATATTTAAGTGTAAAATAAAGAATCAAAATAAAAAATATTGATATACTCACCCTCGGACGCGCCCTGGTACTAACTGGCAGCCTTCCTTCCTAAGAATGAGCGCGTGAATGACCTGCGGTGACGTCACGGCTTGTGATTGGTCGCGTGAGCGGTCACATGGGCGGCCGCGACCAATCACAAGCCGTGACGTCATCTAAGGCCCTTCACGTGCTCATTCTTAGGAAGGAAGGCTGTCGGAAAGAAGCCGAGGGTGAGTATATTCCTATTAGGTATATACTCACCCTCGGACGCGCCCTGCTTCTTTCCGGCAGCCTTCCTTCTTAAGAATGAGCGCGTGAAGGGCCTTAGATGACGTCACGGCTTGTGATTGGTCGCGTGAGCGGTCACATGGGCGGCCGCGACCAATCACAAGCCGTGACGTCATCTAAGGCCCTTCAAGCGCTCCTTCTTAAGAAGGAAGGCTGCCGGAAAGAAGCAGGGCGCGTCCAAGGGTGAGTATATACCTAATAGGAATATACTCACCCTCGGCTTCTTTCCGGCAGCCTTCCTTCCTAAGAATAAGCGCGTGAAGGGCCTTAGATGACGTCACGGCTTGTGATTGGTCGCGGCCGCCCATGTGACTGCTCAGGCGACCAATCACAAGCCGCGACGTCACCGCAGGTCATTCACGCGCTCATTCTTAGGAAGGAAGGCTGCCAGTTAGTACCAGGGCGCATCCGAGGGTGAGTATATCAATATTTTTTATTTTGATTCTATATTTTACACTTAAATATGGATTCCGATACCGATTTCCGATATCGCAAACATATCGGAACTCGGTATCGGAATTCCGATACCAGATTCAGAAGATCGCCGACCTCATGGCCGACCCTACACAGGGGTCGGGTCGGGTTTCATGAAACCCGACTTTGCCAAAAGTCGGCGACTTCTGAAAATGGCCGACCCGTTTCGCTCAACCCTAATCCTAACCCTTAGGGTTAGGGTTAGGGTTAGGATCCCTAGGGTTATGGTTAGGGTTAGGGGTAGGGTTAGGGGTAGTGTTATGGGTAGGGTTAGGGTTTGGATCCCTAGGGTTAGGGGTAGGGTTATGGTTAGGGTTAGGATCCCAAGGGTTATGGTTAGGGGTAGGGTTAGGGGTAGGGTTAGGATCCCTAGGGTTAGGGTTAGGGTTTGGATCCCTTTATCACCTTGATTTTGGGGGGTGGCTTATCAGTGACCTGGTGACCAGGACATTCTTCTAATAAAAAGCTACCCCTAACCCTAACCCTAGGGATCCTAACCCTAACCCTATCTAATTCTATTAATAGTGGGTTTTCTAGTTGATTTTGATGATTGGCAGCTGCCACACACTTCTCAGCATGCGTTTCAAAAAACGCAACCGCAGGAAAAAACGCATGTAAACGCGTCAAAATGCCGCGTTTTTTTTCTGCATGCAAAAACGCATGCGTCTAAAAACGCAGCGTTTGCATGCGTTTACATGCGTTTTTTCACCACCTGCGTTTTTTTTAAAAACGCTGCAGATCAAAACGCAAGTGTGAAACCAGCCTAAGACTGGTGTCTTTAATGCAGGTAACGAGTTGATTAGGAGCGTCTAACTGGTTTGTAGGAGCCAGAACTCTTAATGGTTGGTGGGTGATCAAATACTTATTTCTCCAAATAAATTTATATATAATTTATACAATGTGATTTTCTGGATTTTATTTTTGATATTCTATCTCTCAATGTTAAAATTAACCTACCCTTAAAATTATAGACTGTTCATGTCTTTGTCAGTGGTCAAACTTACAAAATGAGCAAGGAATCAAATAACTATTTCCCTCACTGTATATTAATCAGAACAATAACCACTTGTATGGTTCCTTGGCTGTGGTTGCATTCAGTCCGGCGTCCTTTGGTCCTGGTGATGTGCTCTCCGCCTCCCCCGATCACGTGACCTACGTGGGCGGGGTTTGGCGGCGTGCGCGTTGCTGGGGTGACGCCGGGTGAATGTGTCCGTGGTCCGGGCGGCTGCGCATGCGCCAACATGCCGCTCAGCTTTACCAACTCAGAGGCAATCAGCAGAATATATAAACCAGCCCCTGTTAGCCTCTGTATACGCCCCCGGAAGAAGGCATCAGCCGAAACGTGCGTAGGGACAGAGCATAGCATTTATAGGTATGTGGAACCTCTGCTAGTTATTTATTTATAATCTTTACCCTTTTGCTGCTAGGCTGTAGTGGCCGTATAGGTTAGCACTATTTGCACTTTACTTTTAAGCTGCCAGGCTTTAGCGGCCGAATTGGTTAATACTATTTGCACTTTAGGTATTTCCTGGTCTTAATATTACACTGGTCAACAGCATTTTTGGTGCCAAAGATATTTCATCGAATTTAGGGTATTTTTGGGGTGCTGATTCTGAATATGTCATCAGTTTTGCCAGATTGGCTCAAGTTTTTGAGATTTTTGGTATCTTATTTATAGCACTTGTTGGTAAATGCGACGCATCATCTCATTAATTTCTTTGGATTAGTACTTGAACTGAGCAGTTCTCAATATAGTTTTGTGTTAATTAGTGTTCTAAAAGTTTGTTCATAGCTTGATTTTTGCACTAACTTTATGTTGTTGTCTGTTTTCCAGTGAAAAGCATGAACTCATCAAGAAGAAGTTGTCTTAACGATCCAGACTCATTCTGTTACATTTGTGGTGAATACACACTGCCAAAACATAGAAGAAACATAACAGACTTCGTAAAAAAAGTGTATTTTGCCTATTTTGGGGTTATGCTTGGGGACCAAGACAAGTTTTGGGCACCACACATAGTGTGCAAAGCATGTATCGAATTATTACGAAAATGGAGCAAAGGACAAAGAAAAAGCTTCAAATTTGGTGTTCCAATGGTGTGGAGAGAGCCAAAAAATCATCATGATGACTGTTATTTATGGTAAACACAGGTACAGGCACATCTTCACAATGAGGGACAGGCCTTCTTGCAGATTCCATGTTACTCCCATTTTCGTTTCTTATGCTTATTGAATCCTTGCACTTGCACTGCACAGAAATAACAGTCATCATGATGATTTTTTGTGCAATATAGTGATATATATTTAGTCATATTTATTTAGTTTTTCACATATATATTTATTCACGAGCATTATTTTTATAATAAAAAAAACCCTTTTATATAAAAAAAAAAATTTCTCACTATTTTTAGCACATTTTGGGGTTTTTTTGCACAAAATAATTTATTACGATCAGGGATTATAAATGTGTAGTTATTCATTCATCTTAGTGCAATACTTATATTGTATATGAAATATAGGGGTATTTATTTATTTATTGGAGGTGTCCTATCATACCATTATAAATTGTTCTATAGCTATCAGCTTTATTTTTATTCATTATTAAATTTTATTGTAATATTACTAATAAATAAATAATTTTAATACTATGTCTTTGTGTTGCACTTTTTATTTTTGGATGATTTACCCCCACTGTATATGTTGCTTGTGCTAATGTGAGCAGCTTGTGTGGCCTAAACATGGCCAAAGTATTAGGACATTTGCACATCACAACTACAGGGACTTAAATGACATCCCCTTCTAAATCCATAGAGATTAATATGGAGCTGGCCCCCACTTTACAGCTATAACAGCTTCTTCTCGAATGGCTTTCCACAAGATTTTGGAGTATGTCTGTAGGGATTTTTGCTAATTTATCCAGAAAAGTACTTGTGAGGTCAGATGCTGATGTTGGATGATAAGACCTGGCTAGCAATCACTGGTCTAATTCATCCAAAAGGTGTGAGATGGAGTTGAGGTCAGGGCTCTGTTCTTCCACACCAAACTCCTCCAACCATGCCTTTATGAACCTTGTTTTGTGCATTGGGGCACAGTCATGCTGGAACAGAAAAGGGCCTGCCTAAAACGGTTTCCACAATGTTGTAAGCATACAATTGTCCAAAATGTCTTGGTATGCTGAACCATTAAAATGTCCCTTCACTATAACCTGATGGACTCCTGAAAACAAGTCCACAGCATTATCCCTCCTACTCTAAACTTTACATTTGGCACGATGCTGTCAGGCAGGTAGATAACACTTGTTTGACATTCGCCAATGCCAAGCTCATCCATTAGACTGACAGATAGAGAAGCATGATTTGTCACTCCACATAACATGTTTCCATTGCTTCCAGTGGTGGTTTGCTTTGCATCTCTCAATCTGATGCTTGACATTGTGCTTGTTGATGGTTGGGGCCTGCCATAAATCACCCGGCTCACAGTTTTTGTCCTCAGCCAATAGAGCTTTGGCTACTTTTATACACTATGCGCCTCAGCCCTTGACACTTCTTTTCAATATCACTCACAGTTGATTGCTGGATATTCACAAGAGACGAATTGTTAAATGGCACAACAGTGACATTCTCCTACAGTTCCACAATTGAATTCAGGGAGCGAATGACCCATTCTTTAACAAATGTTAGTAACGGCAGATTGCATGGTGATGGGATGGATGTTATACACATGTGGTAATAGGATTGAGTAAAAAAACTGAATTCAATGATTAAGACATGTGTCCCAATACTTTTCTCCATGTAGATAAACATGAGAAGGTACTTGGCATTCCAAAGTGAAAATGATACTTCAGATTTTATTATTAAGCAATCCAAACAAAATTGTAATGTTGTGACCTATTTAGACCTTCATAAGACATGAATTGCTGCTGGATAAATGGGGGACACAAAGAATTGATGAGCCAAAAGTAAGCTGCCATAGTCACAATAAGTAAAAGGTTCCATGGCTCATCAATTCTTTCTGTGTCCCCCATTTATCCAGCAGCAATCCATGTCTGATGAAGGTCCAATTATAAAGACTGAAACGTCACATTACAATTTTGTTTGGATTGTCTCATAAAATCAGAAATATAATTTTAACTTGGGTGTGGCAAGTACCTTTTCATTTTTATCTATTGGACGTGGAACCTTTTCTTGAGCACCCCTCCTAGCAGGAGTTCCATATATCGCTCATACTTTTGTCTATATGTCCCCAAACTTTTCTATGTAAAATCAGCTGATAATGCCGCATATGGTATACGGTGGAGATTTTAGTCACAATGTTCTCATATGATGGACATTCAGGCGTTCTCTCATGAAAGAGTCTACGGCTCTCACACTCTCAGCTCAGAGGCTTTGGTTAAACTTTCCCCCTGATGCGGATCAGAAAGAGGATTAACTACACAGAACAATGGGAGAATTAATGGCCTCTGTAAAAGGGGAAGAGTGTTTACTCAGTGGATAGATCCCGATCACAAGTTATGAAAGATTTCTCTGTCCTATAAATTTCACACAGAATAAGCACACTTCCTCCTTATTTTCCCGCTATTGGACAAGAAAACAGAGAAGAAAGGTGAATACTAACACTATAAATACAGCTCTGGCAAAAATTAAGAGACCACCACATCAAAACCCTGTCATGGGCAGCCCAATCTCCAGACCTGAACCCCATTGAAAACCTCTGGAATGTAAACAAGAGGATGATGGATAGTCATAAGCCATCAAACAAAGAAGAACTGCTAAAATTTTAGCACCAGAAGCAGTGTGAAAGACTGGTGGAAAGCATGCCAAGACACATGAAAGCTGTGATGAAAAATCATGGTTATTCCACAAAACATTGATTTCTGAACTCTTCCTGAGTTAAAACATTAGTATTGTTGTTTCTAAATGATTATGAACTTGTTTTATTTGCATTATTTGAGGTCTGAAAGCACGGTTTTGATTAAAATTTTGACCATTTTTCTTTTTCAGAAAAAAAATACAAAATGTATTGCTTGGAAATTCGGAGACATGTTATCAAAAGTTTATAGACTAAAAGAACAATTTACATTTTACTCAAAAATATACCTATAAATAGAAAAATCAGACAAACTGAACATTTTAAAATGTGAAAATAATAGATCAGAGCACATATTGTTATGACCCCAATGGGAGGGGGTCTCAGAAATAAATACCAAGTCTGCAAACACAAAAAAACAGCTCATAGGGCAGTGGTAACTGGGCTGACCGTATATCTAATCCTAGCACCACAAATAGCAGCAGCCGGGGAACGTGCCTACGTTGGTTCTAGACGTCTCGCGCCAGCCGGAGAACTAACTAACCCTAGAAGGGAAAAGATAGACCTTTCTTGCCTCCAGAGAAAAGACCCCAAAAGTTGGATACAAGCCCCCAACAAATAATAACGGTGAGGTAAGAAGAAAAGACAAATGTAAGAATGAACTAGGTATTTAGCAAAGAGAGGCCCACTGACTAATAGCAGAATATAGTAAGATGACTTATACGGTCAGCAAAAAACCCTATCAAAAATATCCACGCTGGATATTCAAGAACCCCCGAACCGTCTAACGGCCCGGGGGGAGAATACCAGCCCCCTAGAGCTTCCAGCAAAATCAGGAATCACATTTAGTACAAGCTGGACAAAAAATAAGAGCAATGCAAATAACCAAAAGACAAGGAAGCAGGACTTAGCTTAATCTTGCAAGAACCCGGACCAGCAGACTAGAGCAAACAGAAAGATCTGATTACAACGATGCCAGGCACCAGACTGAGCATTCAGGAAGTTCATATAGCAACACCCCTGGACTAACGACCCAGGTGAGTGCCAAACTGAGGAAAGACAATCCCAGAGTCATATCACTAGTGACCACAAGAGGGAGCCAAAAAAGTCTAATTCACAACAACATATATACAATCATACATTCACTGACTACTGAAATGTGTCAGTATAATCATCAACTCCTGCAGCTATATATATAATTAGAACAATTGGAGTCAAACAATGATATTGGGTAAACAAACAATTTATTTATAATAGTAACAACATGGACAATATATTTGTAATATAAGTACAGATACACTAGTAATTAAACCAGATATCAAAACCAATGAAGGACACAGGTAAAAAAGTCCCTAAAAGAACGCTAATAACATCAGTCCGACCAGAGAATCCAAATTCTTTGATCAATAAGATCATGAAGTTAACACATTTATGCGCTTTAAATACAGTCAGTGAAATAAGGCTACATTCACATTAGCGTTGTGTCAGGCGCAGCCGCGGCGACGCATGCGTCATGCGCCCCTATATTTAACATGGGGGGCGCATGGACATGCGTTGCACTTGCGTTTTGTGACGCATGCGTCACTGTGGTGCATGCATCAGGGCGCAGAGGACGCTGCATGATGCAGTTTTTTCTGCGCCAAAAACCATGCAAAAGTGGACGCATGCATCACAAAACGCTGCGTTGTGCATGCGTTTACATTTGCGTTGTGCGTTGCGTCGCCGACGCTGCACCGCACAACGCAAATGTGAACGTAGCCTAACTAATCAAAAATGAATTGTCACCCATAATTGTTGTAGCGTATTAAGGGACAGGCAGCCCCTACGCGCGCTTCGCGTAGGCTTCTTCGGGGGGCCGTGAACATTTTGAAGTGGTCTCTTAATTTTTGCCAGAACTGTATATCTCCTCCACTATTGATCTACTTAAAGGAACAAATATATGAAATATAAAGTTTATAAGAGTTCAGCTCATAAAAAGAGCTGTCGCTAATGCCATTTACATGTACGCTATCAATGTTTCTGGATGTTTTCTGAATCTGCGAGATAAAGTAGTAGGGGTCAATTTATCAAACTGTTTAACCAGATTTAGCAAATTTTTTGCAACACAAAAAGTTTGCAACTTTTGACGTTTTAACGCCAGTTCAAGCCAGGTACATCACAGTGGGAGTGGCGAGGATGGCACAAGGCCTGGCGGTGCCTGGCCACCAAATTTATCAAAAGTTACACCATTACTAGCACCAGAAATGTTACTACAGCCACACGCTGGAGTTGCAATTCTGACAAGTAGACATGAGGGAACCCATAGATGTTCGGGTTCGAAAAACACACAGTAAAAAGTTCAGTTTGGGTCAGAACTTGAACTGGAACTTGACCCAAGTCCCGAACCCAAAAGAAGTAAATGGGGACCCGAACTTCGGTGCTTTAATATGGCTGTAAAATGGTCATAATGAGGACTAGTGGGCTGCAAAAGGAAGCTAAATGGGAGTAAGAGCAGGACAAGTGCCCTTCAAAAAAATGTGCATGGGGAAATGACTTACAGTTATATGAAAAAGTTTGGGCACCCCTATTAATCTTAAGCTTAATGTTTTATAAAAATTGTTTTTTTTTGCAACAGCTATTTCAGTTTTATATATCTAATAACTGTTGGACACAGTAATGTTTCTGCCTTGAAATGAGGTTTATTGTACTAACAGAAAATGTGCAATCTGCATTCAAACAAAATTTGACAGGTGCATAAGTATGGGCACCTCACCAGAAAAGTGACATTAACCCCTTCCTGACATCAGACGTACTATCCCGTCGAGGTGGGGTGGGCCCGTATGACCACCGACGGGATAGTACGTCATACGCGATCGGCCGCGCTCACGGGGGGAGCGCGGCCGATCGCGGCCGGGTGTCAGCTGCCCATCGCAGCTGACATCCGGCACTATGTGCCAGGAGCGGTCACGGACCGCCCCCGGCACATTAACCCCCGGCACAACGCGATCAAACATGATCGCAGTGTACCGGCGGTATAGGGAAGCATCGCGCAGGGAGGGGGCTCCCTGCGGGCTTCCCTGAGACCCCCGGAGCAACGCGATGTGATCGCGTTGCTGCGAGGGTCTCCTACCTCCTTCCTGGCTGCAGGTCCCGGATCCAAGATGGCCGCGGCATCCGGGTCCTGCAGGGAAGGAGGTGGCTTACCGAGTGTCTGCTCAGAGCAGACACTTGGTAAGCCTGCAGCCCTGCACAGCAGATCGTCGATCTGGCAGAGTGCTGTGCACACTGCCAGATCAATGATCTGTATTGTCCCCCCCTGGGACAAAGTTAAAAAGTAAAAAAAAAAATTTTCCACATGTGTAAAAAAAAAAAAAAAAAAATTCCTAAATAAATAATAAAAAAAATATATATATTATTCCCATAAATACATTTCTTTATCTAAATAAAAAAAACAAAACAATAAAAGTACACATATTTAGTATCGCCGCGTCCGTAACGACCCAACCTATAAAACTGCCCCACTAGTTAACCCCTTCAGTAAACACCGTAAGAAAAAAAAAAAAAAACGAGGCAAAAAACAACGCTTTATTACCATACCGCCGAACAAAAAGTGGAATAACACGCGATCAAAAAGACTGATATAAATATCCATGGTACCGCTGAAAACGTCATCTTGTCCCGCAAAAAACGAGCCACCATACAGCATCATCAGCAAAAAAATAAAAAAGTTATAGTCCTGAGAATAAAGCGATACCAAAATAATTATTTTTTCTATAAAATAGTTTTTATCGTATAAAAGCGCCAAAACATAAAAAAATGATATAAATGAGATATCGCTGTAATCGTACTGACCCGAAGAATAAAACTGCTTTATCAATTTTACCAAACGCGGAACGGTATAAACGCCTCTCCCAAAAGAAATTCATGAATAGCAGGTTTTTGGTCATTCTGCCTCACAAAAATCGGAATAAAAAGCGATCAAAAACGGTCACGTGTCCGAAAATGTTACCAATAAAAACGTCAACTCGTCCCGCAAAAAACAAGACCTCACATGACTCTGTGGAGCAAAATGTGGAAAAATTATAGGTCTCAAAATGTGGAGACGCAAAAACTTTTTTGCTATAAAAAGCGTCGCTGGTTTCACACTTGCGTTTTTGTCTGCAGCGTTTTTTGCACAAAAAAACGCATGCGTTTTTTCCCTATATTTAACATTGAAAACGCATGCGTTTTTTTTGTACGCGTTTGGTCGCGTTTTCAAACGCATGCGTTTTTTTTCTGCATGCGTTCATTTTCAGAAATACAACCTGCAGTATTTTCTTGCGTTTTTAAGCACATGCGTTTGTTTGCGTTAAAAACGCATGCATTTTTATCGAAAAAAAAAAACAGAAAACACACTGAAAAGCCACCCACCACCATCAAGGTGATAAAGGGATCCAAACCCTAACCCTAACTCTACCCCTAACCTCACCCCTAACCGTTTAATGAACATTTTCTGACAGTCATAGTGCCACGTATTTCAGTGCCACGTATTTCAGTGCCACGTATTTCAGTGCCACGTATTTCAGTGCCACGTATCACGTATTTCAGTGCCACGTGTTTCAGTGCCACGTATTTCAGTGCCACGTATCACGTATTTCAGTGCCACGTATCACGTATTTCAGTGCCACATATTTTAGTACCACGTATTTCAGTTGCACGTATTTTAGTACCACGTATTTCAGTTGCACGTATTTCAGTGCCACGTATTTCAGTGCCACGTATTTCAGTGCCACGTATCACGTATTTCAGTGCCACGTGTTTCAGTGCCACGTATTTAAGTGCCACGTATCACATATTTCAGTGCCACGTATTTAAGTGCCACGTATTTAAGTGCCACGTATTTCAGTGCCACGTATTTCAGTGCCACGTATTTAAGTGCCACGTATCACATATTTCAGTGCCACGTATTTAAGTGCCACGTATTTAAGTGCCACGTATTTCAGTGCCACGTATTTCAGTGCCACGTATTTCAGTGCCACGTATCACGTATTTCAGTGCCACGTGTTTCAGTGCCACGTATTTAAGTGCCACGTATCACGTATTTCAGTGCCATGTATTTCAGTGCCACGTATTTCAGTGCCACGTATTTCAGTGCCACGTATTTCAGTCACGTTTAGGGTTAGGGTTAGGGCTAGGGTTGGAGGTAAAGTTAGGGTTGGGGCTAAAGTTAGGGTTGGGGCTAAAGTTAGGGTTAGGGTTTGGATTACATTTACGTTTGGATTAGGGTTGGGATTAGAATTATGGGTGTGTCAGGGCTAGGGGTGTGGTTAGGGTTACCGTTGGGATTAGGGTTAGGGGTGTGTTTGGGTTAGGGTTTCAGGTAGAATTGGGGAGTTTCCACTGTCCAGGCACATCAGGGGCTCTCCAAGCGCGACATGGCGTCCAATCTCAATTCCAGCCAATTCTGCGTTGAAAAAGTAAAACAGTGCTCCTTCCCTTCCGAGCTCTCCCGTGCGCCCAAAAAGGGGTTTACCCCAACATATGTGTTATCAGCGTACTCGGGACAAATTGCACAACATTTTTTGGGGTCCAATTTCTTCTCTTACCCTTGGGAAAATAAAAAATTGGGGGCGAAAAGATCATTTTTGTGAAAAAATATGATTTTTTATTTTTACGGCTCTGCATTATAAACTTCTGTGAAGCACTTGGTGGGTCAAAGTGCTCACCACACATCTAGATAAGTTCCTTAGGGGGTCTACTTTCCAAAATGGTGTCACTTGTAGGGAGTTTAAATGTTTAGGCACATCAGGGGCTCTCCAAACGCAACATGGCGTCCCATCTCAATTCCAGTCAATTTTGCATTGAAAAGTCAAATGGCGCTCCTTCCCTTCCAAGCTCTGCCATGCGCCCAAACAATGGTTTACACCCACATGTGGGGTATCGGCGTACTCAGGACAAATTGCACAACATTTTTTTGGGGTCCAATTTCTTCTCTTACCCTTGGGAAAATAAAAAATTGGGGGCGAAAAGATCATTTTTGTGAAAAAATATGATTTTTTATTTTTACGGCTCTGCATTATAAACTTCTGTGAAGCACTTGGTGGGTCAAAGTGCTCACCACACATCTAGATAAGTTCCTTAGGGGGTCTACTTTCCAAAATGGTGTCACTTGTAGGGAGTTTCAATGTTTAGGCACATCAGGGGCTCTCCAAACGCAACATGGCGTCCCATCTCAATTCCAGTCAATTTTGCATTGAAAAGTCAAATGGCGCTCCTTTCCTTCCAAGCTCTGCCATACGCCCAAACAGTGGTTTACCCCCACATATGGGGTATCAGCGTACTCAGGACAAATTGTACAACAACTTTGGGGGTCCATTTTCTCCTGTTACCCTTGGTAAAATAAAACAAATTGGAGCTGAAATAAATTTTGTGTGAAAAAAAGTTAAATGTTCATTTTTATTTAAACATTCCAAAAATTCCTGTGAAACACCTGAAGGGTTAATAAACTTCTTGAATGTGGTTTTGAGCACCTTGAGGGGTGCAGTTTTTAGAATGGTGTCACACTTGAGTATTTTCTATCATATAGACCCCTCAAAATGACTTCAAATGAGATGTGGTCCCTAAAAAAAATGGTGTTGTAAAAATGAGAAATTGCTGGTCAACTTTTAACCCTTATAACTCCGTCACAAAAAAAAATTTTGGTTCCAAAATTGTACTGATGTAAAGTAGACATGTGGGAAATGTTACTTATTAAGTATTTTGCGTGACATATGTCTGTGATTTAAGGGCATAAAAATTCAAAGTTGGAAAATTGCAAAATTTTCAAAATTTTCGCCAAATTTCCATTTTTTTCACAAATAAACGCAAGTTATATCGAATAAATTTTACCACTAACATGAAGTACAATATGTCATGAGAAAACAATGTCAGAATCGCCAAGATCCGTCAAAGCGTTCCAGAGTTATAGCCTCATAAAGGGACAGTGGTCAGAATTGTAAAAATTGGCCCGGTCATTAACGTGCAAACCACCCTTGGGGGTGAAGGGGTTAATATTTAGTAGATCCTCCTTTTGCAAAAATAACAGCCTCTAGTCGCTTCCTGTAGCTTTTAATGAGTTCCTGGATCCTGGATGAAGGTATTTTTGACCATTCCTCTTTACAAAACAATTCCAGTTCAGTTAAGTTTGATGTTCGCTGAGCATGGACAGCCCTCTTCAAATGATCCCACAGATGTTCAATGATATTCAGGTCTGGGGACTGGGATGGCCATTCCAGAACAGTGTAATTGTTCCTCTGCATGAATGCCTGAGTAGATTTGGAGCAGTGTTTTGGATCATTGTCTTGCTGAAAGATCCATCCCCTGCGTAACTTCAACTTTGTCACTGATTCATGAATATTATTGTCAAGAATCTTCTGATACTGAGAGGAATCCATGCGTCCCTCAACTTTAACAAGATTCCCCGTGCCGGCATTGGCCACACAGCCCCAAAGCATGATGGAACCTCCACCAAATTTTACTATGGGTAGCAAGTGTTTTTCTTAAATGCTGTGTTTTTTTGCCGCCATGCATAACGCCTTTTTGTATGACCAAACAACTCAATCTTGGTTTCATCAGTCCACAGGACCTTCTTCCAAAAAGAAATTGGCTTCTCCAAATGTGCTTTTGCATACCTCAGCCGACTCTGTTTGTGGCGTGCTTGCAGAAACGTCTTCTTTCGCATCACTCTCCCATACAGCTTCTCCTTGTGCAAAGTGCGTTGTATAGTTGACCGATGCACAGTGACACCATCTGCAGCAAGTTGATGCTGCAGCTCTCTGGAGGTGGTCTGAGGATTGTCCTTGACTGATCTCACCATTCTTCTTTTCTGCCTTTCTGATGTTTTTCTTGGCCTGCCACTTCTGGCCTTAACAAGAACTGTACCTGTGTTCTTCCATTTCCTTACTATGTTCCTCACAGTGGAAATTGACAGGTTAAATCTCTTAGGGTACGTTCACACAGGACTTTTTTGCTGCTTTTTTTTGCTGCTTTTTTTTATGCTAATTTTCAGCTGCTTTTTACAGTACCAGTAAAGCCTATGAGATTTCAGAAATCTCATGCACACACGTTGGTTTTTTGTTTGATCAGTTTTTTCTGCTTTGCTGCTTTTTTTGGACATAGGGCATGTCACTTCTTTCAGCGTTTTTGCTGCGTTTTTGCAGCGTTTTTTCACCCATTGACTTGAATGGTTGATGAAAAAAATGCTGCAAAAACGCTGAAAAAACGCATGTAGCATTATTTGCTGCGTTTTTTGTGCAGAAAATCATGGCCAGCAGGAAGGGATCTCACAGCCAAGAGCTTAGGGGTGTGGTTAGTGAGGTGTGAAGAGCCATTGTGAGCCATTGTGAGGTGTGAAGAGCCATTGTGAGGTGTCCTGATTGTGATCTATTGTGAGGGAGTTCCTGGTAGTGAGGTGTGAAGAGCCATTGTGAGCCATTGTGAGGTGTGAAGAGCCATTGTGAGGTGTCCTGATTGTGATCTATTGTGAGGGAGTTCCTGGTAGTGAGGTGTGAAGAGCCATTGTGAGCCATTGTGAGGTGTGAAGAGCCATTGTGAGGTGTCCTGATTGTGATCTATTGTGAGGGAGTTCCTGGTAGTAAGGTGTGAAGAGCCATTGTGAGGTGTCCTAGCAGCTGAAAATTGGCATAAAAAAAGCAGCAAAAATCTGCAGCAAAAAAGTCCTGTGTGAACGTACCCAAAAAACGCACCAAAAACGCACCAAAAAAACGCACCTAAATTAGCATAAAAAAAAGCAGCAAAAAAAAGCAGCAAAAAAGTCCTGTGTGAACGTACCCTTAGACAGCTTTTTGTATCCTTCCCCTGAACAACTATGTTGAATAATCTTTGTTTTCTGATCATTTGACAGTTGTTTTGAGGAGCCCATGATGCCACTCTTCAGAGGAGATTCAAACAGGAGAACAACTTGCAAGTGGCCACTTTAAGTAGCTTTTCTCATGATTGCATACACCTGGCTATGAAGTTCAAAGCTCAATGAGGTTACAAAACAAAAAAAAGTGCTTTAGTAAGTCAGTAAAAAGTAGGTAGGAGTATTTAAAACAAGAAAATGATAAGGGTGCCCATACTTATGCACCTGTCAAATTTTGTTTGAATGCAAATTGCACATTTTCTGTTAGTACAATAAACCTCATTTCAAGGCAGAAACATTACTGTGTCCAACAGTTATTAGATATATGAAACTGAAATAGCTGTTGCAAAAAAAACTATTTTTATAAAACATTAAGCTTAAGATTAATAGGGGTGCCCAAACTTTTTCATATAACTGTAAAGGGGCTTTATCACCATAGCAATTATTGAAAAAATAGGAAGTAAATGAATAACACACAAATTTTAACAGTTCCCTCACTGAGACTGGGGCTTGCTATTTTCAGTTTTCAGTTAATGATATGCTTGTGCTCCGGGGCGGCCTGTGGGGGGTCTTTTATGTGGTGCTCTGGTTAGGTCTTCATAATGCAGACAGCTGACAGGTGACTGATCCCTCACTGACCTGCTCCCTAGTTTACATAATGAATATCAGTACATACTGAAGAAAATAAAAACCCCTCTGCAGGCAGGTGCCAGCCGTGGCACCTGCTTTGTAGCATAATCGCATGTTTACTGTGTTAATAATAACTGTGCTTGAGGTTATCCAAATAGTACAACAAAAAATCTATTTTAAAATGGCGTCCGACTCGCCTGCGCAATAGCAGCTATCATTGTATATAGAGGTGATCCAATAGCAGCTATTTTGCAGGCACAAGACATATTTCATCAACCAAGATATCATTTTAATCAGTATAATGGTGCCGACCTGACACTGTGCGTAGGTTACTGTGCACAATCCTGCTGACAGTTTCACTTTAAGGGCTTCCAAGACACACATCCAGGCCTTGGTATTGACTCTGAGACTAGACTTGTAGTTTGTGACTGCAGGATGTCTCCTGTAAACCAGCAGCTACTTGTGCTTTTTCCGACTTGTCTGCGGCTTCTAGTGACTCCGGAGTTCTGTTGGTCCCAGGTCTCCTGGACCTCTTCTCTGTGTCAGCCTGCGGTTTTCAGGACATCTTCCTGCCTGTGTGCGGCTTCCTTAATGCTGACTTTCCCATTACTCCGGATTGTTATCTGCTACCTGCCTGCAGTTTCCTGCACTCCACCTGCTTGCCTGCGGTTTCCTAATGTCCTCTGCCTGCCTGTGGTTTCTTGAACTCCACCTGCTTGATTGCGGTTTCTGGCATCCTCCAGGAGACCACACCTTTATACATGGGAATGAAACCGGGATGCTGGGTACCAGAGTAGTCGCCCCCAAGTCACATTACCTGGCCAGGCTATTAAGATATAGGCCTAATGAACTAAACTGACTCTCTCTGACTGTAAGCTGTAAATTGCAACACAAGGTTAGAAACATTGGATATGAGGAATGCTCCAGACTCTCTAGAAGCCTCTTCACATCATATGTAGATGGCATCATATGACTGCATGCCTGAAGGCACTTTTAACGCTTTCTGTAAAACAATTCCAGTGTGGTATAGGAAAAATGTTTCCTGAGCTGGCCAAGAACATTATCAAAGAGGTTAGAGAAGGGATTATGCCACGTGATAAGCTTACATAAACATGAGCAGTGCAGAGTTGGAAAACTGGCACTAGATAATAGTCTTTGAAGCACTGCAACAAGATTTGGAGAAAGCATCGGCTACAGTATATATAGTATACATTTCAAATGCAAGTAAAAATGTACATAGTACATAACAAAGACTGTATTCAGACAGAGGTACCAAGGCTCTAAACTGAAACGGAACTTTTATTGGAAATAATGGAACCAGATGGGTAAAAATTGGAAAAATCTGGGATGTAATTTGGTTTTTATCAATAAGTATATGCCTCTCATACATAGTGTCATGAATCCCAGGAGGGATATTTTTATCCTCCCCACCGCTGACACCAATATGTCAATAACCGGTGTTGTTTAGTTGGCCCCGTTTATTTTCTGAAGGGGATTTATCTTTATCCCACTTCCCAGTTCCGGTTTGGAACTTGCAGCTCTCATTCACCCCCTTTACCTTCAAGTCAGTCAGGAAACTGCACCTAGGATAATTAGTCGCCAGAAAGGCTGCCTGTTATGTACTGGCTATTGGGCACACACTGCAGTGAGGGTGATATAATTAATCCCAGCCGCAGCCGCCGAGCAATACACTTACTGTATAAACCCCATTCCGTCGCTGCCAGCTTTACCCAACAAGCTCAGTACGGTTCGCTGCCACCATCTCCTATTCCTTAATCCTTAAGCCAACCCAATTACTAGCGTAATTTATTTCAGAGGACGTGAAAATACGTTATAGAGCAAGGAGAAACGAAGCTAGTAATTTTATATATTTTACTCCAAAAGGTAGGCAGTGTTTAAAAAAGTGGAACAAGATATTATAAAATGAGACAATTATATATGTACAGAATGATTACAAATAAAAAGGTATTAAAGTTGAAAAAAACACTTACAGCTACACTTACATATCATTTCAGATCATGGCAAACCATGGCAAAAATGCATCAGAGCAGCTTGCAGAGCTGCTGTTAGCTCTTTTCCTGGCCAAAGACTCATGCAAAAAGAAGTCTCACTATCTTATACTTGTGCCCAAAACCAAGGCACTCCCCCTGTGGTGACCTCACTAGGAGGCTGAGTACTCCCTTTTCCAAAGCTATGGAAAACCATCTCTCGCCATATGATCCTCGTAGAAGAGAGACACAATTATCATTATGCTCAGCGTGATGTGGGGGTTCATTTAAGTATAAACACGCAGTGGATACATGACCTACTTATAGAGAAATCCGTTCCTTGACTTTCATTGGGTTTTAATCCTAGCGATTTCAGTGGGGTATAGATCTCTCAGTGAGCATTCGAAATATGTAACTTTTATATCTCTGTCCCTAAATGGGGTCAAGTTATGCCTTACTATTAAGTATTTCCATGAACAAAAGAGCACGTTACTACAGCTGCCTTTAGCCAGCTTAAAGCCATAAACTACTCAGTGGGGGGCTGTTGCACATTGGTATCAAGTTGCACAGAGTGTGTAGTGAGAAGAAGAGTTTCCTATGTAGCTGAAGAGGGGGGGTCAGAGAGCCCACAGTGTGTGTCTGGAAAGCCATGGAACCTTCTGGAAGTAAACTCAGAACATGGCATATTTATATTATCGTGACAGCTAGCCATATACCTTAAGTTATACTCACAATTTTTTTTTTTTTTTTTAAACACTGGCCTATGTTCTCGAGAGAATTGGGCTGATTATACTAATGTCACTTGGATCAAACTCTGTCAGAGTAAGATCTGAGTGTAATCTGATTCTCTCGCATGAGACAATCGCAGCACCAGTGCGGAGAAGATGGAGTACTTCTCCATTCTCTGTGTCTGCAGATGTTGGGACTACACACAGATGACATCCGAGTGCAGTCCGATGTTTTACACGCACCCATAGACTTATATGGGTGCATGTGATCTGATTAATCGGAGGCATCATACTGCGATTGTTTTTTCATGCTGAATCAGCACTAGATGAAAATCACAGATCTGCACTGACTCGTAGAATAGAATGGTCCGAGTGCTGTCCAATAAAACATTGGTTGGCACTTGGCTGTGTTATATGCCAGTGTGAGCAAGCCCTTATAAGGAACCTGTCAGGTGACCTAGTCACTGGCAATGCAAGGAAACAAACAGGCAGAAAAGGGCCACTTTGCAAGAACAACGTATGGAACTTTGCAAGAAAACAAGTGAACTGGAGTAAAGATCCAAATAATGACACTTTATTTATGCAAAAAATACATAAATCAAAAGTGATTAAAAAATCCACAACATAGGTAAAGACTAGATGACATGGGAGGGCAAAATGAGAACAAAGAACACCAGAACAAAAATGTATTAAAAGTGGATATGGGAAGCATATACTGAGATTATATTTATATACAGCACCTTGCGAAAGTATTCGCCCCCTGGAACTTTTCAAACTTTTCCCACATATCATGCTTCAAACATAAAGATACCAAATGTAAATTTTTGGTGAAGAATCAACAAAAAGTGGAACACAATTGTGAAGTTGAACGAAATGTATTGGTTATTTTAAATTTTTGTGGAAAATCAAAAACTGAAAAGTGGGACGTGCAATATTATTCAGCCCCTTTACTTTCAGTGCAGCAAACTCACTCCAGAAGTTCATTGTGGATCTCTGAATGATCCAATATTGTCCTAAATGCCTAATGATGATAAATATAATCCATCTCTGTGTAATCAAGTCTCCGTATAAATGCAACTGCTCTGTGATAGTCTCAGGGTTCTGTTTGAAGCACAGAGAGCATCATAAAGACCAAGGAACACAACAGGCAGGTCCATGATACTGTTGTAGAGAAGTTTAAAGCCGGATTTGGATACAAAATGATTTCTAAAACTTTAAACATCCCAAGGAGCACTGTGCAAGCGATCATATTGAAATGGAAGGAGTATCATACCACTGCAAATCTACCAAGACCCGGCCGTCCCTCTAAACTTTCATCTCAAACAAGGAGAAGACTGATCAGATATGCAGCCAAGAGGCCCATGATCACTCTGGATGAACTGCAGAGAGCTACAGCTGAGGTGGGACAGTCTGTCCATAGGACAACAATCAGTCGTACACTGCACAAATCTGGCCTTTATGGAAGAGTGGCAAGAAGAAAGCAATTTCTCAAAGATATCCATACAAAGTGTTGTTTAAAGTTTGCAACAAGCCACCTGGGAGACACACCAAACATGTGGAAGAAGGTGATCTAGTCAGATGAAACCAAAATCGAACTTTTTTGGCAACAATGCCAAACGATATGTTTGGCGTAAAGGCAAAACAGCTCATCACCCTGAACACACCATCCCCACTGTCAAACATGGTGGTGGCAGCATCATGGTTTGGGCCTGCTTTTCTTCAGCAGGGACAGGGAAGATGGTTAAAATTGATGGGAAGATGGATGGAGCCAAATACAGGACCATTCTTGACGAAAACCTGTTGGAGACTGCAAAAGACCTGAGACTGGGACGGAGATTTGTCTTCCAACAAGACAATGATCCCAAACAAAGCAAAATCTACAATGGAATGGTTCACAAATAAACATATCCAGGTGTTAGAATGGCCAAGTCAAAGTCCAGACCTCAATCCAATCGAGAATCTGTGGAAAGAGCTGAAAACTGCTGTTCACAAACGATCTCCATCAAACCTCACTGAGCTCGAGCTGTTTGCCAAGGAAGAATGGGCAAGAATTTCAGTCTCTCAATGTACAAAGCTGATAGAGACATACCCCAAGCGACTTGCAGCTGTAATCGCAGCAAAAGGTGGCGCAACAAAGTATTAAGTTAAAGAGGACGAATAATATTGCACTCCCCACTTTTTGATTTTCCACAAAAATTTAAAATAACCAATAAATTTCACTCAACTTCACAATTGTGTTCCACTTGTTGATTCTTCACCAAAAATTTACATTTGGTATCTTTATGTTTGAAGCATGATATGTGGGAAAAGGTTAAAAATTTCCAGGGAACCAAATACTTTTGCAAGGCACTGTAATACACAGCAGGTTATCTATAGAATGCCATCAAATCTAGCTGTCAACACAGGTTGCCGTTTAGTAGAGGGTATCTCACATAATGTAATCAGCATCACAAAGTGACAAAAAGTCCCACATAGCATCAATCAAATACCACACTACCCCTGTTCACACTTGTATGCTGCCAAGAAATATATGCCCTCTCTCATTATATAGTCTTTGCAGTTAAATAGTTCTATCAATGACACTGTTCAGCTAATCGTCTGCAAAGGCTTTCAGCCATTACCAGGATATTTGCCTAATATTGTATGTTTTAATTCATTCATTTATCATATATAGATATGATGGTTACAGTTTTTGTTGTACTTTGCTGCCATCTGTTTCCCATTGTTATAATATGTTGTTCATGTATTATAGCTGTAATTCCCACAATGCTTCTCTCTTTGTAACTCTTCCTATCTTTTCCTCACATTAGGAGGAACCCAGGGCCAACCGCACCAGCATATGGTCTCAAAAGAGGTTTGAGCATCTCATCTCGGTACCTAATGGCAGTCAGGCTACCTCTGGCGAGCACATGGAGGGCCTCCAAAGAAATGCCTCCCCACACCATTACTGACTTACTACCATACCGGTCATGCTGAAGGATGTTGCAGGCAGCAGATCACTCTCCATGGCATCTCCAGACTCTGTCACGTCTGTCACATATGCTCAGTGTGAACCTGCTTTCATCTGTGAAGAGCACAGGGCGCCAGTGGCGATTTGCAAATCCTGGTGTTCTGTGGCAAATGCCTATCGTCCTGCACGGTGTTGGGCTGTGAGCACAAACCCCATCTGTGGACGTCCGGCACTCAGACCATCCTCATGGAGTCGGTTTCTAACCATTTGTGCAGACACATACACATTTGTGGCCTGCTGGAGGTCATTTTGCAGGGCTCTGGCAGTACTCCTCCTGTTCCTCCTTGCACAAAGGTGGAGGTAGCGGTCCTGTTGCTGGGTTGTTGCCCTCCTACAGCCCCCTCCACGTCTCCTGGTGTACTAGCCTGTCTCCTAGTAGCACCTCCAGTCTCTGGACACTACGCTGACAGACACAGCAAACCTTCTTGCCACAGCTCGCATTGATGTGCCATCCTGGATGAGCTGCACTACCTGAGCCACATGGGTTGTAGAGTCCGTCTCATGTTACCACGAGTGTGAAAGCACAACCAACATTCAAAAGGGACCAAAACATCAGCCAGAAAGCATTGGTACTGAGGGTGTCTTGATAATTGCCAATAATTTCCATCTGTTGTCTATTCCATTTGCACAACAGAATGTGAAATAGATTGTCAAGCAGTGTTGCTTCCTAAGTGGACAGTTTGATTTCATAGAAGTTTGATTTACTTGGAGTTATATTCTGTTTAAGTGTTCCCTTTATTTATTTGAGCAGTGTATATATTTGGGTATGTACAAAAAAAAACTTTTTGCAATTTTAATCATTACTATGTAGGGGCTGGATACATTTCTGTACACATCAACATGTGCCAGAGGGAATAAAAGTGTACGTTAGCAAAATAAGTTTTAATTGACCTTGTGACATACGCGTATTCCTTTGGGCGCATTTGCTGGATGCAACCCATAATCTTGGAGGCTTTGATGCCTCGTGTTGACTGCAAAGTCGGCAATGTCCAACAATGTGTGGCAAGTAGGTTGGAAAATGTAATGGACACAATAAAGAAAAGAGAAACAATCGTAGTATAATGACCATCTGAAAATCTACACATAGTAGTGGCCCAGTGTAGAACTCATGCTCATCATATAGGAATTTTAAGAACTGTACGGAACCATAGCTCAAGAAAAAAGTAATATTGTCCTCATTTCAGGTTGGAAACCAACTAGTATTTACTGTAAACACCATTAGATCATGCCTTCCGCAAAAACAAAGCTAGTGAGCTTGTTGGACAAGGAGTCGGACGTTTCTGCCACATACTGTATTTGTTATCCCATCAGTGCTTTTATCTGAAACGTTGAAAAACAGGATTCATAGGAAACGGCTGGCCGAGCCATTCACTAGCAGATGGAATCACTTTGTACTTTGCCTTTTTAGGAGGACACAAAAGTGACGTCTACCATTGGGAGTATTTTTCATGAGAACCAGGAGCACTTTTTTCATGGTACCGTATTTTTAAATGCCTTTTATTTTTATTTATTTTACTCACTTATATAACGCCATTAATTCCACAGCGCGTTACAGACATTGTCTCTTCCTTTAACCCCTTTCTGCTATCGGACGGAATAGTACGTCCGATGGCAGTACCCCCGCTTTGATGTGGGCTCCGACGGTGAGCCCGCATCAAAACCAGGACATGTCAGCTGTTTTGAACAGTTGACATGTGCCCGCAATGTGCCCGCGCCTATTAAGTAGTTAAATGCCACTGTCAAACTCTGACAGCAGCATTTAACAAGCGCTTGCAGCCATCCGGTCGGAAATGCAATCATCGGTGACCCCATCACATGATCGGGGGTCATCGGTGCATAGGCATGACAACCAGAGGTCTCACCTCTATGTTTGTTGATGTGGTCAGCACTCATAGCAAAGCTGTAATTTTGCCACATAGAGGCGATCTGAGCATCACCTCTATATGTAGCAGAGGCGATCAAATTGTGGCAGCTTCTAGCCTCCCATGGTCGCTATTGAAACATGCCAAAAAGAAAACAAAACATGATTTTAAAAATATGAAAAAAATAAAAAAAATATTTCAAATCACCCCCCTTTTGCCCCATTTAAAATAAAACAAAAAAAAACCAACCTACACATATTTGGTATTGCCGCGTTCAGAATCGCCCGATCTATCAAAAAACACAAAAAAAGGATTAACCTGATCGTTAAACAGCGTAGCAATAAAAAAAAAGTCAAAGCGCCAAAATTAAGTTTTTTTGGTCGCCGTGACATTGCATTAAAATGCAATAACGGGCGATCAAAAGAACGTATATGCACCAAAATGGTATCTTTAAAAATGTCAGCTCGGCAAGCAAAAAATAAGTCCTCACCCAACCCCAGATCACAAAAAATGGAGATGCTACGGGTATCGGAAAATTGCCCATTTTAAAATAATTTTTAATAAGCAAAGTCTGGAATTATTTTTCACCATTCAGATTAAAAATAACCTAGACATGTTTGGTGTCTATGAACTCATAATGACCTGGAGAATCATAATGGCAGGTCAGTTTTAGCATTTAGTGAACCTAGCAAAAAAGCCAAACAAAAAAACAAGTGTGGGATTGCATTTTTTTGCTATTTCACCCCACGTGGAATTTTTTTCCCATTTTCTAGTACACGACATGCTAAAACCAATAGTGTCGTTCAAACGTACAACTCGTCCCGCAAAAAATAAGCCATCAGATGGCCATATTGACGGAAAAGTAAAAAAGTTATGGCTCTGGGGGAGCGAAAAATGAAAATGCTAAACCAAAAAAACATCTGGGGGTTAAGGGGTTAATGTCTGGTTACATGGGCATTTTAAAGCTAAATTTGAAACTATACTAATTTTTACAAAGAAACATTTGTCCATTTAGCCTGACACACAGCAATTATACCTTTAACCCCTAAGGGTGGTTTGCACGTTCATGACAGGGACAATTTTTACAATTCTGACCACTGTCAATTTATGAGGTTACAACTCTGGAACGCTTCAATGGATCCTGGTGATTCTGAGAGAGTTTTGTCATACAAACACTTCATGATAGTGGTAACATTTCTTCAGTATGACTTGTGTTTATTTGTGAAAAAAAAACCAGAAATTTGGCGAAAATTTTGAAAATTTAGCAATTTTTAAACTTTGAATTTTCATGCCCTTAAAACACAGAGATATATCACGCAAAATAGTTAATAAATAACATTTCCAACTTGTCTACTTTACATCAGCAATGTTGGAGCTAAAGGTTTATTTTGTTAGGATGTTATAAGGGTACAAATTTGACCAGCGACTTTTCATTTTTTCAACAAAATTTACGAAACCATTTTTTTTCTTAGAGACTACATCACATTTGAAGTCACCTTGAGGGGTGTATATGATAGAAGATACCCAAAAGTGACACCATTCTAAAACCTGTACCCCTCAAGGTGCTCCAAACCACATTCAACAATTTTATTAACCCTTCAGGTGCTTCACAGAAAGTTTTTGAAAAAAAAACAAAAACTTAACTTTTTTCACAAAAAATTTACTTCAAACCCAATTCTTTTTTATTCTGACAAGAGTAACAGGAAAAATTGATGCCAAAATCTGTTGTTTAATTTCTCCTGAGCATGCCGCTACCCCATATGAGGGAGAAAACCACAGTTTTTTGGCGCACGGCAGAGCTTGGAAGAGAAGGAGCTCCATTTGACTTTTTGAATGCAAAATTTGCCGGAACAATTGGCAGACACCATGTTGCATTCGGAGAGCCCCTGATGTCCCTAAACAGTGAAAATACCCCACAAGTTACACCATTTTGGAAACTAGACCCCTCAGGGAACTGATCTAGATGTGTGGTGAACACATTGAACCCTCAGGTGCTTCACAGAAGTTTAGAACATTGAGCCATAAAAAAAAAAAATCTTCCCCACAAATATGTTTTCAGCACAAAATATTGCATTTTCATAAGGGTAACAGGAGAAATTGCACCAAACAATTTGTTGGGCAATTTCTTCTGAGTACGCCGATACCCCATATGAGGGAGAAGACTACTGTTTGGGCTTTAAAGAAGTTTATAACGTTGAGCCATGAAAATAATAAAATCACATTTTCCTCACGAAAATTTTGTTTTTAATTTTTCTAAGGGCTACTAGGAAACTTTTTTTACAACAAACTGAGGTCCACTTTTTTCTGAGTGCGCCAATACCCTACATGTAATCGGAAAATATTTTTCAGGTGCAGTGCAAAGCTCAGAAGGCAAGGAGCGCCAGATTTTACTGTTATGGTTTGCATGTGCCATGACCCACTGGGAGAGCCCATGAGGAGCCAGAACAGCAGAAAGCCCCATAAGTGACCCCATTTTACAAACTACACCTCTTAATGATTTCATCTAGGGGTGCAGTGATCAAATTGACGCCACGGTGTGTCACAGAATTTTATACCATTGAGCAGTGAAGAAAAAATAGCTAAATTTTTACCATCAAAATTTTGTTTTATCCCCAGATTTTACATTTTCACACAAGACGTGGGTAAAAATGACACCAAAAGTTGTCCCACAATCAGGGCCGGCGTTTGGGGCTGGCAAACAAGACAGATGCCTAGGGCGTCCATCTACAAATGGGCCCCCTGTGTCTGCAGCACGTTTATGAGGCGCACAGACGGTATAATGCTGTGCATCCTGTAGTCCTTGAGCATCTCTCCCAAATCCCCTCCAACCACTCTCCTCTCCCCCTCACCTCTTCCACCCTGCAGTGTCAGGTTAGAAGTTGAGAGTGAGGGGGAGGGGCCGTCTCACAGCACAGCAGTGCTGGGGCAGGAAGTAGCCTGCAGACCTGTCTGTGTCCCCTCCTCCTCATCACAGAGGTTATAATAAATATGTGTGGGTGATATCCGCGTTGCTGTGATAGAACGAATCCAGATATAGTTGTAATACACTTTGGTGGTTTATTCAACGCGTTTCAAAGCCTATGGCTTCTTCTTCAGGATATTACCACAGTCTCTGTGGTAATTTCCTGAAGAGGAAGCCATAGGCTTTGAAAAGCGTTTAATAAACCACCAAAGTGTATTACAATTATATCTGGATTCGTTCTATCACAGCAGCGTGGATATCACCCACACATATTTATTATAATGTCTCTGAGAAGTCGGTTTGCCGACCTGTGGATCTGCAGCAGCTGACATCTACATGCTCTTACTCTGCACCATCAGGTGAGCAGTTCTCCAACATTGATTGGAGTAATCCATGGGATAAGACCCTATTTGCGCTTTTTTGTTTCCTATTATAAGAATAGCTCCTCCTCATCATGGCTGCTCATAAACCGCTGTCCTGGGATCTGCACAGCAGGACCTGGTAAGCATACATATATATGTGTATCTTTGTGTGTACATGTGCAGTATACACTGTGTCTGTATATGTGTATATAGTATGTGTGTGTATATATACAGTATATAATATGATTGTGTACATCTGTGGTGCATTTGTGTGTATATTTATATATATATATATATATATATATATATATATATATATATATGCATGTACAGTACATACAGTATATAGCATGTGTGTCTGTGTATATTATATTTGTATACTGCATGTGTATAGCGGTGCTCCCGTCAACGCCAACACAGCAAGGCGCTGGAGCGCCGCTATCTCTACCCAGACCACCAGGTCATCAGCGTTTCTGGCAGCCTCCACACTAAGCATTCTTCCTGTGGATCTTCTAGAAACAACCCTGCTCTTGACTATGCTATCCAACTTACCTAGAAACAGCGACTCAAGCAAGACCAGGAAGGGTCGAAACATCTGTAACTATAGTCGCTTTGTATATGGTCAATTATTTTGCTCCCTTGTAACACTGGTTTTGCTAATTGGATTGTAATGAATGAAACTTATTTTCACCATAAATCTCAAGAGTGTGCGGTGAACCTCTGATTATCTGTCACACACTAAAAGACGCTCTTTATTGAAAAAAATAGTTTTTGCGTCACCATATTTTGACCCATAGTCATGTGAGGGCATGGTTTTTGTGCGGGACGAGTTGATGTTTTTATTGGTACCAATTTCGGGCACATGACATTTTTTAATCGTTTTTATTCAAATTTTTGGCAGGCAGAATGAACAAAAACGAGCAAATTTTTTTTTTTTGGGGGGGGGGGGGGTGGTGAGGGTTTAAGTCGTTCCATGTGTGATAAAATTGCTAAATCAACATAAAACTTAGCACTCAACTTAGGATGCTGGAACAGAAGAATTTATTTCACAGTATACTCAAAACGTTTTGGTTCAACATGGACCTTCTTCAGTTACGTATACAGAATACATGTGATGAATGGGGCCGGAAGTCAGTGGGCCACACAAATTCTATGCTGGGGGACCACAGCCGAGGTATGCAGAGAGAAGTGCTTTAGGAGAGCGAGGTGTAGGCGTGCATGCCGCCAGACGCGGAGTCCACCGCTAGTGACTAGGATCCAAAGGCAGAGGTGCTGTCAGCCCTCTGCCAGCACCTGGAATGCTGCTATCGTGTTCGATCGCAACATTTCAGGGGTTAAAGTGTCGGGAGCGGTGCTTGATCGCTCCTGGCACTTAGTGCCGGGTGTCAGCTGTCAGAATCAGCTGACACCCGGCAGTGATCCCCCACACACCACCCGTGTGCCTGGGAGATCACGCCAACATAATAATCCGTCCATGGTCAAATAGGCCCAGGGCACATGGATGGATTATTATGCCCGATGTCAGAAAGGGGTTAACCAAAAGCACAGTAATTGGCACATGGTGCACTACTTGACTATAGAATTCAATTTACAAGACGTCACAGAAAAAGACAACTGGAAAATAAACATTAATATAATAACGGATGTTCCAGATTATTGTGACTATCAAAGGAGGCAATTGTTTTAGGCTAACAGGGATTTTTATACCTTTTCAAGAAAGAGGAAGATTAGTAGATGATGGTCGAGTTACACAGAAATGTTACTGTTGTTTGATTCTGTTAATGATGCTGTTAGTGAGTCGCCCATCAGGGCAGTGGGGATACTCGGTACCAGGTCCGGTCGCGATTAAAGGGGTGGTCATGGTGGCAGCGACCCGGCCCGTGGCCCTGGGCACCCAAGTAAAAAGGACGGTCTTTAAAGGGGTTGTGGAAATAATGAAAGTTCGTGACGCCACCTGTGGTTCTAAGTCAGAGGTGACCGACTCTGCTTAAAGGGGTCCTCTGGGAGCGATGGTGCTGCAGCAAAGATGGTGTCGCTTCCCACAGGTGAAGCGGTGTCCGCAGGGCTCCCGTTGCGCTTGGCAGGGATGGTGAATGCCGGCAAATAAATGGAGGACACAGAGTTGCAGTCTTTACCTGGTTTACTGGTGTTTAATAGCCTCAGTCCAGGGTACCGGCAACAGGTAAAGATGGAGTCCAGGCAGCCCAAAGACAGGTGGAAATCCCCTTGACAGGTCAGTTTGGGAGCCTTCCACTATGCTCTGGTCTGTGGTCCCTTGCTGCCTGTAGCTCTCTAACAAGGTCCTCTTTCATCCCTGTCCAGGGACAGTACCTGCATGGTAGGCAACTTGAGCCGTCTCTCTGGGGTCCCTGTCCACAGTGACTCCGGGCTCTGATTGCTGCTGTACCTCAGGTATTATGTGGGCAAGTCCCTTTTAGTTTCCTGCCCTCCGGTTCTGCCATGGAACCTGTAGTTCCTCACGACCTCGGGCTCCCGGTGCCCGGTTTCTGCGCTCAGCTTTGAGACGCCGAGTCACAAGCCTCCTCTAGCTCGTAAGTCCTTCTGTGCTCCTTCACTGTCTGCTACCAACTGTCAACTGTCTGCTTGTCTGCACCAGACTAACTGACTCCTCCTCCAGACCAGGATGTATATAGGGAAGTTTCCCTTAAACCGGGTGTAGAGCTCCCCCTTCTGGCCTGGAGTCAGAAAATGTTGTATGTAAGATTACCTACCAAAGGGATTCTTCCTGGTTCCAGGCATGGCATTACCCTCCCCGAGAGGAAGGCAATACTACTGCGGTACCTGAACTCCTGGGGTATATATATAAAAAAAAGGACAAGAGTATTGAACTTGTATTTTGCACCTTTGCAATTATGCCTTATTCAAGACTCAATGATTTTTACTTTTCACCATCATCGCAATCAAGATTATAATAACACAGGATCCAAATTTTTATATTGTCATTGCGCATTAGCAGTTGGTGACAAAGATCCTTTGTTACCCTCTCTGCCTTCCTGATTGCTGAATAAGCATTGTGTATGTAGTATCAAAAGCGCTAACAATGCTTCATCTTCCAGTCCGGCGGCTGGGATGCAGCAAAAGCTGCTGAGTCCTTGCACATCCAGATCAGCTCTGAAATTCAATAGAAAAGCTGAATTTTTCCTGCAACAGGGACTAATATGCTATCCTCTATTACTGGGAAAATCAGCAATCTAAAAATGCATTTAAAGGCTTGGTCTGGTCTCAGTCATTTTTCTTTATGAGACTGCAGATTGTCAAATCAAGACACTGGGTATTCGTGACACCGTGCTCACTGCACAATCACATCACAAAAACGGCAAAAGTTATTAAATTGTCCAAATAATAATACAACAATGAGCGCTCATAAAACAGCACATACGAAAAAACGTGAAAATTAGCTGGTTAAGATCTGGGAACGGTGGCCTGTTCTTGTACTGGTTAATATAGTGATAGGAAAAGTGTAAAAAATATTGTAAAAAACAAACAAACTACAATAAACATAATAGTGTCTTTTAGTGTGTGACAGCAGCCAAACATAAAGCAACAAAAATTTGGTGCCACTGTAATCGCACCAACCCGTAGAATAAAAGTTATCTAGTCACTTATACAATATGAGGAAATGAGGAAAAGTGTAAAAAAAATAACAAAAAACAATTCTTCTTCTAGCATTGATTTGTTCACTCTGCCTCCAAAAATCGCAGTAAGGGCTCATACTCACCTGCGACAAACTCGGATGAGTCTCGCACGTCAATGCCCCGCATAAAAAGCATCTTTTAGTGTGTGACAGCTGCCAAACATAAAAACCCGCTATACATAGTAAATCAATCCCCCCTTTATTACCGCCTTAGTTAGGAAAAAATAATAAAATTAAAAAATGTATTTATTTCCATTTTCCCAATAGGGTTAGGGTTGGGGCTAAAGTTAGGGTTGGGGCTAAAGTTAAGGTTAGGGCTAAACTTAAGGTTAGGGTTGGGGCTAGAGTTGGGGTTAGGGTTTGGATTATGTTTACGGTTGGGTTAGGGGTGTGGTTAGGGTTGTGATTAGGGTTAGGTGTGTGTTGGGGTTAGGGGTGTGGTTAGGGTTGGGATTAGGGTTAGGGGTGTGTTGGGATTAGGGGTGTGGTTAGGGTTGGGATTAGGGGTGTGTTGGGGTTAGTGTTGGAGTTAGAATTGGGGGGGTCCACTGTTTAGGCACATCAGGAGCTCTGCAAACACAACGTGACGCCCGCAGACCATTCCATCAAAGTCTGCATTCCAAAACGCCACTTCTTCCCTTCAGAGCCCCGATGTGTGCCCAAACAGTAGTTTTCTCCCACATATGGGGTATCAGCTTACTCAGGACAAATTGGACAACAACATTTGGGGTCCAATTTCTCCTGTTACCCTTGGGAAAATACAAAACTGAGGGCTAAAAAATCATTTTTGTGGAAAAAAAAAAGATTTTTTATTTTCACGGCTCTGCGTTATAATAAACTTTATTGAAACACTAGGGGGTTCAAAGTTCTCACAACACATCTAGATAAGTTCCTTGGGGGTCTTGTTTCCAATATGGGGTCACTTATGGGGGTTTCTACTGTTTAGGTACATCAGGGGCTCTGCAAACGCAACGTGATGCCCGCAGACGATCCATCAAAGTCTGCATTCCAAAATGGTGCTCCTTCCCTTTCAAGCTCTGCCATGTGCCCAAACGGTGGTTCCCCCCCCCCCCCCACATATGGGGTATCAGCGTACCCAGGACAAATTACACAACAACTTTTGGGGTCCAATTTCTCCAGATACCCTTGGGAAAATAAAAAATTGGGGTCGAAATGATCATTTTTGTGGAAAAAATGATTTTGTATTTTTACGGCTCTACATTA
This sequence comes from Ranitomeya variabilis, assembly GCF_051348905.1. Classification (NCBI taxonomy): domain Eukaryota; kingdom Metazoa; phylum Chordata; class Amphibia; order Anura; family Dendrobatidae; genus Ranitomeya; species Ranitomeya variabilis. The sequence goes on along the minus strand of NC_135234.1, from coordinate 632,001,136 downwards.
TAAACTTCTGCGAAGCACTTGGGGTTTCAAAGTGCTCACCACACATCTAGATAAGTTTCTTAGGGGGGTCTACTTTCCAAAATGGTGTCACTTGTGGGGAGTTTCCACTGTTTAGGCATATCAGCGGCTCTCCAAACGCGACATGGCATCCTATCTTAATTCCAGCCAATTTTGCATTGAAAAGTCAAATGGCTCTCCTTCCCTTCCGAGCTCTGCCATGCGCCCAAACAGTGGTTTACCCCCACATATGGGGTATTAGCGTACTCAGGACAAATTGTACAATAACTTTTAGGGTCCAATTTCTCCTATTAGCCTTTCTAAAATAAAACAAATTGTATCTGAATTAATGTTTTTGTGAAAAAAAGTGAAAATGTTCATTTTTTTTAAACATTACAAAAATTCCTGTGACAAGCACCTGAAGGGTTAATAAACTTCTTAAATGTGGTTTTGAGCACCTTGAGGGGTGCAGTTTTTAGAAAGGTGTCACTTTTTGGTATATTCTATCATATAGATCCCTCAAAGTGACTTCAAATGTGATGTGGTCCGTAAAAAAAAAATGGTGTTGTAAAAATGAGGAATTTGGTTCCAAAATTGTGCTGATGTAAAGTAGACATGTGGAAAATGTTACTTAATAAGCATTTTGTGTAACATATCTCCATGATTGAAGGGCATGAAAATTCAAAGTTGGAAAATTGCGAAATTTTCAAAATTTTTGCCAAATTTCCGTTTTTTTCACAAATAAACGCAAGTAATTTCAAAGAAACTTTACCATTATCCTGAAGTACAATATGTCACAAGAAAACAATGTCAGAATCACCGGGATCCTTTGAAGCATTCCAGAGTTAAGGTACCTTCACACGAAGCGACGCTGCAGCGATAGCGACAACGATGCCGATCGCTGCAGCGTCGCTGTTCGGTCGCTGGAGAGCTGTCACACAGACCGCTCTCCAGCGACCAACGATGCCGAGGTCCCCGGGTAACCAGGGTAAACATCGGGTTGCTAAGCGCAGGGCCGCGCTTAGTAACCCGATGTTTACCCTGGTTACCAGCGTAAAATGTAAAAAAAACAAACAGCACATACTTACATGCGTCCCCCGGCGTCCGCTTCCTGCACTGTGTGAGCGCCGGCAGTAGCAGGGCACAGCGGTGACGTCACCGCTGTGCTGTACTTTCACTTTCACTTTGCGGCGCTCAGTGTGGGAAGCGGACGCCGGGGGACGCATGTAAGTATGTACTGTTTGTTTTTTTACATTTTACGCTGGTAACCAGGGTAAACATCGGGTTACTAAGCGCGGCCCTGCGCTTAGTAACCCGATGTTTACCCTGGTTACCAGTGTAAAATATCGCTGGTATCGTTGCTTTTGGTGTCAAACACAACGATACACGGCGATCGGACGACCAAATAAAGTTCTGAACTTTATTCAGCGACCAGCGACATCACAGCAGGATCCTGATCGCTGCTGCGTGTCAAACGAAACGATATCGCTAGCCAGGACGCTGCAACGTCACGGATCGCTAGCGATATCGTTACAAAGTCGTTTCGTGTGAAGGTACCTTTATAACCTCATAAAGGGACAGTGGTCAGAATTGCAAAAATTGACCCGGTCTTTAACATGCAAACCACCCTTGGGGGTTAAGGGGTTAAAAGTGTGCAAAAACGTGCGGTTGGCCACAGTTTTGTTCACTTCTGAAAAGAAGTTCATCACTGAACAGAGGCCAGACGGAGTAACTCTGCTGCCTCATTATAGTGAAAGGATCGTCGGGGGTCTCATCTGAATAACATCATTCAGAGATTTAGATGGAAACCCCAATTTGAAGGCTTAGAGAAGAGCACAGAATAAATGTGATCCCAAATTTTATATAAAATGTTCTCAATAAAAGCTTCAACTCAATCCAAAAAAAAAAGCAAGTCTGCACTCAGATCCATAATTTGTCAATGGAAATATAGAGAGCTCGCATGTTATCGGTAACACAAAAGGTCTGGAAAAGTGAAATGGCTCCTCGTCTCCCAAAAGAAATCCAGATGCCCCTCTCCATTCTGAGCCCCACAGTGTACCTACACCGCAGTTAGCATCTGCGTTTGACATTTCTGATGAGAGGCCGCCTCATTTACAGGCTCCATGTCTCAAGAAGCACGAGCTGGGCACAATGCATGGGCACTACAACAGCAGATTTGCAATTTTCACTCAGCAACATCCATTACTGCTCGTTTCAAGCAAATACCCATGGAGTCAAAATCACCACTACATTTGTAGATAAATTCCCAGAGAGGTATAATTTCCAAAATGGGGTCACTTGGGGGGGGGGGGGGTGGATTCTGCTCTTCTGGTACTTAGTGGCTTTGTATATGGAGTCTGCAAACTATTGTATGATAGTTTGTACTCCAAGAGTCAAATAGTGCTCCTTCCGTTCAAAATCTCATTGTGTAGCTAAGCACTACCGTACAGCCACATTATGGGGTATTGCCCTATTCAGCAGAAATTGTGTGATACATTTTGGTGCCTTTTTACCCATTTTCCCATGTGAAAAAATCTCGGGCACGAACAGGTCTTTAGTTAGTGCCTCTAGCACCAGATTTAGATCCCGCGGTGGAATTCTAAATCTGGACCTACCACAGGATTGTATAAATCGTGACACCCATTTATCTGCCACAAGAGTACAGTTATATAAAGGGCCTAAGGCTGAGACCTGCACTTTAAGAGTACTAGTTACTATTCCTAGCTCTCGCCCTGACTGCAGGAACTCTAGAATGGATCCTACTGGTTCCTTATCCCTTAGAGCCTGCCCTGAAAATTCCAGAGCTTTCTTCCATGTATTGCCATAAATCCTTGATGTTATTGGCTTTCTACTTTTTAAAAGGGTGGAGACTAACCCCGGTGAGAAAACCTTTCTGACTCCGTATTGTCTTCTCAAATTCCAGATGGAAGCCCTTCACTTGAGAGTGGCATACTGGATCCTGGGTGAGAAGGTCTGGGAACTCCGGCGGGATCCACAGATCTGACACCGATATTGACCTTAAGGCCGGAGACACACTGGTGCGAGAGACGGCCGAGTCTCGCTGGTTAAAAGCAAGCTGTGGCACCTGCACTCCGGAGCGGAGCGTGCGGCTCCATAGCAATACATGGAGCCGCACGCTCCGCTCCGGAATGCAGGTGCCACAGCTTGCTTTTAACCAGCGAGACTCGGCCGTCTCTCGCACCAGTGTGTCTCCGGCCTAAGAGGGAAAACCACTGTCTTTTCGACCAGAATGAAGCAATGAGAATCACCCACATCTGACCTTCCTCACCAGTGTTGGAATCATCCCTATTGGAGGGAAGGCATAGGCAATCCTGAAGCTCCAGGGGACCTGAAGGGCATCTACAGAGTATGAGCTTTGCCTTGGGTTTAGTGAACAGAAGTTCCTCACTTTTCTGTTCTGTATCTTGGCAAATAGATCTAATTCTGACCGCCCCCAAAAGATCCGGGAATTTAAAGACCATTTTCCTGTTTTAGTTTTTCGTGGCTCAGGAAGTCTGCCTTTGTATTTTCTACTCCCCTTATATGAAGTGCTGTAAGGGAGAAAAGATGTTCTGCTAGCTGGAGGAGTTTGCTTACCGCCATCATTAGGGCATGGAACCTTGTTCCTCCTTGGTGGTTGATATAAGCCACAGTTGCCTGGTGTCAGACATGACCCGGACATGGCAACCCTAGAAGAAAGGAATAAAGCCTCTTAGAGCACTCTCCACATTCCATAACTCTTTCAGGTTTGATCCCTAGCTTCTCTCTAGAGATGACCAAGTCCCCTGAACTGTGCGATTCCTCAGGTGTGCTCCTCAAACTGAGTTGCTCGCCTCTGTTGTAATTACAGTATGTCATGTAGTACTGGCCTTACCCACTGGAACCCTGATGGCAAGTTTACATGGTCTGCTTACCAAGAGAGGGAATTTTTGACTGTTAGGCTATGTGCCCACGTTGCAGAATGTATGCAGAATTTTTCGCATCAAAACCGGACTCCCTTGCCAAGAAATCCGCTTGCGTTTTTCTTGCGGTTTTCAAGAGTTTTTTTTTCATGCGTCCAAATGCAATTCTATAGCGGCAAAATCGCCAATTTTCCACAAAATTAATGAACATGCTGAATTTTGTTCCACAATGCGTTTCCACTGCGGGAAAAAACGTAGCATGGGCACAACAATTGCAGAATGCCTAAAAATAATGGGATGCTTTATGTATGCGTTTTTTAAGCGTTTCCGCAGCGGAAAATCACCGTAAAAACGCTTAAAAGTGCAATGTGGGCACATAGCCTGAAACATAGTTTAACCTTCCCTTCTAAATATCCTCTTAGCAACTTCTGTGCAGACAGAATTTCCCACTGAAGCCGTCTTATGTAGAACTGGGCACATCTTACTGCTGGGATGCAAGATGTCAGGGATCCTAGCAGGGACATTGCTTTACTTAGGGCCCCTTCACACTGGTCGATTCTGCTACGATTACGACGCATTTGCGTCATATTCGACATCGCAGTACGAGCTCGTAGCCAGCGGTCACACTCTACGATGTTAACGCTTTTTCTGACGTAGTTGCGATGTGAACGTCACGCGTCGCAATCGTACGCTACCCTTCACACCGCCATAGTCCTACGACTCCGAGCGTGACGTATTACCAGCATGGGCGTGCTAAAACGTCACGCCCAATCAGGAGACAGGTATGCGGAAGCCCAACCCACGTAGTCGCATTACGAGCTCGTATGACCGCCGTCACATACTACGATTTCGACCGCCACAGCGAGACATTTACGACGAAAGAAAGTTCTGCTCTTTCTTTCACATCGTACGATGCTGGGCTGCGTCGCAAATCGTAACGCCATGTCACACTTTGCAACCTCGGAACGAGGACGGATAAACGTCACAAATCGAACGCTCGTTCAGACTTTGATTGCACAGTGTGAAGGGGCCCTTAGGGTCATTCTTGGATGCTCTATTGCTGTCAAGGCCAGGTTCACCATTTTGTTTATTTTGTCCTCTGATAAAAGACAGATTTGGCGATCAGAGTTCAGAACCAGGCCTAGGATGGACTCGCAAGACGGCTACGTCATCAGAGGTCATTGAACGCAAGGCATTACTGGAAACGCCTGCTGCCGGGAGCATCGCATCGGTAACGCTGTGCGGGACGCCAGATGGTAAGAATATTGCGATTTTTTTATAACCTGGGTTGTGTTGTGTATGCATTTTCGCAGCGGAAAACTGCTGCGAAGACACATACACAACAGGTGCACTTAGCCTCGACGGGTCCGTCAGAAAAAACGGGCCCAGTGCACCCGTTTTTTACAATCTGCACAGGATCCGTCTTTTCAACATTTTGACGGATCCTGTGCAGATTGTAAAAACGGAAGTGTGAAAGAGGCCTAAGGGATGATAATTGTGTTTGAGTGCAAAGGTAGGCTGTCACCTCTGATAATATCTAGGTGAAAATCCTTGGAACCACTGACAGCCCGAATGGAACAGCTCTGTATTGATGTTTCACATGTCCATGGACATACAGAGCTCCTCTCAAATATCTTGATGGTCTGGATGGATTGAGATGTGGTAATAGGCATCCTTCAAATAGATAACTGCCATGAAACAGTTGTGTTATAACAGCTTTATAGCTCTTTTCACCTATTCCATCTTGAAGGAGCGAATTATTATCTACCGGTTGAGTTTCCTCAGATTAATAATAGTTCTGAAGGAACCTTCCGACTTTTTTTTTATTATCAAAAAGAGGGGGGAATAAAATTCCCTTCCCTATTCTTCCTCCGGGATCTCGTACAAAACCTGTTTTTCCAAGAGTCCCATGATCTCTGCTTCCAGGGCCAGTTGCTCTTTCGGAGACGTCCTGTGGGGTGTCACTATGAAGGTTTGATGTGGCAGACAGATAATTTATAAATTATCTACATAAGGGAACTGAAGGTAAACATTCAATTTAAAGACAATGCAAAGCGAGGAGGGATAGGCTAAAGGTACCGTCACATTAAGCGACGCTGCAGAGATATAGACAACGATGCCGATCGCTGCAGCGTCGCTGTTTCGTCGTTGTGTGGTCGCTGGAGAGCTGTCACACAGACAGCTCTCCAGCGACCAACGATGCCAAAGTCCCCGGGTAACCAGGGTAAACATCGGGTTACTAAGCGCAGGGCCGCGCTTAGTAACCCGATGTTTACCCTGGTTACCAGTGTAAATGTAAAAAAAAACAAACACTACATACTTACATTCCAGTGTCTGTCGCGTCCCCCGGCGTCCGCTTCCCTGCACTGTGTAAGCGCCGGCCCTAAAGCAGAGCGGTGACGTCACCGCTGTGCTCTGCTTTACGGCCGGCCGGCACTGACACAGTGCAGGGAAGCGGACGCCGGGGGACGCGACAGACACCGGAATGTAAGTATGTAGTGTTTGGTTTTTTTTACATTTACAATGGTAACCAGGGTAAATATCGGGTTACTAAGCGCGGCACTGCACTTAGTAACCCGATGTTTACCCTGGTTACCAGTGAAGACATCGCTGAATCAGCATCACACACGCTGACTCAGCGATGTCAGCGGGTGATCCAGCGACGAAATAAGGTGCTGGCCTTCTAGCTCCGACCAACGATGTCACAGCAGGATCCTGATTGCTGCTGCATGTCAAACACAACGATATCGCTATCCAGGACGCTGCAACGTCACGGATCGCTATCGTTATCATTGTTAAGTTGTTCAGTGTGAAGGTACCTTAACACTAGAAAAGACAAAGAATTCAGAAGGATCTAGATAAGCTTGAACAATGGGCAGCAACTAATAGAATTGTATTTCACAGGGAGAAATGCAAGATTCTACATCTGGCCAAGAAAAATGAAAATCACATCTATAGAATGGAAGGAATTAGAACTAAGAAACAGCACATGTGAAAAAGACTTGGGTATATTAACCCCTTCATGACCTTGCCGTTTTTTGCAATTCTGACCAGTGTCCCTTTATGAGGTAATAACTCAGGAACGCTTCAACGGATCCTAGCGATTCTGAGATTGTTTTTTCGTGACATATTGGGCTTCATGATAGTGGTAAATTTAGGTCGATAATTTCTGAGTTTATTTGTGAAAAAAATGGAAATTTGGCAAAAATTTTGAAAATTTCGCAATTTTCACATTTTGAATTTTTATTCTGTTAAACTAGAGAGTTATGTGACACAAAATAGTTAATAAATAACATTTCCCACATGTCTACTTTACATCAGCACAATTTTGGAAACAAATTTTTTTTTTGCTAGGAAGTTATAAGGGTTAAAATTTGACCAGTGATTTCTCATTTTTACAACAAAATTTACAAAACCATTTTTTTTAGGGACCACCTCACATTTGAAGTCAGTTTGAGGGTTCTATATGGCTGAAAATACCCCAAAGTGACACCATTCTAAAAACTGCACCCCTCAAGGTGCTCAAAACCACATTCAAGAAGTTTATTAACCCTTCAGGTGTTTCACAGCAGCAGAAGCAACATGGAAGTAAAAAATGAACATTTAACTTTTTAGTCACAAAAATTATCTTTTAGCGAAATTTTTTTAATTTTCCCAAGGGTAAAAGGAGAAACTGGACCACGAACGTTGTTGTCCAATTTGTTCTGAGTACGCTGATACCTCATATGTGGGGGTAAACCACTGTTTGGGCGCATGGCAGGGCTCGGAAGGGAAGGAGCGCCATTTGACTTTTTCAATGAAAAATTATCTCCATCGCTAGCAGACACCATGTCACGTTTGGAGAGCCCCTGTGTGCCTAAACATTGGGGCTCCCCCACAAGTGACCCCATTTTGGAAACTAGACCCCCCAAGGAACTTATCTAGAAGCATAGTGAGCACTATAAACTCTCAGGTGCTTCACAAATTGATCCGTAAAAATGAAAAAGTACTTTTTTTTCACACAAAATTTCTTTTAGCCTCAATTTTTTCATTTTCACATGGGCAACAGGATAAAATGGATCCTAAAATTTGTTGGGCAATTTCTCCTGAGTACGCCGATACCTCATATGTGGGGGTAAACGACTGTTTGGGTGCACGGCAAGGCTCGGAAGGGGAGGCGTGCCATTTGACTTTTTGAATGGAAAATTAGCTCCAATCATTAGCGGACACCATGTCGCGTTTGGAGAGCCCCTGTGTGCCTAAACATTGGAGCTCCCCTACAAGTGACCCCATTTTGGAAACTAGACCCCCCAAGGAACTTATCTAGATGCATAGTGAGCACTTATAACCCCCAGGTGCTTTACAGAAGTTTATAACGCAGAGCTGTGAAAATAAAAAATAATTTTTCTTTCCTCAAAAATGATTTTTAGCCCAGAATTTTTTATTTTCCCAAGGGTAATAGGAGAAATTGGACCCCAAATGTTGTTGTCCAGTTTGTCCTGAGTACGATGATACCCCATATGTGGGGGTAAACCACTGTTTGGGCGCACCGCAGGGCTCGGAAGGGAAGGCACGCCATTTGGCTTTTTGAATGGAAAATTAGCTCCAATCATTAGCGGACACCATGTCGCGTTTGGAGAGCCCCTGTGTGCCTAAACATTGGAGCTCCTGCACAAGTGACACCATTTTGGAAACTAGACCTCCGAAGGAACTAATCTAGATGTGTGGTGAGCACTTTGAACCCCCAAGTGCTTCACAGAAGTTTATAACGCAGAGCCATAAAAATAAAAAATAATTTTTCTTTTCTCAAAAATGATTTTTTAGCCCACATTTTTTTATTTTCCCAAGGGTAACAGGAGAAATTGGACCCCAAAAGTTGTTGTTCAGTTTCTCCTGAGTACGCTGATACCCCATATGTGGGGGTAAACCACTGTTTTGGCACACGTCGGGGTTTGGAAGGGAAGTAGTGACGTTGTAAAATGCAGACTTTGATGGAATGCTCTGCGGGCGTCAGGTTGCGTTTGCAGAGCCCCTGATGTGCTTAAACAGTAGGAACTCCCCACAAGTGACTCCATTTTGGAAACTAGACCCCCAAGGGAACTTATCTAGATGTGTGGTGAGCACTTTGAACCCCCAAGTGCTTCACAGAAGTTTATAACGCAGAGCCGTGAAATTAATAAATGTGTTTCCTTTCCTCAAAAATATTTTTTTAGCCCAGAATTTTTTATTTTTGCAAGGGTAACAGGAGAAATTTGACCCCAAAAGTTGTTTTCCAGTTTCTCCTGAGTACGCTGATACCCCATATGTGGGGGTAAACCACTGTTTGGGCACATGCCGGGGCTCGGAAGGGAAGTAGTGACGTTTTGAAATGCAGACTTTGATGGAATGGTCTGCGGGCATCATGTTACGTTTGCAGAGCCCCTGATATGCCTAAACAGTAGAAACCCCCCACAAGTGACCCCATTTTGGAAACTAGACCCCCCAAGGAACTTATCTAGATGTGTGGTGAGCACGTTCAACCCCCAAGTGCTTCACAGACGTTTACAATGCAGAGCCGTGAAAATAAAAAATCATTTTTCTTTCCTCAGAAAAGATGTTTTAGCAAGCAATTTTTTATTTTCACAAGGGTAACAGGAGAAATTGGACCCCAATATTTGTTGCCCAGTTTGTTGTGAGTACGCTGATACCCCATATGTGGGGGTAAACCACTGTTTGGGCACACGACAGGGCTCGGAAGGGAAGTAGTGACATTTGAAATGCAGACTTTGATGGAATGGTCTGCGGGCGTCACATTGCATTTGCAGAGCCCCTGATGTGCCTAAACAGTAGAAACACCCCACAAGTGACCCCATTTTGGAAACTAGACCCCCCAAGGAACTTATCTAGATGTGTGGTGAGCACGTTCAACCCCCAAGTGCTTCACAGAAGTTTATAACGCAGAGCCGTGAAAATAAAAAATAATTGTTCTTTCCTCAAAAATTATGTTTTAGCAAGTAATTTTTTATTTTTGCAAGGGTATCAGGAGAAATTGGACCCCAACAGTTGTTGCCCAGTTTGTCCTGAGTACGCTGGTACCCCAAATGTGGGGGTAAACCACTGTTTGGGCGCACGTCGGGGCTTGGAAGGGAGGGAGCACCATTTGACTTTTTGAACGCAAGATTGGCTGGAATCAATGGTGGTGCCATGTTGCGTTTGGAGACCCCTGATGTGCCTAAACAGTGGAAACCCCTCAATTCTAACTTCAACACTAACCCCAACACACCCCTAATCCTAATCCCAACTGTAGCCATAACCCTAATCACAACCCTAACCCCAACACACCCCTAACCACAACCCTAACCCCAACACACCCGTAACCCTAATTCCAATCCTAACCCTAATCCCAACCCTAACCCTAATCCCAACCCTAACCACAACTGTAACCCCAACACACCCCTAACCCTATCCGTAACCCTAACCACAAGCCTAATCTTAACCCTATTTCTAACCCTAGCCCTAATTCCAACCCTAACTCTAATTCCAACCCTAACCCTAAGGCTATGTGCCCACGTTGCGGATTCGTGTGAGATTTTTCCGCACGATTTTTGAAAAATCTGCAGGTAAAAGGCACTGCGTTTTACCTGCGGATTTACAGCAGATTTCCAGTGTTTTTTTTGTGCGGATTTCACCTGCGGATTCCTATTGAGGAACAGGTGTAAAACGCTGCGGAATCTGCACAAAGAATTGACATGCTGCGGAAAATACAACGCAGCGTTTCTGCACGGAATTTTCCGCACCATGGGCACAGCGGATTTGGTTTTCCATAGGTGTACATGGTACTGTAAACCTGATGTAAAACTGCTACGAATTCGCAGCGGCCAATCCGCTGCGGATCCGCGGCCAATCCGCTGCAGATCCGCGGCCAATCCGCTGCGGATCCGCGGCCAATCCGCTGCGGATCCGCAGCCAAATCCGCACTGTGTGCACATGCCATAACCCTAACCCTACCCCTAACCCTACCCCTAACCCTAACCCTACCCCTAGTTCTAACCCTAGTTCTAACCCTAATCCTAGTGGAAAAAGAAAAAAAAAATATTTTCTTTATTTTATTATTGTCCCTACCTATGGGGGTGATAAAGGGGGGGGTTTATTTATTATTATTTTTTTATTTTGATCGCTGTGATAGAACCTACCACAGCGATCAAAATGTACTTGTAACGAATCTGCCAGCCGGCAGATTCAGCGGGCGCACTGAGCATGCGCCCGCCATCTTGGAAGATGGCGGCGCCCAGGGAGAAGACGGACCGACTTCGGGAGGCTCGGTAAGTATGAGGGGGTGGTGGGGGGGTGGATCGGAGCACAGGGGGGGGGATCGGAGGACGGGGGGAGCGGACAGGAGCACGGGGGAGCGGACAGGAGCACGGGGGAGCGAACAGGGGGAAGGAGGGGGGTACCGGACAGAACGGAGGACTGGGGAGGAGATCGGGGGCGGTGGGGGGGGCCAGAACATGATTTCCAGCCATGGCAGATGCTATTGCAGCATCGGCCATGGCTGGATTGCAATATTTCACCATTTTCATAGGTGAAATATTGCAAATTGCTCTGATTGGCTGTTGCACTTTCAACAGCCAATCAGAGAGATGATAGCCACGTGGGGGCAAAGCCACCCCCCTAGGCTGAAGTACAACTCCCCCTCTCCCTGCAGATCGGGTAAAATAGGAGTTAACCCTTTCACCCGATCTGCAGGGATGCGATCATTCCATGACGCCACATAGGCGTCATGGGTCGGGAAGGGGTTTAATAGATCATATACTGCACATGAGTCAACAGTGTGATGCAGCAGTAAAAAATGCAACACACAGTTCTATGATGTATTAAGAGAAGCATAGAGCCTAGATCTCCTTCACATCCCACATACAATCTCTTGCCCGCTCTTGCCACTAACACCTAAAGAACATCTCTAGAATCCACCCTTTTCTCACCATGGAAACAACAAAAACCCTCACTGTCGCCCTGATCCACTTTCGCCTGGACTACTGCAATTCTCTATTAATTAGCCTCCCCCTCACTCGACTTTCCCCTCTCCAGTCTATCCTTAATGCAGCAGCCAGGGTTGTCCATCTAGCTAAATCGGTGTTAAGACGTGTCCGCTCTTGGCTAGTCGTTACACTGAATTGGATTCTATAATGAATGGGCAGCCAAAGTACTTGTTCTCACCCACAAAGCTCTCCATAGTGCGGCACCCCCTTACATCTCCTCCCTCATTTCTGTCTATCGGCATAACTGACCACTGCACTCTGCAAACGACTTTCGACTGAGCACTAATCCATACCTCCCAGTCCCGACTCCAAGACTTCTCCCGTCCTGCGCCAATCTTCTGGAATGCTCTCCCTTAAGATATTAGGACCATCCTCAAATTGCATAGTTTTAGGCGCTCCCTCAAAGCATATTTGTTCAGAGCGACCTATCACGTTCCCTAATCAAAGTCATTTTATGTTTGTGTGTGTGTGTGTAGCCCATTCACTACTTCCATCTATCCCCCACCCCATGACGATGACTGGACCATCATTTGTAAATACATCATTGTAAATACACACCTGTTCTTTGTATCTCCCCCACCTCATTGTAGATTGTAAGCTCTCATGAGCAGGGTCGTCTTATTTTCCTTTAATTATTGTATTCTTAACGTTTGTTACTTATGACTGTTGTGTTTGAAACTGTTAAACTGTAAAGCGCTGCGGAATATGTTGGCGCTATATAAATAAAAATTATTATTATTATTGTTATTATTATTATTATTAAGTAATTATCCCCCTCTACTCCTCCATAGTCAGGCCTCATCTGGAATACCTTGTCTAGTTCTGGGCACCACATATTAAAAAAAAAAGACACTGAAAAACTGGAGCAAGTAAGGAAGAGAGCAACCAGGGTGGTGAGTGGACTGCAAAGTATGTTCTGTGAGGAACGGTTAAAGGATCTGGGAATGTTTAGGTTGCAAAAAAGAACGCTAAGAGTAGAGATGAGCGAATTTGTTCGGATTTTGGCCCCGAATCTGATTTTTACACATTCAGGCCATATTCGAACACAATTCGTGCCAAATGTATGCCTTATGATCAGTTCCGAACATATTCGCTAATTTCTACTCCCATTGACTCTAATGACATTCGGCTGTGTTCGACGAATATTGCAAAAAACAAATATTCGAATCCGATCGTATTCGGAACTGAATCCGAACAAATTCGCTCATCTCTAGTCAAGAGGAGACTTCACGCGGTTTGCATTAACCCCTTCGCGCCATCCGCCGTACTAGTACGGCGCTGCCGGCACTGCATTTGTGCCAGCCGCAGTACTAGTACGGCGGACCGATCACCGCGGTCTCGCGCTGAGCGCCGCGGTGATCGGGTGCGGGTGTCAGCTGTATATGACAGCTTACACCCAGCAGCAATGCCCACGATCGGCGCTATCGCCGATCGCGGGCATTTAACCCCTCTGATGCCGCTGTCAATAGTGACAGCGGCATAGAGGTGGATCGCGCAGGGACGGGGGCTCCCTGCGCTCTCCCACCAGAGCAATGCGATGAGATCGCTCTGCTCCGGTGACCTGGAAGGAGTCCCCGGATCCAAGATGGCTGCGGGACTCCTTCCGGGTCATGAAATCACCTAACTTGCCGGCGCCTGCTGAGAGTTCCTAATAGCAGGCGCCGGCAAGCCTCTGCAAGTTGCCTGTCAGATCGTTGATCTGACAGAGTGCTATGCACACTGTCAGATCAACGATCTGATCTAAAACAGTGATGTCCCACCCTGGGACAATGGTAAAAAGTAAAAAAAAAAAAATACAATGTATAAAAAATAAAATAAAAAAATCCCCAAATAAAGAAAAAAAAAACATTTCCCAGTAATTCCATTTATTTTTGTAAATAAAAAAAAACCAATAAAAGTACACATATTTGGTATCGCCGCGTCCGTAACGACCCGCTCTATAAAACTATCCCACTAGTTAACTCCTTCAGTGAACACCGCAAAAAAAAAAAAAAAAAAACAAGGCAAAAAACAACGCTTTATTATCATACAGGCAAACAAAAAGTGGACTAACGCGATCAAAAAGACGGATATAAATAACCATGGTACCGTTGAAAACGTCATCTTGTCCCGCAAAAAAAAAGCCACCATACAGCATCATCAACAGAAAAATAAAAAAGTTATAGCTCTCAGAATAAAGCGATGCAAAAACAATTATTTTTTTTATATAAAATAGTTTTTATTGTGTAAAAGCGCCAAAACATAAAAAAATTACATAAATGAGGCATCGCTGTAATGATACTGACCTGAAGAATAAAGCTGCTTTATCAATTTTACCACACGTGGAACGGTATAAACGCCCCCCCCAAAAGAATTTCAGGAATTGCTGGTTTTTGTTCATTCCGCCTCCCAAAAATCGGAATAAAAAGCGATCAAAAAATGTCATGTGCCCGAAAATGGTACCAATAAAAACGACAACTCGTCCCGCAAAAAACAAGATCTCACATGACTCTGTGGGCCAAAATATGGATAAATTATAGCTCTCAAAATGTGGTGATGCAAAAACTATTTTTTGTAATAAAAAGCGTCTTTTAGTGTGTGATGGCTGCCAACCATAAAAATCCACCAAAAAAACGCTATAAAAGTAAATCAAACCCCGTTCATCACCCCCTTAGTTAGGGAAAAATAATAAAATTTTAAAAAATGTATGTATTTCCATTTTCCCATTAGGGTTAGGGTTACGGTTAGGGCTAGAGTTAGGGCTAGGGTTAGGGTTGGGGTTAGGGCTAGGGTTAGGGCTGGGGTTAAGGTTGGGGTTAGGATTTCAGTTAGAATTGGGGGTTTCCACTGTTTAGGCACATCAGGGGCTCTCCAAACGCATCCGATCTCAATTCCAGCCAATTCTGCTTTGAAAAACTAAAACAGTGCTCCTTCCCTTCCGAGTTCTCCTGTGCGCCCAAACAGTGGTCCCCCCCAACATATGGGGTATCAGCGTTCTCAGGACAAGTTGGGAAAATAAAAACGTGGGGGCTAAAATATCATTTTCGTGGAAAAAAATATATTTTTTATTTTCACGGCTCTGCGTTATAAACTGTAGTGAAACACTTGTTGGTTCAAAGTTCTCACAACACATCTAGATAAGTTCCTTGGGGGGTCTAGTTTCCAATATGGGGTCACTTTTGGGGGGTTTCTACTGTTTAGGTACATCAGGGGCTCTGCAAATGCAACATGACGCCTGCAGACCAATCCATCTAAGTCTGCATTTCAAACGGCGCTCTTTCCCTTCCGAGCTCTGCCGTGTGCCCAAACGGTGGTTCCCCCCACATATGGGGTATCAGCGTACTCAGGACAAATTGGATAACAACTTTTGTGGTCCAATTTCTCCTGTTACCTTTAGGAAAATAAAAACGTGGGGGCTAAAATATCATTTTCGTGGAAAAAAAATTTTTTTTTATTTTCACGGCTCTGCGTTATAAACTGTAGTGAAACACTTGTTGGTTCAAAGTTCTCACAACACATCTAGATAAGTTCCTTGGGGGGTCTAGTTTCCAATATGGGGTCACTTGTGGGGGGTTTCTACTGTTTAGGTACATCAGGGGCTCTGCAAATGCAACATGACACCTGCAGACCAATCCATCTAAGTCTGCATTTCAAACGGCGCTCCTTCCCTTCCGAGCTCTGCCGTGCCCCCAAACAGTGGTTCCCCCCCCATGTATGGGATATCAGCATACTCAGGACAAATTGGACAATAACTTTTGTGGTCCAATTTCTCCTGTTACCCATGGGGAAAAAAATTGCGTGCTGAAACATCATTTTGTGGAAAGAAAAAATGATTTTTTTAATTTTCACAGCGCTACATTCTAAGCTTTAGTGAAACAATTGGGGGTTAAAAGTGCTCACCACACATCTAGATAAGTTCCTTAGGGGGTCTTCTTTCCAAAATGGGGTCCATTGTGGGGGGTTTCAACTGTTTAGGCATGTCAGGGGCTCTCCAAAGGCGACATGGGTTCCGATCTCAATTCCAGCCAATTTTGCATTGAAAAGTCAAATGGCGCTCCTTCCCTTCTGAGCTCTGCCATGTGCTCAAACAGTAGTTTATCCCCATATATGAAGTATCAGCGTACTCAGGACAAATTGCACAACAACTTTTGAGGTCCAATTTATCCTGTTACCCTTGGTAAAATAAAAAATTTGGGGCAAAAAGATCATTTTTTGTGAAAATTAATATGACATTTTTTTTACGGCTCTACATTATAAACTTCTGTGAAGCACTTGGAGGTTCAAAGTGCTCAGCACACATCTAGATTAGTTCCTTAGAGGGTCTACTTTCCAAAATGGTGTCACTTGTGGGGGTTTCCACTGTTTAGGCACGTCAGGGGCTCTCCAATCGAGCAATGGGTTCCGATCTCAATTCCAGCAAATCTTGCATTGAAAAGTCAAATGGCGCTCCTTCCCTTCCGAGCTCTGCCATGTGCCCAATCAATGGTTTACCCCAACATGTGGGGTATCAGCGTACTCAGGACAAATTGTACAACAACTTTTGTGGTCCAATTTCTCCTGTTACCTTTGGTAAAATAAAACAAATTGGATCTGAAGTAAAAATTTTCTGAAAAAAAAGTTAAATGTTCAACTTTTTTTAAACATTCCAAAAATTCCTGTGAAGCACCTGAGGGGTTAATAAACTTTTTGAATGTGGTTTTGAGTACCTTGAGGGGTGCAGTTTTTAGAATGGGGTCACTTTTGGGCATTTTCTGTCATATAGACCCCTCAAAGTCACTTCAAGTGTGAGGTGGTCCGTAAAAAAAATGGTTTTGCAAATTTTGTTGCAAAAATGAGAAATCGCTGGTCAACTTTTAACCCTTATAACTCCCTAACAAAAAAAAAATATGTTTCCAAAATTGTGCTGATGTACGGCTACGTTCACATTTGCGTTGTGCGCCGCAGCGTCGGCGCCGCAACGCACAACGCAAACAAAAACGCAGCAAAACGCATGCACAACGCTGCGTTTTGCGCCGCATGCGTCCTTTTTTTCATTGATTTTGGATGCAGCAAAAATGCAACTTGCTGCGTCCTCTGCACCCGGACGCGGGCGCCGCAGGGACGCATGCGGCGCAAAACGCAAGTGCGACGCATGTCCATGCGCCCCCATGTTAAATATAGGGGCGCATGACGCATGCGGCGACGCTGCGGCGCCCGATGCTGCGGCACCGACTGCAAATGTGAACGTAGCCTAAAGCAGACATGTGGGAAATGTTGTTTATTAACTATATTATGTGATATAACTCTCTAATTTTAGGGCATAAAAACTAAAAGTTTGAAAATTGCTAAATTTTCATAATTTGACAAATTTTTGTTTTTTTCACAAATAAATGCAAGTCATATCGAAGAAGTTTTACCACTATCATGAAGTACAATATGTCACGAGAAAACAGTGTCAGAATCACCAGGATCCAGGGCCGGACTGGCCATTGGGCACTTCTGGCAAATGCCAGAAGGGCCGGGGCCGGTGCCAGTGGTGGGCCGCTCGATCCGCCGCCCCCGCCGTCGCATTCAACTATACCGGTGTATAGACGCCGGTACAGTTCAATGCAATGATGGAGGAGAGAGCGTCTACAGACGCTCCTCTCCCATCATTCCCCGCTCTGCCTCTGACACTGCGGGTGTGCGATGATGTCATATCATCGCGCACCTGCTGTGTCCCGGGCAGACTGCAGCTGCTGAGACAGGAGCAGGAAGGAACCAGGAAGCAACGCAGGGCACGAGGTGAGGAGTTTTTTTTTTTTTTCTGGACTGTGGGGCCATTCTCGGAGGAGGGGAGGGGAGGAAGAGAAGAGATGTGGGCTGTATATAGTACTCTGTGGGCTGTGCTCTGTGCTGTATACTACTGTGGGCTGTATATAGCTCTCTGTGGGCTGTGCTCTGTGCTGTATACTGCTGTGGGCTGTATATAGCTCTCTGTGGGCTGTGCTCTGTGCTGTATACTACTGTGTGCTCTGTGCTATATATAGTACTCTGTGGGCTGTGCTCTGCTGTATACTACTGTGTGCTCTGTGCTATATATAGTACTCTGTGGGCTGTGCTCTGTGCTGTATACTGCTGTGGGCTGTATATAGTTCTCTGTGGGCTGTGCTCTGTGCTGTATACTACCGTGGGCTGTATATAGTTCTCTGTGGGCTGTGCTCTGTGCTGTATACTACTGTGGGCTGTATATAGTTCTCTGTGGGCTGTGCTCTGTGCTGTATACTACTGTGGGCTGTATATAGTTCTCTGTGGGCTGTGCTCTGTGCTGTATACTACTGTGGGCTGTATATAGCTCTCTGTGGGCTGTGCTCTGTGCTGTATACTACTGTGTGCTCTGTGCTATATATAGTACTCTGTGGGCTGTGCTCTGTGTTGTATACTACTGTGGGCTGTATATAGTTCTCTGTGGGCTGTGCTCTGTGCTGTATACTACTGTGGGCTGTATATAGTTCTCTGTGGGCTGTGCTCTGTGCTGTATACTACTGTGTGCTGTATATAGTTCTCTGTGGGCTGTGCTGTGTATAGTACTCTGTGGGCTGTGCTGTATATAGTACTCTGTGGGCTGTGCTGTATATAGTACTCTGTGGGCTGTGCTGTATATAGTACTCTCTGGGCTGTGCTGTATATAGTACTCTCTGGGCTGTGCTGTATATAGTACTCTGGGCTGTGCTTTATATAGTACTCTGGGCTGTGCTGTATATAGTACTCTGGGCTGTGCTTTATATAGTTCTCTGTGGGCTGTGCTGTATATAGTTCTCTGTGGGCTGTGCTGTATATAGTTCTCTGGGCTGTGCTGTATATATTACTTTGTGGGCTGTGCTGTATATATTACTTTGTGGGCTGTGCTGTATATATTACTCTGTGGGCTGTGCTGTATACTACTGTGTGGACTGTGCTGTATACTTCTACGTGGGCTGTGCTGTATACTACTGCGTGGTCTGTGCTGTATACTACTGTGTGGTCTGTGCTGAATACTGCTGTGTGGGCTGTGTTATCTACTACGCGAGCTGTGCTATAGTATGCAGGCTGTGCTGTATACTATGCGGTTTGTGCTATATAATATGCGGGCTTTGCTATATACTATGGGGAGTATATTATATTCTATGGGGGAGGCCATGTTATGTACTATGTGGCTGTGTTATATACTATTGTGGGGGTATATTATATTCTATGGGGGAGGCTGCGTTATATACTATGGGGGGCTGCATTATCTATGGGGGGCTACATTATATATTATGGGGAGGTGGGCTGTATTATATTCTATGAGGGTTACATACTCTGGGGTGGCTGCATTATACTCTGTGGGGTGGCTGCATTATACTCTGGGGTGGCTGCATTATACTCTGGGGTTGGTGTATTATACTCTGGGGTGGCTGCATTATACTCTGGGGTGGCTGCATTATACTCTGGGGTGGCTGCATTATACTATATGTGGGCTGCATTATACTGTATCGAGGACTATGGGGAATACGTTATACTATATGAAGAACTATGGGGTGCATTATACTATGGGAAGTGAATTGTACTACATGGATGACTGTGGCGGTGCATTATACTATATGGAGCACTATGAGGATTGTATTATGCTATATGGAGGACTATGAGGATTGTATTATGCTATATGGAGGACTATGAGGAGTGTATTATACTATGTGGAGGACTGAGCAGTGTATTTTAATATATGGAGGACTATAGGGAGTGTATTATACTATTATACTATATGGAGGACTATGGAGCACATTATAATATATGGAGGACTATGGGGTGTATTTTACTAAACAAGTAAAATGCTGCATATTCGGATTGTTTTTGCTGGAACAAAAAGCCTTGTTGTCAGCAGCACATTGCCAGTGTAAACTGTAGATGTGCTGCTGAAAACATGATACTGTATGGTGATCTATTAGTGATCGTTCTGTCTCATCATTATTCCTCAGCTGGTGGAAAGAGGCCGGGAAACAAGCGTTGAACAACTTCAGTATTGTCGATCAAACTCGTTTAGCGGCCTGAACTCAGCGCACGTAAATACAACAGAAAGGCTTCTGTGTGATGTGCAATATGTTAGCATTTGGGGACCCATTTTAAACTTTGCCTAGGGCCCCACTTTGCCTAAAACCGGCCCTGCCTACAAGTGTACAAAGATATTATACAGTCACCATGTGACAAGTGGGCCTGTGTAACTTCAAATGCCAGGGCTGAATTTTAGTCCCAGTCCGGCCCTGCCAGGATCCGTTGAAGCGTTTCAGAGTTATGACCTCATAAAGTGACAGTGGTCAGAATTGTAAAAATTGGCCCTGTCACTTAGGTGAAAACAGGCTTCGGGGTGAAGGGGTTAAGCAGGGGGTTGGACACAATGACCATTGAGGTCCCTTCCAACTTTAACATTCTACGACAAAGTGTATTTCAGACCCTCCTTCACAATATTCAAACACCCAGCCAGAGGAGGGAGGGGAAGAAGCTTACCCAGGCCTGAAGAGGTAAAGGCTTCTCCCTACCGCTGACCTGGCATCATTGGGAGGTCTTTTTGGAAGATGCCTGGTGAACATAAAACCAGTCTCCTTTCTGCCTTTATATTCCCATTTCTTTCTTTCTCCCGGTGGTGTGCTTAAAGGGAACATGTCACTCCCCCCCCCCCCCCAGAGCCTATTAAAGTAAAAGAGCCACCTTCAGCAGCACTAAGGCTGCATTCTGTGAAGGTGGCTCTTAAGTTTATTATCCCTAGGAATGCTAAAATAATGACTTTTATAAATTTCACGCCATACCTCTATTGAGTCAGGGAGGTATGTTTTCTCTCCCTGACTCAACCGCCTTGCAGACTTCCATCATCCCCCTCTGGCCTCCGGGCGCCGCCTCCTCTCTTTCTTGTGACGTCATAGGCAAGCGCTCTGCAATCAGTTCTCGGGCATGCACCGTGCGTGCTGCCCGGGAACTTACATCAGGTGATGTAAGGATATCGCTCCTGCGTGTAGCGGAGGCTGCAGATCCCATCTTGTCTGACTCAGATCTTTTCTTTCCCTTTTTTTTAAAGGGGGAACCTTCCACCTCGGCCTTGATCACGGACCTTAGGCTTGCGGCAAAGTATGGGATCTCATCCATGATAGCTTTTGTATGCAGTCTGAACAGAGACTCTTCTGCAAGTGCACTGCTAGAGGGATCTTACATAGGGCACACTCTCTATTCTTCTTTGTGTTAGCTTTGCTAGGCTCCTAGTGATTTAAACAAGAAAATAGACCTATCAAAAGGTGACATTCACGAAGATCACTCACCACCCTCTGTTATTTTAAGGGTACCGGGTATGGAGGCAGTTTAGGGTTACATATGACACCCCTCCTGGATACCGAGGAGTCCTGCGACCTTCCACTCCTTTGAATGGAATGGCTGCAGCTTCTGCCAGTTGAGCAGCTGCTCCCTTTACTATGCCCACACTGATGGTGAGCTGAATGCTGCCACCTTCTCTGATCCTCCATGATGGAGTGAGCTTGACATAAACGCTATTCTGTGGTTCTCTCCCCTTTTTTAAGGGGGTTTCCACAGCGCTTCTTGGTCCCCAAAACACCTCTTCGCCCTCCAATCCGCCCCTGCCAGGATGCGCTGAGCAGCCCGCGTCCACTCGTGCATTAAGGCCCCCTTGGATGGCGCTTCCATCACCTGAAGGCTGGCCCACAGGCATACCACCTGCTCTTCTAGTACCAGGACAGGAGTGGGTAAGACATAAAAAAAATACTTGGCTGTGAAGAGTTTTTCAGCACAAGGGATTCCATCAAGGACAGGAAACCATTATTTCAGTAGGCTTCCTGTCCTTGATGGGTGGATCCCTCTCTCAGGTGTGCGGTCATGGGTTATGGAAAAAATTGTAATTTTCTATTGACTCAGCCCAATAATATACAATTCTGTGAATCACTAGATGGTTAAAAATACTCACTACACCGCTAGATGAATCCTTCAAGAGGTGCATTTCCCAAAATAGGGTCACTTGTAAGGGTTTCTGCTGATTTCGCATGTCAGGGGTTCTTCAAATGTGACATGGCACCCACAATCTATTACAGCCAAAAATTTCACTTCAGAATACCATTGGCGCTTCTTCCCTTCCAAGCCCTGCCGTGCACCCAAACAATAGTTTTCCACCACATGGGGTATCGACGTACTCAGGAGAAATTGCACAACTAATTGTATGGTCCATTTTCTCCTCTTATCCTTGTGAAAATTAAAAAATTTGGAGCTGAAGCAACTTTTTTGCTGGAAATGCATTTTTTTTTATTTTCATGGCGCAATGTATACCATTTTGTGAAGCACCTGTGGGTTAAAGGGAACCTGTCACCTCAAATTGGCGGGATATTAACCCCTTAATCCCATTGGACATACTATTCAGTCAAGGTGACCTGGGACTTAATTCCCAGTGACGGGATAGTACGTCCAGCGCGATCAGCTGAAAACGTCATCTTGTCCCGCCAATATCGAGCCTCCATACAGCATCATCAGTGAAAAAATAAAAAAGTTATAGTCCTCAGAATAAAGCGATGCAAAAATAATTCTTTTTTCTATAAAAGTTTTTATTGTATAAAAGCGCCAAAACATAAAAAAAATCTAAATGAGGTATTGCTGTAATCATACTGACCCGAAGAATAAAAATGCTTTATCCATTTTACCAAACGCAGAACGGTATAAATGCCCCCCCCCCCCAAAAGAAATTAATGAATAACTGGTTTTTGGTCATACACAAAAATCGGAATAAAGAGCGATCAAAAAATGTCACGTACCCAAAAATGTTACCAATAAAAAGTCAACTCGTCCTGCAAAAAACAAGACCTCACATGACTCTGTGGACCAAAATATGGAAAAATTATAGCTCTCAAAATGTGGTAACGCAAAAAAAAAAAATTTCCAATAAAAAGCGTCTTTTAGTGTGTGACAGCTGTCAATCATAAAAATCCGCTAAAAAAACCCGCTATAAAAGTAAATCAAACCCCCCTTCATCACCCCCTTAGTTAGGGAAAAATAAAAAAATGTATTTATTTCCATTTTAGGGTTAGGACTAGGGTTAGGGTTAGGGTTGGGGCTAGGATTACATTTACGGTTGGGATTAGGGTTGTGTCAGGGTTAGGGGTGTGGTTAGGGTTATGGTTGGGATTAGGGGTGTGTTGGAGTTAGGGGTGTGGTTAGGGTTGGGGGTATGGTTGGGATTAGGGGTGTGTTAGGGTTTCAGTTAGAATTGGGGGTTTCCACTGTTTAGGCTCATCAGGGCTCTCCAAACGCGACATGGCGTCCGATCTCAATTCCAGCCAATTCTGCGTTGAAAAAGTAAAACAGTGCTCCTTCCCTTCCGAGCTCTCCCGTGCACCCAAAAAGAGGTTTACCCCAACATATGGGGTATCCGGGTACTCAGGACAAATTGTAAAACAACTTTTGGGGTCCATTGTCTCCTGTTACCCTGGGTATGGGGTATCAGCGTACTCAGGACAAATTGGACAACAAATTTTGGGGACCAATTTCTCCTGTTACCCTTGGGAAAATACAAAACTGGGTGTTAAAGGTAATTTTTGTGGAAAAAAATGATTTTTTATTTTCACAGCTCTGCGTTATTAACTGTAGTGAAACACTTGGGGGTTCAAAGTTCTCACAAAACATCTAGATAAGTTCCTTGGGGGGTCTAGTTCCCAATATGGGGTCACTTGTGGGGGGTTACTACTGTTTAGGTACATTAGGGGCTCTGCAAATGAAACGTGACGCCTGCAGACCATTCCATCTAAGTCTGCATTCCAAATGATGCTCCTTCCCTTCTGAGCTCTGCCATGCGCCCAAACGGTGGTTACCCCCCACATATGGGCTATCAGTGTACTCAGGACAAATTGCACAACAACTTTTGGGGTCCAATTTCTCCTGTTACCCTTGGAAAAATACAAAACTGGGGGCTAAAAAATAATTTTGGTGGAAAAAAAAAAGAATTTTTATTTTCACGGCTCTGCGTTATAAACTGTAGTGAAACACTTGGGGGTTCAAAGCTCCCACAACACATCTAGATAAGATCCTTAGGGGGGTCTACTTTCCAAAATGGTGTCACTTGTGGGGGGTTTCAATGTTTAGGCACATCAGGGGCTTTCCAAACGCAACATGGGGTCCAATTTCAATTCCAGCCAATTTTGCATTGAAAGGTCAAACGGCGCTCCTTCCCTTCCGAGCTCTGCCATGCACCCAAACAAGTGGTTTACTCCCACATATGGGGTATCAGCGTACTCAGGACAAATTGCACAACAACTTTTGGGGCACAATGTCTTCTGGTACCCTTGGGAAAATAAAAAATTGGGGGCGAAAATTTCATTTTTGTGAAAAAATATTTTTTATTTTTACGGCTCTACATTATAAACTTCTGTGAAGCACTTGGTGGGTCAAAGTGCTCACCACACATCTAGATAAGTTCCTTAGGGGGGTCTACTTTCCAAAATGATGTCACTTGTGGCGGGGTTTCAATGTTTAGGCACATTAGTGGCTCTCCAAACACAACATGGTGTCCCATCTCAATTCCAGACAATTTTGCATTGAAAAGTCAAATGGCGCTCCTTCCCTTCCGAGCTCTGCCATGCGCCCAAACAGTTGTTTACCCCCACATATGGGGTATCCGGGTACTCAGGACAAATTGTAAAACAAGTTTTGTGGTCCATTGTCTCCTGTTACCCTTGGTAAAATAAAACAAATTGGAGTTGAAGTAAATCTTTTGTGAAAAAAAATTAAATGTTCATATTTTTTAAACATTCCAAAAATTCCTGTGAAACAACTGAAGGGTTAATAAACTTCTTGAATGTGGTTTTGAGCACCTTGAGGGGTGCAGTATTTAGAATGGTGTCACACTTGGGTATTTTCTATCATATAGACCCCTCAAAATGACTTCAAATGTGACGTGGTCCCTAAAAAAAAAATGGTGTAAAAATGAGAAATTGCTGGTCAAATTTTAACCCTTATAACTCCCTAACAAAAAAAAATTTTGTTTCCAAAATTGTGCTGATGTAAAGTAGACATGTGGGAAATGTTACTTATTAAGTATTTTGTGTGACATATCTCTGTGATTTAAGGGCATAAAAATTCAAAGTTGGAAAATTGCAAAATTTTCTACATTTTCGCCAAATTTCCATTTTTTTTCACAAATAAACTCAGGTAATATCAAATTTTTTTTTACTACTATCATGAAGTACAATGTCTCGAGAAAACAATGTCAGAATCACCGGGATCCGTTGAAGCATTCCAGAGTTATAACCTCATAAAGGGACAGTGGTCAGAATTATAAAAATTGGCCCGGTCATTAACGTGCAAACTACCCTCAGGGCTTAAAATGAGTTTTTACCTGTCAGATGGGCAGCGTATCCTCGTCATTTCTCCACCCCGTTCGTCCGTTTTCCGCAATATTTTAGAGAATAAGAGTATGCGTGTGCCATATTTGGAGCGAGCGCCATGCAGTCTTCAGTGGCGCACGCGCAGTATGCTTTGCCCTACTGCGGGCAAAGCCGAAAAGCATAACTGCGCATGCGCCCGCGTACTATGTCCCGGAAGTGTTCATATGATACTTACAGGTACACCACAAGGTAACTTTAAATGTGGCCACTGCAATTATTGTAAGTATCATATAACTAATAAAGTAACAAAGAAAGGCCCTTATGTTCACAGAGTACGAGACTTTATATCGTGTAGAACCACACACACGATATATGCATTATTTTGCCCTTGTGGTTTTTATTATATCGGGAAAACCATCAGGACCCTCTTTGTGAGATTTAGGAAACACTTTAAATCAATAAGTACTGGGAAAGGTGTCCCTCGATTAATTACTCATTTGCGTGCACAACATGGGGGTGATGCGTCTGTGTTGCGGTTTGTCGGATTGGAAAGGGTTTCTTTATCCGAACAGGGAGGGGACCATAATAGGATACTATTAAGGGAAGGAACGTGGATTATGCGGGTTAATGCTATGGGTCTTTTAGGGTTAAATGAGCGACTGGATATGTCGGTATTCTTGTGATGTAGTTTTGTACTTACTTGTGTAAACTTACACTTTGTATATTCATACGTTGTCTCTTTCATAGACCAACATAGGAGGACAACAGGAGCGTTTAAGTAAAAAATATACAAAGTTTATTGAAAAATACATTAAAATATTATAACACACTTAAAAAACACCAAGTGAAGACACCATAAGATAACCACAGTACCCTTATCCTTGCTAGTAAAAATTACCCTAGCCCAGGATGATTACATGTAATAATGTTTAAATACAGGAGTTATAACCTTCCAAAACCCCTCCAGAAACGAGCCGTAATGTTAGCAATTGTCACCAATCTGTCAGAGCCTTGCCTAGTCAGGCTTGTTTAAATACGGCTGTAACACTAAAAACGGCCCAGGAGTGGGAGGTTGCACTATGGAAAGTCACTAGGGAGACATCCGTACAAAGCCAACTGGCGTAACAAAAGCACTCCCCATCTGGGTACTACCCATAGCCCCAATCTTACCAGGTACTGGACATCCCTGAATTAGGCGCTGCCCCCGACGCGCGTTTCGCTATCAGTGTAATCGCTTTTTCAAGGGGAGGTGTTCCTTCCTGCCTAGCTAGGACCTTTTATGCCGAAAATCCCTGATCACCTGATGATCACATGATCGGGTAGCTCACAGAGGCCGTGTGTAAACGGCGCATGCGCCCGCCGACCCCACCGCCCACCAGCCCGGCCAGCGTCTGAAGCCAAGCGAGCAGCACAGCGATTGCCATAGCAACCCAGTCGCTAACCACAGACGCCCAGCGGCCGAGCACAGGAGGCGCAGGGAAGGGAGAAAGCGGACGTATGCGCACCACAGCCCCAGCTACCAGCGCAAACATTAACCCTATATACTTCAAAAAGTCAATACATTAATAACACACAAAATACATAAATAAATCAACCACAATGGTACAGACAATGTTTCCTCCTTCATAGTAGTAGTAATTGGAGGAAGTATCCTGGAGTGTGTTACTAGATTGATGACCATCATGGGATTTAAGGAACCAAAGATCCAATGCGAGGAGTTGTTTGATATTACCTCCTCTTATCCCTACATGGATCAAATCTATCCCCCTTACTTTAAAGCTTTTGGGGTCACAATTGTGGACCTCCCTAAAGTGCCTGGGGATAGTTTTTAACTCTGAAATGTCCTCCACTGTCCCGGCCGCGTCAATGCCCCGCACATGCTCTCACTCTCACTCTGAATTCCCTAGATGTCAAACCAACGTATATCAATGAACAACTGCAAGTCGCATAATATATTACATTTCTGCTACTGCAAGAGATGTAATTTCATATTTGAAATTCTCTCTTACCATCTGCAGAGTGAAAGGAGGTGCTGCGCAGGACATTGGCGCAGGCGAGACAGTGGCCACAGGTGTAACACCCCTTAATAGGTCGTGTTGAACCAAGCAAGCTGGTAGTTGGTGCCGTGTAGTGACTTTTAACCAAAAGATCTTTTAAATTTTTGGCCCTACGTGGAGTCATTAGAGGACAGTCAGACAAGTACGGACCCAAAGAGGGTTCAGTATTCAAAATGCGCTAATTCAGGGATGTCCAGTACCTGGTAAGATCGGGGCTATGGGTAGTACCCAGATGGGGAGTGCTTTTGTTACGCCAGTTGGCTTTGTACGGATGTCTCCCTAGTGACTTTCCATAGTGCAACCTCCCACTCCTGGGCCGTTTTTAGTGTTAAAGCCGTATTTAAACAAGCCTGACTAGGCAAGGCTCTGACAGATTGGTGACAATTGCTAACATTACGGCTCGTTTCTGGAGGGGTTTTGGAAGGTTATAGCTCCTGTATTTAAACATTATTACATGTAATCATCCTGGGCTAGGGTAATTTTTACTAGCAAGGATAAGGGTACTGTGGTTATCTTATGGGGTCTTCACTTGGTGTTTTTTAAGTGTGTTATAATATTTTAATGTACAGTATTTTTCAATAAACTTTGTATATTTTTTACTTAAACGCTCCTGTTGTCCTCCTATGTTGGTCTATGACGTATTGGGAGTAGTACATATAGGGGCCGGGATATAACTCTCGGCCACCTTTCAATATGAGTCTGAGCTTATGTGCAGTTATAGTTGTCTCTTTCATGTAGTTTTTAAATTTATGTTTTATCATGATGTTTTAATTGAAAAGTAGGATTTTGTGATGACGCTGATGGAGGGGTGGTAACCTAACGGCGGACAACGTTATAAGGACTCCACCCACCCACAGTGTGCATCAAGACACCTTGAAGAGCGGCAGCGCGAAACGGCCGTCATCTTGTGGAATCACGTTTCTGATTGTTCCTGCTTTTGACTATATGTCATAATAAAGACTGGATACAAAGCGGATGGTGAGTGCTCACTTTTCCTATAAAGACTGTTGCATTTCATGTTTGGATTTTTTCATTGTGAGCACCTGATATCTGCATGGACATCAACGCAATACAGGAGGACATAGAGAGTGAGCGCAGGTGATTTTTCCAGCTGTTGATGCGGCTTTCTGTTTCTTTTTTTTACAATGTGGGAAATGTTATTTCTAAATTATTTTGTACAACGTGACAAAATAGTTGAAAGGATATAAAAATTTAAAGTTTCAAAATTGTTATAATTTCACAAATTAACATATAACATTTGAACCTAAATGTATCACTATCATGAAGTACAATATGTCACGAAAAAAATCTCATCAGTTGGATCCACTGAAGCGTTCCAGAGTTATGACCACGGAAAGTGAAACTGGTAAGTATTGTAAAATTTGGCCTGGTCAGGAAGGTGAAAACCAGCTCAGGAGTGAAGGGGTTAAACATTCCTTAACCCCCCCCCCCCAAGCCTTTCTTTCTCAAACTTTAAAATGACAAACTTTGACTTGTCCAACCATTTGTTGCTATTTCCCCATGATTGGCTGTATATGATCGTTTTTATATTTCTAAGAGATATGGTTTTTATTGGCATCCAGTTGCACGGTGGCCTCAGCCTGGTTGTTAACTTGCTGCTTTTAACTTCTGTACGTGTGAAAATCCAATAAAACTTTGAATAATTGAAAAAAAAAAAAAAGGACAGGACCAATCAATATTCCATATCTGTGTATATGTCATAAATGTCCCAGATGGAACAAATATCCTTTAATACACCTAACTTGACATGTTCAACATTTTTAGGGTTGGTAAATATGCATGACAGTATGGAAACTTTAGCGGATATTTCTCCTGATGCAGTGAACTGCATTATCTTTATGTCTATCCTTAATGCAGCAGCCAGGGTCGTCCATCTGGCTAATCGTTACTCGGACGTTCTTCGCCAGTCGTTACACTGGCTGCCCATTCACTACAGGATACAATTCAAAGCACTTGTTCTCACCCACAAAGCTCTCCACAGTGTGGCACCCCCTTACATCTCCTCCCTCATTTCTGTCTATTGGCCTAACCGACCTCTGCGCTCTGCAAATGACTTTCAACTAACCTCTGCACTAATCCGTACCTCCCACTCCCGACTCCAAGAATTCTCCCGTGCTGCGCCAATCCTCTGGAATGCTCTACCCCAAGATATTAGGACCATCCACAATTTGCATAGTTTTAGGCGCTCCCTCAAAACACATTTGTTCAGAGCGGCCTATCACGCTCCCTAATCAAAGTCATTTTATGTGTAAGTGTGTGTAGCCCATTCACTATCCCCATCAATCCCCCACCCCCTGAAGATGGCTGGACCATCATTGTAAATACACACCTGTACTTTGTGTCTCCCCCACCTCACTGTAGATTGTAAGCTCTCACGAGCAGGGTCGTCTTATTTCGCTTTAATTATTGTATTGTTAACGTTGTTACTCATGACTGTTGTGTTTGAAACTGTTAAGCGCTGCGGAATATGTTGGCGCTATATAAATAAAGATTATTATTATTTCATAGAGAATAATACATTTTAACCGTTTCGCGATCACATAAATCTACTTTATGTCATCGGCTCGTGGCTGGTGTATGGAGCCTGCTCAGGAACTAAAACTGGACAATATCCAGCAAATGACGTCTGTCTTAGGCTACGTTCACATTAGCGTTGTGCGACGCAGCGTCGGGCGCCGCTGCGGCGACGCATGCGTCATGCGCCCCTATATTTAACATGGGGCCGCATGGACATGCGTTGCACTTGCGTTTTGTGACGCATACGTCACTGCGGCGCACGCGTCAGGGCGCAGAGGACGCAGCAAGTTGCATTTTTTGTGCGTCCAAAATCAAGCAAAAAAAGGACGCATGCGTCACAAAACAATGCGTTTTGCATGCGTTGTGTCGCCGATGCGTCGCCGACGCAACAACGCAAATGTGAACGTAGCCTTACACAGCCAGTGTGTACCTGCTGCAACAACAGCCGCCATACCTTGCTCCGAGCATTGTTTACTCATGCTGCTGTCAATCACTGACAGTGGTATTGAAATGACATCATTGAGCACTAGCTCAATGATTTCTCACGGCCAACAAGGAGCATGTTTGTAGGCCCGTGTAACTGCCATCTTGGTCCTCCTGTGAGCTCAGTCACAAACATAGCCTCATAGAAGAACTGTAATTTCACTATATATAGTGCAATTCTCTAGTATAAGCGATCAAACAATTGCAGCTTCAAGTCCCATAGGAAAAGTAAAAAATTAAAGTAACACAAATAAGTGTTTCAAAATATAGTTTAAATCAACCATCTTTTCTCTGTATATAAGTATTGAACACATGAAGCAAGAGATGTGCAAAAAGCAATGGAAAGTCATGACACCAGCTGAAATCTATCAGAATTTTTAAACTACCGAAGGTTCCAGGGAGCACTGTTGGGCCGGAATCACACACAGCGAGATACGGCAGAGTCTCGCAGGTTAAAAAGAAGCTCTGGCACCAGCACTCCAGACCACCTGCGGAGAGCTACAGAAAGACCTGGAATCAGCAGGCACAATTGTTTCAAAGTAAACAATAAGTAATGCACTCAACCTCAATGGCCTGTATGCACGCTCACCACACAAGACTCCATTGCTGAACAAATAGCATGTTCAAGCACGTTTAGGGTAAGTTCACACAGGGCGTTTTTGCAGGTTTTTTTATGCTAATTTTCAGCTGCTTTTTACAGTACCAGCAAAGCCTACGAAATTTCAGAAAGCTCATGTACACACATTGTTTTTTTTGTGTGATCAGTATTTTGTGCTTTGCTGCGTTGATTGGACATAAAGCATGTCACTTCTTTCAGTGTTTTTCCAGCGTTTTCCACCCATTGACTTGAATGGAGGGTGAAAAAAACTCTGCAAATACGCAGGTTGACTTTTCTTGCAGCGTATTTGTTGCAGAAAAGTCAAGGAGAGCCGGATGTGACGTCACACCCGGCTCTACTACCTCTAGATGGCAGGCTGCATGATGCGTCCATACAGCCTGTCATCCAGCAGGGTGGACCTGAACCCCATTCACTAGAATGGGGGGGTCCGACCTTAGTGTTTGACACTTTGTCATATGCATGACAGCGCAGGAAACACTGCTTCTGATTGGCGGGGAAATCATCCCCGCCATTCAGAGAGCCACGGTTCCCACGCTGTCAGAAGACAGGGGGAGCGCTCAGCTGTGATCGGAGGTGTAAACTTCACCTACGGTCATTGGTGTCAGCTGATGGGACTACTGATCCCATCATCCGACACCTGCTAATGCTAACAGTAATTAAAGGGTTAAGTACACACACACACACAGACACACACACACACACACACACACACACACTAAGAAAAGTCTTTTAATGAAAAACAACAGTTTTACCATTTATTTTATTAGTCTGCCATTCCAAGCGAAGCCCTCGATCTCTTGAAATAAAAATAATAAACCAACACAAATACTCCCTGTTCCGACGCAGTCCAATATAACGAGTGTCCCACGCAGTATCTGTGGAAGATAAAGCTTACAAATCGGGAGCGCTGCTAATGCGACCGCTCCCGGCTGTAAGCTACTGGGGAATGTTACACAGTGGGCGCAGGCTAAGTAACGAGCAGTGACTTCACTGAGCCTGCGCTCCCTCACAGCCTGACCTGAGGTAACCTCTAGACCGTGGGACAATGCCAGTGAAGAGGTTACCGCAGGTAATCTATCCTATCAATCTATTCATTCTATCCACAGGAAGTTGGTTTTTTTTTCCCTCTGTGTGCACTCAACTTTATTGGCATACACAAAGAAAAAAAAAAAAAAAAAAAGGCCATGAAAAAACACACCCGAGAAACGCGTCAAAAAAACACACCTAAACATGCGTTTTTGGCACAGCTTCTTTCCTGTCAAGAAGATCAGGTTTTGCTGCAGAAAAAAAAAAAACACAACAAAAACACCCTGTGTGAACTTACCCTTAAAGTTTGCTCAACAATATTTAGACAAGCCTGTGACATACTAGGAGAATAAAGTCTGGTCAGAAGATACCATAATACGCCCCATGTTTGGATGCCAAAAAGTACTGCATATCACCCCAAAAACAGCATACCAAGAGTGAAGGTTGGAGGTGGGCACATCATGGTGAGAAGCTGTTTTTCAGAATATGGCAGTGGCAAACTTTATCATTGAAGGAAGGATGAATGGACAAATATACCGAGACATTCTTGATAAAAATCTGCTGCTATCTACCAGGATGATGAAGATGAAACGAGTGTGGACATTTCAGCAAGACAATTGTCCAATACACACAGGTAAGAAAACTCTCAATTGGTTTCAGAGAAAGAAAATAAAGCTGCTAGAATGACCCAGCCGATCACCTGACCTGAATCCAGTAGACAATTTATAGAAGGAAATAAAGCTCAGAATACCTAAAAGGAGCCCACAAGACCTTCAGGATACTAAGAGTATTTGTGGGGGAGAATGTGCCAAAATCACACCTGAGCAATGCCTGCAACTGGTTTCTCCATACAGGAGACATCGTGAAGCTGTCATCACCAACAAAAGCTTTTGACCGAAGTATTAAATACATTTCAGTAAGCGTGTTCACTACTTCTTCACTGTGTCATTTCTTCATTTATGGAGATCTGGTTTGATTTCTTTGCCTGTGTGGATTGGATGGATTGTTACTGAAATCTGATGAGAATTTAATGTCAATAACATCCTTAGAAATAGATTTACTTAGAAAATTGGTGATGTGTTCAATACATATTTCACCCGGTATATATAAAAATATATATATTTAGTATTACAGCATCAGTAAGGCTGTGAGCACACAATGCGTTTTTGATGCGCTTTTTCAGCTCGGAATTGGCCCAAAAATGCTATGGAATCCTTACGCCAGCAAAGTCAATGATCAGTATTTTTCTTTTCAGGATTTGCTGTACGTTTAAATCTACAGCATGTCAATTCTTTGTGCGTTTTTGACCCATTGACTGCAGCGGAAAAAAAAAAAATACATGCAAAAATAATGCAGCGGAATTTTATGAGCGTTTTTTGCTGCCAAAAAAATGCAGAAACTTTCCAGAAATTTCTGCAAGAAATTACTCAACATATGCACATAGAAAATTTTAACCACACTTTAAACAAAGGAAAAAAAAAAAAAGTTGAAAAACAATAATGATTATACATATAGACAAATCGTATCCTGTTTTTTTTTTTCCTATCTAGTCCAAATAGCTCACAGCTTATTGCTAAAGGAACAGTTACTTTTTTACCCCTCTACTGATAGTCAGCAGAATTCTGTTCAGTTGAGACTATACAGTCAAAACTTCTATACTGCACATTAATAATCGTAACCCAGCGAAACAACCCAATTATTACCGGATAGTGGAGCAGACAGATGGTCAGGGCACATAGCACACAATGCTGACATTAACGGCCAACCTGTATCCCTAGTGGAGGACAAAACACAAGGCATAACACCGGCTTTACAACCATACTGAGGGAAAACAGCAGGTGTTCAGAATAGATCAGCTCTACTTGTAAATGAGACTGAATACACAGCGGAGTGATAGCATCAACCAGCTGCCTCTGGTAAATAGGTGACAGCACAAAATGACAGGTCTCCTGCTCTAGAAATAGAATAGCCTTAGGCATGTCCTTAGTTGCCATTTGTGGCACTTGTATTTTCTCGCATCTTAGGCCTGGAAGTCCTGCTGGAAATCAGAGAGAATACTATGTCTTTCACAGCAGTCTGACATTCTAGATTTATTTAGTTTTGTCATGGTGTATTAGAATTGTATGGCGAGAAATAAATATCCAGTGACACTTGTCTGATGTGCGCAGTTCCACAAGCCATGCCTTACTTTTACTAGCCAGACCCAATTCTCTCACTATCGAGCATCACACACCCTTGTGACTCAGCAGAAACATCCTCCGTATCTGATAATTATGCTACCGATTTTTTTTAACTCACTCTATAATAATACACTAAGATGATGGAAATGCAGAGCTAATAGGACACACAGAAATAGTTAAAGGGAATCTGTCATCCCCCGACACGCATATAACTTATTAATATGGGCATACAGGTAATAGAAATGTTACACTAGTCCTACCTGTATGCCTCATAGCTGCGGTCTTATTGTTGAGTAATCGTATTTTATTTCTGTATGTTAATTATTTCTTCCAAGGTAGCTAGAAGGAATATAGAGCGCACATAGGGTCTTATCAGAGAGAGGGAATATGCGTGAGAGAGAATACAAACTCATTCACCTATTATGGTTGTGTGAGACACAACCACTGCACTTATCATTGGCGGCAGCTGTTACCCCTGATGTGCTAGGTGAAGAGAATGGGGCATCAGACTGCGCACAGAAGTCCAAGTAGATGTAATAGAGAATAGACTTTACTTCTACATGTTTCGTGGTGATCACACCACTTCCTCAGGACCGTCCATCTAGAGTCACAGTGCCCTGTACCGTATAATGGTGGCCCCAAAATCACACGCAGTAGTGCGATTATACAGTACCTATTCGTCCCTTCTATGTGCATTGGCTTCCGTGTTCTTCTGCGCAGGTCTCTGCCGTTCTCCTGAAGTGGCTTAGCGTTAAAAAGGGTGGCCTGGCGATTAAATGGCACTGTGTGCACAAACCCTATGGAGGTTCTAATAGAGGTGAGTAAACCGTAATTTACTAGGGAGTAAGAAAAACATTAAAAAAAATGCTTCTTTTGCCCAGCGGAGGAACTTGAGAGTACTAGAATACATTCTGCCCAAGACTTGAGTAGTTACTGATTGTATCAATGTATTCTGAAATCAGCTAGTTGTTGGAAAACCCTTTTAATAAAGTAGACAACCTCTTCACAGTGAAGCACAGGCCAAGTATGGACCACAATGTCCGGATCTCGATTCAGCAACTGTGTAGGTCTACTCAAGGCTGATAGTTTTGGTAAAAAGATGCTGGGCTAGTCCAGACATCATGATCCATATTCGGACTGTGTTTTTCACAGATTTATGTATTTGCCCTTAAGAGGACACATTTTTAGCATCTTTATGTCACTACTAAATGAACACTGCTCTGACTTTCTATACTCGGCATTGGAGACATTTCCATAAATTCATTACAGTACAGTAGAGCACAGAGAAGAATTTCTGAAATAAAAAAGTGTAAATTCAATAAGTTAATTGAAAGAATTGGCAAGAAAAATGTTTTATCATCTAATAGCTGAATTCATGAAAGCACATTTATGAATCCTGGCCATGGTGTAAAAGCTGTTAGTAACGTTATTAGTTGTACCTAAGAAGCAGGCTGCGTTTGCTACACATTCTATCCCCTGTAAGATGGAGCCAGGACACCTCCATGTCAGGAGTGTCGCAGTCTTGGAAGGACTGCACAATAAAACGTTCAGTGCATTAAAAAGCAAGAAGCAGCTTTACAACTCCGACACATTAACTTAGGATTTCTTCTTTTTCAGGAAAAACCCAAATGCTTTTGAAGACAGTGTAGTACGGAAGTTATTAGTCTCTTCTTAGGAGGCAGAAGTCTGTAGTTGGCCTTTATACACATATTCCAAAGCAGTGGCAATTATACGCATGTCCTTTTCAATACTTCTAGCCCAGTTCTCAACATCTCCAATTTCCTGTTTATAAAAAAACAAAAACCACAATATACGGTCAAACGTGTCCAGACAGGATCCAGTGCTAGATTCTTCACCAAATATTACGACTGTATTCTACAAGGTCCTGGCGTATTCACAATATTGGGTATACTCAATATCAGAACGTCTGTGACACTAGTGTTTATTATTTCACACGGTTGCCCATTAACACATTTAATAACAGCTTGTCGGGATAATTAGTAATTTAAGGTGTCAATTGTTTAAAGTTGAGAAAATTTGTTTATTAAGATTTAGCAAGAACTTATTAGGTAGCAAATACACGGAAGATTGGATGTTTGGGAATTTATTCTTTGTTGAGTAACAATTTTTTTTGGTCGCTGAGACATTGCATTAAAATGACGGGCAATCAAAAGAACGTATCTGCACCAAAATGGTATCACTAAAAAAAAAAAAAAAAAAAAAAAGCTCGACACAAAAAATAAGCCCTTACCCGACCCCAGATCATGAAAAATGGAGACGCTACAGGTGTCGGAAAATAGCACAATTTTTTTTTTTTTCTCTCACCACTGACCTAAAAAATAACCTAGACATGTTTGGTGTCTATGAACTCATAATACAGTCAAATAAATAAGGCAGCACACTGTGGCACCAAAACCTGCAAACATGAAAATTGAATTGCATTACTGCACTAGAAATATGAAAAATTGAGAAAGTTTAGGGCATAAATTGGCCAATTTGTGTGTACCTTGTAGCCACGATAAGGCATTTCTCGTAAACAAGGGCCAAGCAATACCTTTAGGCCATGTTCACACTTTGCGGTGTGCTCTGCAGGTTTATCCCGCAGCGGAATTGATAAATCTGCAGGGCAAAACCGCTGCGGTTATCCCTGCAGATTTATCGCGGTTTGTTCCGCGGTTTCCGCTGCGGGATTACTCCTGTACTATTGGTGCTGCATATGCAGCAATATGCAGCATCAATAGTAATGATAAAAATAATAAAAATTGGTTATACTCACCCTCCGATGTCCGGATCTCCTCGGCACTGCACGCGGCGCTCCGATTCCAAAGATGCTGTGCCGAGAAGGACCTTCGTGACGTCACGGTCATGTGACCGCATCGTCATCACGGTCATGTGACCGCGACGTCACCACAGGTCCTGCTCGCACAGCAAACCGAAGACCGGACGGCCGCGGGCAGCGCTGAGAGGTGAATATAACATCATTTTTTATTTTAATTCTTTTTTTTTTTTTTTTTTTACACTATTTATGGTTCCCAGGGCCTGGAGGAGAGTCTCCTCTCCTCCACCCCGGGTACCACCCGCACATTATCCGCTTACTTCCCGCAACGTGGGCACAGCCCCATGCGGGAAGTAAGCGGATCAATGCATTTCTATGGGTGCAGAATCGCTGCGATTCTGCACAAAGAAGTGACATGCTGCGGGTTTTAAACCGCTGCGTTTCTGCGCGGTTTTTCCCGCAGCATGTGCACTGCGGTTTGCGGTTTCCATAGGGTTTACATGTTAATGTAAACGCTATGGAAACTGCTGCGGACCCGCAGCATCAAAATCGCCGCGGATCCGCGGTAAAAACCGCAAAGTGTGAACATGGCCTTACTCTGAGAATAAAGTCTTCATTTGAAATGGAACCTAATGGGAGTCCTCTCTGACATATTTCTAGTGCAGTAAAGCAATTCAATTTTCATGTTTCAGTGTGCTGCCTTATTTATTTGACTGTACACGAGTTGGTGACTCTAGGTTCAGCACCTGTTCACACTTAGTCTATGTTTGGATGTGACGGTCAATTTTTTGAAATATGAACTTGTAAATGACCTGGAGAATCATAATGGCAGGTCACTTTTAGCATTAAGTGAATCTAGCCAAAAAGCCAAACAAAAAACAAGTGTGGGATTGCACTTTTTTTGCAATTTTACCACACTTGGAATTTTTCCCGTTTTCTAGTACATGACATGCTAAAACCAATGATATCATTTAAAAGTACAGCTTGTCCCGCAAAAAATAAGCCCTCACATGGCCATATTTAAGGAAAAATTAAAAAAAAGAAAGAAAAAGAAAAAGAAAAAAAAAAAGTCATAGCTCTGGGGAGGAGGTGAGCGAAAAACGAAAACATGAAAATACCCTGGGGGTCATGAAGCAGTTAATAGGCAGCACATTGTCCTGTGTAATCAGCTGATGTGCTGCAGATAAAGTGATGTTCTATGTGCACAAAACAAAAGTATTGTTCTATATGCATAGAATTCTGGTCAGCCGAACTAAACCGGCCAGTGAACATGCCCTGATTGCCTTTCAAGTAGCCATTCGGCAGGTGTAAATGTAGAAGAGAATTGGAGTTTTCCATTACTGCCCTAACGTATCTTTGCAAAACTTAACCTTAGATTAACCCCTTTCTGATATCGGACGTACTATCCCGTCGAGGTGGGGTGGGCCCGTATGACCGACGGGATAGTACGTCCAGCGCGATCGGCTGCGCTCACGGGGGGAGCGCGGCCGAGTGTCAGCTATCGCAGCTGACATCCGGCACTATGTGCCAGGAGCGTTCACAGACCGCCCCCGGCACATTGCGATCAAACATGATCGCAGTGTTCCGGCGGTATAGGGAAGCATCGCGCAGGGAGGGGGCTCCCTGCGTGCTTCCCTGAGACCCCTGGAGCAACGCGATGTGATCGCGTTGCTCCGAGTGTCTCTTACCTCCTGTCCCCGCAGGCCCCGGATCCAAAATGGCCGCGAGGCTGCAGGGACTACTTCCGGATCCAGAGCAGGCGCTGGTAAGCACTGTAAGTGAGATCGCTGATCTGACAGAGTGCTGTGCAAACTGTCAGATCAGCAATCTGTGATGTCCTTCAACAAAGTAAAAAAAAAAAAAAAAAAAAAAAAAATTCCACATGTGTTAAAAAAAACAACAAAAAAAAAACACCTAAATAAAGAAAAAAATATATATATTATTCCCATAAATACATTTCTTTATCTAAATAAAAAAACAATAAAAGTACACATATTTAGTACCGCCGCGTCCATAACGACCCAACCTATAAAACCGTCCCTTCAGTGAATACCGTGAAAAAAAAAAAAAAAACCCACGAGGCAAAAAAAACAACGCTTTATTATCATACCGCCGAACAAAAAGTGGAATAACACGCAATCAAAAAGACGGATATAAATAACCATTGTACCGCTGAAAACGTCATCTTGTCCCGCAAAAAACGAGCCGCCATACAGCATAAGCAAAAAAATAAAAAAAAGTTATAGTCCTCAGAATAAAGCGATGCCAAAATAATTATTTTTTCTATAAAATAGCTTTTATCGTATAAAAGCGCCAAAACATAAAAAAAATGATATAAATGAGATATCGCTGTAATCGTACTGACCCGAAGAATAAAACTGCTTTATCCATTTTACCAAACGTGGAACGGTATAAACGCCTCCCCCAAAAGAAATTCATGAATAGCTGGTTTTTGGTCATTCTGTCTCACAAAAATCGGAATAAAAAGCGATCAAAAACTGTCACGTGTCCGAAAATTTTACCAATAAAAACGTCAAATTGTCCCGCAAAAAACAAGACCTCACATGACTCTGTGGACCAAAATATGGAAAAATTATAGGTCTCAAAATGTGGAGACGCAAAAACTTTTTTGCTATAAAAAGCGTCTTTTAGTGTGTGACAGCTGCCAATCATAAAAATCCGCTATAAAAAAACGCTATAAAAGTTAATCAAACCCCCCTTCATCATCCCCTTAGATAGGGAAAAAATAATAAAATTTAAAAAAAAAAAAAGTATTTATTTCCATTTTCGGGTTAGGGCTAGGGCTACATTTACGGTTGGGATTAGAGTTAGGGGTGTGTCAGGGTTAGAGGAGTGGTTAGGGTTACCGTTAGGATTAGGGTTAGGGGTGTGTTTGGATTAGGGTTTCAGTTAGAATTGGGGGGTTTCCACTGTTTAGGCACATCAGGGGCTCTCCAAACGCGACATGGCGTCCGATCTGAATTCCAGCCAATTCTGCGTTGAAAAAGTAAAACCGTGCTCCTTCCCTTCCGAGCTCTCCCGTGTGCCCAAAAAGGGGTTTACCCCAACATATGGGGTATCAGCGTACTCGGGACAAATTGGAAAACAACTTTTGGGGTCCAAGTTCTCTTATTGTTCTTGGGAAAATAAATGATTTTTAGCCCCCCCAATTTTTTGGTGGGAAAACATTTTTTTTTTCTATTTTCATGGCTCTGCGTTGTAAACTGTAGTGAAACACTTGGGGGTTCAAAGTTCTCACAACACATCTAGATAAGTTCCTTGGGAGGTCTAGTTTCCAATATGGGGTCACTTGTGGGGGGTTTCTATTGTTTGGGTACATCAGGGGCTCTGCAAATACATCGTGACGCCTGCAGACCAATCCATCTAAGTCTGCATTCCAAATGGCGCTCCTTCCCTTCCGAGCTCTGCCATGCGCCCAAACAGTGGTTCGCCTCCACATATGGGGTATCACTGTACTCAGGACAAATTGGACAACAACTATTGGGGTCCAATTTATCCTGTTACCCTTGGGAAAATACAAAACTGGGGGCTAATAAATCATTTTTGTGAAAAAAAAAAAAAATTATTTTCACGGCTCTGCGTTATAAACTGTAGTGAAACACTTGGGGGTTCAAAGCTCTCAAAACACATCTAGATAAGTTCCTTAGGGGGTCTACTTTCCAAAATGGTGTCACTTGTGGGGGGTTTCAATGTTTAGGCACATCAGGGGCTCTCCAAACGCAACATGGCGTCCCATCTCAATTCCAGTCAATTTTGCATTGAAAAGTAAAATGGCGCTCCTTTCCTTCCGAGCTCTGCCATGCACCCAAACAGTGGTTTAACCCCACATATGGGGTATCAGCGTACTCAGGACAAATTGTACAACAACTTTTGGGGTCCACTTTCTCCTGTTACCCTTGGTAAAATAAAACAAATTGGAGTTGAAATGAATTGTGTGTGAAAAAAAGTTAAATGTTCATTTTTATTTAAACATTCCAAAAATTCCTGTGAAACACCTGAAGGGTTAATAAACTTCTTGAATGTGGTTTTGAGCACCTTGAGGGGTGCAGTTTTTAGAATGGTGTTACACTTGGGTAATTTCTATCATATAGACCCCTCAAAATGACTTCAAATGAGATGTGGTCCCTCAAAAAAAAAAAAAAAAAAAATGGTGTTGTAAAAATGAGAAATTGCTGGTCAACTTTTAACCCTTATAACTCCCTAACAAAAAAAAATTTTGGTTCCAAAATTGTGCTGATGTAAAGTAGACATGAGGGAAATGTTACTTAAGTATTTTGCGTGACGTATCTCTGTGATTTAAGGGCATAAAAATTCAAAGTTGGAAAATTGCGAAATTTTCAAAATTTTCACCAAATTTCCATTTTTTTCACAAATAAACGCAGGTAATATCAAAGAAATTTTACCATCATCATGAAGCCCAATATGTCACAAGAAAACAGTGTCAGAATCACCAGGATCCGTTCCAAAGTTATAACCTCATTAAGGGACAGTGGTCAGAATTGTAAAAATTGGCCCGGTCATTAACGTGCAAACCACCCTTGGGGGTAAAGGGGTTGACCAGGACCAAACAACTGATGGCCCATTTGTAAATTAGGTCATCAATGTGAGATTGGTAGTGGTCTGACACCCAACAGTTTTCAAGTGAATGTGAGAAGCTACAGGACTCAGTAGTGGCCAGTAAACAATCTATGGAGCTGCGATGTTCCTCTCTGCACACACACCTTACATCCAGCCACTGCCGGGGCAGATATAAACTGATCAGCCTGGGGTTTTGGGTTGGGGATAATCTCTCTCATTCCGATTACCCATTTTACAGATTTATTTAATCCCAGACATCCCCTTTCATCTACACAAGGTTAATTTATCTTCCAGTAACCAGTAAAAATGTATAATATAACACGTAAAATAGGACATTGCTCAGCTTAAGACTCATGTAAGCATGATGTGCATTGTCATCTGGAAAGACTCCAGACTTCCGTTCTTCTCTATATACAGGCCCTATGTTTAGTCGATGATCGTCTTTAAGCTTCTCAGTTTCTATGTGTAGGACTCACTTTTAACGCCTGATTAAAGTTTTCCACCAGACTGATCCACTGTGTTGTCTGCTTTGCAAACTGAGAGGCTTGGGTCTGCAGTATCTTCACTTCATGGTCCAGCTTCCTTTGATTCACATACGCCTGGGCCACCCTGCATCCGAGCAAAAAGAAGGAAACAAGAATGATGTTCTTAGTTACACGACACTGTCATAGTAATTCAATCCTCTTAATTTAATAACATTGTACAAGAATGCCATTAGAAATTAATTTAAAAAATCAAGAAGAGATCCGAGCTGAAAAGAGTCCATTGTTATTTGTAGTGTTGGGAGCTCTCATACAATGGGGCTGATGTAGACTGCAATGCATTCATGAGTGATTAAACACTGCCACCTGGTGGCCGCCAGATTGAGTACATAGCATTTCCTGGATACCCATGGGCAAGTTCGCATGCTGAGTTTTTGGTGCACTTTTCGGCTGCGTATTTTCATGCACAGAAAACTAGAGAATTACAGTTCCAAAAAATAAAAAGTGTATATAGGATTTATATAAACCTCATGCCACTATACATTTAAATAATGCTGCGAAAACTGACCTGCAATGCGTTTTTGAAATCTGTAACATATTTTTGTCTTGAGGGTCATAGGTTTTATTTGCAGATTTTCCCCATAAACTTGGATGAGATGCGTAACATGCAAGAAAAATTGAGATCAATAAAATTTTATCAAAACTAAGCAAACAAACAAAAACTTGTGTAGAAATCAACAAGAAAAAAATAATAATAAAAGAAAAAAAAAAAAAAAAAAAACACGCAAGTAGCCTAACTTAGCTAATAGGTAAAAAAGTTGAATATCTGCAACATCAAAACGCACCAAATACTCAGTGTTGGAACTTAGCCACGTGGATTCTGGTCCTGTAACAGCAAGAAAATTTTATGCATACTCATGATCCAAGAAGTATCGTTTCTCCTTGCGGAGAGTGACATGTCTCTGAAAAGACAATTTGCATATTTCCCAGAGGAGCATTGCAGCTTTAAGTCTTCTCATCTCGACATGCTTAACATGTCACTCTCCGCAAGGGGAAACGATACTTCTTGGATTTCGGTCTGGTCTCGGCTCTGAACTTACCCTATATACTCGAGTATAAGCCGAGATTTTCAGCCCATTTTTTTTTTTTTTAGGCTGAAAGTGCCCCTCTCGGATTATACTCGAGTCATTGTCCCAGGGGGTCGGCAGGGGAGCGGCAGCTGTCCATCATACTCACCTGCTCCCGGCGCCTGCAGCTCTTCCTGTGTTCAGCGGTCACGTGGTACCGCTCATTAAAGTAATGAATATGGACGCGACTTCACTCCCATAGGGGTGGAGCCGCATATTCATTACTTTAATGAGCGGTGCCAGTAACCGCTGAACACCGGAACAAGCTGCCGGTGTCAGAGACCATAGCGGAGAAGCAGGGACCACGCCAGGAGGGTGAGTAAAATGGGGGAGTCATGCGATTTTCACCTGTCCCACCGCTGCGCACCGCTCCGTCTCCGCTTCCTCTGGCTGTGACATTCAGGTCAGAGGACGCAATGACGTGTTTAGTCTGCGCGCTGCCCTCTGCCTGAACAGTCACTGCCAGAGGACGTGGAAGACACAGCAGAGCGGGGGAACGGGGACAGGTGAATATCGCAAGTGCCGATGTCCCCGCCTGGTCAGGACAAGAGGTGAGTATGTCCTTTTTTTTTTTTTTTTTTTTTATAAATCACAGCAGCTGCATATGGGGCAAATTTTTCTATGGAGCATCTTATGGGGCCATAATCAACCTTTGTGCAGCATTATATAAGGCATATTTTTGTAGGAAGCATATTATGCGGCCCATCATAAACTGTATGGAGCATTATATGGGGCTCCTGATTCAATATGGATATTCAAAACACTTAACCTACTGATGTCTCAATTAATTTTACTTTTATTGGTATCTATTTTTATTTTTGAAATTTACCGGTAGCTGCTGCATTTCCCACCCTAGGCTTATACTCGAGTCATAACGTTTTCCCAGTTTTTTGTGGCAAAATTAGGGGTCTCGGCTTATACTCGGGTCGGCTTATACTCGAGTATATACGGTATTTATAATGCGATTGTGGACATAAGCTATGCGATGAACAATGTCTCCAAAAGATTAGAAGTCAGAGACA
Source organism: Ranitomeya variabilis (assembly GCF_051348905.1). Taxonomy (NCBI): domain Eukaryota; kingdom Metazoa; phylum Chordata; class Amphibia; order Anura; family Dendrobatidae; genus Ranitomeya; species Ranitomeya variabilis. The sequence continues at coordinate 631,957,012 of NC_135234.1, read as the reverse complement.
TACACAGGTCACAGAGCTCTCAGGAGAGTTAGAATATTTTTTATTATAGGAACACTTATTTTTAATGAAATACTCGGCTGCAGCAGAACCCCTTTTTGAAGAGAAATTAGGATCTTCATGAAAAATTGCTTTCTAAATAAACATTTTTTGCCACCCATATAATACGTCATCTACATGTGTCAGCCAAAATGCTGCCCTAACCTCAGATACAGCCTCCACTGCCATCCTCAATGTCCAAACACCAGTCACAGACCTTCCCACGGCAAGGATACTATTACAGTACTAGTTGTCAGTCTGCCCTCCCAGTGCCCACCCTTCCCGGGTGTCATCCACAGACATATTATTTATAGCCCAATCACCTGTACATCCAAAGTCCCAGCTATTGCCACAATAATCAGCCTGTGCCCGTTCCCTCAGAACCTTAGGCTTCTCTTCTAGCCTCAGAAGCGTCCTCTTCCTGTGCCAGATGTTGGTACAGAAGGAGGAAATCCTGGTAGGAAAAGGTCTGGAAGTGTGTGCCAGCGTAGAAATGAGTGGTCCAGCCTCAGACATCACACTGTCGTCCCAGCAGACTGCCACTACCCCTATATCCAACGCCATGAAAATAGGGATCAGACTGTTTATTACCAACATCGTTAGGTTATTATTACTATGCTGGGAAGAAATATGTTGTTACAGTGATCATTTTGCAGCTCTGGAAAAAGAAACATCCTGACAGCTGTATCGGTGGACAAATCTGTCTTCATTACTTAAAATTAGTACAAGAAGTCTGGGGCTGGAGACGACTAAAAGATGACGTCAATCCGCAGAGCCACGCCCGTTGTTACGGCTAGCGGAACGCACCAAATAATAAGATAGATAGAATAAGTTGCGTTCACAGCCCGGGGTCCACTGTGCGGAGATGGAACCTGCTGCTGAGTAATGACGGACTATATGGCGGTACAAAATGGATTCACACAAGGGTTAACTTTACCCAGTATGAAGAAAGTGAACCCTGTTGCGTCACAGTGTCGCGGTACTGCACAAAAGAGCACAAGCAAGGAGTCACAGAACTCAATCCCAAGACTCTGGATTAGAGTTCGTCTAGACCTCTTGCGCTCAACACCGCAACTGGGGTGTCAGAGCGAATGAAATAATTATTTAGATGCACGAGAGTGCGTGCGGTGGTGCTCTGGCGGACGCCACTAACCACCCAGGCTTGGGTAAGGAAAGCGATGTGAAAGCGCACGGCGCGGCACTGGCGGTCACAGCGATTAGACGCTGTTTTGGGTGTTAGGTGCTGATAGCCAAGTCGGGCGCTAGATAGCAATCATCCACCTTATGCAAGCAGTCATACACAAGGGAGGGGATAATTAATGAACGACTTTCACACGTCACACACACACACACGTTTACAAGTGTACACTAGAGCATGGCCGAGCGGCCATGCAAACCTTTTATAGCGGCAGTACTACAAGACCTTCCAGATGGTCCAATAGGGGCCGCAACAGGACCTGAACATGTGACCCTCCCGTGGGCATGCTCAGTATGGGAAAAGCAGGACTTTGTCTCAGAAAGATCTGCTCGCTGCTGATCAGTGCTGGCTACAAAGGCAGAGCCTGGAAGGACAGTAGTGTCCAGTATCAGCCTGAGCTAAACGCTGGGACCGACGTCTCCGCTGAGCAGGCTCCACTGCGGCTGGAGAAGAATGGGAGATCGCAGCGGAGATGGTTCGAGATTCCCCCTGTAGAGAGGTGGGAACTTGACACCTAAGGCTGCTTTCACACTAGCGTCGGTACGGGGCCATCGCGCTGCGTCGGCCCGACGTACCGATGCATACTGTGAAAAAAAATGCCCGACGTGGGCAGCGGAAGCAGTCTTAGGACGCTTCCGCTGCCCCATTGCAAGGTCCGGGGAGGAGGGGGTGGAGTTTCGGCCACGCATGCGCGGTCGAAAATGGCGGTCTCGACGCACAAAAAACGTTACATGTAACGTTTTTTGTGGCGGCGGTCCGCCAAAACACGACGCAACCATCACACGACGGTTGTGACGTGTGACACTGCGTCGCTAATAAAAGTCTATGGAGAAAAAACGCATCCTGTGGGCAACTTTGCAGGATGCGTTTTTTCTCCACAACGACGCATTGCGACGTGCAGTGCCCGACGCTAGTGTGAAAGTAGCCTAACTCATGAAAGGGGTTTTATGGTTACAGAAAACTTCTCCGGCACAGTTTGTTTAAAAATATCGTAGTTACTTACCGATAACGGTATTTCTCTGATCCCATGACGGCACCAAGGAGAGAGAGGGATCTGCCCTCAGGGACAGGAAACCTACAGGTGAAAAAGGCGGTACCCCTCTCCCACATCAGTTGGTTTACAGAGCCTTAACAGAACTTCAGCTGTAACTTAAAATGGGTATTCAAACAAAAAATAGTTTAATTTTAGGCTTAAAGGCACCGCGTGACTAAATATTAAATGACTAAACTTAGTGTGCACACCCACACGTGAAAGGAGGGAATATACGGGTGCCGTCATGGGATCAGAGAAATACAGTTATCGGTAAGTAACTACGATATTCTCTTACCCCCATGACGGCACCACGGAGAGAATTTCATAGAATAAATATTGGGGGGGGGGGGGGGGGGGAAACACCTGCCACCTGGACCCTTCTGCCAAAAGTGAGGTCTGAAGAAGTCGGGTCTAGTTGGTGGTGCTTGAAAAAAAAATGTAGAGGGAGAAGACCAAGTGGCTGCTCTACATATCTGCTCAATTGATGCTCCTGCCACCAATCTAGTCGAATGAGCTCTGACTCCCTATGGAATGGCTTCATTACATGAAGAATATGACAGGATGATGGCATCCCTTACCCATCTTGCCAGCGTGGCCTTCGATGCTTTATGCCCTTTGTTTGGACCCTGAAAGCACACAGAGACCTATCCCTCCTACACTCCCTTGTGGCTGCTAGATATTGGGTTAAGCATCTTTTAACATCTACACTGTGTTCCAAGTTATTATGCACATTGGATTTAAGTGTCAAAACGATTTAATTGTTTTGTTTTTCAAATAAACTCATGGACGGTATTGTGTCTCAGGGCTCAATGGATCACTGAAATCAATAATAATAATAATAATAATAATCTTTATTTATATAGCGCCAACATATTCCGCAGCGCTTTACAGTTTAACAGTTTCAAACACAACAGTCATAGGTAACAATGTTAACAATACAGCAATAAAGCAAAATAAGACGACCCTGCTCGTGAGAGCTTACAATCTACAATGAGGTGGGGAGATACAAAGTACAGGTGTGTATTTACAATGATGTATTTACAATGATGGTCCAGCCATCTTCAGGGGGTGGGGGGTAGATGAGATAGTGAATGGGCTACACACACACACAAACATAAAATGACTGATTAGGGAACGTGATAGGCCGCTCTGAACAAGTGAGTTTTGAGTGAGCGCCTAAAGCTATGCAAGTTGTGGATGGTCCTAATATCTTGGGGTAGAGCATTCCAGAGGATTGGCGCAGCACGGGAGAAGTCTTGGAGTCGGGAGTGGGAGGTACGGATTAGTGCAGAGGTTAGTCGAAAGTCGTTTGCAGAGCGCAGCGGTCGGCTAGGCCGATAGACAGAAATGAGGGAGGAGATGTAAGGGGGTGCCGCACTGTGGAGAGCTTTGTGGGTGAGAACAAGTACTTTGAATTGTATCCTGTAATGAATGGGCAGCCAGTGTAATGACTGGCGAAGAGCGGACACGTCCGAGTAACGATTAGCCAGATGGACGACCCTGGCTGCTGCATTAAGGATAGACTGGAGAGGGGAAAGTCGCGTGAGGGGGAGGCCAATTAAAAGAGTTACAGTAGTCCAGGCGGGAGTGGATTAGGGCGACAGTGAGAGTTTTTGTTGTCTCCATGGTGAGAAAAGGGCGGATTCTAGAGATGTTCTTTAGGTGTAAGCGGCACGAGCGGGCAAGAGATTGTATGTGGGAGGTGAAGGAGAGATCGGAGTCAAACATGACACCTAGACAGCGTGCCTGCTGCCTAGGTGTTATTATGGTGCCACCCACGGAGAGGGAAATGTCAGATTTCAATCTTAAACATGTGATTAGTTTTCCAGGTGATTCTAGTTAAAGGAAAACTACTTAAAAATGATGTTCCATATTATTAAGCAGGCCACAGTTTTCAAGTAACATGGGAAAGAAAAAGGATCTCTCTGCTGCCAAAAAGCATCAAATAGTGCAATGCCTTGGTCAAGGGATGAAAACATTAGATATTTCACAAAAATTTAAGCGTGATCATCTTACTGTTAAGAGATTTGTGGCAGAATCTGAGCACAGTCGTGTTCGTGCTGATAAAGGCATAATGAGGAAGGTTTCTGCCAGGCAAGTTCATCAGATAAAGAGAGCAGCTGCTATAAAGCCATTACAAACCAGCAAACAGATATTTGAAACCGCTGATGCCTCTGGAGTCCCTCGAACGTCAAGGTGTAGGATCCTTCAAAGGCTTGCTTTGGTTCATAAACCTACTATTCGGCCACCCCTAAACAGTGTTCACAAGCAGAAACGGTTGTAGTGGGCCCAGACATACATGAAGACTAATTTTCCAACAGTCTTGTTTACCAATGAGTGTCGGGCAACCCTGGATGGTCCAGATGGATGGAGTAGTGGATGATTGGTGGATGGCCACCATGTCCCAACAAGGCTGCAACGTCAGCAAGGATGTGGAGGAGTCATGTTTTGGGACGGAATCATGGGGAAACAGCTGGTAGGGCCCTTTAAAGTTCCTGAAGATGTGAAAATGATCTCTGCAAAGTATATAGAGTTTTTGACTAACAACTTTCTTCCATGGTATAAAAAGCAGAAACGTGCCTTGAGGAGCAAAATCATCTTCATGCACGAGTCATGACAATGCAACATCTCATACTGCAAAGAATACCTCTGAGTCATTGGCTGCTATGGGCATAAAAAGGAGAAACTCATGGTGTGGCCACCATCTTCCCCTTTCCTCAACCCTATAGAGAACCTTTGGAGTATCATCAAGCAAAAGATCTATGAGGGTGGGAGGCAGTTCACATCAAAACAGTAGCTCTGGGAGGCTATTCTGACTTCATGCAAAGAAATACAAGCAGAAACTCTCCAAAAACTCACAGGTTCAATGGATGCAAGAATTGTGAAGGTGATATCAAAGAAAGGTTCCTATGTTAACATGTAACTTGGCCTGTTAGGATGTTTTTGAGTTAGCTTTTGTTCAGTGAATGTGACCTCTTAATGCTGCAAATTCCACAAATGAGCATTTTCAGTTCTTTAAAAACATATCAAATGTCTAGAAATTCTACTGTGCCTAGCAACTTGGAACAGTACATTTTGAGGTTTTATTCATTTTGGAGATTATACTGTTATCATTGGGAGGTTTCTTCAATAAAATTCGATGTATACTCTAAAGGGTGATGACTTATTAGACTGACTGTCATTTGGACTGACCATTTAGGAAAATCCGAGAAAAATATCATTTGCATAATAATTTGGAACATAGTGTAGTGTGTGTTGGAGTTCTTCCTTTCTATTTCTGGGGTTTGGACAGAAAGAGGGTAAAGAGATCTCCTGAGATCTATGAAACCGTCACGCCACTTTAGGAAGGTAGGATGGATCGGTCCTAAGGACTACTCTATCATCTAATATCTGGGTCAGAGGCAGGTATGCTGATAGACCCTGCATATCACTAATTCTGCAAGCCGACGTTAACACTACAAGAAGAGAGGTTTTAAGGGATATTATTTTTAAAGAAGCTTGTGACAAAGGTTCAAAAGGTGCTTTAGTCAGTGCAGAAAGTACTAGGTTTAGATCCCAGGGAGGTGTAGAGTCGTGGACAACTTGTCTAGATCTATTTGAGGCCTTAATAAATCTTTTTATCCAGCAATTCCCCGCTAAGTCGCAGTTGGTAAAGGGCCCCTAGCGCTGCCACTTGAACTTTAAGAGTGCTTGTTGCTAAGCCTTTTTCCAACCCCTTTTGAAGGAACCCTAGCACTTTCTGAATTGGGATCTCCCCCCGATAAACTGGCACCCGAAACTGACAAAAGTCTCCTCCAGACCTTCCCATATGCTCTAGTAGTTACTGGTTTTCTACTTATCAAGAGAGTTGAAACTAAGTTTGAAGAGAATCCTCTCTAGGTTAAAAGTTCCCTTTCAAATTCCAGGCCGTCATATGCAAGCTTTTCACTTGCGGATGGTTTACTGGCCCCTGACAAAAGGTTCGGGATATCTGGGAGAACCCAAGGGTCTGTTATAGACATCATCCGCAGCCACGGAAACCATGCTCTTTTCGGCCAAAAGGGAGCTATCATGATTACTTTTGCTCTGTCCTCCAGAATCTTCCTCAGTACTAAGGGAATTAGTGCAATTGGGAGAAAGGCATAGGCTAGCTGAAAGTCCTAGGGAATTAAAAAAGGCATCTAGGGTTACTGGACTCCCCTGTGGGTCGATCGAACAGAAGGCATGTGTCTTCCGGTTTAGACTGTTTGCAAAAGAGTATCTCCGGGAGACCCCAAACCTCTACTATGTGGTTGAATACAGCCTGGTTTAATTCCCACCCCCCCCTGTTTTAGCTGTGTTCTGCTTAGAAAATCTGCGGCCTGATTTTCTGTTCCCTTGATATGAAGGGCTGACAGTGAGGACAGATTGGCCTCTGCTAACAACAGGATAGATTTTGCTACCTCCATCAGCGCTCGAGATCTCGTTCCCCTCTGGTGATTCAAGTATGCTACCACCACCCTGTTGTCCGAGAGCACCCTCATGTGGTGGGAAAGTAGGAAGACTTGGAAGTGGTTGAGCGCACATTTTACTGCCAGGAGTTTTCATGTTTGAGGAAACTAGGTTTTTCCTCCTCCGACCAGGGGCCTTGGGCAATTTGGTCGTGTAAGTGAGCCCCCCATCCCCAAGGACTCGCATCGGTAGTCAGTGTTACAGATATCGGCCATACCCACCGAACACCCCTGGTTAGGTTGTCTGGATCCACCCACCAAGCTAGGGAACGTATTGTGAGATTTTTAAGCGCTTTTCTAAATCTCCCTTTAAGCGAGATTCTGCTTCTAGTATCTCCCACTGGAGATCTCTGGTGTGACTCTGGGCCCATTGGACCGCTGGAATACAGGCTGTCATTGACCCCAGTACGGACATTGCCTTGCGCAAAGTGACGACTGGGGATCCCTTAAATTGTGTTACCAGTTGAATCATGTTTGAAACTTTTCCCCCCGGAAGACAGCATCCTTGCTTTATTGAGTCTACCATTATCCCTAGGTACTGTTGTACTTGGGTTGGGATAATCCTGGACTTTGCTAGGTTCAACATCCAACCTAGATTTGTCAGGGATGTCATTACTTTGTCCGACTGTTGGCTGCAATGGAGGAATGACTCGCCAACTACCAAGAGGTCATCCAGATATGGGACTATTAGTATGTTTTGCTCTCTTATGTGAGCCATGACCTCTGTCATTAGTTTCGTAAACACCCTCGGGGCTATGGCTAGGCCGAAGGGAAGGGCTCTGAATTGGTAATGCTTTAGTTCCCCTTGCATTAGTACCGCCACTCTGAGGAATTTTTGGTATCTGAGTGGATGGGCACATGGTAGTATGCATCTTTTAAAATCGATGACAGTCATAAAACAAGACGAATAAAGCGTTCTGACGCAGGTTTTTATTGTTTCCATTTTGAAACTGAGTCACTAGGTACTTGTTTAGTTTTTTCAGATTTATGATCGTCCTGTAAGTTCCATCCGGTTTCATTCGAAGAAACAGAGGGGAGTAGAATCCTGTGCCCTTCTCCTGGTCTGGAACTTCCTGCAGGACGTTCTTTGTCAGAAGACTCTGTACCTCCTTTTGAAGGCCCAGTTGCTCGGCCTCTACTTTCCTTTGTGGTGTTATGACAAAATGATGATGTGGCATCGTATGGAACTTCAGTTTCAATCCTGTCATTATTATATTTAGTATCCACGCACTCCCAGATATTTTCTCAGGCTAGAAGAAGTATGTCAACCTCCCTCCCACCTGGGGCACACCTTCATTGGGGCTGTTTTTTGTTAACAGGTTTGTTGTACATGAAGCCTCTTTCCTTTAAACTTTTTATCCTCCCATCCTTTTTGATTTTTAGGGGGTCTTCGATGCATAAATTTTCTGCTCTGAAAGGGCCGTCTATAGGATTGGTTGGGAAACCCTGGAAAAACTTTTCTTGTCCCCTGCTTTCTCAAGAATGTCATCTAGGGCAGGACCAAATAAAAATTCTCCTTCACAGGGAATGGAGCATAGTTTGGCTTTTTGTCTGTAGATCTCCCGGCCAACACTTGAGCCACAAAGCCCTTCTAGCTGCGTTTGAAAACAAGGCAGACCTTGCCGCTAGTCTCACTGAGTCTATAGAGGCGTCTGCTAGATACGCAGCGGCTCCCTTCATTATTGAGATGGAGTCCAATATTGAGTCTCTTGGGGATCTATCCCTTAGCTGTGACTCTAGGTGGTCTAACCACACTATTTATGCCCTGGCGGTACATGTGGCGGCTATTGCTGGTTTTAACCCCGCACTGGCAGCCTCCCAAGAGCCCTTTAAGAATACTTCCGCCCTCTTGTCCATGGGGTCCTTAAGGGTCCCCATATCTTCAAAAGGCAAGGCAAATTTTTTTTAGAGGCTTTTGCAATGGCGGCATCTAACTTTGGCGCCTTTCCCCAGCAAGCTGGGTCGTCAAATGGGTATTTCCTCTTTGGGGTTAGGAGGACTCTTTTGTCTGGTCTCTTTCATTCCTTTTTTATTAAAGCTTGTATTTTTTCAATAAATGGGAACGCTCTTCATTTCCGTTGTTCTAGGCCGCTAAACATAAGATCTTGCACAGTTTTCTTGGACCGAGTCTCCACTAGCCCCATGGTTGTTCTAACCGCTTTTACTAAGGCATCTGTTTCTTCAATAGGGAAACAATTGCGACCCCCTTCTGAAGATGAAGAGGATGATGGAGAAGAGAGTGAACTATCTGAACTATACTGATCACCATCTTCCTCACTGGAATTAGACTCCGGGGATTTGCGTCTGGATTTATGCTTCCTTTTTAGACTTTTAATGTTTTTTTAACGCATCTTCCACTTGGGTGTTGATTAACTCTTTTAGGTCAGATGCAAATCTTGGGGACTCTTCACATATAGTATTTTCTATGCATATGGCAGAGAGCTTTTTTACCCACATAGCGGGAAGTTCTACAGAGCAGATTGCACATACTCTGTGTCCGGTTTTTGCTGTACATTTCTTCCCCTAAGAAAACATAATAAACCCCATTTAGAATATGGACATTCACGGAGGTCACTTACCCTCCTAATGTGAGGGAGATACCAGTTCTGGCCTAGGAGTTGCATCCTCGATTTGAAAAGCTGTTGTTCTCCCGGATCCATTGGAGCCTCTGCTGCGCTGGGATCCTGAGCTGTGACGCTGGGAAGAGGCGTCCTGCTGCTGTCGTCGCCGCTGCTGGTGATGGCGCTGTTGCTGCTGGCGTTTTGTTTGGAGGGGACTGCAGAATTTCTTCTGCCGGCTGCTCCTTCTCACCCATGGTGAAAAGAATCGAGCACCGGCGTTTGGTTGGACTGCCTTATATCCCCGGAAATGACCCCCACCCCTGCGCACTCCGGATCTCCCAGAAAGCATTGCGGTCGCTCTCGCGCCTCACCTTCCGGTGCCCTGTCTCCAGGAGGGAGCCTCGGAGCAGCCGCCGCATCCAAAGTTGCGGCGCTTCCTATAGGTGACCGCCGCCACCTCCTGAGCCACGGACCGGCGGCATGTCGCCAGGCGGCCACCATCACCTATTACCGGCCATATATGGGTTACTGAAGGAGAGGCAGACTGGATCCTGCTTCACTGCCTCTCCCCCGCACAGGGCCCGCCGACCCCAGATCATGGCCTTCGGGGGGGGGGGAAACCGAACTGATGTGGGAGAGAGGTGCCGCCTTTTTCACCTGTAGGTTTCCTGTCCCTGAGGGCGGATCCCTCTCTCTCCGTGGTGCCGTCATGGGGGTAAGAGAAACTAAAATGGTGGTTTACGCACCATCCCTGGGTCCAGTGCAAAGTCTCTGCTGCTTTACTAGGTCTGTCATTGTCTGCAGCGCTAATGTCACGTGGACAGCACTGCAGCCAATCAGTAAGTTCAGCTGCTCTGCCTCAATAGAAGAAAATGCTGAGCTCACTGATTGCAGACAATAGTAGAAACATAGCAGTGGTGGAGACTCAGTGTTGGCCCAGGGGAGGGTGAGTAAACCCTGTTTGTTTGCTTTTTCAAATATCAGATTTTCTGAAAATGGGAAACCCCTTTAAGTGTCTAACTAAATGGCCAAAAAAAAGGAAAAAATCTAGTTCTCAGGAAATTAGTTCTTATCTCATGGAGTCAAATCCTTCCATACTGTCACCCCATGAAAGGTGACGTGAAAGCAGGCTTTGTACTGATGCGAGCACGCTCTATACGTGGACTCCAGCTGTCCCGAGTCACCACAGCCATTTTCCAAGTAATACAATAGATGAGAACTAGACAAATGCAGACACACAGATACAAGTACGTGAAGCCGTGTGAATGGGGCCCAACACGGAAATCAATTGATCTGCATGTATAATACGCAGAGCTCTCAGTGCTCCAGCCAATTGACAAGAGGTCACAAACAAGGCAACCCCGACTAACCCAAAATGCTCCAATGCGGTCCTCACAGCTAGCAGGCTGTCATGTAACAAGGAGCACAACTGGTTTAGCACAAAAACTGCGCTTTGTTTAGCAAGAAGTTCAGCGGCTCTGCAATGCAATTCCTACCCATGTAGCAAGGTAAGGTCGCATTTAGGCGTTAGCGATTTTTATGATACACAAAGATTCAGTTTTTACCATTGGTGAATTTCCTCATATGAAAAAAAAAAAAAAAAAAAAAAAAGGAAAAATTACAAATCTTCTCCTATCCACTAGAATGCTAGCACCGGATAGCACGTGGATGGCAATGTGAGAGGTGAGCGGCTTATATGGGTAATTTTCATCCATGTCTTTCTGTTATTGTTTATGGATCACTTGGTTCATAGATATGTGAGCAGCCATAGAGGCTAATGGGGACACATTATCCACTATAAACATAGGTCGCACAAGTTTGTGATTCCCAGATGTCTGATTGAGGCCTGAGGCACATTGTTGTTCTATACACTAATAGGATGTCAGACACTTGTTTCTGCATTTTTAATTTTGGAAACAATTTGTAAGATCCGGGCATATCTACGTTCTGGCAAGGGAGGCAGAGAAAAATAATTTATATAGAGGAGCATCCAACATGACAAGACCTCATTCACACCATTGCTAAAGCACCACTCTAGATGAGAGATAGAGAGATATACATACATACGCGCTGGAGTGGTGCCACTAATCTAAGCTCCCTGGTCTTACACTTACCAGCCACCACCTTCAACTGTTACGGTCCCACGGCACCATCTTGTGACCACAACTTCTTACTGGCCAGAAGTCAGAGGTATCGGTCACAAACTCTCAGCGTAAGACTATGGGAGAAGTGTTCTGGTCTCAGACTTACATTGAGTAATCTGTAAAGAAGTCTCGCACTCAACTTAAGTCTTATTGTTTTGTAGATTTATTGGTACTAATGGTAGCACTGGAAACGTTTCAGCCCTTATCGGGCTTTCATCAGTCACGTGCTGTGCCTTTTAATGTGTGTAGATACTACCTTTAAATAGGATGCAGATCGTGCGTAATGCAGTGGGTAACCGCTTCAAAAGGAAGTGGAGTAATTTGATAGGCAGAATGCATAGAGGCTTAAACAAGGCATGTATAAGGCTAGAGGTAATCACCTCAAAACGGCCAGCACTGGAGCAGGGGCTGGAGGGAAGCCGCTCGGATGCGTGTGATGTCCTCTCAGACGCGGTGTCCACCGCTCGTCTGAGAGGACATCACACGCATCCGAGCGGCTTCCCTCCAGCCCCTGCTCCAGTGCTGGCCGTTTTGAGGTGATTACCTCTAGCCTTATACATGCCTTGTTTAAGCCTCTATGCATTCTGCCTATCAAATTACTCCACTTCCTTTTGAAGCAGTTACCCACTGCATTATGCACGATCTGCATCCTATTTAAAGGTAGTATCTACACACATTAAAAAGGCACAGCACGTGACTGATGAAAGCCCGATAAGGGCTGAAACGTTTCCAGTGCTACCATTAGTACCAATAAATCTACAAAACAATAAGACTTAAGTTGAGTGCGAGACTTCTTTACAGTTTACTATATGGTTTGGGTACCTAGTCTCTGCACCAGATTATAGCAGTGCACACGGTGTTTATTTCCTTACATTGAGTAATGACTTCTGGCTAGCCCAATAAACACAGGATCAATCCAGCAGGTCACAACCTGCAGAAGATGACCGGAGCGGCGCTGATAGAAGATGAAGACAATGACAGGCAAGTATAAGACTAGGGACAGGGAGCTTTTATTAGTATAACCACTCCAGCACTGAAATAAAAGAAAAAAAAAACAAAAAAAAAACTAAACGGGGAATTGGTGCTTTAACCCCTTCATGACCCAGCCTATTTTGGCCTTAATGACCTTGCCGTTTTTTGCAATTCTGACCAGTGTCCCTTTATGAGGTAATAACTCAGGAACGCTTCAACGGATCCTAGCGATTCTGAGATTGTTTTTTCGTGACATATTGGGCTTCATGTTAGTGGTAAATTTAGATCGATAATTTCTGAGTTTATTTGTGAAAAAAATGGAAATTTGGCAAAAATTTTGAAAATTTTCGCAATTTTCACATTTAGAATTTTTATTCTGTTAAACCAGAGAGTTATGTGACACAAAATAGGTAATAAATAACGTTTCCTACATGTCTACTTTACATCAGCCCAATTTTGGAAACAAATTTTTTTTTTTGCTAGGAAGTTATAAGGGTTAAAATTTGACCAGTGATTTCTCATTTTTACAACAAAATTTACAAAACCATTTTTTTTAGGGACCACCTCACATTTGAAGTCAGTTTGAGGGGTCTATATGGCTGAAAATACCCAAAAGTGACACCATTCTAAAAACTGCAACCCTCAAGGTGCTCAAAACCACATTCATGAAGTTTATTAACCCTTCAGGTGTTTCACAGCAGCAGAAGCAACATGGAAGGAAAAAATGAACATTTAACTTTTTAGTCACAAAAATGATCTTTTCGCAACAATTTTTTTATTTTCCCAAGGGTAAAAGGAGAAACTGGACCACAAACGATGTTGTCCAATTTGTCCTGAGTACGCTGATACCTCATATGTGGGGGTAAACCACTGTTTGGGCATACGGCAGGGCTCGGAAGGGAAGGAGCGCCATTTGACTTTTTGAATGAAAAATATCTCCATCGCTAGCAGAGACCATGTCACGTTTGGAGAGCCCCTGTGTGCCTAAACATTGGAGCTCCCCCACAAGTGACCCCATTTTGGAAACTAGACCCCCCAAGGAACTTATCTAGAAGCATAGTGAGCACTTTAAACTCTCAGGTGCTTCACAAATTGATCCGTAAAAATGAAAAAGTACTTTTTTTTCACACAAAATTTCTTTTAGCCTCAATTTTTTCATTTTCACATGGGCAACAGGATAAAATGGATCCAAAAATTTGTTGGGCAATTTATGCTGAGTACGTTGATACCTCATATGTGGGGGTAAACCACTGTTTGGGTGCACGGCAAGGCTCGGAAGGGGAGGCGTGCCATTTGACTTTTTGAATGGAAAATTAGCTCCAATCGTTAGCGGACACCATGTCGCGTTTGGAGAGCCCCTGTGTGCCTAAACATTGGAGCTCCCCTACAAGTGACCCCATTTTGGAAACTAGACCCCCCAAGGAACTTATCTAGATGCATAGTGAGCACTTATAACCCCCAGGTGCTTCACAGAAGTTTATAACGCAGAGCCGTGAAAATAAAAAATAATTTTTCTTTCCTCAAAAATGATTTTTAGCCCAGGATTTTTTAATTTTCCAAGGGTAATAGGAGAAATTGGACCCCAAATGTTGTTGTCCAGTTTGTCCTGAGTACGATGATACCCCATATGTGGGGGTAAACCACTGTTTGGGCGCACGGCAGGGCTCGGAAGGGAAGGCACGCCATTTGGCTTTTTGAATGGAAAATTAGCTCCAATCATTAGCGGACACCATGTCACGTTTGGAGAGCCCCTGTGTGCCTAAACATTGGAGCTCCCGCACAAGTGACCCCATTTTGGAAACTAGACCTCCCAAGGAACTAATCTAGATGTGTGGTGAGCACTTTGAACCCCCAAGTGCTTCGCAGAAGTTTATAACGCAGAGCCGTGAAAATAATAAATGTGTTTCCTTTCCTCAAAAATATTTTTTTAGCCCAGAATTTTTTATTTTTGCAAGGGTAACAGGAGAAATTGGACCCCAAAAGTTGTTGTCCAGTTTCTCCTGAGTATGCTGATACCCAATATGTGGGGGTAAACCACTGTTTGGGCACATGCCGGGGCTCGGAAGGGAAGTAGTGACGTTTTGGAATGCAGACTTTGATGGAATGCTCTGCGGGCGTCAGGTTGCGTTTGCAGAGCCCCTGATGTGCCTAAACAGTAGGAACTCCCCACAAGTGACCCCATTTTGGAAACTAGACCCCCCAAGGAACTTATCTAGATGTGTGATGAGCACGTTCAACCCCCAAGTGCTTCACAGAAGTTTACAACGTAGAGCCGTGAAAATAAAAAATCATTTTTCTTTCCTCAAAAAAGATGTTTTAGCAAGCAATTTTTTATTTTCACAAGGGTAACAGGAGAAATTGGGCCCCAACAGTTGCTGCCCAGTTTGTCCTGAGTACGCTGGTACCCCAAATATGGGGGTAAACCACTGTTTGGGCACACGTCGGGGCTTGGAAGGGAGGGTGCATCATTTGACTTTTTGAATGCAAGATTGGCTGGAATCAATGGTGTCGCCATGTTGCGTTTGGAGACCCCTGATGTGCCTAAACAGTGGAAACCCCTCATTTCTAACTTCAACACTAACCCCAACACACCCCTAATCCTAATCCCAACTGTAGCCATAACCCTAATCCCAACCCTAACCCCAACACACCCCTAACCACAACCCTAACCCCAACACACCCGTAACCCTAATTCCAACCCTAATCCTAACCCTAATCCCAACCCTAACCCTAATCCCAACCCTAACCACAACTGTAACCCCAACACACCCCTAACCCTATCCGTAACCCTAACCACAAGCCTAATCTTAACCCTATTTCCAACCCTAGCCCTAATTCCAACCCTAACCGTAAGGGTATGTGCCCACGTAGCGGATTCGTGTGAGATTTTTCCGCACGACTTTTGAAAAATCTACAAGTAAAAGGCACTGCGTTTTACCTGCGGATTTACAGTAGATTTCCAGTGTTTTTTTGTGCGGATTTCACCTGCGGATTCCTATTGAGGAACAGGTGTAAAACGCTGCGGAATCCGCACAAAGAATTGACATGCTGTGGAAAATACAACGCAGCGTTTCTGCACGGAATTTTCCGCACCATGGGCACAGCGGATTTGGTTTTCCATAGGTGCACACGGTACTGTAAACCTGATGGAAAACTGCTACGAATTCGCAGCGGCCAATCCGCTGCGGATCCGCGGCCAATCCTGTCATGATCTCAATGGCAAGAGAACATAGCATCAGCATATATAGGAACTAGCTCTTGGAAGATGGGAACTGAGCTGACCATGAACTAAACCTAACACACAACTAGCAGTGGCCGGGTAGCATGCCTACGTTGATTCTAGATGCCCAGCACCAGCCGGAGGACTAAATAATGCTAGCAGAGGAAAATATTAGTCCTAGCTCACCTCTAGAGAAATACCCCGAAAGGAGACAGAGGCCCCCCACATGTATTGGCGGCGAATTAAGATGAAATAACAAAACGTAGTATGAAAATAGGTTTAGCAAATTTGAGGTCCACTTACTACATAGCAGAAGACAGAAAGAACACTTTCATGGTCAGCTGAAAACCCTATCAAAACACCATCCAGAAATTACTTTAAAACTCTGGCATTAACTCATAACACCAGAGTGGCAATTCCTGTTCACAAGAGCTTTCCAGACACAGTAACGAAACTACAGCTGTGAACTGGAACAAAAATGCAAAAACAAACATGGACAAGAGTCCAACTTATCTAGTAGTTGTCTAGGAGCAGGAACAAGCACAGAGAGGCTTCTGATAACATTGTTGACCGGCAAGCAACTAACAAAGCAGCAAGGTTATATAGCGACTCCCACATCATGAAGGGAACAGGTGAACAGAGAAGATGAAGACACCAGTTCAATTCCACCAGTAGCCACCGGGGGAGCCCAGAATCCAAATTCACAACAGTACCCCCCCCTCAAGGAGGGGGCACCGAACCCTCACCAGAACCACCAGGGCGATCAGGATGGGCCCTATGAAAGGCACGAACCAGATCAGAGGCATGAACATCAGATGCATTCACCCAAGAATTATCCTCCTGGCCGTATCCCTTCCACTTGACCAGATACTGGAGTCTCCGTCTGGAAACACGAGAGTCTAAGATTTTCTCCACAACGTACTCCAACTCACCCTCAACCAACACCGGAGCAGGAGGCTCAACGGAAGGCACAACCGGTACCTCATACCTGCGCAATAATGACCGATGAAAAACGTTATGAATAGAAAAGGATGCAGGGAGGTCCAAACGGAAGGAAACAGGGTTAAGAATCTCCAATATCTTATACGGGCCGATGAACCGAGGCTTAAACTTAGGAGAAGAGACCCTCATAGGGACAAAACGAGAAGACAACCACACCAAATCCCCAACACAAAGCCGAGGACCAACACGACGGTGGCGGTTGGCAAAAAGCTGAGTCTTCTCCTGGGACAACCTCAAATTGTCCACCACCTGCCCCCAGATCTGATGCAATCTCTCCACCACAGCATCCACTCCAGGACAATCCGAAGATTCCACCTGACCAGAGGAAAATCGAGGATGAAACCCCGAATTACAGAAAAACGGGGACACCAAAGTGGCAGAGCTGGCCCGATTATTGAGAGCGAACTCCGCCAATGGCAAAAAAGCAACCCAATCATCCTGGTCAGCAGACACAAAACACCTCAGATATGTCTCCAGGGTCTGATTAATCCGCTCGGTCTGGCCATTCGTCTGAGGATGGAAAGCGGACGAAAAAGATAAATCTATGCCCATCCTAGCACAGAATGCCCGCCAAAATCTAGACACGAATTGAGTCCCTCTGTCAGAAACGATATTCTCAGGAATACCATGCAAACGAACAACATTTTGAAAAAACAGAGGAACCAACTCGGAAGAAGAAGGCAACTTGGGCAGAGGAACTAAATGGACCATCTTAGAGAAACGGTCACACACCACCCAGATGACAGACATCTTCTGAGAAACAGGCAGATCTGAAATAAAATCCATCGAGATGTGCGTCCAAGGCCTCTTAGGAATAGGCAAGGGCAACAATAATCCACTAGCCCGAGAACAACAAGGCTTGGCCCGAGCACAAACGTCACAAGACTGCACAAAGCCTCGCACATCTCGTGACAGGGAAGGCCACCAGAAGGACCTTGCCACCAAATCCCTGGTACCAAAAATGCCAGGATGACCTGCCAACGCAGAAGAATGAACCTCAGAGATTACTCTACTGGTCCAATCATCAGGAACAAACAGTTTATCAGGTGGGCAACGATCAGGTCTATCCGCCTGAAACTCCTGCAAGGCCCGCCGCAGGTCTGGAGAAATGGCTGACAATACCACTCCATCCTTAAGGATACCTGTGGGCTCAGAGTTACCAGGCGAGTCAGGCTCAAAACTCCTAGAAAGGGCATCCGCCTTAACATTCTTAGAACCCGGTAGGTATGACACCACAAAATTAAACCGAGAGAAAAATAATGACCAGCGCGCCTGTCTAGGATTCAGGCGCCTGGCGGTCTCAAGATAAATCAAATTTTTGTGGTCCGTCAATACCACCACCTGATGTCTGGCCCCCTCAAGCCAATGGCGCCACTCCTCAAAAGCCCACTTCATGGCCAAAAGCTCCCGATTCCCAACATCATAATTCCGCTCAGCGGGCGAAAATTTACGGGAAAAGAAGGCACAAGGCCTCATCACGGAGCAATCAGAACTTTTCTGCGACAGCACTGCCCCAGCTCCGATCTCAGAAGCGTCGACCTCAACCTGAAAAGGTAGAGCAACATCAGGCTGACGCAACACAGGGGCAGAGGAAAAACGGCGCTTAAGCTCCCGAAAGGCCTCCACAGCATCAGGGGACCAATCAGCAACATCAGCACCCTTCTTAGTCAAATCGGTCAATGGCTTAGCAATATCCGAAAAAACAGCAATAAATCGACGATAAAAGTTAGCAAAGCCCAAAAATTTCTGAAGACTCTTAAGAGAAGAGGGCTGCGTCCAATCACAAATAGCTTGAACCTTGACAGGATCCATTTCAATGGAAGAGGGGGAAAAAATATATCCCAAAAAGGAAATCCTCTGTACCCCAAAAACACACTTAGAACCCTTCACACACAAAGAATTAGACCGCAAAACCTGAAAAACCCTCCTGACTTGCTGGACATGAGAGTCCCAGTCATCCGAAAAAATCAGAATATCATCCAGATACACAATCATAAATTTATCCAAATAATCGCGAAAAATATCATGCATAAAGGACTGGAAAACTGACGGAGCATTTGAAAGACCAAAAGGCATCACCAAATACTCAAAGTGGCCCTCGGGCGTATTAAATGCGGTTTTCCACTCATCCCCCTGCCTGATTCGCACCAAATTATACGCCCCACGAAGGTCAATCTTAGAGAACCACTTGGCCCCCTTTATGCGAGCAAACAAATCAGTCAGCAACGGCAATGGGTATTGATATTTAACAGTGATTTTATTCAAAAGCCGATAATCAATACATGGTCTCAAAGAGCCGTCTTTTTTTGACACAAAGAAAAAACCGGCTCCTAAGGGAGATGACGATGGACGAATATGTCCCTTTTCCAAGGACTCCTTTATATATTCTCGCATAGCAGCATGTTCAGGCACAGACAGATTAAATAAACGACCCTTTGGGTATTTACTACCCGGGATTAAATCTATGGCACAATCGCACTCTCGGTGCGGAGGTAACGAACCAAGCTTGGATTCTTCAAAGACGTCACGATAGTCAGACAGGAACTCAGGAATTTCAGAGGGAATAGATGATGAAATGGAAACCACAGGTACATCCCCATGAGCCCCCTTACATCCCCAGCTCAACACAGACATAGCTCTCCAGTCGAGGACTGGGTTGTGAGATTGCAACCAAGGCAATCCTAGCACCAAATCATCATGTAGATTATACAGCACCAGAAAGCGAATAATCTCCTGGTGATCCGGATTAATACGCATAGTTACTTGTGTCCAGTATTGTGGTTTATTATTAGCCAATGGGGTGGAGTCAATCCCCTTCAGAGGAATAGGAGTCTCCAAAGGCTCTAAATCATACCCACAGCGTTTGGCAAAGGACCAATCCATAAGACTCAAAGCGGCGCCAGAGTCGACATAGGCGTCCGTGGTAATAGATGACAAAGAGCAAATCAGGGTCACAGATAGAATAAACTTAGACGGTGAGGTGCAAATGGAAACAGATTTACCAAGCTTTTTAGTGCGTTTAGAGCATGCTGATATAACATGAGTAGAATCACCACAATAGAAACACAACCCATTTTTCCGTCTAAAATTCTGCCGCTCGCTTCGGGACAGAATTCTATCACACTGCATACTCTCTGGCGACTTCTCAGTGGACACCGCCAGATGGTGCACTGGTTTGCGCTCCCGCAAACGCCTATCGATCTGAATAGCCATTGTCATGGACTCATTCAGACCCGCAGGCACAGGGAAACCCACCATAACATCCTTAATGGCATCAGAGAGACCCTCTCTGAAAGTCGCCGCCAGGGCGCACTCATTCCACTGAGTAAGCACAGACCATTTACGGAATCTTTGGCAGTAAATTTCCGCTTCATCTTGCCCCTGAGATAGGGACATCAAAGTTTTTTCTGCCTGAAGCTCTAAATGAGGTTCGTCATAAAGCAACCCCAAGGCCAGAAAAAACGCATCCACATTGAGCAACGCAGGATCCCCTGGTGTCAATGAAAAAGCCCAGTCTTGAGGGTCGCCCCGGAGCAAGGAAATCACAATCCTGACCTGCTGTGCAGGGTCTCCGGCAGAGCGAGATTTCAGGGACAAAAATAATTTGCAATTATTTCGAAAATTCTGAAACCCAGATCTATTCCCCGAGAAAAATTCCGGCAAAGGAATTCTCGGCTCAGATACAGGTGCATGACAAACAAAATCTTGCAAATTTTGTACCTTCGTGGCGAGATTATTCAAACCTGCAGTTACACTCTGAAGATCCATTACAAACAGGTGGACACAGAGCCATTCAAGGGTTAAGAGGAGGTAAGAAGCAGCTAGACAGCAATTAAGGGCTAGGCAGCAAAACTCTGAAGGGAAAAAAAAAAAAAAAAAAAAATTCCCTTAAACACTTCTCTATCTCCTGCTTCAGCCCAAACAATTAACACTTTGTGGGCCGGTCAAACTGTCATGATCTCAATGGCAAGAGAACATAGCATCAGCATATATAGGAACTAGCTCTTGGAAGATGGGAACTGAGCTGACCATGAACTAAACCTAACACACAACTAGCAGTGGCCGGGTAGCATGCCTACGTTGATTCTAGATGCCCAGCACCAGCCGGAGGACTAAATAATGCTAGCAGAGGAAAATATTAGTCCTAGCTCACCTCTAGAGAAATACCCCGAAAGGAGACAGAGGCCCCCCACATGTATTGGCGGTGAATTAAGATGAAATAACAAAACGTAGTATGAAAATAGGTTTAGCAAATTTGAGGTCCACTTACTACATAGCAGAAGACAGAAAGAACACTTTCATGGTCAGCTGAAAACCCTATCAAAACACCATCCAGAAATTACTTTAAAACTCTGGCATTAACTCATAACACCAGAGTGGCAATTCCTGTTCACAAGAGCTTTCCAGACACAGTAACGAAACTACAGCTGTGAACTGGAACAAAAATGCAAAAACAAACATGGACAAGAGTCCAACTTATCTAGTAGTTGTCTAGGAGCAGGAACAAGCACAGAGAGGCTTCTGATAACATTGTTGACCGGCAAGCAACTAACAAAGCAGCAAGGTTATATAGCGACTCCCACATCATGATGGGAACAGGTGAACAGAGAAGATGAAGACACCAGTTCAATTCCACCAGTAGCCACCGGGGGAGCCCAGAATCCAAATTCACAACACAATCCGCTGCGGATCCGCGGCCAAATCCGCACATGCCATAACCCTAACCCTACCCCTAACCCTACCTGTAACCCTAACCCTACCCCTACCCGTAACCCTAACCCTAGTTCTAACCCTAACCCTAGTTGAAAAAGAAAAAAATATATATTTTCTTTATTTTATTGTTGTCCCTATCTATGGGGGTGATAAAGGGGGGGGGGTTATTTATTATTTTTTTTATTTTGATCGCTGTGGTAGAACCTACCACAGCGATCAAAATGTACTTGTAAGGAATCTGCCGGCTGGCAGATGCGGCGGGCGTACTGAGCATGCGCCCGCCATTTTGGAAGATGGCGGCGCCCAGCGAGGAGACGGCCGGACACCGGGAGGATCGGTAAGTATGAAGGGGTGGTGGGGGGGGTGGATCAGAGCACAGGGGGGGTGATCGGACCACAGGGGGGGGTGATCGGACCACAGGGGGAGCGGACAGCAGGACGGGGGAGCCGGCAGGCGGACGGAGGGGACCGGACCCCATAACGGAGGACTGGGGGGGGAGATCGGTGGCTGTGGGGGGGGGGTCACTTCAGGTTTTCCAGCCATGGCCGATGATATTGCAGCATCGGCCATGGCTGGATTGTAATATTTCACCAGTTTTCATGGTGAAATATTACAAATCGCTCTGATTGGCAGTTTCACTTTCAACAGCCAATCAGAGCGATCGTAGCCACGGGGGGGTGAAGCCACCCCCCCTGGGCTGAAGTACCACTCCCCCTCTCCCTGCAGATCGGGTAAAATAGGAGTTAACCCCTTCACCCGATCTGCAGGGACGCGATCATTCCATGACGCCACATAGGCGTCATGGGTCGGATTGGCACGGGTTTTCATGACGCCTACGTGGCGTCATGGGTCGGGAAGGGGTTAAAGAGAACTTGTTACCTTTGCACCTGCAGTGCTATGTGTGGGCAGCTCGTTATACAGCAGGAGAAGTCAAGCAGAGTCATTGTATATATTTATATTTTAGGAGTCCGGTGGGCAGCCCTACTAAAGTTACAGCTTTCTCTGCATGCAGTCATACGGGGAGGCTCAATCATTAAGAAGGCCCGCCCACTGGACTCCTGAACAAAGAACCAGCTGGCAGTTAGGCCGGGTTCAGACGGGTGTATATCGTGGCCCATATTCGGACTGCAAAGTCTGTAATGTGGGTCTCTAGAACCAAACTTACAGCCTTAGGCTACTTTCACATTAGTCCGTTGGTACGGGCCGTCGCAAACCGTCGGCCCGACGGACAGAGTGTTAATAGCACAACTGGGGGCAGCGGATGCAGTTTTTCAACGTATCCGCTGCCCCATTGTAATGTGAGGAGAGGTGGGGCGGAGTTTAGGCCGCACATGCGCGGTTGGAAATGGCGGACACGACGCACCAAAAAACGTTACATGTAACGTTTTGTTGTGCCGACGGTCCGCCAAAACACGACGCATCCGTCGCACGACGGATGCGATGAGTGACCATACGTCGCAATGCGTCGCTAATGCAAACCTATGGAGAAAAAACGCATCCTGCGGGCAACTTTGCAGGATACGTTTTTTCTCCAAAACGACGCATTCCAACGTACAGCAAACAACGCTAGTGTGAAAGTAGCCTTAGAGACACATATGAGACTGTAAGTTTGGATTGGGAGCACCATGTCAGTAGGGGCATTGCAGCCTATACACAGACTGTGAAATACGCCAATCTGAACCAGGCCATAAATTAATATAATACAAGTTATATAGCAATTTAATCATCTCCTCCACTCTATATCATGCTGCCTTCAGATCAAATCCCTACAGATATGCACTCACCCAACGTTTAGATGATCTACCAACGCCTCGGTGAGGCTTGTAGCCGCAGCGATGGCCTCTTTTCTTCTTTTCTCTGTTGAAAAGAAACAGCGTTACTTCATACAACAGCACTGATGGATGTAATGGTATTATGTCAAGGACCAAGTCTGCTCTATGGTCTTACCCATATCATTTCACCTATTGGTAAAAGAAAGCCGTACAGCTAAACATCTTGTGTTAAGAATTACAATGTATTTGCAAATGGGTGATCCGTATGAGATGCGATTCCTTGTACACACGAGTCATATCTGAATAACATGAGAATAGTGCATGCTGGGATATTGTCACACCGACATATTGAACAGCCCTAGTATAGCGCACCGGCCGAATGCGGCCCGTGTGATGGCAGCACTTTACATGGACCAAAAATAGGGGCACGTGCATGCAGCCTGTGACTGCCAGGTCCCCAGTCCTCATCAGTCACATTTCTAATCGCATTGTACATGACAGTCTATGGCCAGGGTCACACGAGTGGATTTAGTGGTCTGTATAAGTACCACAATGCCCGGTCTGAAGGTCTCCAGACTCAAACGTGTGTCTATGAGGCTGTAGGTTCGGGTCAGGGGACCTGCGGTCAGACCAGGTATAGCAGTCCGTGTACAGACCATGAAACATGTTTGTGTGAACCCGGCCTTATGATGGTTATGCACTGCACATATATATCAGGAGCAGACGCAGGCGGAATGGGGCCCCTGCGTGAGGACAAAACAGGGGCCCCAATGTGTCTCCTCTCACCTCCAGACACACTAACTATATATATCAGGGAGACAGCAGACATCTATATATCACACACAGAGGATGAGGGGGGGGGGGAACATGTCAGGGAGACAGCAGAGATCTATATGTCACACGTAGAGGATGAGGAGGAACATATCAGGGAGACAGCAGACATAGATATATATCACACACAGAGGATGAGGGGGAACATATCAGGGAGACAGCAGACATATCTATTTATCACACACAGAGGATGAGGGGGAACATGTCAGGGAGACAGCAGACATATCTATATATCACACGTAGAGGATGAGGAGGAACATGTCAGGGAGACAGCAGACATATCTATATATCACACGTAGAGGATGAGGAGGAACATATCAGGGACAGCAGACATATCTATATATCACACACAGAGGATGAGGAGGAACAGGTCAGGGAGACAGCAGACATATCTATATCACACGTAGAGGATGAGGAGGAACATGTCAGGGAGACAGCAGACACATCTATATATCACACACAGAGGATGAGGAGGAACATGTCAGGGAGACAGCAGACACATCAGGGAGACAGCAGACACATCTATATATCACACGTAGAGGATGAGGAGGAACATATCAGGGAGACAGACACATCTACAGTGGGGCAAAAAAGTATTTAGTCAGTCAGCAATAGTGCAAGTTCCACCACTTAAAAAGATGAGAGGCGTCTGTAATTTACATCATAGGTAGACCTCAACTATGGGAGACAAACTGAGAAAAAAAAAATCCAGAAAATCACATTGTCTGTTTTTTTATCATTTTATTTGCATTTTATGGTGGAAAATAAGTATTTGGTCAGAAACAAACAATCAAGATTTCTGGCTCTCACAGACCTGTAACTTCTTCTTTAAGAGTCTCCTCTTTCCTCCACTCATTACCTGTAGTAATGGCACCTGTTTAAACTTGTTATCAGTATAAAAAGACACCTGTGCACACCCTCAAACAGTCTGACTCCAAACTCCACTATGGTGAAGACCAAAGAGCTGTCAAAGGACACCAGAAACAAAATTGTAGCCCTGCACCAGGCTGGGAAGACTGAATCTGCAATAGCCAACCAGCTTGGAGTGAAGAAATCAACAGTGGGAGCAATAATTAGAAAATGGAAGACATACAAGACCACTGATAATCTCCCTCGATCTGGGGCTCCACGCAAAATCCCACCCTGTGGGGTCAGAATGATCACAAGAACGGTGAGCAAAAATCCCAGAACCACGCGGGGGGACCTAGTGAATGAACTGCAGAGAGCTGGGACCAATGTAACAAGGCTTACCATAAGTAACACACTACGCCACCATGGACTCAGATCCTGCAGTGCCAGACGTGTCCCACTGCTTAAGCCAGTACATGTCCGGGCCCGTCTGAAGTTTGCTAGAGAGCATTTGGATGATCCAGAGGAGTTTTGGGAGAATGTCCTATGGCCTGATGAAACCAAACTGGAACTGTTTGGTAGAAACACAACTTGTCGTGTTTGGAGGAAAAAGAATACTGAGTTGCATCCATCAAACACCATACCTACTGTAAAGCATGGTGGTGGAAACATCATGCTTTGGGGCTGTTTCTCTGCAAAGGGGCCAGGACGACTGATCCGGGTACATGAAAGAATTAATGGGGCCATGTTTCGTGAGATTTTGAGTGCAAACCTCCTTCCATCAGCAAGGGCATTGAAGATGAAACGTGGCTGGGTCTTTCAACATGACAATGATCCAAAGCACACCGCCAGGGCAACAAAGGAGTGGCTTCGTAAGAAGCATTTCAAGGTCCTGGAGTGGCCTAGCCAGTCTCCAGATCTCAACCCTATAGAAAACCTTTGGAGGGAGTTGAAAGTCCGTGTTGCCAAGCGAAAAGCCAAAAACATCACTGCTCTAGAGGAGATCTGCATGGAGGAATGGGCCAACATACCAACAACAGTGTGTGGCAACCTTGTGAAGACTTACAGAAAACGTTTGACCTCTGTCCGTGCCAACAAAGGATATATTACAAAGTATTGAGATGAAATTTTGTTTCTGACCAAATACTAATTTTCCACCATAATATGCAAATAAAATGATAAAAAAACAGACAATGTGATTTTCAGGATTTTTTTTTCTCAGTTTGTCTCCCATAGTTGAGGTCTACCTATGATGTAAATTACAGACGCCTCTCATCTTTTTAAGTGGTGGAACTTGCACTATTGCTGACTGACTAAATACTTTTTTGCCCCACTGTATATATCACACACAGAGGATGAGGAGGAACATGTCAGGGAGACAGCAGACATATCTATATATCACACACAGAGGATGAGGGGGAACATGTCAGGGAGACAGCAGACATATCTATATATCACACACAGAGGATGAGGGGGAACATATCAGGGACAGCAGACACATCTATATGTCACACACAGAGGATGAGGGGGAACATGTCAGGGAGACAGCAGACATATCTATAGATCACACACAGAGGATGAGGGGGAACATGTCAGGGAGACAGCAGACATAACCAGGTCTTATTAGTGCACCGACTTCCGCACACAGTGACTGGCAGCAGTGCCCTCCTATCACTCCCGTACACTGAGGCCGTTACCACGGACACTTTATCCCGAGGCCTCGGAGCAGGAGCAGGCCCCGGCGCTCACCTTGCAGCTCCTTCCTCTCATTCTGTTTCGCCTGGTGCTCCTTGAGCAGCCGGGACAGCATGGCGGCGGGTGTCAGGCGCCAGGGAGCCGTGTATGGCGGGGAGTCCGGGGAAGCGCACAGGGCGGAAGTGGAGGGCGGCTGGAGGCAGATCCTGTGCCTGGGTCCGGCACACGCTGACATCCAGCGGCTGATGTGAGAGCACTGCAGCCGGGAGAGGAGCCCAGAGTGTCGCCTGTGCGCCCTGCTCTTATCTACTGGCCGCTGCTACGACAAAGCTGCCATTGCCTTCTCCTTAGAGACGTCACTTGGGTTTTTTTTAATCATTTTACTAATAATGCAGCTACATGAGTCTTGTTTGCGAGCTGGTGTGGATTTTCTTGTTTTATTTTTTAGCTGCATGGTTTTCTAAGGCCACGTTCACACCGTCAGTATTTTACCTCAGTATGTGTAAGCTAAAACCAGGAGTGGAACAATCAGAGGAAAAGTATAATAGAAACATCTGCACCACTTCTGTATTTATCACCCACTCCTGGCTTTGGCTTACACATACTGATAATGTGAACGTGGCCTCAGGCTATGTGCCCACGTAGGAAGGGTCCTCTGCGGGTTCTCCCTCAGCGCATTTGATAAATCTGCAGGGCAAAACCGCGGTTTGTCTTGCGGTTTCCGCTGCGGGTTTACTCCTGCACTTGTTTTACTATTGATGCTGCATGTGCAGCATCAATAGTAATGTTAAAAATAATAAAAAAATGGTTATACTCACCCTCCGACGTCCCGATCTCCTCGGCGCTGCACGTGGCGGTCCGGTTCCAAAGATGCTATGCGAGAAGAAGGACCTTCGTGATGTAACGGTCATGTGACCGCGACGTCATCGCAGGTCCTGCTCGCATAGCAACCCTGCAACCGGACGGCCGCGTGCAGCGCTGAGAGGTGAGTATATCATTATTTTTTATTTTAATTCTTTTTTTTTTACACAAATATGGTTCCCAGGGCCTGGAGGAGAGTCTCCTCTCCTCCACCCCGGGTATCATCCGCACATGATCCACTTACTTGCATTCCTATGTGTGCAGAATCGCCGCGATTCCGCACAAAGAAGTGACATGCTGTGGATTGTAAACCGCTGCGTTCCCGCGCGTTTTTTTCCGCAGCATGTGCACAGCGTTTTCGGTTTCCCATAGGTTTACATTGAACTGTAAACTCATGGGAAACTGCTGCAGAAACGCTGTGGATCTGCAGCTAAATCCGCAACGTGTGCACATACCCTTACCCTTTCCTGATTTTCTATTTATGCATTTTCAATTTTTACTCCCCTTCTTCCAAGAGCCATAACCTATTTTTCCATCCTCATACCTGGAGGAGCGCTGTTTTTTTTTCTGTGGGACATGTTATAATTTTGGATGACACCATTCATTTTACCATATAAATTACTGGAAATCAGGAAAAAAATTCCAGATGGGATAAAATGGTTAAAAAAATCTTAAGGTTGGGTTCACATTACATTAGGGCAGTCCGTTAACGCTGCCATTAATCTTTATTTTGGGCGCATCGCTAGCGCACACCCAAAATGGGCTTGCACTAGCGATGTGCCGTCATTGAGTGACAGACCCTGGGACGCAGGCTGCTCTATCTGCGCTAGCGCGATGGCATGTCGGCACTTGCGTTAACGCAGCCTGTTTAACGCTTGTGTTGAACGGGCTGCTGTTAACGAAATGTGAACCTAGCCTAACCCCTTAACATCCACAGATACACATTATTCCTCAGCACCGCTTTTTAACGGCGCTGTGAAATAAGTGTAAAGCGCCCCCCAGCATCGGAAAATCTCCGGTGTCTTGGACACCAGGGTAGCCGGGCCCACAGAGAACATGATTTGGGTCGGTGTTTCTGTCCCCAGTCACGTGATCCCTGATGTCACAAAAAAAAGTCCGATTTTCCATTCATTTCTCCTATGATATTATCTAGCATATCAGAGGAGAGAGAAATGGGGTCCCCCAAAACCCCCCTGTACCTCCGCAAGCGATCGGCACTCATAGCAAGTGAGCATTTCTGCTACAAACCCTGGCAAAAATTATGGAATCACCGGCCTTGGATTGTGTTCATTCAGTTGTTTAATTTTGTAGAAAAAAAGCAGATCACAGACATGGCACAAAACTAAAGTAATTTCAAATGGCAACTTTCTGGCTTTAAGAAACACTAAAAGAAATCAAGAACAAATGTGGTAGCCAGTAATGGTTATTTTTTTTTAACCAAGCATAGGGGAAAAATTATGGAATCACTCAATTCTGAGGAAAAAATTATGGAATCACCCTGTAAATTTTCATACCCAAAAATAACACCTGCATCAAATTAGATGTGCTCGTTAGTCTGCATCTAAAAAGGAGTGGTCACACTTTGGAGACCTGTTGCACCAAGTGGACTGACATGAATCATGGCTCCAACACGAGAGATGTCATTTGAAACAAAGGAGAGGATTATCAAACTCTTAAAAGAGGGTAAATCATCATGCAATGTTGCAAAAGATGTTTGTTGTTCACAGCTGTGTCTAAAATCTGGACCAAATACAAACAACATGAGAAGGTTGTTAAAGGCAAACATACCGGTAGACCAAGGAAGACATCAAAGAGTCAAGACCGGAAACTTAAAGCAATATGTCTCCAAAACAGGAAATGCACAACAAAGCAAATGAGAAACGACTGGGTGGAAACTGGGGTCAACATCTGTGACCGAACTGTAAGGCCATGTTCACACTTTGCGGTTTTTACCGCGGAACCGCGGCGATTTTGATGCTGCGGGTCCGCAGCAGTTTCCATAGCGTTTCCATTTACATGTAAACCCTATGGAAACCGCAAACCGCTGTGCACATGCTGCGGGAAAAACCGCGCAGAAACGCAGCGGTTTAAAACCTGCAGCATGTCACTTCTTTGTGCAGAATCGCTGCGATTCTGCACCCATAGGAATGCATTGAACCGCTTACTTCCCGCATGGGGCTGTGCCCACGTTGCGGGAAGTAAGCGGTTAATGTGCGGGTGGTACCCGGGGTGGAGGAGAGGAGACTCTCCTCCAGGCCCTGGGAACCATATTTTGGGTAAAAAAAAAGAATAAAAATAAAAAATCATGCTATACTCACCTCTCAGCGCTGCATGGTGCCGGCCGGTCAGAGTTGCTGTGCGAACAGGACCTGCGGTGACGTCGCGGTCACATGACCGTGATGACGCCCGGGTCACATGACCGTGACGTCACGAAGGTCCTTCTCGGCACAGCATCTTTGGAACCGGAGCGCCACGTGCAGCGCCGAGGAGATCCGGACATCGGAGGGTGAGTATAACCAATTTTTATTATTTTTAACATTACTATTGATGCTGCATATGCAGCATCAATAGTATAGGAGTAATCCCGCAGCGGAAACCGCGGAACAAACCGCGATAAATCTGCAGGGATAACCGCAGCGGTTTTGCCCTGCAGATTTATCAATTCCGCTGCGGGAGAACCCGCAGAGGGACGCCGCAAAGTGTGAACGTGGCCTAAGAAACCGCCTAAAGGAAATGGGATTTACATACAGAAAAGCTAAACGAAAACCATCATTAACACCTAAACAGAAAAAAACAAGGTTGCAATGGGCTAAGGAAAAGCAATCGTGGACTGTGGATGAAAGTCATATTCAGTGATGAATCGCGAATCTGCATTGGGCAAGGTGATGATGCTGGAAGTTTTGTTTGGTGCCGTTCCAATGAGATTTATAAAGATGACTTGCTGAAGAGAATATGCAAATTTCCACAGTCATTGATGATATGGGGCTGCATGTCAGGTAAAGGTACTGGGGAGATGACTGTCATTACATCTTCAATAAATGCACAAGTTTACGTTGATATTTTCGACACTTTTCTTATCCCATCAATTGAAAGGATGTTTGGGGATGATGAAATCATTTTTTAAGATGATAATGCATCCTGCCATAGAGCAAAAACTGTGCAAACATTCCTTGAAAAAAGACACATAAGGTCAATGTCATGGCCTGCAAATAGTCCGGATCTCAATCCAATTGAAAATCTTTGGTGGAAGCTGAAGAAAATGGTCCATGACAAGGCTCCAACCTGCAAAGCTGATCTGGCAACAGCAATCAGAGAAAGTTGGAGGCAGATTGATGAAGAGTACTGTTTGACACTCATTAAGTCCATGCGTCAGAGACTGCAAGCTGTTATTAGGCTATGTGCACACGTATCTGTGAGGGCTGTGGATTTTTCCGCAGCGGATTTGATAAATCCACAGGGCAAAAGCACTGCTTTTTACCTGCGGATTTACCGCAGATTTACCGCGGTTTTTGTGCGGATTCCACTGCGGTTTTACACCTGCAGTTTTCTATTATGGAGCAGGTGTAAAACCGCCGCGGATTCCGCACAAAGAATTGACATGCTGCGGAATGTAAACAGCTGCGTTTCCGTGCAGTTTTTTCCGCAGCATGTGCACTGTGGATTGCGTTTCCCATAGGTTTACATTGAACTGTAAACTCATGGGAAACTGCTGCGGACCCGCAGCTGCAGAAACGCTGCGGATCCGCAGCAAATTCCACAGTGTGTGCACATACCCTAAAAGCCAGAGGTAGTGCAGGTGTTTTTTTGTTTGTTTTTCATGATTTCATAATTTTTTCGTCAGAATTGAATGATTCCATAATTTTTTCCCCTGTGCTTGGTTAAAAAAAGTAACTATTTCTGACTACCACATTTTTTGTTCTTGATTTCTTTTAAAGGGAACCTGTCACCCCGTTTTTTGAAGATGAGCTAAAAATAGCGTTAAATAGGGGCAGAGCTGGGCGTTACATTAGTGTCTTTGTGTGCCTTTATAACCTACCTAAGCTGCCGAAATACTTTTGGAAAGTCGCCGTTTTCTGCTGTCACTCACGCTGGTCTGGTCCTATGGGCGTGGTGACAGCGCTGTTTCTCCCCCAGAATCCTGCTCATCATTACGTTGGTGGCGTAGTGGTGTGCGCATGTCCAAAGCGAAGATTCACTGCCCAGGAGATTCAAAACAGCGCGGTCTTCGCTATTCGCCGTTTACCGGTGGGCACGGCCATCTTTCCTGTGGCCGCGCGTGCGCAGATGGAGCGCTCTGCTGCCCGGGGCTTCAGGAAAATGGCCACGGGATTCCGCGCGTGCGCAGATGGAGATCGCGACGGCCATTTTC
This sequence comes from Ranitomeya variabilis, assembly GCF_051348905.1. Classification (NCBI taxonomy): domain Eukaryota; kingdom Metazoa; phylum Chordata; class Amphibia; order Anura; family Dendrobatidae; genus Ranitomeya; species Ranitomeya variabilis. The sequence continues at coordinate 631,925,287 of NC_135234.1, read as the reverse complement.
CTGAAGCCCCAGGCAGCAGAGCGCTCCATCTGCGCACGCGTGGCCACAGGAAAGATGGCCGCGCCCACCGGTAAACTGCGAATAGCGAAGACCGCGCTGTTTTGAATCTCCTGGGCAGTGGATCTTCGCTTTGGACATGCGCACACCACTACGCCACCAACGTAATGATGAGCAGGTTTCTGGGGTAGAAACAGCGCTGTCACCACACCCATATGACCAGACCAGCGTGAGTGACAGCAGAAAACGGCGACTTTACAAAGGTATTTCGGCAGCTTAGGTAGGTTATAAAGGCACACAAAAGACACTAATGTAACGCCCAGCTCTGCCCCTATTTAACGGTATTTTTAGCTCATCTTCAAAAAACGGGGTGACAGGTGCCCTTTAATGTTTCTTAAAGCCAGAAAGTTGACATTTGAAATGACTTTAGCTTTGTGCCATGTCTGTGATCTGCATTTTTTTCTACAAAATTAAACAACTTAATGAACATCCTCCAAGGTCAGTGATTCCATAATTTTTGCCAGGGGTTGTACATAGAGCAGGGCTCCCCGTTGGGAGTCGTGCCAAAAAAGGAACCCAATACATTCAGACTAATCCACCATTTGTCATATCCAAGGGGCAGGTCAGTAAACGACAACATCGACGCGGAACCAAGTACAGTACTATATACTGTACCTCCTTTGATGAGGCAATCAGGCAGATCAAGAAGTTTGGAAGGGGCACCCTAATGGCCAAAACAGACATTGAGGGGGTGTTCTGGTTACTACCTGTGCCTCCGAATAGTGTCCGCCTATTGGGCTGCTTCTGTGAAGGAGCATACTACATAGATCGCTGTTTGCCCATGGAGCTCCATATCCTGCTCACTATTTGAGGCGTTTAGTTGCTTCCTCGAATTGGTCGTCATAGACGTTTCTAACGGGGCACATATTATCAATTACCTCGAACGACTTCTTATGCCTGGGCCCAAAAGATTTGCCACAGTGTGAATACACGCGGTAGTCCACCTGTGAGAAGGAGAGAGCTGGAGGGAGAGCGGACACCCCAGAGCCGAGGGGTTAGATTGAGAAAGGAAGAAGGCGGTGTAGCTTGCTTCATGGGTGGGGTACTCTGCTGAGTAGCAGACACTGCTACTAGGCCCAAAGTATTGCCTGGACTAGATGCAGTTAAAAATTAGTAATTAGATAAACAGGCGGTGTAGCTTGCTTCATGGGTGGGGTACTCTGCTGAGAAGCAGAATCTACTACTAGGCCCAAAAGGATTTCCTGGGCTAGATGCAGTTAAAAATTAGTAATTAGATCTACAGGCGATGTAGCTTGCCTCATGGGTGGGGTACTCTGCTGAGTAGCAGACACTGCTACTAGGCCCAAAAGGATTTCCTGGGCTAGATACAGTTAAAAATTAGTAATTAGATCTACAGACGGTGTAGCTTGCTTCATGGGTGGGGTACTCTGCTGAGTAGCAGACATTGCTACTAGGCCCAAAAGTATTGCCTGGGCCAGATGCAGTTAAAAATTAGTAATTTGATAAACCGGCGTTGTAGCTTGCTTCATGAATGGGCTACTCTGCTGACTAGCAGACACTGAAGCTTTGGAGCAGACCTCTGAATCCCAGGCCATAGTATGAGTAAACAGCTCTGCAGACTTAACCATCTGTGTTACCCAAGCCATAGTGTATGTAGTTTCTAAAGGTTAAAAGGGGGGGGAGCGACACCACCCGCCTGGAATTGACGATGCCAACGTCATGTAAAACACAGCAAGGGGACTCCAAAAAGAGTCTCCATTTTTTCCCAAAATTGGGCCACAGACACCACTTAAGTGGCATCAATTTTCCCAGAGTTTCTTAAAATGGTTGGTGAGGTAATTTTCAAAAATCATCAAGCTTCTCCTGCTGTCACCATAGTTACCCAGTGCCCAGTCACCGACATGTAACACCCCTGTCCATGTCTACTCGTCCAAGTGTCTGTGGTGAAATGCACCCTGTCACACACAGAATTTCTCAAGGAAGCGGTGATGTGTGCGACATGCTGATGTAGCGCAGGCACAGCTTTCTTTGAGAAGTAGTGGCAACTGGGCATCTGGTACTGGGGCACTGTGACGGACATAAGGTCTCGAAAATCCTCTGTGTCCACCAGGCGGAAAGGCAGCATTTCTGTAGCCAACAGCTTGCAGATGGTGAAATTCAACCTCTTAGCTTTGTCATGGCTAGGAGGAAATGTTCTTTTACTTGTCCACATCTGAAGGACCGAGGGCTGGCTGTCGTGCTTAGACGGGGTTGAGTAGGGTGTCCCCGGCAAACTGCTGGTCTGTGAGGAAGGTGCAAATGTACTGACGACCTGCCAATCACACTGGCTGTTGTGGGTAAAGAGGTGGAAGGTCTGCGTTCAAAACCATGTGCGACTGCTGTACCCACAGTCACAGAGGATGAAGAGGCCGCGGATGCACTTGATGGGGCACACGGTGGTTGACCCGGCCCACTAGGCCGCATTGTAGCACAGTGAGCTTCCCACTGCAACTTATGCCTCATATCCATGTGACGGTTCATGCATGAAGTACTCAAACTCTTCATTTTTTGGCGTCTATTGAGATTTTGGTGACAAATCTTACAGACAACATGAGTTGGGTCATACTTTGCGATCTCAAAAAATGCCCAGGCTATGCAAGGCTTAGAGCCCATGCGACCTGAAGAGCCACCACGACTTGTGCTCAGAGGTACAGTTGTGGTTGAGGATGCAGTTGTTGACTTGCTTCCAGTACTCCGTCTCTGTCCAGGAAGGCGCAACCTAACATCGTCGTCACTAGCATCCTCCTCCACCTCCTCTGCTGACCTCATGGACTGGCGGACTGACAGTAAGTGGGGTCTCCAACCTCGTCATCATCACCCTTTGTGTTCTCACAGCCGTCGTCCTCAGAGCCAACCTCTTCCTACCCTGACCGGCAAGTCAAGTTTTCGTACCAATCAGGTATCTCAGTCTCATCATCATCCTCATTGTCTCCACCAACAGGAGTTACAGTTTGGGAACGAGGGTCTACATTATGCTCAGAACCTTCTTCACCTGGGCCTGGATCCGACTTACAAAGATTCTGGGCATCAGTGCAGATTATTTCCTTGTCTGGATTCACAGAAGCTCTGGAGCAGACCTCTGATTCCCAGGCTATAGTATGAGTAAACAGCTCTGCAGACTCAACCATCTGTGTTACCCCATACTCAGACGGGCGGCTGGAGACTTGGGAGCTGTGAGGAAGCAAATGCTCTTGGGGTGACACCTCTGAGGACTGGAGTATTTGTGATGTTGAAGTTGAGGTGGAGGAGAGCACACTTGAAGGAGCACTTGATATCCGTTCAAGCACCTGCTCTTTTTGTGCCTCATCTGGAATTTGTAGCGATGCTCGTAGCGATGCTCGTAAGAAAGGGATCATATCAGATTGTCCACGAAAAGAAGTAGACATCTTACTTCGGCTGTAAGATGGTCTTCTGCAGATGTTACTGTTGCTTTACCACCTACCTCACGGACACAAACTTTTTTCCCTTTCCACCACGCCTATTCCCCTTTCCGCCAGCAGCAGGCCTTTTGCCACTCAATTTGGTGCTTAACTAATTGGCAACTCTGTAGTTGTTGGCACAAAAAACGATGGATGGAAACCGAGAAGAGCTGAGTGGCCAAACTGTGGTACTAGCCCAAAAAGATTTGCTGGGTTAGATGTAGTAAAAAATTATTAGATACACAGGCGGTGTAGCTAGCTTCAAAGGCGGGCTATTCCGCTGACGTGCAGACACTGCTACTAGGCCCAAAACGATTTACTGAGTTAGATGCAGTAAAAAATTATTAGATACACAGGCGATGTAGCTAGCTTCACAGGCGGGCTACTCTGCTGATGTGCAGACACTGCTACTAAGCCCAAAACGATTTACTGGGTTAGATGCAGTAAAAAAATATTAGATACACAGGCGGTGTAGATCGCTTCACAGGCGGGCTACTCCGCTGACGTGCAGACACTGCTACTAGTCCCAAAAGGATTTACTGGGTGAGGTGCAGTAACAAATTATTAGATACACAGTCGATGTAGATAGCTTCACAGGCAGGCTACTCCACTGACATGCAGACACTGCTTCTAAACCCAAAACGATTTACTGGGTTAGATGCAGTAAAAAATTATTAGATATACAGGCGGTGTAGCTAGCTTCACAGGCAGGCTACTCCGTTGACTTGCAGACACTGTTATTAAGCCTAAAACGATTTATTGGGTTAGATGCAGTAAAAAATTATTAGATACACAGGCGGTGTAGCTAGCTTCACAGGCAGGCTACTCCGCTGACGTGCAAACACTGCTACTAGGCCCAAAAGGATTTACTGGGTGAGGTGCAGTAAAAAATTATTAGATACACAGGTGATGTAGATAGCTTCACAGGCAGGCTACTCAGATGACTACCAGACAATGCTACTAGCCCAAGACAAACACTTGCACAGCACTGGCACAGACCTGCCAGGCAAAAAGTGCTATGAACTGCTGTAGCCTACCCTGAAAAGGGTTGATATTACAACTAGTCCCGACTCCCTAAACCTATCTCTATCTAACTGCAAATTCGCTCGCAATTCACACTCTTATACTGTATAGCGCCCACAGCAGCAGCGGTGCCGTCTAACACTAAGCTGCAGCAGTGAGAAAATGGTGGCAGCGGGGCAAATGGCTGGTTCTTATAGGGCAAGGACATGTGACATACACAGCCAATGACACATGCCCTTGCTTGTGTGCATCACATGTACTTTGCTGTGTGTGTGTCCACTGCTGAGAGACTGCACCGCCCCACTGTAAGGCTAGGTTCACATTGCGTTAATGCGTCTCCGTTACATGGCGCAATTGTTGCAATTAACGCTATGTAACGGGTCCGTTAGCGCACCCATTGACCGCAATGTGCTAACGGGTCGCTAACGCATCGCTGACGCATTACATTTTTGGCATGCGCTAGCGATGTCCCGTTATTTTCGGACGGACCTCGAACGCTGCTTGCTTGCAATATTGCCTTGCGCAGGCGTGTACTCCGGAGGACAGAGAATGAACTTCGATCCAATATTGCGGCCAGCATGCAGCCAGTGGGTAAGGAAAGGGTGAATCAAACACCCGACAACCCCGCCCATATGACCCAAAACCGGTCCCGCCAAATTCAGGTGACAGGTTCCCTTTAACCCCTTACTGACCTCGGACGGGATAGTACGTCCGAGGTCAGCTCCCCTGCTTTGATGCAGGGCTCCGCGGTGAGCCCGCATCAAAGCCAGGACATGTCAGCTGTTTTGAACAGCTGACATGTGCCCGCAATAGGCGCGGGCAGAATCGCGATCTGCCCGCGCCTATTAACTAGTTAAATGCCGCTGTCAAACGCAGACAGCGGCATTTAACTACCGCATCCGGCCGGGCGGCCGGAAATGACATCACATGATCGGAGGTCAGCGATGCTTTAGAATGGTAACCATAGAGGTCCTTGAGACCTCTATGGTTACTGATCTCTGGCAGCTGTGAGCGCCACCCTGTGGTCGGCGCTCACAGCACACCTGATTTTCTGCTACATAGCAGCGATCTGATGATCGCTGTTATGTAGCAGAGCCGATCGCGCTGTGCCTGCTTCTAGCTTCCCATGGAGGCTATTGAAGCATGGCAAAAGTTTAAAAAAAATGTGAAAAAAATAAAAAAAATATAAGTTTAAATCACCCCCCTTTTGCCCCAATCAAAATAAATCAATAAAAAAAAATCAAACCTACACATATTTGGTATCGCCGCGTTCAGAATCGCCCAATCTATCAATAAAAAAAAAGCATTAACCTGATCGCTAAATGGCGTAACGAGAAAAAAATTAGAAACGCCAGAACTACGTTTTTTTGGTCGCCGCGACATTGCATTAAAATGCAATAACAGGCGATCAAAAGAACGTATCTGCACCAAAATGGTATCTTTGCAAACGCCAGCTCGGCACACAAAAAATAAGCCCTCACCTGACCCCAGATCACGAAAAATGGAGACGCTACGAGTATCGGAAAATGGCGCTTTTTTTTTTTTGCAAAGTTTGGAATATTTTTTCACCACTTAGGTGAAAAATAACCTAGTCATGTTAGGTGTCTATGAACTCGTACTGACCTGGAGAATCATAATGGCAGGTCAGTTTTAGCATTTAGTGAACCTAGCAAGAAAAGCCAAACAAAAAACAAGAGTGGGACTGCACTTTTTTTGCAATTTCACCGCACTTGGAATTTTTTTCCCGTTTTCTAGTACATGACATGGTAAAACCAATGATGTCGTTCAAAAGTACAACTCGTCCCGCAAAAAATAAGCCCTCACATGGCCAAATTGACAGAAAAATAAAAAAGTTATGGCTGTGGGAAGGAGGGGAGTGAAAAACGAACACGGAAAAACGGAAAATCCCAAGGTCATGAAGGGGTTAAGATCAAAGAAGCCATCATGATAGCCTCCAGAAAGAAGGGGACTCTTCAGTTCTAGGGTAATCAAATTCTACTCTCAGATCTATCCAGACACACCTTAGTTTTACGCAGAGCCTTGAAACCCTTACTAACGGTACTTAAAGAGAAAGACATTCCCTATAGATGGGGGTTCCCCTTTCAATTAATAGCTTTCAAAGGGGGCAAAAGTGCTTCTCTTCGTCGGATTCGGGACCTGGCTAATTTTCTAGGAACATTGGAGCTTGCACAGGTTGACCTTCTGGAGTGGCCATTGATTCCAGCACTTCCGGATGCTCCTCTGAGGTGGCTCAGAATTCCTCATTCCAAGAAACGGAACAATAGAGGAGGTCCTTCTGATCCACCATGAAGTCTTCTCTACTTTTTTCCTCCTCTCTCATACTCATAATCCTCACTGGGTCATAAATGACCATTAGAGGAGATAATCCTGGCTCGTTGACTTCAACTTAATTGATTAGCCTTTATTGATTATTACCTTGTTATACATAGATGTTCTGCAATAGTTAAGAAGGTCCTGTTTATATCTTTCATTGATTAGTCGGATCCCCCGGTTGGACTGATGGGTCATTATAGCGATTACCTCAATACATATTCTTTTTGGACCCTCTCCGGGTTATGACTTTAATATAGATCAGAGTAGTGGGAACAAAATGGGTTAAGTTTGTTTAGTGTATTGACATGCATATGTCAATACCATTTTATGTTCTTACATATATGTTATGCTTTGTTTTAATAAGAGAATCCATTCTCTTAGCTTGGATAAGCTTAGGAGTGTTTGCCTATGTTCCTGGGACCTTCCATTATTGGGGGGGTTTGGGGGGTCGTGGCCCTTGCTCGGCTTCCTTCCTCCTTACAAGGTGCATTGGTAGTTTGTTGCCTATATAGCACCTATGCAACGAATAACTTGGAGCACTTGCTCTAATAGAATTTTTTTATATGTTTTTTACTTTCCACCTTTCTTTCCCCTCTTCACTCTCTTCCCTGCTTCCTTTCCATTCTCTCCCCATCCTACCCAACTGTCTTATGGCCCAGCACACCTCTCCTTCGAACGGATATATGGGGACACGAGAAGTCGAAAATTATCTAGATGATGGATAAGATTAAATTCTGCTCCTTTAATGTAAAGGGGCTAAATATCCCGGAAAAAAGACAGATTATTTTTTCAAGCCATAAACAGCGAGTCTCGGTGTTAATGCTTCAAGAGACACATTTCAAAACTGGGGCAATACCACAGTGCATCTCGAAACATTTTCCTTAGTGGTATCACAGCTCAAACCCATATTCCAAATTCAAAGGGGTTTCAATAGCTTTTCACAAATCTTTTGTGCCAGAGATCCTGGACTCTTTGGTCAATAAAGATGGTAGATACATTTTTCTGCGCATTACATGGGCAACATATAAATTTGTAATAGCTAATGTAATATGCAAATTGCCTCTTCTGAGAAAAAGAGGACTTAAACTCTATAGCGCCACCTGTTGGATGTAGCGATCCTACAAGTCACAATCAACCCTTTAACGAGTCGTGCAATATGACTTAGGATAAAAGCCAAATCAGTATCTCAATTCGCAGACACGGTGTTTCGGGCTGTTGGCCCTCGTCAGTGCGAAGCATAAGAACTGATTTGGCTAGGTGAGAGGCTCTGGACTGGGGTATAAGGGGTATCGTTTCTCCTTATGGAGAGTGACATACCAGCTCTGGCTTGTCAAGGTAAGGAGGCTTATTCGCCGTGCAATGCTCCTCTGAGAAATATAATATGCAAATTGCCTCTTCTGAGAAAAAGAGGACTTAAATTCTATAGCGCCACCTGTTGGAAGTAGCGATCCTACAAGTCACAATCAACCCTTTAACGAGTCGTGCAATATGACTTAGGATAAAAGCCAAATCAGTATCTCAATTCGCAGAAACGGTGTTTCGGGCTGTTGGCCCTCGTCAGTGCGAAGCATGAGAACTGATTTGGCTAGGTGAGAGGCTCTGGACTGGGGTCTAAAGGCCCCGTCTCACATAGCGAGATCGCTAGCGAGATCGCTGCTGAGTCACAAGTTTTGTGACGCAACAGCGACCTCAGTAGCGATCTCGCTATGTTTGACACGTACCAGCGACCAGGCCCCTGCTGTGAGATCGCTGGTCGTGTCGGAATGGCCTGGACCTTTTTTTGGTCGTTGAGGTCCCGCTGACATCGCTGAATCGGTGTGTGTGACACGGATTCAGCGATGTCTTCACTGGTAACCAGGGTAAACATCGGGTTACTAAGCGCAGGGCCGCGCTTAGTAACCCGATGTTTACCGTGGTTACCAGCGTAAAAGTAAAAAAAATCAAACCGTACATACTCACATTCCGGTGTCCTTCAGGTCCCTTGCCGTCTGCTTCCCGCTCTGACTGACTGCCGGCCGGAAAGTAAGAGCAGATCACAGCGGTGACGTCACCGCTGTGATCTGCTTTCACTTTACGGCGGCACTCAGTCAGAGCGGGAAGCAGACTGTGAGGGACCTGGCGGACACCGAAATGTGAATATGTACGTTTTTTTTTTTTTTACTTTTATGCTGGTAACCAGGGTAAACATCGGGTTACTAAGCGCGGCCCTGCGCTTAGTAACCCGATGTTTACCCTGGTTACCCGGGGACCTCGGCATCGTTGGTCGCTGGAGAGCGGTCTGTGTGACAGCTCCCCAGCGACCACACAGCGACAAAACAGCGACGCTGCAGCGATCAGCATCGTTGTCTGTATCGCTGCAGCGTCGCTGTGTGTGACGGGGCCTTAAGGGGTATCGTTTCTCCTTATGGAGAGTGACATACCATCTCTGGCTTGTCAAGCCATAGCTGATGTGTATTTCCTAAATCAGAGTTTACAGAAGTTTGGAGCAGAATGTAAAAGACACCTTGGTGAGTTTGCTGGCTCCTCTCCTGTGATACTTGGGGGCGATTTCAATAATCCAATGAATCCCGCAGTGGACATTTCTTCCGGAAAGTCCTCGTACCCTCCATCTTCTGTTAACCAGATAAGATCACAAATGTGTAACTTGAGACTGGTGGATGTCTGGAGGGTTCTTCACCCTGACACTAGAGACTATAGCTTTTTCTCAAAAATCCACAATATTTATAGTAGAATAGATTACTTTTTTGTTTCACATAAGTTACTTGACTTGCCGGTGGAGGCGGACGTGGGGTCTATACTCTGGTCAGACCATGCGCCTATATACTTCTCAATTTTACTTCATCCTGTTGTGAAACACCACGTCTCCCTCTATAAAATGGGAAGCATTGAAAAGTGTGGTGAGAGGAGTACTCATCTCACACGGGGCACGGCTGAAGAAAGATAGAATTGCGGAGTTAGTCAGATTAACAGATCACATTCACAAATTAGAAAACAAGCATAAACGAGATCTTATGGCCACTACACACTCACAGCTCTCTCCGGCTAGACAAAAACTGCTCACTATACTAGATCATAAATCTAGACACCTCAGGGAAAGACTTAGGAGTCGCTTTTACCAACTTGGTAATAAAAGCGGTAAACTTTTGGCAAGAGCTCTTAACCAGCGTAATCCAAATACTTACATACCCTTCATCAAAAATAAAACCAGGAAGAAAGTATACAATTTCTCTCCAGCTTTAGTGACTATTACAAATCTTTATATAACATAGCGGGACATTATATGGATGCACCACCACAGTCACTTCGTAACAAAATTAAATCATACTTACAACAAAGTAAAATACCCTCAATACCAGAAGATAAATTACTGGACTTAGAAAAAGACTTTTCAGTGGAAGAGATTTCCACAACCATTAGGGTATGTGCACACGTCCGGATTTCTTGCAGAAATTTCCTGAAGAAAACCGTAAATTTTCTGCAAGAAATCCGCATTTTTTTTTGCGTTTTTTTTCGCGTTTTTTTAGCATTCTGCAAGCGTAATTAGCTTGCAGAATGCTAAAGTTTTCCTAGCGATCTGTAGCATCGCTTGGAAAACTGACTGACAGGTTGGTCACACTTGTCAAACATAGTGTTTGACAAGTGTGACCAACTTGTTACTATAGATGCTGCTTATGCAGCATCTATAGTAAAAGATAGAATGTTTAAAAATAATTAAAAAAATAAAAAATGGTTATACTCACCCAGACGATCTCCTCAGCGGCGTCCGTTCCTATAGATGCGGTGTGGTTCAGGACCTGTGATGACGTCGCGGCTTGTGATTGGTCGCGTGTGTCACATGAGCGGTCACGTGACCAATCACAAGACAGTGACGTCATCACAGGTCCTGAACCACACCATCTATAGGAACCGAAGAGAGAGCATGCACCGGAGAGGCGGGAACACTTCGGGCGCCATCAGAGGGTGAGTATAGGACTATTTTTTATTTTAATTCTTTTTTTTTTACCAATTATATGGTGCCCAGTCCGTGGAGGAGAATCTCCTCTCCTCCACCCTGGGTACCAACCGCACATAATCTGCTTACTTCCCGCATGGTGTGCACAGCCCCGTGCGGGAAGTAAGCAGATCAATGCATTCCTAGGTGTGCGGAATCCCCGCAATTCCGCATTTTTAATGAACATGTTGCTTTTTTTTCCGCGATGAGATTTTTTCGCGGAAAAAATCGCAACATTTGCACAAAAAATGCGGAATACCCTGTAAATAATAGGAGACATATGTAAGCGTTTTTTTCGCGTTTTTATCACGTTTTTATAGCGAAAAAACGCAAACAAACGCGGAAAAAAACGCGAAAAATCCTGAACGTGTGCACATGGCTTTAGTGCTCTTAAACAGGGGAAAAGCCCTGGTCCTGATGGATATTCAGCAGGCTTTTACAAGAGATTTAACGCAATATTAAAGGGAACCTGTCACCCCATTTTTTGAAGATGAGCTAAAAATAGCGTTAAATAGGGGCAGAGCTGGGCGTTACATTAGTGTCTTTTGTGTGCCTTTATTACCCACCTATGCTGCTGAAATACCTTTGTAAAGTCGCCGTTTTCTGCTGTCACTCACGCTGGTCTGGTCCTATGGGCGTGGTGACAGTGCTGTTTCTCCCCCAGATCAGGCTCATCATTCCGTTGGTGGCGTAGTGGTGTGCGCATGTCCAGCAGAGAATATCCACTGCCCAGGAGATGCAAAAGAGCGCGATCTGCGCTATTCAGCCGTTTACCGGTGGGCGCGGCCATCTTTCCAGTGGCCGCGCGTGCGCAGATGGAGCGCTCTGCTGCCCGGGGCTTCAGGAAAATGGCCGCGGGATTCCAGACCAGCGTGAGTGACTGCAGAAAACGGCGACTTTACAAAGGTATTTCAGCAGCATAGGTGGGTAATAAAGGCACACAAAAGACACTAATGTAAAGCCCAGCTCTGCCCCTATTTAACGCTTTTTTTAGCTCATCTTCAAAAAACGGGGTGACAGGTTCCCTTTAAGTCCAATATTTCTAACGGTCTGTAATTTTGTTTCATTGGGAGGATCTTTTCCTCCACAGGCGCTAACCGCTCATATCACGGTACTCCCCAAACCTGGTAAAGACCCTTCTACATGCAGTAATTATCGCCCAATATCTTTGATAAACCTAGACATCAAAATATATGCAAAAATGTTAGCAAACAGATTATGTCCCCTCCTACCAAAAATGATCAATCAAGACCAAGTTGGCTTCATTCCTGGCCGGGAAGCGAGAGACAACACTATTAGAACTATCTCACTAATAGAGCGGGACAGGAGGGGGATCCCCTATGTATCATGTCAATCGATGCTGAAAAAGCTTTCAACCGGGTACACTGGGAGTTCATCCTTCAGACTCTGGAGGGAATCGGTCTGAGGGAGAACATGTTGCATAGGATTACCTCCTTGTACACTTCCCCCAGTGCCCAAGTCAAGTTCAAAGGCGCACTCTCGGGCATATTCCCTGTAAGAAGCGGTACAAGACAGGGGTGCCCACTTTTCCCCCTTTTGTATATATTAACGATGGAGCATCTGGCCACCGCAATACGGAGTAACCCTTCAATCAAGGGAATAAAATTACGTTCAGAGGAACATAAACTAGCCCTCTTTGCAGATGACCTTCTCTTATACATCACTTCTCCGACTACGAGTCTACCTAACATTATTTCGGAATTACACAAATTTGGCCTCCTAAGTAATTTTAAAATGAACTCCCACAAATCAGAAATTCTAAATATATCAGTACAACTACCCTTGGTGGATAAATTGAGAATAGCCTTCCCATTTAAATGTCGTTTTGATTCTCTCACTTATCTAAGTATTACAATTTTAGCTAAAACATCTCAACTATACGATGCAAACTTTAAAATAGCCCTACAAAAAGCCGAATCTGACAGAGAGGTGGCATAAACTCCAGTTGTCGTGGTTAGGTAGGATCAATGTAATTAAAATGGACCTCTTACCACGTCTCCTATATTACTTTCAAACAATACCTCTATACTTGCCAGCTTCCTTCTTCTCTCATCTCAAACAAGCGATCACCCGATTTGTCTGGTTTCGCAACCGAGCACGCATCTCGTATCTATTATTAAGTAGATCCAAACAAGCAGGTGGTCTGGGCCTCTCAAATTTCACGATCTATAGCTATGCTTCAATAGGAACATGTATCCTAGACTTCTACCATGGCAGAAACAACAAGAAATGGGTTAACCTGGAAAACAATCTTATAGGTTGTGATCCCTCAGATAGTCCTTTGGTCCTTGAAAAAAGAGGAAAGGAAAAATACACCTTTACCTTTTCTAGCTAGAAACTTGGTATCCTTTGCCAAAAATAGAAACAAGGGCCTCCAGATCACAACATTCCCAGGACCACTAATCCCAATATACGACAATCCAACTTTCCCTGTAGGGTCAAACAGAGAGATGTACTTGGGTAGGTGTAGAAGCACAAAACCTATTATTCACGACTATTTAAAACAAATGGGAATGAAATCTTTACAAGAAATATACCAGGGTAAGGAGCCTCCACCAGGCTCATGGTTCTTCTATGAACAATTGAAAAGCTTCATACATACATTGGCAAAACAAAACAACATTAGTAGGCAATTAACTCCCTTTGAAACACTTTGTATATCAATAAACCCACCGGACAACACTGTCTCATTATTATACAGAATTTTTCAGGAAGGGAGGACTCCCCATCAGGACTTTCCAACATTCTTTTCAAAATGGGAAATTGATCTGGGGAAACCCCTATCATCTGAGGATAGAACAAAGATTCTCTTATTCACATTTAGGTCGACATTATGTGCGGTGTCACAGGAGAGGAGCTATAAGATTTTCTCAAGGTGGTATAGGTGCCCCTCCATGGTACATACTGTGTTTCCAACAACCCCTGATACTTGTTGGAGGTGCCTAAAAGAGAAAGGCTCCTATGTGGACATCTGGTGGGACTGTCCCTCCATAAAAAATCTATGGCGAGCTGTATTCGAACTTCATAATAAGTTATCAATCTTACAGATCCAACCCACAGTAGGCTTAGCCTTGTTATCCTTATGTGACTTATCAATATCTCGGTTCAAGAAGGGCCTGCTCAGACACTTCCTTACTGCTGTTAGGAATTTAATTCCTCAATTCTGGAAGCAAGAGAAATTCCCTTCCCGCTCTGAATTTGTGGTAGAACTAAATGACATTTACAGAATAGAACAACTGATAAGTCAGACTACAGGAAATCCTGATTCAACATATAATACATGAGTTCCCTGGATTGTATTTAGGGAGACACCTGAATTAGATCTTTGGCTCTCCAGAACCTAGACCACCCATTATCTCTTTATCTTCCCATATATTCATCTATACTTCAATGATTAATAACATATTCCTTAGTGATGACAATATATCCCCGGATCGCTTCATTTGTCGGTAGCCGAGATGATGGAGAGATTTGACAGTTATAACCCCATATATTCCATTCCTCTACCCAACCCTCTTCTCCTTTTCTTCTTCCCCCCACCTTTGTTTGTCCTCTTACCTATCTAGACTCAATCTCTTTATTTCTTTTGAATAAGTATTACAACATCAACGGATGGTGTTATTAAATATTTTATTGATTCTTGATTGTTAATCATTCACAATATCATTAGGTACCGTGATATTATACGATAGAGTACAAATCTGTGTAAACATGTGAAGTTGTTGAATTATAGATTCCTGAACAGTTTATAAGCAATTTCAAACAACTTTGTTGATATAATTGACTGTATTCTTGCAAGTTATGTTCAATAAACTTGATTTATACAAAAACGTCAGATCCACCTGCAAAAAATAAGCCCTCACCCAACCCGAGAAGACAAAAAATGGAGATGCTATGGTTCTTGGAAAATGGCAACTTTTTTTTTATAAACTTTGGATTTTGTTTTCATCACTTAAATATAAAAGAACCAAGAACTCGTAATGATAGAGACTCATAGTACAAGGGAAGCAAAAAATGGAAACTCAACAACGGAAATACCCCTGGTCCTTACACCTTAACGACCAGAGGTATTTATGATTTTGCATTTTTATTTTTTGCTCCTTTTCTTCCCAGAGCCATAACTTTTTTATTTTTTGAACGACACCATTGGTTTTAACATATCGTGTACTGGAAAATGGGAAAAAAATTCAAAGTGCTGTGAAATTGCAAAAGAAAAGTGCAATTCCACAGTTGTTTTTTGTTTTGCTTTTTTACTATGTTCACTAAAACTGACCTGCCGTTATGATTCCCCAGGTCATTACTAGTTCATAGACACCAAACATGCATAGTTTATTTTTTATTTAAGTGGTGAAAAAAAATCCAAACTATGTTAAAAAAAAAATACTCCATTTTATTATACCAGTTAGCGTCTCCATTTTGGGTTGGGTGAGGGCTTATTTTTTGGGTGCCGAGCTGACGTTTTTAGTTATACCATTTTGGTGCAGATACGATCTTTTCATCGCCAGTTATTGCATTTTAATGCAATGTCGTGGCAACCAAAAAAAACCATAATTCTGGCGTTTTGACTCTTTTTCTCACTACGTCGTTTAGCGATCAGGTTAATCCTTTTTTAATATTGATAGATCGGGCGATTCTGAACCTGGTGATACCAAATATGTGTATGTTTGATTTTTTTATTGTTTTATTTTGAATGGGGTGAAAGGGGGGTGATTTGAACTTTTAGATATTTTTATATATATTTTTAAAAACATTTTTTTTTTCTTTTTTAACTTTTGGCATGCTTCACACTGAGCGTCGCCGCGATCGAGTGTGGGTGTCAGCTCTATGTGAGAGCTGACACCCTGTAGTGATGCCCACGATTGGTGCTAGCACTGATTGCAGGCGTTTAACACCTGTGATGCTGCGGTCAATAGTGACAGTGACATTGTGGGACATCGCAGAGGGAATGAACTCCCTATGTGCTCCCATCGGCACAATGCGTTACTATCCTGTTGTGTCGATGGTCTCTATGGTGACCTCGGGTCCCAAGATGGCCACGGGGTCA
Source organism: Ranitomeya variabilis (assembly GCF_051348905.1). Classification (NCBI taxonomy): domain Eukaryota; kingdom Metazoa; phylum Chordata; class Amphibia; order Anura; family Dendrobatidae; genus Ranitomeya; species Ranitomeya variabilis. The sequence continues at coordinate 631,909,398 of NC_135234.1, read as the reverse complement.
CCGAGGGACCGTGGCCTGTCAGCTCATGCTTGCCTCCTCCCTGTATGTCAAGACTGCTTTATTGCTCTGCAGTGCAGAAGCATTGCATAGTATTAGATCAGCGATCTGTCATAAAGTTGATGTCCCATCCTAAAAAAATTTTAAAAAGTTAATAAAAATTGTAAAAAAATTTTTAAAAAAATCACAAAATAAGGAAAAAAATATATATACCGTATATACTCGTGTACAAGCCGAGATTTTTGGCACATTTTTTTTGTGCTGAAAACGCCCCCTCGGCTTATTCACGAGTCACTGTCCAGAAAGCCAGCGGGGGAGGGGAGCAGTGGCAGGAGCCTGTGGCTGTGACATCATACTCACCCTCCTCGCACCGTCGCTGAACGTCCCTGCATCTCCGTTGTCCCGCTGCTGCAGTGCTTCCTGTGCTGAGCTGTCACATGGTACCGCTCATTAAGGTAATGAACATACACGCGTCTCCACTCCCATAGGCGTGGAGCGCATATTCATTACCTTAATGAGCGGTACCACGTGACTGCTCAGCACAGGAAGCGCTGCCGCATCGGGACAACGGAGATGCAGGGACGTGCAGCGACAGCGCGAGGAGGGTGAGCATGACAGGGGAGGATGGGGGAGCCGAGCCGAGACATGCATACAAGATGGGACGGGGGAGTCCAGCCATGCATACAAAGATGGGACTGGGGGAGCCCAGCCATTCATACATGGAGGGGACCGGGGGAGCCATGCATACAACAGGGGGAGCCACACAGAGCAGGACAGGATGGGGGGAGCCACACAGAGCAGGACAGGACTTGAGGAGCCACACATAGCAGGACCGGGATGAGGGGACAATACATACCCGGCTTATACTCGAGTCAATAAGCTTGCCCAGTTTTCCGTGGCAAAATTAGGTGCCTCGGCTCATACTCTGGTCGGCTTATACTCGAGTATATACGGTATATATAAATTCAATAAATACTGTACATTTATTTCTGTAAAAAAAAGTACACATACTTGCTATCACCACGTCCGGAACCACCTGACCTATAAAACTGTCCCAATAGTTAATCCATTGAGTGAAAACTGTAAAAACAAACAAGGCAAAAAACTATGCTTTATCATCATACCGCCAAACAAAAAGTGTCATAAAACGCGATCAAAAAGACCGATCTGCAGAAAAATGGTGCTGCTGAAAACTTTATCTTGTCCCACAAAAAAAACAAGTAGCCAAACAGCTACGTCAGCGGAAAAATAAAAAAATTATGGCTCTCAGAGTAAAGTGATGCAAAAATAATTACTTTTTCCATAAAATAGTTTTTATTGTGTAAAAGTGCCAAAACCGAAAAAAAATATAAATTATTTATTGCTGTAATCGTACTGACCCAAAGAAAAAAGCTGCTTTATTAATTTACTACACGTGAGTCAGCATTAAAAAAAAAATCCTGAATTACTGTTTTTTGTTCGTTCTGCTTCCCAAAAAAGCTGAATATTAAGCGATCAAAAAATGTGCCCAAAAATGGTACCTATGAAAACATCAACTTGTCCCGCAAAAAACGTGGTCAGCCAGAAATATAGGAAAATTATAGCTCTCAAAATATGGCAATGCAAAAAATAGTTTTTTGGTTTTTTTAAAAGCAACTTTTAGTGTGTGACCGCAGCTAAAGAGAAAAAAAAAAAAACAATATAAATCTGGTATCGCTGCAATCACACAGTCCCGAAGAATAAAGTAGTCTAATCACATGTACCGCACAAGGAACGACATAAAAAAATAAATAAAACCAATTCTTCAATTGCTGTTGATTTGTTCATTTTGCCTCCCAAAGATGGCAGTAAGGCTTCGGGGCATATTTACTCTGCACTGAGTGCTTTCACCAAGGTTTCCATGTACTGTAAATCTCTGAAAAATGTGATTCAGACAACTCCCGGCAGAAGATTCCCTATAATGTAGAAGATGGAGGCACTGTGGATGACATCTGGCCACCTGTGATCCGGCAATGTCCGTCTTTTTAGGCGTGTATAAAAGCTCAATCGATCACAGGTTTGTGCTCCTCTGAAAAGAAGGACATCACTGAACAGAGGCTAGACGGAGTCCAAAGTAACTCTACTGCCCCAATTTAGTGAATGGGTCCCTCGGGGGTTTCATCTGAATCATGTCACTTGGAGATTTAGATGCAAACCCCGATGTAAGTGCTCAGCGTAGCCGGATAAATGTGATCCCAAATGTTATGTAAAATGTTTCCTACAAAACCTTCAAATCAATCCACAAAAAATGCAAGTTTCCACTCACGTCCGACATCTATTAACAGAAATATAGGGAACTTCTAGTAGTACAAAAGCTCTGGAAAAGTGCTATATCTCCTCGCCCCCAAAAAGAAATTCAGCAAATTCTGTGCTCCCAAATCCAATTGCCCCCTTCCCTTCTGAACCCCACAATTTGCCTAAACCATGTTTAGCATCCATGTTTGGCATTGCTATAGCGATGACAGCCCAACTAATTTACGGGCGCGTGTCTACTGTCTACAGAAGCATGAGCTGGGCACTACCACGTACTGGTGACTGCAACGTATTGGGGACTACAATGTACGGGCACCACAATGGCAGTTTGCAATTTTCACTCAGCACCATCCAGTGCTGTTTGTTTCTGGAAAACACCCATGGAGTCAAAATCGTCACTATACTTGTAGATAAATTCCCAAAGAAGTATAATTTCCAAAATTTGGTCACTTGAGGGGGATTCTGTTCTTCTAGCACTTAGGGGCTCTGTATGGAGTCAGCAAAATATCCTGGCAAATTCTGCTCTCCAGGAGGAAAATAGCGCTCCGTTCCTCCTGAGTCTCGCTGTATGGCTAAGCAATACTGTGCATCCATATATGGGGATTTCCACATTCAGAAGAAATTGTGGGACAAATAGTGGTGCCATTTTTACCCATTTCCAAGTGTGACAATGTAAAATGTGGAGCTAAAACTAAATTTTTGTAGTAAAAATTGTAATTTTTTCTGCACTGCTCAATGGTAGAAAATTCTGTGACACACCAGTGGTGGCAATATGATCACTGCACTCAGATGAGTTCATTGAGAGGTGTCGTTTGTACAGGGGGTCTGCTGTTTTGTCACTTAGGGGCTCTGCCAATCTGACATGGCACCCTCAAACCAATGCAGCAAGATCTGTACTCCAATATGGCGCTTCTTCCCTTCTGAGCTTTGTACTATGCCTCAGAGGTAGTTTGCAACCATATATGGGGTATTGTTGAACTCAGGAGAAATTACACAACAAATTTTACTATCTTTTTCTCCTATTAGCCCTTTTGAAAATGAAAAAGGTGGGACCAAAATACCACTTTAGTGGAAAAAATTGTACTTTTACATTTATGCAGCCCAATGTTATACAATTCCGTGAATCTCCTGAGGGTTAAAACTTCTCACTACACCTCTAGATGAATTCCTCTGGAGGTGTAGTTTCCAAAATGGAGTCACTTGAGGTGGTTTCTACTGTATATGCATGTCAGGAGTTCTTCAAATGTGAGATTGGTGTCTGCAATCTAACAGAGCCAAAATAGTGCTCCAAAATTCACTAGCGCTCCTTCCCTTCTAAGCCCTGGTATGTGCCCAAACAGTAGTTTTTCCGACACATAAGGGGTACCGTCATACTCGGGAGAAATTGCACTACAAATCATGTGTTACAATTATTCATTCTTCTGTGAAAATGAAAAATGTGGGACCAAAGCAGCTTTTTGCAGAAAAAAATTCAATTTTTAATTTTCATGCACAATTATGTGAACCACTGGTGTGACCAACAGTTGTGTGAAAAGTGTTTGCGCCCTTCCTGATTTCCTATTCTTTTGCATGTTTGTCACACTTAAATTTTTCATGGGTTTACCGTGACAGAGAAGCCAGAAGACCGCAGCGTCGGATTTCTATTGCTCCTGCACTGATTAGAAGCACTTTACCTTCTTATTAAACAGTGCAAATTTTTTTGGGCAGTGCAGATTTTAATCTACTCTGTTGAGAGCTCCTGGAGCATTTAGGCTCTCAGCTGTGCACTGTTAGCCACTCCCATCTCCTATATAATCTGGGCCCTGGCTAGCACTCATTGTCAAAGCTAGCTTATGCAGTATGGCTGGAGGTTGTTAGTGGTTGTTATTGGAGAAGGCGTTTGGTGGGTTTATCTGTGACTGTTGCTAGGCTTTGAGTATGTGATAATTCCCTTTCTTCTCCTACTTTGGTTTAACCCCATCCTCCACTACCCAGTGCATTCCTCTGTTACATGTGTGAGTATTTTTGTATGTTTTGTATTTTTTGTTACACCTGTTCGTATTACCGTTGGTCTGGTTGTGTGCTACGGTATACTACTACTACCCTCTTCTCTGGGAGGGGGAAGAGTACAGACTGAGGGCAGATTCAAGAACTAAGGCAAGGTACGTGGCCCCAGCATCTTCACCGTTAGAAGTAATCCGGGGGACAGGGTGCCCCTAGCGTTAGGGATGAGAAGGAGCCCCTGGTCCTGGGACACCCGACAACAGAGTCGTGACAGCACCCCTAGTTGAATTTTTGAGCGTTAACAAAATGGGTCACTTGTGTGGAGTTTCTGCCATTTTGGCATGTCAAGGGCTCTGCAAATGCAACATGGCATGAACAATATTCATGGCAAAATTGCTCCAGGATTCAAAATGCGCTGCTTTGGTGCCCTGTCTAGACAGTAGTTTCTGACCACATTTGGGGGATCCTCGTACTCAGGAGTATTTACACAACAAATTTTACTGACCATTTTCTCCTTTTACTCTTGTGAAAATTATAATTTTGGGACTACATTAACATTTTTGTGGGAAAAAATACATTTTTAATTTTCTTGTTCTAATATTATAAAATTCTGTTAACCACCGGTGGGTTCAATATGCTCACCACACACCTTGTTGAATTCCTTGAGGGGCATAGTTTCCAAAATGGGGATTTCTACTCTTTTGACCCATCTGGGGCTCAGCAAATGCAACAGTGCCTGCAATCTATCCCAGCCAAAATTGTGGTCAAAAATTTAAATGGTACTCCTACCCCTCTATCGGGTATCAGCATACTCAGGCGAAATTGTTCAACAAATTGTACTGTCCATTTTCTCCTGTTACCCAGGTGAAAATGAAAAATTTGGAGATAAAGCAACATTATTGTAGAAAATAACCTATTTTTTTTATTTCCCGTGAAGCACCTGAAAGGGTTAAGAAGCTTTCTAAGGCTACGTGCACACGTTGCGGATTTTGCTGTGGATGCGCAGCGGATCTGCAGCTGCGAGTCCGCAGCAGCTTTCCATGCCTTTACAGTACAATGTAAATCTATGAAAAACACAATCCGCAGTGCCCATGCTGCGGGAAAAAAAATGCGCAGAAACGCTGCGGGTTACATTCCGCAGCATGTCAATTCTTTGTGCGGATTCCGCTGCGGTTTACACCTGCTCCTCTATAGGAATCCGCAGGTGTAAAACCGCAGGTGGAATCCGCACAAATTCCGCATAAAAACCGCGGTAAATCTGCAGTAAATCCATAGGTAAAACGCAGTGCCTTTTACCTGCGGATTTCTGAAATTTTCCGCAGCCCTAAAAAATACATGTGCACATACCCTTAATGTGGTTTTAAATATTTTGAAGGGTGCAGTTTTTAAAATTGGGTCACTTTTGGCTGTTTTTTGACAAATAGGCCTCTAAGAGTCACTTCAAGTGTGGAGTGGTCCCTAATAAAATCCTGTAGGTTTTGTAAATTGTGTTTGAAAAATGAAACACTGTTGCAAAACTTTTAACCCTTTTCCATTTCTAACAAAACATGCTGATGTAAAGTAAACATGTGACACATTTTATTTATGAATTCTTTTTTTTTAAATTTCATTTTCCCATTTTTTCATAAAAGCAAATAATATCGACCTAAATTTACTACCACCATGAAGTACAATGTGTCATTAAAAACAATTTCAGAATTACTGGGATCCGTTGAAGCGTTCCAGAGTTATTACCACATAAAGTAACACTGGTCAGAATTGAAAAAATTGGCCTGGTCAAGAAGGTGATAACAGGCTTCGGTGGTAAGTGGTTAAGGACAAGTTTTTGTGTTTTTTTTGTAGTAATACGTGAAACTGTAGAGTTCAATATGGGTATATTTAGTTTTACTCATGACTTTATGTATTCAGAAAACAACATCCACAATTGTTCACTTCTAACCGGAAAATGCAGACCTAATCCAATCTGCAGTCATCTGGAACTGACTGCAAATGAATGTTTAATATCTCAGTGCAATGCAGAAGCAAAACTCACCACTCTGCATTTCTACATGGTGAAAGGGGACTGACAGACTGTACTTGCAGGATAACCCTGCATTTGTAAATGCTTTTCAATGTAAAATCTTTTTCAGTAGTCAATCAATCTGTGACATATATTGACATCCAACAGGTTTTAACCCCTTTCCAACCTTAGAAATATAGGTATGTCTAATTTTGCCTCCCCCTGTTTGCTGCAGGCTTCGGCAATGAGCCCGTAACATTTCCGGCACATGTCAGCTGATTTCAGCTGGAATTGCGATCCACCCACGGCCGTTAACATGTTAATGCCGCTGTCAATCTCTGACAGCTTTATTTAACATGATAGCACCAGGAGGGTGTCACTAATCCCTCCCATCGGTGTCCGTGTCACATGACTGAGAAAAATGGAGACGCTACGGGTCTCGGAAAATGGCAACTTTTTTTTTTTCAGAATCTTTGGAATTTGTTTTACCACTTACATACAAAAGAACTGATACATGTTTAGTATCTGCGTACTCGTAATGACCTGGAGAATCATAATGGCCGGTCAGTTTTAGCATTTAGCGAGCATGGTAAAAAAAAAAAACTATTGTGGATTTGCACTTTTTTTTGCAATTTCACCTTGTTAGGGTTTGCGGAACGCACCAAATATATTTATTGAGGTGATTGGTGCGTTCGCAACCCGGGATCCACCGTGCAGGAATATCCTGCTGCTAAGTGGATGGCGGCGCTATATGGCGGTAATAACCAGCTCTGTTAGCTTCACAGAGTGGCTGAGAAGACAAAGCTCTGTGTCCTGTTAACTGTCACAGAGACACAGGCTAACTACCCAGACGCGAGCAGTCAGTGGTCATTCATGCATACTACACTCCTCGCCGGAGGTGCCAGCATTCTAAGGGCTTGTTTCAGCCGGGTCCCTGAATACTCTCACACACAAACTCCTCGCCGGAGGTGCCAGCATTCTAGGGGCTTATTTCAGCCGGGTCCCTGAACACATTCACACAAATGACCACAATGGCGCAAAGCATGTAACATATGAAGATACTAGCGCATGGCCGTGCGGCCATGCGGGCCTTAAATAGCTGCAGTACCTACAGGACCTTAAAAAAGAGGACCAATGAGAGATCGCCATACCTGAGCATGTGACCCTAGATCTCCACTGAGAGATCTTGCTCTGGGCATGCTCAGTGTGTGCAGAGCAGGACTTAGTCCAAGCACCTATAGGACCTTCCTGAAAGGACCAATGGACTTGGCTGCAGAAGCTGAACATGTGACCCCTGATCTCCAGTGAGAGATCTTGCCCTGGGCATGCTCAGTATGTGCAAAGCAGGACTTAGTCCCAGAAAAGCCTGTTCGCCGTAGATCAGTGCAGGGTACAATAGTAGAGCCTGGAGAGGCAGCAATAACCCTTTGCACTGAATCAGACTCAGTGAGACGCTGGGACCGACGTCTCCGCTGAGCAGGCTCCACTGCGGCCGATGCAGAATGGGAGACCGCAGCAGAGACGGATCGAGATTCCCCCTGTGCAGCAGAGGAAACTAGACTCCTAACACACCGCACTTTGAATTTTTTTTCCGGTACACTATATGGCAAAACCAATTGTGTCATACAAAATTACAACTCGTCCCGCAAAAACCATCCTTCACATGGCCATATTGACATAAAAAATAAGTTATAGCGCTGGGAAGAAGAAGAGTAAAAACCGGAAACTCAAAAATAGAAAAACCCAAAGTGGTGAAGGGGTTAATATCCAAAACACTGGTGAGATTTGAGAACATTACATGCACCCGGTAAACTGTAAATGTCATTTCAGCATCTGCAAAGCATTGCTATCTGGCAACAGGGAATCCGCTAAATTCTCAATCCACAATGTGCAATTTAACTCCTTGACGACCAATGACGGACATAGCACGTCATGAGCGAGTGTCAGTTCCCACTTCATGACGTGCCGTGCTAACAGCATGGTCTGAAAAGCTGTACAGTGCACAAAAGTGAAAGTCCCATAGAGGGACTATGTAAAAAAGTAAAACAAAATTGTAAAAATATATATTTTTTCATAATCCAAATTGAAAAATAAAGACACGTTTTTATGTAAAAAAAAAAAAAAAGTTAATAAAAATTGTAAAAATATTTTTTTTAAAAATCACAAAATAAAGAGCAAAAAAAATATTAATCCAATAAATACATTTATGTAAAAAACAAAAGGAAGCACATATTTGGTACCGCCGCGTCCAGAACAACCCGATTTATAAAACTGCCACTTTAGTTAACCCCTTCAGTGAAAGCTGTAAAAAAATAAGTAAATAAAAAACGTGGCTTACAATTTTTTTTATCATACCGCTGAAAAAAGGTGGAATAAAAAGACAAATGTAAATAAAAAATGAAGCCGCCATACAGCTCTATCAGTGGATGTTTAGTATGTTATAAATATTAAATGATTTCAACACTCCAATTAATTAATACAAATTATAGAGCTATTGATATGGTTTCAATTAGATATATATAATTCCCCCACATGTGTTCAGGGACCCAAACCCCAGTTTGAATTTCTGCCATGTGTCCTACATGAAGCCCCCTCCTTCAGTTGCAAAAAACTGGTAAATCAGGTTTCATTGGGGATTGAGGGGATGTACCTTTGCCAGTGGACAAGAGACTGGTGACATTCCCCACGCGTGGGGGCTGGACACACCTCTGGTAGCTGGAGAGATATAACAGCACATGTGCTGGGGCCCACTTTCTTGCTTCCTGGACGATGAGTGATGAACGTCTACCTTGAGAGTGTAATGTATGACTATTGATTATGTGTTATTTTGAGTGACTTTTTATATTTATTATCTTTTATTAAGTAAATTCATTTTAATTTATTCAATTGTCGTGTGAGCATTTATTTATTCATCACAATTCTTTGAACCTTAACAAAACAAGTGGTGTCAGCAAGTGGGAATTGTGTCTTGAATAAAAATGTTTGCAAAATTGAATAAGTTTGTTAAGAATAGGAAAGCAATTGAGAGTAGTGTCAGATCCTTGCCAGAATGAGTGTTGTCCGGACCGTGGACCCCAATGGCACAGGAATGTAATAAATATATGGAGGGACAGCGTTTACCACATCCCCAGGATGTGGCTGCAAAATTTGATCTCTCAAGGTATGATGCAAAGGAGCAAAAAACAGCAGCGGCCGTTGGAAGGGTCTGTGTCCAGGCACTGCAAAGTTTGCAGGAGGAGATCACTTGAGTTTAGAGCTGCATACAGCTATAGAGCAAAGGATCAGCTTGCAATCAGCTTTGAGAGATCAAGTAAAACAGCATGATAAAATGCAAAAGAGTTTTGAAGATTATGTGATGCAAAATATGAATACGAATAAGCGCAGGAGGAGACAGCAGCCAGTGTCAGATAGTCATACTGCACATGTTAGAACCATGATTGCACATGGGAAATGGTCAGATTTGTCAGAATGTGATGACTTAGACAATGAGGTAGAATTGCATGCTAGACTTATTGTAGTAACAAAGACCAAGAGAGAAGTCACTCAGCGTAGGGGAGATAGGATGGATGCAGGAGATGAAGCTGTTGGCGCAGAATCCGCCATGACAGAGGAAACTCGAAATTATACAGCAGGGGAGCTAACAGAATTAACTACCAGATACAGACAACAAGCAGGAGAGAACTTATTAACATGGATTCTCAGGTTATGCGATTTTGGAGCCGATACGATAATCTTGAACCGTCATGAGGGCAAAGGAATTGCTATTATTTGTGTTGATCCCATGGTGCGCTAAAAATGAGACGTGCAAGAGACACTGCAGATAATTTTTCGCTATTGCATTTGGTGAGGGATTCTGTGGCACAAGTATATGATTCTCCTATTGAACTAATACCACAAACACGATGGTAGTCTCTTGCAGATGGAGTTCAGAGACTGAGAGAAATCACATGTATAGGTGGTATAACTCGCAATCCTTTGCCAGACATGAATGATCACTTTGCTGTTGTCGAGGATTGGAAGGGGCCAGATGCTGCAGTGATGACAGTAATGATGAAAAATAAATTCATAGAAGGTGCCCCTGCTGCTTACAAATCCCCATTATTCACCATGTTCAGTGCGCTCATGGGAAATTCCACTAATGTATTTCATCCCAACCCTAACCCATCTCTTCAACCTATCACTAACAACTGGTGTTTTCCCCTCAAGCTTTAAACATGCCTCCATCACACCTATCCTCAAAAAGCCCTCTCTTGACCCATCCTCTGTATCTAGCTATCGCCCTATATCACTTCTCCCCTATGCCTCCAAACTACTGGAACAACACGTCTACTTTGAAGTGTCCTCCCATCTCTCTTCTTGCTCCCTCTTTGACCGCTTACAATCTGGCTTCCGGTCACACCATTCCACTGAAACTGCCCTAACTAAGGTCACCAATGACCTCTTAACCGCAAAGAGCAAGCGACACTACTCTGTCCTCCTCCTCCTCGACCTGTCTGCTGCCTTTGACACAGTGGACCATTCCCTGTTATTACAGACCCTCTCATCCCTTGGCATCACAGACTTGGCCCTATCCTGGATCTCGTCATACCTAACTGACCGAACATTCAGGGTCTCCCACTCACACACCACCTCCTCACCTCGCCCCTTACCTGTCGGAGTCCCACAAGGTTCAGTCCTAGGGCCCCTGCTCTTCTCCATTTACACCTTTGACCTGGGACAGCTCATAGAATCTCATGGCTTTCAGTATCACCTCTATGCTGATGACACACAGATCTACATCTCTGGACCAGATATCACCTCCCTATTAACCAGAATCCCTCAATGCCTGTCCACTATTTCATCCTTCTTCTCCGCTAGATTTCTGAAACTTAACATGGGCAAAACAGAATTCATCATCTTTCCCCCATCTCACGCGACCCCCCAACGAACCTATCCATTACAGTAAATGGCAGCCCACTCTCCCCAGTCCCACAAGCTCGCTGCCTCGGGGTAATCCTTGATGCTGATCTCTCCTTCAAACCACATATCCAAGCCCTTTCCACTTCCTGCCGACTTCAACTCAAAAATATTTCACGAATCCGTACATTCCTCAACCAAGAATCTGCAAAAACCCTAGTCCATGGGCTCATCATCTCTTGCCTTGACTACTGCAACCTCCTGCTCTGTGGCCTCCCCTCTAACACTCTCGCACCCCTCCAATCTATTCTAAACTCAGCTGCCTGACTAATCCACCTGTCCTCCCGCTACTCCCCAGCCTCTCCCCTCTGTCAATCCCTTCACTGGCTCCCCATTGCCCAGAGACTCCAATACAAAACCCTAACCATGACGTACAAAGCCATCCACAACCTGTCTCCTCCATACATCTGTGACCTCATCTCCCGGTACTTACCTACATGCAACCTCCGATCCTCACAAGATCCCCTCCCCTCTTATCTCCTCTTCCCACAATCGTATAAAAGATTTCTCTCGCGTATCACCCCTACTCTGGAACCCTCTACCACAACACATCAGACTCTTGCCTACCATCGAAACCTTCAAAAAGAGCCTGAAGACCCACCTCTTCCGACAAGCCTACAACGTGCAGTAACCACCGATCGACCAAACCGCTGCATGACCAGCTCTATCCTCGCCTACTGTATTCTCACCCATCCCTTGTAGATTGTGAGCCTTCGCGGGCAGGGTCCTCTCACCTCCTGTACCAGTTATGACTTGTATTGTTTAATATTATTGTACTTGTTTTTATTATGTATACCCCTCCTCACATGTAAAGCGCCATGGAATAAATGGCGCTATAACAATAAATAATAATAATAATAATAATACAGCATGCAGTTTAATTTCTCAGTTATCTGCTCTAGAGAAAACAAAAGTATCAGTAGACAGAGTAGAACAAGAAAGAAGGAAAGGTGATAATATCCAAGTTAGAAAAAGCAGAAAGGAGCAGGACATAGATGGCATCCTTACTTGTGATTTGTTCAGGAGATGGCAGGATCTGAGGAGAAAGGGCACATTGAAAATCTCCAGGCCCAGGAGGGTGGCGACAAATGAGATAGGTGGTTGGAAAGATAGAGGTGGGACACCTGATAACAAAGTCCCTACTGCACCCGCCCCTTTGACTCCTCCAATACCATACCTGTATTCCCTTATGGACTAATGTAACAGATGTTTAGATAAAAGTTGTGGAACATGCCATTTTTTGATGACTAATGATGTTTGTTTTTGTTTTAATAGTTTGTACCAAAGCATCCTTGGGAACACGAGCATCGCGAGGAGCAGGAAGACTGCCGGGGACGCCGGAAGGTGAAAATATCACGATTTTTTATTTTAATTCTTTTTTTTTTAACAAATATATGGTTCCCAGGGCCTGGAGGAGAGTCTTCTCTCCTCCACCCTGGGTACCAACCGCACAGGATCCGCTTACTTCCCACATGGTGGGCATAGCCCCATGAGGGAAGTAAGCGGATCAATGCATTCGTATGTGTGCGGAATCGTGGGGATTCCGCACACATACATAAAGAATGAACATGCTGCGTTTTTTTCTGGAATGCGATTCCGCCGCGGAAAAAAAATGCAGCATGTGCACAAAAAATGCGGAATGCATTCTAATAATAGGATGCTTAATGTAAGCGTTTTTTTCGCGGTTTTAATAGCAAAAAGATGCAAAAATTCCTGAACGTGTGCACATAGCCTTAGGGCTGACCTATTTCTTATCTGAGAAACCGAGCCCAGTCCCCTTCCCCCACATGTCCCAAAACAAACAAAATTGGGTGTAATAAGTCCTGGACAACGCAGACCTCGTGGGACTCAGTAACGTGGGCCATTTCAATATCCATTCTGGCCACTGGATAGTCTTTAGCATCCCCATGAATGCAGAAGACGCCAATATTCTTCCCAGGGATCTGCTGGAGAGCAAATGTGGCCCTCACATGTGCCACCAAACTTACTTAGTCTAACAGTCCAGTTATGGAACATATGAAGAGTTTAGAAAGGGAAAAGGATGTGTAATAAAATATAACCTTTATTCATAATTAGGTTAAATAAATTAAGAAGGTAAGCATACATCCATATAGGATGTACCGTATATACTCGAGTATAAGCCGAGATTTTCAGCCCATTTTTTTGGCTGAAAGTCCCCCTCTCGGCTTATACTCGAGTCATACCCAGGGGTCGGCAGGGGAGGGGAGTCTAATAATACTCACCCTCTCCCGGCGCGGTCCCTGCAGGTCCCTGGTTCTCCCGGCGCCGCAGCTTCTTCCTGTACTGAGCGGTTACATGGTACCGCTCATTACAGCAATGAATATGGACACAACTCCAGTCCCATAGGGGTGGAGCCGCATATTCATTTCTGTAATGAGCGGTAACGGTGACCGCTCAGTACAGGAAGAAGCTGCGGCGCCGGAGAACCAGGGACCGCGCCAGCAGCAGGTGAGTATAATGAGGAGAGGGAGCGCTGCTGTTGTGAACTCTATTTTTGGGCTCCCTCTAGTGGTCACAAGCGGTACTGTGTAGTGTTGTCTTTCTGCAGGTTGGCAGCATCAGCTGGTTCGTTATCCTTGGTTGGTTTCCTATTTAACTCACCTGGATACTTAGTTCCTTGCCTGCTATCAATGTATTCAGTGCTCTTCAGATTCCTGGTGTCTACCTTGCTCCCAGTCTCTCCAAGACAAGCTAAGTTTTTGTTGATCATTTTTTGATTATCAGTGTTCATTATGTTTTTAGTCCAGCTCGCTAAAATGTGATTTCCTCGCTTGCTGGTTGCTCTAGGGGACTGAGTTTCTCCCCCCACACCGTTAGTTGGTGCGGGGGTTCTTGAAATCTCAGAGTGGATATTTTGTAAGGGTTTTTTACTGACCGCATAGATTCCCTTTTCTATTTTCTGCTATCTAGTATTAGTGGGCATCATTTGCTGAATCTGCTTTCACCCCTGTGTATGTGCCTTCCTCTTACCTCACCGTTATTATTTGTTGGGGGCTTCTATATCTTTGGGGATTATTTCTCTGGAGGCAAGAGAGGTCTTTCTTTCTCTCTAGGGGTAGTTAGTTCCTTAGGCTGGCTCGAGACGTCTAGGATTTTTTAGGCACGTTCACCGGCTACTTCTAGTGTGTTTGGATAGGTTCAGATTTGCGGTCAGTCCAGTTTGCCACCTCCCTAGAGCTTGTCCTATGTTTGTTACTTAGCTGGAGTAATTTGTGATCCTCAGTTGAGAAAATACTTGGCACTCAGGAGAATTTTTGTTGCAAGGTTCAAAAGTAGATTTTTATTTTGGTGCATTGCATTTGGCTTCAGCAGCCCCGGGAGCGTCCCCTTGCTCAGCAGCACAGCGCACACATCGCCCCTGGCAGCGGCACCGCTCAGCGCTTCTCGTATTGCGAGTGTTCTCGCCTTGCTACACGCGCCATATACTGCTCTCCAGCACCTCAGGCGCCCTGCGCTCCCACTCCCTGCCTCCATACTCAGTGTGTGACCTATACACACACTACCCATGGTCTCCAGCGTTGACAACTATATCTGATGAAGGTCTCATTTGTCGAGACCGAAAACGTTTATATGTTGAACTGGATGCACCAAAATAAAAATCTACTTTTGAACCTTGCAACAAAAATTCTCCTGAGTGCCAAGTATTTTCTCAACTTATAATTACGGGTTGGATCCCCAACTTGAGCACCTCCCAAGCATCCCTGAGTGCCGTAGTTATCTCGTTCTTTAATTTGTGATCCTCAACCACTAAGGATCATAACAGTATAGCAGGCCAAAAAGTGTTTAATGCATCGCAGAAGTGGGATAAAAAGAAGACCTGAGTACATTTTTTTTTTTTTCCTCCCGCTTTTCCTTTGCTGCAGGTTGTTTAGCTTCTTTCATCCCCTTGAACTCTGGGTGGTTTTGAGCTCAGCTGCAGACATGAATGTTCAGACTCTGACTTCTAGTGTGGATCATCTTACTGCACGGGTGCAAAGTATTCAGGATTTTGTTATTCATAGCCCTATGTCAGAACCAAAGATACCCATTCCTGAGTTGTTTTCTGGAGATAGATCTAGGTTTCTAAATTTTAAGAATAATTGTAAGTTATTTCTATCTCTGAGACCTCGTTCCTCTGGTGATTCCGCTCAGCAAGTTAAAATTGTTATCTCCTTGTTGCGTGGCGACCCGCAAGATTGGGCTTTCTCTCTGGCGCCAGGAGATCCTGCATTGCTTAATGTAGATGCATTTTTTCTGGCTCTTGGACTGCTTTATGAGGAGCCTAATCTTGAGAATCAGGCAGAAAAAGCGTTGCTGGCTATCTCTCAAGGTCAGGATGAAGCAGAGGTGTATTGTCAAATATTTCGGAAATGGTCGGTGCTTACTCAATGGAATGAGTGTGCCCTGGCTGCAAATTCCAGAGAAGGTCTTTCTGAGGCCGTTAAGAATGTTATGGTGGGGTTTCTCACCCCTACAAGTCTGAGTGATTCTATGGCTTTAGCCATTCAGGTTGATCGGCGTTTGCGGGAGCGCAAATCTGCTCATCCTTTGGCGGTATTTTCTGAACAGAGACCTGAGTCTATGCAATGTGACCGAACTCTGACCAGAATTGAGCGACAAAGTCATAGACGTCAAAATGGGTTGTGCTTTTACTGTGGTGATTCTACTCATGTTATTTCAGCATGCTCTAAACGCTTAAAAAAAATCGCTAAACCTGTCACCATTGGTACTATACAGCCTAAATTTATTTTGTCTGTTACTTTGATTTGTTCTTTGTCGTCCTACCCGGTTATGGCTTTTGTGGATTCGGGTGCTGCCCTGAATCTGATGGATTTGTCGTTTGCCAGGCGCTGTGGTTTTGTCCTGGAGCCTTTGGAATTTCCTATTCCTCTGAGGGGAATTGATGCTACGCCATTGGCTGAGAATAAGCCTCAGTATTGGACGCAAATGACCATGTGCATGACTCCCGTACATCAGGAGGTGATTCGCTTTCTTGTTCTGCATAATTTGCATGATGTTGTCGTTTTGGGTCTGCCATGGCTGCAAGCTCATAATCCAGTTTTAGATTGGAAAGCTATGTCTGTGTCAAGTTGGGGTTGTCAGGGAATTCATGGCGATACTCCGTTGGTGTCTATTGCTTCTTCCACTCCTTCTGAGGTCCCTGAGTTTTTGTCTGACTACCAGGATGTATTTGATAAGCCCAGGTCCAGTGCCCTGCCCCCTCATAGGGATTGTGACTGTGCTATAAATTTAATTCCTGGTAGTAAATTCCCTAAGGGATGACTTTTTAATTTGTCTATACCAGAGCATGCCGCGATGCGGAGTTATATAAAGGAGTCTTTGGAGAAGGGACATATTCGCCCATCCTCTTCCCCTCTTGGTGCAGGATTTTTTTTGTGGCCAAGAAGGACGGTTCTTTGAGACCTTGTATAGATTATCGTCTTCTGAATAAAATCACAGTCAAATTTCAGTATCCTTTGCCACTATTGTCAGATTTGTTTGCTCGGATTAAGGGTGCCAGTTGGTTCACCAAGATAGATCTCCGTGGTGCGTATAACCTTGTGCGCATTAAGCAGGGAGATGAATGGAAAACAGCATTTAATACGCCCGAAGGCCATTTTGAGTGCTTAGTGATGCCTTTTGGACTCTCTAATGCTCATCTGTGTTTCAGTCCTTCATGCATGACATCTTCCGAGAATTTCTGGATAAATTTATGATTGTTTATCTGGATGACATTTTGGTCTTTTCTGATGATTGGGAGTCCCATGTGAAGCAGGTCAGGATGGTGTTTCAGGTCCTGCGTGCTAATGCTTTATTTGTGAAGGGCTCAAAATGCCTCTTCGGAGTACAGAAGGTCTCCTTTTTGGGTTTTATTTTTTCTCCTTCTACTGTGGAGATGGACCCAGTCAAGTCCAGGCTATTCATGACTGGACTCAGCCCACGTCTGTTAAGAGTCTTCAGAAGTTGTTGGGTTTTGCTAATTTTTACCGTCGTTTCATCGCTAATTTTTCTAGCGTGGTTAAACCTTTGACGGATTTGACCAAGAAGGGTTCTGATGTGACTAATTGGTCTCCTGCGGCCGTGGAGGCCTTTCGGGAGCTGAAGCACCGGTTTTCTTCAGCTCCAGTCTTATGTCAGCCAGATGTCTCTCTCCCCTTCCAGGTCGAGGTTGATGCTTCTGAGATTGGAGCAGGGGCTGTTTTGTCGCAGAGAAGCTCTGATGGCTCTGTGATGAAGCCATGTGCTTTCTTTTCAAGAAAGTTTTCGCCTGCCGAGCGGAATTATGATGTTGGTAATCGGGAGTTGTTGGCTATGAAGTGGGCATTTGAGGAGTGGCGACATTGGCTCGAAGGAGCTAAACATCGTGTGGTGGTCTTGACTGATCACAAAAATCTGATTTACCTTGAATCTGCCAAGCGCCTGAATCCTAGACAGGCTCGTTGGTCGTTGTTTTTCTCCCGTTTCAACTTCGTGGTCTCATACCTGCCTGGTTCGAAGAACGTGAAAGCTGATGCACTTTCTAGGAGTTTTGTGCCTGACTCTCCGGGAGTTTCTGAGCCGGCTGGTATTCTCAGAGAGGGAGTGATTTTGTCTGCCATTTCCCCAGATTTGCGACGAGTGCTGCAGAAATTTCAGGCGGATAGACCTGACCGTTGTCCACCAGAGAGACTGTTTGTCCCGGATAGATGGACCAGCAGAGTTATTTCCGAGGTTCATTCTTCGGTGTTGGCGGGTCATCCTGGGATTTTTGGTACCAGAGATTTGGTGGCTAGGTCCTTCTGGTGGCCTTCCTTGTCGCGGGATGTGCGTTCCTTTGTGCAGTCTTGTGGGATTTGTGCTCGGGCTAAGCCTTGCTGTTCTCGTGCCAGCGGTTTGCCTTTGCCTGTTCCGAAAAGGCCTTGGATGCACATTTCCATGGATTTTATTTCGGATCTTCCAGTATCTCAGAAAATGTCTGTCATCTGGGTGGTGTGTGATCGTTTTTCCAAGATGGTCCATTTGGTGCCCTTGCCTAAGTTGCCTTCTTCCTCCGATTTGGTTCCTCTATTTTTTCAGAATGTGGTTCGCTTGCACGGCATTCCTGAAAATATTGTGTCTGATAGAGGATCCCAGTTTGTGTCCAGGTTTTGGCGGACTTTTTGTGCTAAGATGGGCATTGATTTGTCTTTTTGGTCGGCCTTCCATCCTCAGACTAATGGCCAAACCGAGCAAACTAATCAGACGTTGGAAACTTATTTGAGATGTTTTGTTTCTGCTGATCAGGATGATTGGGTGACTTTTTTGCCATTGGCCGAGTTTGCCCTTAATAATCGGGCTAGTTCTGCTACTTTGGTTTCGCCTTTTTTCTGCAATTCTGGTTTCCATCCTCATTTTTCCTCGGGTCAGGTTGAGCCTTCTGACTGTCCTGGGGTGGATTCTGTGGTGGATAGGTTGCAGCAGATTTGGAACCATGTGGTGGACAATTTGAGGTTGTCACAGGAGAAGGCTCAGCGCTTTGCCAACCGCCGCCGCGGTGTGGGTCCCCGACTTCGTGTTGGGGATTTGGTCTGGCTGTCTTCTCGGTATGTTCCTATGAAGGTCTCCTCTCCTAAATTCAAGCCTCGCTTCATCGGTCCTTATAAGATCTTGGAAATCCTTAACCCGGTGTCTTTTCGTTTGGATCTCCCAGCATCGTTTGCCATTCATAATGTGTTCCATAGGTCTTTGTTGCGGAGGTATGTGGTACCTGTGGTTCCTTCTGTTGAGCCTCCTGCTCCGGTGCTGGTCGAGGGCGAATTGGAGTACGTGGTGGAGAAGATTTTGGATTCTCGTATCTCTAGACGGAGGCTTCAGTATTTGGTTAAGTGGAAGGGCTATGGTCAGGAGGATAATTCCTGGGTTGTCGCCTCTGATGTTCATGCGGCCGATTTGGTTCGTGCCTTCCACGCGGCTCATCCTGATCGGCCTGGGGGTCTTGATGAGGGTTCGGTGACCCCTCCTCAAGGGGGGGTACTGTTGTGAACTCTATTTTTGGGCTCCCTCTAGTGGTCACAAGCGGTACTGTGTAGTGTTGTCTTTCTGCAGGTTGGCAGCATCAGCTGGTTCGTTATCCTTGGTTGGTTTCCTATTTAACTCACCTGGATACTTAGTTCCTTGCCTGCTATCAATGTATTCAGTGCTCTTCAGATTCCTGGTGTCTACCTTGCTCCCAGTCTCTCCAAGACAAGCTAAGTTTTTGTTGATCATTTTTTGATTATCAGTGTTCATTATGTTTTTAGTCCAGCTCGCTAAAATGTGATTTCCTCGCTTGCTGGTTGCTCTAGGGGACTGAGTTTCTCCCCCCACACCGTTAGTTGGTGCGGGGGTTCTTGAAATCTCAGAGTGGATATTTTGTAAGGGTTTTTTACTGACCGCATAGATTCCCTTTTCTATTTTCTGCTATCTAGTATTAGTGGGCCTCATTTGCTGAATCTGCTTTCACCCCTGTGTATGTGCCTTCCTCTTACCTCACCGTTATTATTTGTTGGGGACTTCAATATCTTTGGGGATTATTTCTCTGGAGGCAAGAGAGGTCTTTCTTTCTCTCTAGGGGTAGTTAGTTCCTTAGGCTGGCTCGAGACGTCTAGGATTTTTTAGGCACGTTCACCGGCTACTTCTAGTGTGTTTTGGATAGGTTCAGATTTGCGGTCAGTCCAGTTTGCCACCTCCCTAGAGCTTGTCCTATGTTTGTTACTTAGCTGGAGTAATTTGTGATCCTCAACCACTAAGGATCATAACACGCTGCGCGATATTCACCTGTCCTTGTTCCAGGCACCGCTCCGTCTTCAGCGTCTTCTGCAGTGACGCTCAGGTCAGAGGGCGCGATGACGTGGTTAGTGCGCGCCCTCTGCCTGAACGTTAGTGCAGAAGATGCTGAAGACGGAGCACCACCCGGAATGAGGAGAGGTGAATATTGAAAGTGCCGGGGCATGAGTGAAGAGAGGTGAGTATGTGATTTTTTTTTTATCGCAGCAACAGCATATGGGGCAAATATCTCTATGGAGCATCTTATGGGGCCATATTCAACGTTTGTGCAGCACTCTATGGGGCAAGTGTCTGTATGGAGCATCTTATGGGGCCATAATCAATGTTCGTGCAGCACTGTATGGGGCAATTATCTTTATGGAGCATCATATGGGGCCATTGTGCAGCGCCCCAGAGTCCTGGTCGTTGCAGTACTGATGCTCCGCCGCTAAGGGGGGCTATGGTACATCTGATGGCACTGAAGGAGTTCACCTGACCAG
Source organism: Ranitomeya variabilis (assembly GCF_051348905.1). Classification (NCBI taxonomy): domain Eukaryota; kingdom Metazoa; phylum Chordata; class Amphibia; order Anura; family Dendrobatidae; genus Ranitomeya; species Ranitomeya variabilis. Next base: position 631,888,929 of record NC_135234.1, on the reverse strand, counting down.
GTATCACAGACACCAATACACTTCACAGTCTGGCCTCCAGGGGGAGCTAAGGGTGCTATGTATTAGGCCACTCCTCACAATCTGGTAAAACTGGGGGTTAGATAGGAAGTTAGACAGAAGCTGACTGAGTTGGAACCAGGGAACATCCTGTGGCAGAGGGTGTTGCAGGGGAAGATTCAGGGGGGTCCCTGTCAGGGGTGGGATCCTGACAGAGGCCTAGCGAACAGAAAGAATGTTACGGTACCGCGCCTGCACTTCATCGCGGCGGTACCCGAAGAAAGGACAAGAAGCGAGGTTTATTGTGCTGAGTGAGAAACAGATCAACGCAACAAGGAGAAACACCAGTAGTAGTCGTGCTGTAAGACGAGGCAACATCCTACTGAGGTGCGTAGCCGGTGGCCGGAAATGCCGAGGAAGTATTGAGCTCCAGGCCTTACTTCAAACCTACGGCAGGACAGTCAGTTATAGGCGGGCTGTCTAACTCAAATCACCTAAGAAGACATAGGGGGCAACATTTGGAGAGGGGCGACACTAGGGTCCCGGAAGAGCTCCGAGCCTACCCGTCATACGGGTGCGTCCTAGCCATATCATCTGGGGGACGAAGAGGAACATCATAATCGAGTTGTGAGGGAACTTCAGAAACAGACACAACAGTTGTGGGGACTATCCCGTAAGCACAGCAGGGGAGGACCACAACACACAAGCGCTAGAAGGTAGGCACAGATTTCCACCTGCAAAGGGAACTCTGGAGGTGCCATCGGAGCGGCCGGACTCAGGTAGCCTGGTTAACCGTGTTCCGGACTGAGGATCCTGAAGCCTTCAGTAAAGAGGTAAAGAGACTGCAACCTGGTGTCCTCGTTATTCACCGTGACCTGCACCACACCACAACATCGTCGCACTTTGCACCTTCATTGGACGCCCCTCAGCAGGGTCACGGGCTGGGTCTAGCCACCGTGACAACCCCAGAACTGCGACAAAGAGGCCTGGTACCGGGTGCCCCTCGGCCCTGCGGCAGTGGGGGCGCTCCAACTACGTTTGTGCAGCACTATATGGGGCAAGTGTCTGTATGGAACATCTTATGGGGCCATAATGTTTGTGCAGCACTATATGGGGCAAATATCTTTATGGAGCATCTTATGGGGCCATAACATTTGTGCAGCACTATATGGGGCAAGTGTCTGTATGGAACATCTTTAGGGGTCCATAATGTTTGTGCAGCACTATATGGGGCAAATATCTTTATGGAGCATCTTATGGGGCCATAACGTTTGTGCAGCACTATATGGGGCAAGTATCTGTATGGAGCATCTTATGGGGCCATAACGTTTGTGCAGCATTATATGGGGTAACTATCTCTATGGAGCATCTTATGGTGCCATAATCAACATTTGTGCAGCATTATATTGGGCAAATGTCTCTATGGAGCATCTTATGGGGCCATAATCAACATTTGTGCAGCATTATATGGGGCAAATGTGTCTATGGAGCATCTTATGGGGCCATTATTAACCTTTATGCAGGGTTATATGGGGCATATTTTAATATGGAGCATCTTATGGGGCCCATCATGAACTGTATGGAGCATTATATGGGGCTCCTGATTCAATATGGATATTCAAAAACACTTAACCTACTGGTGTCTCAATTTATTCTACTTTTATTGGTATCTATTTTTACTTAGGCTTTATACTCAAGTCATTAAGTTTTCCAAATTTTTTGTGGCAAAATTAGGGGTCTCGGCTTATACTCGGGTCGGCTTATACTCGAGTATATACGGTATATTGGATCACAGATATTGTATAATTATGTTGTGATCCACTAATACCTGATGGATGGCAGTTCAAGATGTTATATTGTTGGAGAGTTAATAATAATCATCCCTGACTATTGTCCCTTAAAGAAATAGAAGTCAGGTTAAATTGAATATATCTGATATCGCCGTGCCCAGAACTAACCACCCTAAAATGTGACACTAAACCCTTCAGTTAACACCTTAACAAAAAAAAAAAACGAGGCAAAAAACTATGCTTTATCATCAGCTGAACAAAAAGTGGAATAAAACATGATTAAAAAAATGAATGTAAATAAAAATGGTATCGCTAAAATCATCATCTTGTCCTGCAAATTACCAGCCACCATATAGCTCCATCAGCGGAAAAATAAAAAAGTTATAGCTCTGAGAATAAAGTGATGTAAAAATAATTATTTTTTTCTATAAAATCAGTCTTCATCAGCCACAGTTTTTTGCACTTCTAAAACAAAGGACGCCGCTGAACAGTGGCCTGATGGAGTCCAGAGTAACTCTGCTGCCTCATTATGGTGAATGGATCCTTCGGTGGTTTCATCTGGATCGCATTACTCAGAAATCTGGATATACAGTAAACCCCGACATAAGTATTCAGCATGCAGCGCAGAATAAATGTGATTCCAGATGTTATGCAAAATGTCCTAACTAAAGCTTCAAATCAATCCACAAAAAAAAGTGCCTACTCTGGTCTGTCATCTGACAATGGAAATATAGGGGGCTTCCACCTTACTGGTAGCACAATGGCTCTGGAAAAACTAAATGGCTCCTCACCCCCAAAAGAAATTCAGCAAATTCTGCGCTCCCAAAACCAAATGCCCCCTCCCTCTTAGCCCCAGTGTGCCTAAACCACATTTAGCGTCCACATGTTTGGCATTTCTGTAGCTATGAGAGCCCAAGTAATTTATGGGTGCATGTCTCCAGAAGCATGAGCTGGTCACTACAATGTACTGGGGACTACAATGTACTGGGGACTACAATGTACTGGGGACTACAACAACAGTTTGCAATTTTAACTCAGCAACATCCTTTGCTACTTGTTTCTGGAAAACACCCATGGAGTCAAAATCGTCACTACACCTGTAGCTAAATTAAAAAAGGGGTATAATTTCCAAAATGGGATCACTTTAGGGGGATTCTTCACTTCTAGCACTTAGGGGCTCTGTATATGGAGTCCGCAAACTATTCTAGGAAACTCTGCGCTCCAGGAGGCAAATAGCGCTCCGTCCCTCCCGAGTCTCACTATATGGCTAAGCAGTACTGTGCAGCCACATATGATACCAAACCCAAGTTACTATCCAATGCAGTCACGGACCTCCAGTATGGATGATTTTCAGTATTTGGTTGAATCTGAGTTGCAGGTTTTGAAGAATGAAAAAGATAATAAATCTAATTTAATGAAAAAAGAGTCTTTAAAAGACTTGCAACATAATTAAAACATTGCACGACCAGCTCTATCCTTACCTACTGTTCCTCACCCATCCCTTGTAGATTGTGAGCCCTCGCGGGCAGGGTCCTCTCTCCTCCTGTTCCAGTTGTGACATGTATTGTTCAAGATTATTGTACCGTACTTGTTTTTTATTATGTACACCCCTCCTCACATGTAAAGCGCCATGGAAGAAATGGCACTATAATAATAAATAATAATAATAATTGTTATAAAGAGTTCTGATAAGGGGGGTTCTGTAGTTGTGTTGGATACTGGACTATATGAACGAGAAATTACAGGGATGCTTGGTGATCAAAGTGTGTATATATATATGTATATATCTACTATATAATTGTCTAAGGGTCACTTCCGTCTTTCTGTCTGTCCTTCTGTCTGTCTGTCTTTCTGTCTGTCATGGATATTCATTGGTCGCGGCCTCTGTCTGTCATTGAAATCCAAGTCGCTGATTGGTCGCGGCAAAATGGCCACGACCAATCAGCGACAGGCACAGTCCGGCGGCAAATGGCTGCTCCTTCCTCCCCGCAGTCAGTGCTCGCTCCGTACTCCCCTCCAGTCTGCTCTCACACAGGGTTAATGGCAGCGGTAACGGACCGCGTTTTGCCGCGGTGTAATGCACTCCGTTACCGCTGCTATTACCCCTGTGTGACCAACTTTTTACTATTGATGCTGCCTATGCGGCATCAATAGTTAAAAGATCTAATGTTAAAAATAATTTAAAAAAAAAATCGTTATATACTCACCGTCCGTCGGCCCCTCGGATCCAGAACCGGCCTTTCCCGCTCCTCGCGATGCACCGGTGACCGCTCCATGCATTGTGGTCTCGCGAGATGATGACGTAGCGGACGGTCTCGCGAGACCGCAATGCACTCTTGGGACCGGAGCGCGCGAGGAGCGTCGGTAACCGCTTCGCCTGGATCCGGGGCCAACGGAAGGTGAGTATACAACTATTTTTTATTTTAATTCTTTTTTTTTAACAGGGATATGATGCCCACATTGCTATATACTGCGTGGGCTGTGCAATATACTACATGGACTGTGCAATATACTACGTGGGCTGTACAATAGACTACATGGGCTGTGCAATATAATACGTGGGCTGTGCAATATACTACGTGGGCTGTGCAATATACTACGTGGGCTGTGCAATATACTACATAGGCTGTGCAATATAATATGTGGGCTGTGCAATATAATACGTGGGCTGTGCAATATAGTACGTGGGCTGTGCAATATACTACATGGGCTGTGCAATATAATACGTGGGCTGTGCAATGTACTATGTGGGCTGTGCAATGTACTATGTGGGCTGTGCAATATACTACGTGGGCTGTGCAATATACTACGTGGGCTGTGCAATATACTACGTGGGCTGTGCAATATACTACGTGGTCTGTGCAATAATACGTGGGCTGTTATATACTACTTGGGCTGTGCAATATAATACGTGGGCTGTGCAATACAATACATGGGCTGTGCAATATACTACGTGGGCTGTGCAATATACTAAGTGGGCTGTGCAATATACTACGTGGGCTGTGCAATATAATACGTGGGCTGTGCAATATAATACGTGGACTGTGCAATATACTATGTGGGCTGTTATGATCCTAGTGGCTTAGGATCACAAATCTAACCAGCTAAGTAGAAAATAATAGGACGAGCTCTGGGGATGTGGTAACTGGACTAACCGCAAACCTGATCCTAACCGCACACACTATAGGCAGCCGTGGAACGTTTCCTGAAATCCTAGACGTCTCTTCACGGCCTAAGAAACTGACTACCCCTAAAGAGAAAGTAAAGACCTCACTTGCCTCAGAGAAATCCCCCAGAGATATAGAAGCCCCCCACAAATAATAACGGTGAGTTAAGAGGAAAAGACAAACGCAGAGATGAAACAGGTTAAGCAAATGAGGCCCGCTAATGCTAGATAGCAGAAAATAGCAAGGGATCTGTGCGGTCAGTAAAAAACCCTATGCAAAAATATCCACGCAGAGAATGCGAGAACCCCCACACCAACTAACGATGTGGGGGGAGCAACTCAGCACCCCAGAGCACCAGCAAGCAGGGAAATCACATATTAGCAAGCTGGACAAAAACTCATCATATACTAGGAAACATCTTGAACACAGATGAGCAAAAATAAGCAAACAGAACTTAGCTTCTCTTGGAGAGACTGATAACGGATGTAGACAGGAGCAATCAGAATAGCACTGAATACAACGGCAACAGGCAAGGAATGAAGGACCAGGTGGATTAAATAGGAAACCTAACTAGCAGATGACGAGACAGCTGATCCTGCCAGAAACCTGCAAAATAACAAAAAGAGCCACCAGGAGGAGCCCAAAGAGAGAACTCACACAGTACCACTCATGACCACAGGAGGGAGCCCGGAAACAGAGTTCACAACAGTGGGCTGTGCAATATAATACGTGGGCTGTGCAATGTACTACATGGGCTGTTGTGAAATTGGATTTTGGGCTCCCCCGGTGGCCACTGGTGGAATTGAACTGGTGTGCATCATCCTCTCTGTTCACCTGTTTCCATCAGGATGTGGGAGTCGCTATTTAGCCTTGCTCCTCTGTCACTTCCATGCCGGTCAACATTGTAATCAGAAGCCTTTCTGTGCATGTTCCTGCTGCTAGACAACTCCCAGCTAAGTTGGACTTTAGTCCTTGTTTGTTTTTGCATTTTGTTCCAGTTCACAGCTGTAGTTTCGTTTCTGTATCTGGAAAGCTCTTGTGATCTGAAATTGCCACTCTGATGTTATGAGTTAATACTAGAGTCTTAAAGTAATTTCAGGATGGTGTTTTGATAGGGTTTTCAGCTGACCATGAAAGTGTCCTTTCTGTCTTCCTGCTATCTAGTAAGCGGACCTCAATTTTGCTAAACCTATTTTCATACTACGTTTGTCATTTCATCTAAAATCACCGCCAATATTTGTGGGGCCTCTGTCTGCCTTTCGGGGAAATTTCTCTAGAGGTGAGCCAGGACTATATTTTCCTCTGCCAGGATTAGTTAGTCCTCCGGCCGGCGCTGGGCGTCTAGGGATAAAACGCAGGCTACGCTACCCGGCTACTGTTAGTTGTGTGGCAGGTTTAGTTCATGGTCAGTTTAGTTTCCATCCTTCCAAGAGCTAGTTCTTATGTTTGCTGGGCTATGTTCTCTTGCCATTGAGAACCATAACAGTTTGACCGGCCAAAAAGGGTTAAATTAATTGACAGAGAAAGGAGAGAAAAGAGAAGTCTGCTGAAGATTTCTTTTTTTTTTTCAGTTCTGAGTGTGCTTGTAATTGAATCTCTTGCAAGTCTGCCTATATTGCAGCCTTTCTCTCTCTCTCTCCTTCTAATCCTGGAATGGCTCTGTGTTCACCTGTTTAAAATGGATATTCAGAGTTTAGCTGCAGGTTTGAATAATCTCACCACGAAAGTTCAAAATTTACAAGATTTTGTTGTTCATGTTCCTATATCTGAACCTAGAATTCCTTTGCCTGAATTTTTCTCGGGGAATAGATCTTGCTTTCAAAATTTCAAAAATAATTGCAAGTTGTTTTTGTCCCTGAAATCTCGCTCTGCTGGAGATCCTGCTCAGCAGGTCAGGATTGTGATTTCCTTGCTCCGGGGCGACCCTCAGGATTGGGCTTTTGCATTGGCTCCAGGGGATCCTGCGTTGTTCAATGTGGATGCGTTTTTTCTGGCCTTGGGGTTGCTTTATGAGGAACCTCAGTTAGAACTTCAGGCGGAAAAGGCCTTGATGTCCCTATCTCAGGGGCAAGACGAAGCTGAAATATACTGCCAGAAATTCCGTAAATGGGCTGTGCTTACTCAGTGGAATGAGTGCGCCCTGGCGGCGAATTTCAGAGAGGGTCTCTCTGATGCCATTAAGGATGTTATGGTGGGGTTCCCTGTGCCTGCGGGTCTGAATGAGTCCATGACAATGGCTATCCAGATCGATAGGGGTCTGCGGGAGCGCAAACCTGTGCACCATTTGGTGGTGTCTACTGAGAAGACGCCAGAGAATATGCAATGTGATGGAATTCTGTCCAGAAGTGAGCGGCAGAATTTTAGACGAAAAAATGGGTTGTGCTTCTATTGCGGTGATTCTACTCATGTTATATCAGCATGCTCTAAGCGTACTAAGAAGCTTGATAAGTCTGTTTCAATTGGCACTTTACAGTCTAAGTTTATTCTATCTGTGACCCTGATTTGTTCTTTATCATCTATTACCACGGATGCCTATGTCGACTCTGGCGCCGCTTTGAGTCTTATGGATTGGTCCTTTGCCAAACGCTGTGGGTATGATTTGGAGCCTCTTGAAACTCCTATACCCCTGAAGGGGATTGATTCCACCCCATTGGCTAGCAATAAACCACAATACTGGACACAAGTAACTATGCGGATTAATCCGGATCACCAGGAGATTATTCGCTTTCTTGTGCTGTATAACCTACATGATGTGTTGGTGCTTGGATTGCCATGGCTGCAATCTCATAACCCAGTCCTTGACTGGAAAGCTATGTCTGTGTTAAGCTGGGGATGTAAGGGGACGCATGGGGACGTACCTGTGGTTTCCATTTCATCATCTATTCCCTCTGAGATTCCTGAATTCTTGACTGAATATCGTGACGTTTTTGAAGAACCTAAGCTTGGTTCATTACCTCCGCACCGGGAGTGCGATTGTGCCATAGATTTGATTCCGGGTAGTAAATACCCTAAGGGTCGTTTATTTAATCTGTCTGTGCCTGAACATGCTGCTATGCGAGAATATATAAAGGAGTCCTTGGAAAAGGGACATATTCGTCCTTCGTCATCTCCCTTAGGAGCCGGTTTTTTCTTTGTGGCTAAGAAAGATGGCTCTTTGAGGCCGTGCATTGATTATCGGCTTTTGAATAAAATCACGGTTAAATATCAATATCCGTTGCCACTGCTGACTGATTTGTTTGCTCGCATAAAGGGGGCCAAGTGGTTCTCTAAGATAGATCTCCGTGGGGCGTATAATTTGGTGCGAATTAAGCAGGGGGATGAGTGGAAAACCGCATTTAATACGCCCGAGGGCCACTTTGAGTATTTGGTGATGCCTTTTGGTCTTTCAAATGCCCCTTCAGTCTTTCAGTCCTTTATGCATGACATTTTCCGTGATTATTTGGATAAATTTATGATTGTGTATCTGGATGATATTTTGATTTTTTCGGATGACTGGGACTCTCATGTCCAGCAGGTCAGGAGGGTTTTTCAGGTTTTGCGGTCTAATTCCTTGTGTGTGAAGGGTTCTAAGTGCGTTTTTGGGGTTCAAAAGATTTCCTTTTTGGGATATATTTTTTCCCCCTCTTCCATCGAGATGGATCCTGTCAAGGTTCAGGCTATTTGTGATTGGACGCAACCCTCTTCTCTTAAGAGTCTTCAGAAATTTTTGGGCTTTGCTAACTTTTATCGTCGATTTATTGCTGGTTTTTCTGATGTTGTTAAACCATTGACTGATTTGACTAAGAAGGGTGCTGATGTTGCTGATTGGTCCCCTGCTGCTGTGGAGGCCTTTCGGGAGCTTAAGCGCCGCTTTTCTTCCGCCCCTGTGTTGCGTCAGCCTGATGTTGCTCTTCCTTTTCAGGTTGAGGTCGACGCTTCTGAAATCGGAGCTGGGGCGGTTTTGTCGCAGAGAAGTTCCGATTGCTCCGTGATGAGACCTTGTGCTTTTTTCTCGCGTAAATTTTCGCCCGCCGAGCGGAATTATGATGTTGGGAATCGGGAGCTTTTGGCCATGAAGTGGGCTTTTGAGGAGTGGCGTCATTGGCTTGAGGGGGCTAGACATCAGGTGGTGGTATTGACTGACCACAAAAATCTAATTTATCTTGAGTCCGCCAGACGCCTGAATCCTAGACAGGCGCGCTGGTCGTTGTTTTTCTCTCGGTTTAATTTTGTGGTGTCCTACCTGCCGGGTTCTAAGAATGTTAAGGCGGATGCCCTTTCTAGGAGTTTTGAGCCTGACTCCCCTGGTAATTCTGAACCTACAGGTATCCTTAAGGATGGAGTGATATTGTCTGCCGTTTCTCCAGACCTGCGGCGGGCCTTGCAGGAGTTTCAGGCGGATAGACCTGATCGTTGCCCACCTGGTAGACTGTTTGTTCCTGATGATTGGACCAGTAAAGTCATTTCTGAGGTTCATTCTTCTGCGTTGGCAGGTCATCCTGGAATCTTTGGTACCAGGGATTTGGTGGCAAGGTCCTTCTGGTGGCCTTCCCTGTCTCGAGATGTGCGAGGCTTCGTGCAGTCTTGTGACGTTTGTGCTCGGGCCAAGCCTTGTTGTTCTCGGGCTAGTGGATTGTTGTTGCCCTTGCCTATTCCGAAGAGGCCCTGGACGCACATCTCGATGGATTTTATTTCGGATCTTCCTGTTTCTCAGAAGATGTCTGTCATCTGGGTGGTGTGTGATCGTTTCTCTAAGATGGTCCATTTGGTTCCCCTGCCTAAGTTGCCTTCTTCTTCCGAGTTGGTTCCTCTGTTTTTTCAAAATGTGGTCCGTTTGCATGGTATTCCGGAGAATATCGTTTCTGACAGAGGTACCCAATTCGTGTCTAGATTTTGGCGAGCATTCTGTGCTAGGATGGGCATAGATTTGTCTTTCTCGTCTGCTTTCCATCCTCAGACTAATGGCCAGACCGAGCGGACGAATCAGACCTTGGAGACATATTTGAGGTGTTTTGTGTCTGCAGATCAGGATGATTGGGTTGCTTTTTTGCCTTTAGCGGAGTTTGCCCTCAATAATCGGGCCAGCTCTGCCACCTTGGTGTCTCCCTTTTTCTGTAATTCGGGGTTTCATCCTCGATTTTCTTCTGGTCAGGTGGAATCTTCAGATTGTCCTGGAGTGGATGCTGTGGTGGAGAGGTTGCATCAGATTTGGGGGCAGGTAGTGGACAATTTGAAGTTGTCCCAGGAGAAGACCCAGCTTTTTGCCAACCTCCGGCGTCGGGTTGGTCCTCGGCTTTGTGTTGGGGACTTGGTGTGGTTGTCTTCTCGTTTTGTCCCTATGAGGGTTTCTTCTCCCAAGTTTAAGCCTCGGTTCATCGGCCCGTACAAGATATTGGAGATTCTTAACCCTGTGTCCTTCCGTTTGGACCTCCCTGCATCTTTTTCTATTCATAATGTTTTTCATCGGTCATTATTGCGCAGGTATGAGGTACCGGTTGTGCCTTCCGTTGAGCCTCCTGCTCCGGTGTTGGTTGAGGGCGAGTTGGAGTACGTTGTGGAAAAAATCTTGGACTCCCGTGTTTCCAGACGGAAACTCCAGTATCTGGTCAAATGGAAGGGATACGGTCAGGAGGATAATTCTTGGGTGACTGCCTCTGATGTTCATGCCTCCGATTTGGTCCGTGCCTTTCATAGGGCTCATCCTGATCGCCCTGGTGGTTCTGGTGAGGGTTCGGTGCCCCCTCCTTGAGGGGGGGGTACTGTTGTGAAATTGGATTTTGGGCTCCCCCGGTGGCCACTGGTGGAATTGAACTGGTGTGCATCATCCTCTCTGTTCACCTGTTTCCATCAGGATGTGGGAGTCGCTATTTAGCCTTGCTCCTCTGTCACTTCCATGCCGGTCAACATTGTAATCAGAAGCCTTTCTGTGCATGTTCCTGCTGCTAGACAACTCCCAGCTAAGTTGGACTTTAGTCCTTGTTTGTTTTTGCATTTTGTTCCAGTTCACAGCTGTAGTTTCGTTTCTGTGTCTGGAAAGCTCTTGTGATCTGAAATTGCCACTCTGATGTTATGAGTTAATACTAGAGTCTTAAAGTAATTTCAGGATGGTGTTTTGATAGGGTTTTCAGCTGACCATGAAAGTGTCCTTTCTGTCTTCCTGCTATCTAGTAAGCGGACCTCAATTTTGCTAAACCTATTTTCATACTACGTTTGTCATTTCATCTAAAATCACCGCCAATATTTGTGGGGGCCTCTGTCTGCCTTTCGGGGAAATTTCTCTAGAGGTGAGCCAGGACTATATTTTCCTCTGCCAGGATTAGTTAGTCCTCCGGCCGGCGCTGGGCGTCTAGGGATAAAACGCAGGCTACGCTACCCGGCTACTGTTAGTTGTGCGGCAGGTTTAGTTCATGGTCAGTTTAGTTTCCATCCTTCCAAGAGCTAGTTCTTATGTTTGCTGGGCTATGTTCTCTTGCCATTGAGAACCATAACAATGGGCTGTGCAATATAATATGTGGGCTGTGCAATATAATACGTGGGCTGTGCAATATAATACGTGGGCTGTGCAATGTACTGTGTGGGCTATGCAATATACTACGTGGGCTGTGCAATGTACTACGTGGGCTGTGCAGTGTACTGCGTGGGCTGTGTAATGTACTACGTGGGCTGTGCAATATAATACGTGGGCTGTGCAATATAATACGTGGGCTGTGCAATGTACTACGTGGGCTGTGCAATGTACTATGTGGGCTGTGCAATATACTATGTGGGCTGTGCAATATACTATGTGGGCTGTGCAATATACTACGTGGGCTGTGCAATATAATACATGGGCTGTGCAATATAATACGTGGGCTGTGCCATATAATACGTGGGCTGTGCAATATAATACGTGGGCTGTGCAATATAATATTTGGGCTGTGCAATATACTACGTGGGCTGTGCAATGTACTACGTGGGCTGTGCAATATACTGCGTGGGTTGTGCAATATACTGCGTGGGCTGTGCAATATACTACGTGGGCTGTGCAATATACTACGTGGGCTGTGCAATGTACTGCGTGGGCTGTGCAATATACTACGTGGGCTGTGCAATATACTACGTGGGCTGTGCTATATACTACGTGGGCTGTGCAATGTACTATGTGGGCTGTGCAATATACTGCGTGGGCTGTGCTATATACTACGTGGCTTGTGTTATACACTACGTGGCATGTGTTATACACTACGTGGGCTGTACACAACACGATAAGAAAATTCACCCTAGTGAATAATGTCCACTTCAATAATGTCAAACAACCTATTTCAGAGTGAACACGAAACTAAAGCATTAAGGTACTAAAAACAATTAATTTTAGATAAAGTATAAAACAAAGAGAACTGACAACAAAACCATACAATATCATATTACAAAAAATACTGAGTGTAGAATACAGATCCAATCATATAATAAAAGTTACCAGACACAGTAAACCCAAAAGGGACAAGCCCACAAGTGAAGCTATAATAAGCAGTCTATCAAGACTCAGTAAAGTGCATGTGCAAATATAGTGAATAGTCTTTTATAACAACAAAATATATTGCAAATATATAATGCATAAAAAAGGAGCACGTTGGATTCTGTGTCTAAACACTAGCACTTTTTGTGGGAAAATGTTTATTTTTTTATTTTTACAGTTTTACAAGACTTTAATCCCATAACGACCACCGATACGCATCAAAATAGCGGCCGTTAAGGGGCCTTAATCCCTCATTGCCATTTTTAAATGGCAATTTGGAATAAGGTTATTTTGCCCAACAACATTCCAAAATTTCTGAGGTTTCAGCTACCGGGGGTAGCTGAGACCCTGAAGAACTTGATGAGGGCTGTTTTTTCCGGGCCCTGATCACGTGATCACATCAGTCAAGTTTAAAAAAAATGTGCCTGCTATTCAAAACATTTCTCTCTCTGGTGACATGATATACATGGCAAAGGAGAGAGCAATAAGCTCCGTCTCCAGGCCCTTGGTTCACTTTGATCACTGTGATAGATGCTTCCACAGTGATCAAAAGCCAATAATTAGTATTTCACCCCCACCTGAGCATTATCCCCTTAGTGAGATTCATTTTTTTAAATTTTATAATTTTTATTTCTTTCATTCTTTGCCGTTAGGGTTGGGCTAAGGTTGGGCTAGTATTAGGGGTGGGCTAGGGTTAGAGTTAGACTAGGGTTAGTGTTAGGGTTGGGCTAAAGATTAGGTTAGGAAAAATGATCCAGCGAAGAGGGATTGCTGAAAAATACCTTTTCAATATAAATAGAATAAAATAAATTCTACATATTGTGACACGCACTGTTATCACACTTATAAGGAAAGATCAATGCGTTTCGACTTGCATCTTAGTCATTATCTCAAAAAGATAGGGTTAGGGTTGGGCTAGGTTTAGTGTTTGGGTAAGGTTTTTAAAAAGTACGAAAAAATGATAACAACTAGTGTTAAGTGCAAGTGCTCACTACTCGAGTTTGCATCGGGGTCACTCGGGCACCCGCGATTTTTGTTGCATTCCAGAGCACCCCAATGCAAACTCGAGTAGCAAGCACTTGTACTCACAACTAATGATGACAAATCCAATATGATCATGACCTAATGTTATCAAATTCTGTGTAATACTTTTGGGTTAAAAATCCTCACAGTATCCCTGGATAAAATCAATGAGGGGTGCAGTTTCCAAAATGGGATCATTTGTGGGGGGTTTACACTGTTTAGGCACATCACAGACTCTCCAAACGTGATAAGGCGTTTGCTATCAATTCCAGCCATTTTTGCATTCAAAAAGTCAAACAGTGCTTCTTCCCCTCCAAGCCCTGCCGTAAACAGTAGTTTTCCCCAAATATGGCATATTGGCGTATTCAGGAGAAATTGCACAACAAATTTTGAGGTAAATTTTCCCTGTTATCCTTGTAAAAGTAAAAAATTGGGGTTAAAGCAAAATGTTTGTGAAAAAAAACTAAAATATTAATTTTTCTTCCTTACATATTCCATTCATTCCTGTGAAACACCTAAAGGGTTAATAAAATTCTTCAATGTGGTTTTGAGGATTTTGAGGGGTGCAATTTTGCGAACGGTGTCACTTTTGGGTATTTTCTGTTATATAGACCCCCTCAAGGTCACTTCAAATGTGATGTGGTCTCTAAAAAAATGGTTTTGTAAATTTTGTTGGAAAATCGAGAAATTGCTGGTCAACTTTGAACCCTTATAACTTCCTAACAAAAAAAAAATTATGTTTCAAAACTGTGCAGATGTAAAGTAGACATGTGGGAAATGTTATTTATTAATTATTTATTTTGTTTGGTATAACCATCTGATTTAAGGGAATAAAAATTTTAAGTTTGAAAATAGCGAAAATGTCACATTTTTTGTCAAGTTTTCGATATTTTCATAAAAGTATGGAAATCATATAGACCAAAGTTTAACACTAACATGAAATGCAAAATGTCATGAAAAAATAGTCTCAGAATCACTGGCACCGTTGAAGTGTTCCAGAGTTATTACCACGTAAAGTGACACAAAAATTTTACCTGGTCATTAGGGTCAAAATTAGCTCCACCACTAAGGGGTTAATTGAAATGTTAGTAAAACTTTCAAACTGCTTATTTTTCCCAACAAAGCTGTTTGCTTATCTTGTAGTATCATACATAGATGGACTAGTTCTCCAGAGTAGGAGTCGCTAAATATTAGCAGTTCTTCATCCATTCCTGTCTCAAACTATAGACCCCTCTGACCACATAGAGCATATGAAAGGGTTGTCAAGATAAGACAACCCATTTAGACAGTTAAGCAACCCTGAACATCAAGGACTAGTAAAAAGAACACTGAAATCCAGAGTAGAGATCCATTATGGAATTGTTTTCTATTTGCCCACACCTCTTGAAATATACCAGCATTAGAAATACTACAATAATTCAGTAGAACATCTGCTACTAAATGGAAAAATACTGGGTCACCAGGTACACAGCACTTATTTACAAGTACCAGAATATCACTAAATCATTACTTTATGTTATGCATACTGTATAACACATTGGGGGAGCTTTACTTTAGGCTAGTTTCACATTTGCGTTAGAATCCGCAGCGTTTAATCCGCATCCGCAAGTGCTGGAAAAAACGCATATAAACGCGTACAAACGCGGCATTTTTAAGACGCATGCGCGAACGCATGCGGTTTAAAAAACACCGCATTTGCACGCTTTTCGTTTGCGTTTTTGGTGCGCATGATGACAAATTTTACAGGAGAAAAATCTAGATAACCAGACACCGCCAATGGGACTACAGAGGGCGTGTATTATGGAATATCTTTATATAGACCCTTGAACAGCTGAAATCTTTAGATTTTGCTCCTGTATCCTGTGTCATGATAGATCTTCACATGGAGAGCTTTTATTTCAACCTGGATTTAAGCATCAGGCCGGCGTCACACTGGCGTTTTAAACGGCCGAGTGCAATGCGATAAAAAATCGCATTGCACTCGGACCAATGTTAACATATGGGGCAGCTCCCAGCAGCCGACTTTTTGTCGGCTGTTTTCTTCGGTCCGAGACAATCGCAGCATGCTGCGATTGTCTCGGACTGAGGAAAACTCTGGGCTCACTTGCATCCATATAAGCCTATGGGTGCGAGTGAGACAGCACACACCACTCGGATATCATCCGAGTGATGTGCGTTATAAGCGGACCCCAGCAATGGAGGAGATGGAGAAATTCATTTCTCCGCCTCCTCCGCAGCTGTACTCCGATCCTCCCTGTGCAAGAGAATCGGAGCACAGACGCATGACACTCGGCTCCTGCTCTGCTGCGAGCAGGAGCCGAGTGTCATTAGCATATTGCATCCGATGATCTCGCATCGGATGCAATACGCCAGTGTGACGCCGGCCTCAAGCTGTTTCTTGCCTGTGCATTTGCTTGGGAGCAAGACAGAAATCGCAAAAGATGGAGAAGGAGACGTCGTAGGCGTTTTTGGAGACACCCCATTATCGAACTACGTGAGAGCTGTGGAGCCTATCACATGCTGTATGGTGAGCTTAATGCCAACCTGGACAAATTCCCGGAATATACAAGGATGTTGCAAGACTCATTCCGGGATTTGATGCTCGTGTCCAAGGAGCCATACGGAGACAGGACACCTAGGTCCGTAGAGCGATTCCACCCGAGGAACGTCTGCTGGTCACATTAAGGTACGTAAGAAATGTAAACCAATGCCAGTGCTAATTTTGGGTGTACTAAACATGTTTTTTTTTGTTTGGTAATTTCCTTTCTGTCTTTAGCATAACCACACCTTAAATAGAACTGATTGTAGTTTTTCTTTAATTCTTTTCTTCCAGATTTCTGGCAACTGGAGAGTTTATCATCCCTCCATTTCCAATACCGGCTTGCAATATCCACCCTGTCGGGAATAGTTGCGGACACCTGCCGGGCTTTGTGGAATGTACTCCGGGATGAGTTTATGCCCCTACCCACCTTGGACATGTGGCTTGAAATTGCGGAAAAATTCTGGAGTGTGTGTGATTTCCCCAACTGTTTAGGAGCGGTGGATGGAAAGTACATCCGCATTATCAAACCAGCCAGAACAGAATCGGAGTATTTCAACTATAAAAAATATTTTTCTGTTGTGCTCATGGCAATAGCCGATGCGGACTGTCGCTTCATCGCCGTGGACATTGGAGCTTTTGGCCGTGGCAACGATTCCCAGACTTTCAAGAACTCGGATATGGGCCACCGTGTGTATGGCAAAAATTTTAATTTTCCATGGCCACAACCTCTCCCCAACACTCAAGGTCCACCGATGCCAATTGTTATGGTTGGGGATGAGGGCTTTCAGATGTGTGAAAACCTACTGAAGCCATATTCCAGTCGTGACTTGAATCCAAAACCAGGAGTGGGTGATGAAGGCTGAAGTGCTAGATATGCTAATATTATACTTTTCCTCTAATAGTTCCACTCCTTGTTTTGGCTTACAAATACCAATATAAAGTAGTGACCACATACTGCTAGTGTGACGGCAGCCATGTGGTTTTAGTGATAAGGTTGTTGACGTCATTGCGTCCTGATTCTGTTCTGCTATGCAGGATCCATTGGACACAGACTGAAGAGAAAATGGCTGTCATACAAAACAGATCTATACTCATCAAGTCAGGTGTCAGAAATAATGAATTCATGATGCACATATAACAGCCTCATGAATTCACTATTTCTGACACATGTGCAGGTGAGCATAGATATGCCGTGTATGACCGCCATCGTCCCCTGAGTTTATGTGAAATAGATTATGTACACAGAAGAGAAAAAGGAGGCTATACAATGCATTTCTCTACTCACCAAGTCAGGCGTCCCAACTTATGAGTTTTTGGACACCTGACCTGTAGAATATAGTTTTGCATGGTATTGCCACCATTTTCTCTTCAGTCTGCAACACTAGTCACAGACTGAGCAGAATGAACAGATTAAGGAGAAAATACAAGTATACATTTTTTGGTCCACCTCATAGCTCTGTACTAAAGACACACAAAGTCTTGTACTTGCTAACTACTGGAGCTATGATGTGGCCAAAAAATAAAGTGTGTGGCGAAGTTTGTTATTTGGCGCGTGTTGCCGGCGGCGAAAGACACAATAAACCAAACATAATTGGGGCAAAAAAACTTGTATTTATTTTTTAACAACCAAAATATTTATTTAACTGCGCCTGCTTGGGGTAGAGTGATGTAAACGGGGGGTGTGAAGCACTGAGGCATGGCTAACTGTGGACGATGCAGAGGTGGCAGGAGAAGGGGCAATGAAACTAGTGGGGTCTGGTAGTTCGGGGATAGGGCTTGACACATGAGAGGCTTGAGACGCACTGGAAGGGTGAGACAAACCTGACATTACAGACACACTGGGAGGTGAAGGGGGAGGAATACTAAGTCCGCTGTTTTTTTTGTTTTTTCTGGGATTGCCGGGTTCTGGTAAGCCTCGGTGGGCTCATATGTCGTGGCATGGTCGTGGTGGGTGACCTGTCAGGGTTCGGCTGCACTGTGTCAGAGTCCATAGTGCTCGTAGAGCGTGCAGCCATGCCAGAGTCCATAGTGCTCGTAGAGGGTGCAGCCATGCCAGAGTCCATAGCGCTTGTAGAGCGGAAGGCCATGCCAGGGTCCTGCTGCATCGTGGTGGTGGCGGTACGGAAGGCCATGCCAGGGTCCTGCTGCATCGTTTTGGTGGCGATACGGAAGGCCATGCCAGGGTCCTGCTGCATCGTGGTGGTGGCGGTACGGAAGGCCATGCCTTGGTCCTGCTGCATCGTCATGTCAGTGGAGGAGGTCCAAGCAGGAGCAGCGGTTGTCATGGTGGTGGCAGTGGGCTGTCCAACAGCACTCGGCATCGTAGTGGTGCTGTACTGGTGTCCGGCAGTGCTAGGATTAGAGGTGGCCGTGCAGTGGTATGCAGCAGAGGTCGGCATTGAGGTTAATCGTGACAGTGAAGGCACAGGTGGATATGCTGCCACTGTCTGCTGAAAATACCGACTCTGCTGCATAGCCTGCACGTAAGCAGCATTGCAGGCCTGCATGACACTCAGCTGGAGATCAGGAGTAAGGTGTTCCGACATGCCCTGCTCAATTTGGTTAAAAAAATGATGTGCTGGCCTCTGGAGGTCAACTTTTACTTGGTCAAGGCTTTTGGTGACCTCCTGGATACGTGTATTCATGTGGCTAAGTGAAATATCCATTCGGTCACCCAAAGCCTTGAGTCCTTCGTGAAAAACCGAGCTCAAGTGCAAAAACTCGGGCATGAGGGACCTGTCCGATGCCCTCTGCCGCTGCCGGGAGGAGCTCCCAAAAAAAGGGGCAGTGGCACAGGACTGGGAAAGGGGAACACCTGATGCACCAGCTTCCTGGTCTCCAGTTAGTGTGGCAGGCCCACTTGCTGCAGCGCTGCTGGATGGCTGGGACGGGTCCGTGGCTGTCTGATGAAGGACCCCTCCAGAACCTGGGCCAACAGTACTGCTCCATGTGCTGTGAAAAAAGGAAAAAGAAAATTAATACCAAAAATTAACCAGATGCAAAATCCTGTGGAATAGAAATATACAGATTATAGCAATACAATACAACCTAATGCACGGGAGAAATACTTACGTTCTCTGGGCAAGGACCGGTCTTAAAAATGCCAGAACTCGATGGTATTTGTATTTTCTGATCCTTGCTCCTGAACCACTGGGAACACGGCTCTCTTGATGCAGGTCCCTGTTGAAGCGGTCCTTCATCGAACGCCAACGTGTTTTGACTCTGGCCATTGTTGAAAAAGCAAAACATAATGGTTAGACAATGGACTTTTGGCCGTGCTCGCACAGCTGTGTGTGATGAGAGAAACTCCTGAGAGTTTATCTCATCACACACAGTTGTGTGAGCATGGCCAAGGTCTCTGCTGCTTCACAATGCATTGCAATACTTACCAAAAGCATTTCGGACCCGATTCGGGGCGTTCTCCCAGCCATCCCACATCTCTTTGGCCACCTCATTCCATAGGATCGTCACGTTGTCCGAGTGCTGTGGAACCCGGGTGTCCCACGACGGGACTCGCTCCTGGACCAGGGAGATGAGGATATCGTTGTCAATGAGGTCCTCATCCCATTCTGGAACCTAAAACATAAATGAAGACATTAAATGTTGTATACATTAAAATAAGGAAAAGAAAGAAAACAGAGGCTGAGAAATGGCATGAATAAGGAAAGTCAAGATAAAAAAGGAGTCTAGAAGAAAATTATAAAGAAAGAGGAAAGTAAAGAAAGGAAGATTCAAGAATACTAAAGTGAGGCTACAGTAAACAGTCAGCCTTGTATACTTACACGCTGCCGCCTTGACACTCGACTGTGACCCAGCTGATCCTGCCCAGCCTCTGCCACAGTAGAAGAAGTGCTCTAAAAAAAGGAAAAAAAAAAATTGTCATATGTGTAGATATGACAGTGAATACTTACCAATCTGAGGAGGTGACTACTCACTTCACTGACATGTTCTACTTCAGAAGGCCCAGGACGTTGCTCCTCATCAGAAGAAGACATTCTGATGCATGCAGAAAGAAAGAAATGGCAGAAATTAGGACATGTAGAGACAGAAAATAGAAAATAAAGGCATTGGCTAGGATATACTCACATTGTTCAGAGGCTTATTTGCTCCAAGGTGCTGTGGTCTGTCTGCTCTGCTTGGCTATCTGCTGAGTAGTGACCTGCAAATGTCCACTCCCTTCCTTTATCACCTTGTATGTGGGGGGTGGCTTATCAGTGTCTAGACATGTTTTTCTCTTGTGGAACGCATGCGTTCATGAACGCAAGCAAACGCATGTGCTTGTGAACGCATGCGTTCATATAGACAGCAATGCTTTTTTTTGGTGCATTCCTTACACAATCGACCGCATACGTTACCTGGCGGCAAATTGACGCCTCTGGAAATTACTACATGTTGCATTTCCGCGCCAAACTGCAGACGACGAAACAACGCATGCGTCGTCAAACGCGGCAAAACGCGAACGATCGCAGACGCATGCATCCCTAATGTTAAATATAGGAATACACAACGCATGCGGATATTTGCGGAAGAAACGCTGCGGACAGAACCGCAAATGTGAAACCGGCCTAAGCCAAATAAATGCAGCCAAATTCTGGCTCAATAGTACATGCGTGTCCTGGGTATTCTGGGATTCGCTCCTTTTTCCTTGGTCTGCTGCCTTCTGTTGTGCTCCACGACTAATTTTGCATATGACCCCACATGGATAAATTACATCAGCTCCCTAGACCTACTTAAAGCCCATTGGCACAGACACCTATGTCCTTGGATTGAGTTTCTAAAGCTCTGTTTGGTGTGCTCCACCTGTGCATACTGTTTACTTTCTTCCATCCCTGCACTGGTTCCTCTTCATCAATCCTGCTTCTCCTGATATTCCAGAGTGTCAAGTTCTCACTGACCACCTGCTTTCCAGTTTGCTGCATCAACACCCAGGGTGCATGTGCCCACCCAAACCTGGTGTCACACTATGACGGTCTTCGGTAAGAAAGGGGGGGCCTCAAACTGTGCCTGGAACTAGGACCCTTGCTATCCCTGTCCCAGGGATACTCTTGATGGTTGAGAAGCCCGAGTCTCAGACCTTACTATGCTTCTGATATGCCTTAAGCTATTCCCTCCCCCTTTCCCAGGAGGCCTGGGATAGATATGTTAGTGTAAATGCGTAAAAACAGGGATCACAAAAAGCAATTTACATACAAAAACACTCACCAAGGGTAGGGAAGAATATAGAAAAGGGTAGGAATGTACAAACCAAATGAGAATAGGATAATGGAGAGATCATACACCCAAAAACAGCAAACAACAATTTCCAGCAGCAACTATGGACTCCAACGTCAGCACACCAACTTCAGCAATCCAGGAAGCAATACTTTCACAGGCAGGGATGAGAAGGTCTGGAGAGGTTTTATAGAGGGAGAAAAGGAGCAGGTCAGGAGCAGCTGTCAGATGGAACTGCAAGTCTCCAACCAGCATCCAAAGAGTTGTTAACCTTTTCAGCACTAAAGGAAACAAAGTCCATTTAATATGAGGAACAACACACACAGGCTGGAAGAACTGTGATTCACAGTACGTAATGATCGCCTGACCCCAGATCTTCCAGGAGGACGTGACACACTCGTGATACCTGAGGCTTAGAGGATCCACCGTACCTGGTGAGCCCTGATATTCAAATTGTGCACATAAACCTGGTGTACATGTTGTGAGCTAAATTTATGTTTTAGACACTTTTTTATCCCAGAAAAAGGTTTTAGATAAATGGTTGTAACTATGTCAAATCGTAACCTTGCCAAAGATTGGCTTAATACGTTTTGTATGCCTTTTTTATTTTTAAAAGCTGCCCAACATTGTAAAACAATTGCTTAAAAAAATAATCCTCAGCTACCAAACTGATGCAGCTCCTCTACATTCGTCTTCTTTTTTCATTTTCCACGAGGTATGGCATTTGTCTGGTGTTTCCAAGTGACATTTTTACAACCTTAGGAGACGTTTGGCAGCATGGTCCTACCATTTCTTTAGCGCATTTGATAATGTCTCCCTCAGCAGAATACTAGAGCGTGAATGCAGAAGAATTGCGGCATTTTAATATCCGCAGTGCTAGTTACTGCTGCCACAGAACACACTGTTGGACCTGACCAGCTGCCATTTTTTAGACTTTGGCCCAGGAAATTGCACTTGATATACCGTATTTCATATCTTCCGTTTATTGTATAACGCCAAACTTTTCCTCAAAAGGGAAGGCAGCAGAAAATAACCCTCAAGTTTTTAATCTTTTTATTTTTTGACCTCCCACAGTTGTGTAAACCCACATGACTTTGTTAATAATTTCACTGTATAGTCTGGAAAACATCCAGCCATGTTGAGGTGTCCTGCCAACGATTCCATATCCTCAAGTATTCAGAGAGCCAGAACAGATAAAAATAGCTGGTTAGGAAAATGTTACTACACTGGGGACCCTGTGAAAAGGCCTCTGCTGTTCACTGTCAGGAACCTTGGTCGCAACACAAGCCCAGAGATTGTTGGTCACATATTCTGTGCTTACTTCATAATGGAAGATACGCACGTGGAACCTGACATATGAGTTATTACCCTGTATTTATATAACAGCGCACCACCATATTCCACAGCGCTGTGAATGTTAGGTAGTATTAGTTTTTAATAAATAGTAGCAAAATGGAAATTACTGGTCACTGGATGGTTTGGCCAAAGCACATAAAAAAGATGCTGAAGAATATTGTTAGTGAATGAGAACACATTTGAGTTTCGTACAGATGCATTGTTTAGCTCATAGAGCATTGCCTACAAGAGAGACAATTATATCCACTTCTAAGATGACATTAGGACTATGTGTATACAGGTGTAAAGTGACGGAGAGTTAAAGGTGTTGTCCAGCCTTAGGCCGGTGTCACACTTGCGAGTGCAATGCGAGAAACTCGCGAGAGTCTGTCGCATCAATACCCGGCACCAGGGCCGCCATCAGGGCATTACAGCCATGACTGGCGTATGGGGCCCAGTGGGCAGAGGGGGCCCGCATTGGGCCCCGTCTCATCTGCTCACCGGGCCCCCCCTGCAGGCACTGCGGCACGCTATTGACGTGCGGGCCCGCGCCCGCAAGTCAATAGTTAACAGCCGCCAGCCAGTCGGAGGCTGGCAGCTGAGTAGGGCCGCAGTGTGCAGTCGCCGGCATCTGACGTCATTGTCAGCCGCTGGGCCCGGCGAGTGGTGCGTGTGTCTTCACCTGCGTGGAGCCTGGAGGGAGCTTAGCCCGGCGCAGGAGCATGGCCAGGTAAGAACTCGTGTTTTTTTTTTCTTTGAGAGTGGCGATCCAGGGGGGCCCGGGGCAGAATGCAGGACATGCTGGGGAAGAATGCTGGACACGGGGGCAGAATGCTGGACACGGGGGCAGTATGCTGGACACGGGGGCAGAATGCTGGACACGGGGGCAGAATGCCGGACACGGGGGCAGTATGCTGGACACGGGGGCAGTATACTGGACACGGGGCAGAATGCTGGACACACTGGAGCAGAATGCTGGACACACTGGGGCAGAATGCTGGACACGGGGGCAGCATGCTGGACACGGGGGGCAGAATGCTGGACACTGGGGCAGAATGCTGGACACACGGGGGCAGAATGCTGGACACACGGGGGCAGAATGCTGGACACTGGGGCAGAATGCTGGACACTGGGCCAGAATGCTGGACACACGGGGCAGAATGCTGGACACACGGGGGCAGAATGCTGGACACACGGGGGCAGAATGCTGGACACACGGGGCAGAATGCTGGACACACTGGGGCAGAATGCTGGACACACTGGGGCAGAATGCTGGACACACTGGGGCAGAATGCTGGACACACTGGAGCAGAATGCTGGACACACTGGGGCAGAATGCTGGACACACTAGGGCAGAATACTGAACACACTGGGGCAGAATGCTGGACACACAGGGGCAGAATGCTGGACACTGGGGCAGAATGCTGGACACTGGGCCAGAATGCTGGACACACGGGGCAGAATGCTGGACACATGGGGGCAGAATGCTGGACACACGGGGGCAGAATGCTGGACACACGGGGGCAGAATGCTGGACACACGGGGGCAGAATGCTGGACACACTGGGGCAGAATGCTGGACACACTGGAGCAGAATGCTGGACACACTGGGGCAGAATGCTGGACACACTAGGGCAGAATGCTGAACACACTGGGGCAGAATGCTGGACACACAGGGGCAGAATGCTGGACACACGGGGCAGAATGCTGGACACACTGGGGCAGAAATGCTGGACACACTGGGGCAGAAATGCTGGACACACTGGGGCAGAAATGCTGGACACACTGGGGCAGAAATGCTGGACACGGGGGCAGAATGCTGGACACGGGGGCAGTATGCTGGACACGGGGGCAGTATGCTGGACATGGGGGCAGAATGCTGGACACACTGGGGCAGAATGCTGGACACACTGGGGCAGAATGCTGGACACACTGGGGCAGAATGCTGGACACGGGGGCAGCATGCTGGAGACGGGGGCAGAATGCTGGACACTGGGGCAGAATGCTGGACACACTGGGGCAGAATGCTGGACACACTGGGGCAGAATGCTGGACACTGGGGCAGAATGCTGGACACACGGGGACAGAATGCTGGACACACGGGGGCAGAATGCCGGACACACGGGGGCAGAATGCTGGACACATGGGGCAGAATGCTGGACACACTGGGGCAGAATGCTGGACACACTGGGGCAGAATGTTGGACACACTGGAGCAGAATGCTGGACACACTGGGGCAGAATGCTGGACACACTAGGGCAGAATGCTGGACACACTGGGGCAGAATGCTGGACACACAGGGGCAGAATGCTGGACACATGGAGCAGAATGCTGGACACACTGGGGCAGAAATGCTGGACACACTGGGGCAGAAATGCTGGACACACTGGGGCAGAAATGCTGGACACGGGGGCAGAATGCTGGACACGGGGGCAGAATGCTGGACATGGGGCAGAATGCTGGACACGGGGGCAGTATGCTGGACACGGGGGCAGTATGCTGGACACAGGGGCAGTATGCTGGACACAGGGGCAGACTGTGAGACCCGGGGGCAGAATGCTGGACACAGGCAGAATGCTGGACATTGGGGCAGAATGCTGGACATTGGGGCAGAATGCGAGACACGGGGCAGAATGGAGATATGGGGCATGATTGGAGACACGGGGCAGGATGAAAGACATGGGGGCATGACTGGAGACAGATGGGGAGGATTGGAGACAGATGGGGCAGAATGGAGACACGGGGCATGATGGGAGACAAGTGGCAGGATTGCAGACATGGGGGCATGAATGGAGACATAGGGGGCAGAATGGAGACATGGGGCATGATTGGAGACACTGGGGGCAGAATTGGAGACAGATCGTGCAGGATCATGGGGCAGGATGGGAGAACATATGGCTGACACCAGGAATGAGACACACGGTGGCCAGGATGGGGAATATTATTACCATAGGGACTAATTTAGGGATATTATTACTGCAGTGATGTATTTATTTCATTTTTTGAGTATACTGTTTTAAATGGGGGGGCGGTCCTGTTACTGTGTAGAGTGATACTATGTCGCCTCTTTTTCTTCATGTGGTGTAATGTAGAAGTTGGGAAAAATTAAGTAATGTGTTCTACAAGCAGAGCTCAAGATAACTATGTTATTTCCTGCAGAGACGAGTCCTGGCTGGATGAAGTGATGGCGGTCTGTGCTGGATGAAAGATGAAGGACTTCACCTAGAGACGTCACTGGTGAGTCAGTGTGTTACCTATACACTGACACTATACACTGTATACAGAGCTCGTGTGTATAATTTCACTAGTGATCACTGTATTATCTGTACACAGACACTGCATACTAAGTACAGATCTCCTGTGTATAATGGCACTTATGGTGATAGTATGGTGCTTTTTTTTATTACTGATCAGAATTGAAGTATTCAGTCACTATGTGGTGGTAATATGTGGTCTGGACACGGTGTTGCGGTATTTGTTCCTTGTATGTGATATTCGATCACTGTGGTGGTAATATGTCATCTGGTCATGGTGTAGCGGTATTTGTTCTTTGTATGTGATATTATTGGTCATTTTAAAAATTGAAAAATAAATAAAAATATACCTAAATTGTATTGCATATTTTAACAAATATTTAATAGGTTACAGCAGAGTAGGGCCCGGCCAAAAGTGTATACCGTGTTATGGTGGCGGCTTAAAAAATATTTTGGCCAAAACAAAAGCTGCTGGCTATATGTGTGATCTGGTGATGGGAACTGTTAATGTGTGATAGGTGAGAAGTGGAGTTTTTCCAAGAGAGAGCAGTGGGACTGTGGACTGTTCGAGGGGTGGAGCGTGGAGGCGGGGCTGGGGTGGAGCCTGGGCGGAGTCTCAAGGGGGCCCCGAAAATTTTGCCAGTATGGGGCCCCGAAATTTCTAGTGGCTGCCCTGCCCGGCACTGCAGCCGGCACTCGGGACCAGAATGTGCGGCTGCATGTATTTTTCTATGCAGCTGAACTCTCCGGGCTGAACTCTCAGGTCCCGAGTGCCGGTGGTAGTGCCGGGTATTGATGTGAGATACTTGCGCGAGTTTCTTGCATTGCACTCGCAAGTGTGACCCCAGCCTTAGGGTATAACTCTACAGGCCGTACACAGTCTAGTCGGAGTGTATTAACCCCTTAACTGCTAATATGCAAAAGGGGCCTTATTCCTTCATCAGGGATAAGGGTATAGTGCCCCCCACAGTCTGAAAATATCCAGGGTTTCTGCTACCGCAAGTAGCTGAGACCCTGGAGAATATGATCAGGGCCAGATTTTCCAGTCTATGAATAAATGAATAACTATGATCACGTAAAAAAAAAAGTGTGCCCACTATTAAAATAATTTATCTCTCTTCTGACATGGTATACAAGTCAAGGGAGAGAGAAATTATGTCCTCAAGCCCCCACAGTATTTCCACCATCCCACGATCCCTCCTTCTCCATCCTTCTCCATCCCCCGGCCCTCTGTATTCTCTTTCTGAAAAAAAAATGGTGGGCAAATGCGCAGTGCGCAAGCCAAGATCTGCCAGCTGGCACTCGGTAACAGCAGGGAATTTTTCTATTAGCTCCTGACTTGATCACAGAGACAACAGAGATCAAATGCCAATAATTAGTACTTCATCCCCTTAGATTAATTTTTATTTCTTAGTAGGACTTAGTGTCTTTTCAAAAGTTAAAAAAATGGTGATGATATGACGACTATAGTTGAGCGCATGTGCTTGGTACTCAAGTTTGCATTGGGTGTTCGAGTGACATGCTTGAGTCCTTGCCCCGCATGTTTTGCAGCTTTTAGGCACCCAAAAAAACATGGAGGGATTGCCTGCCATATGCAGGGCAATCCGTGCATGATTTTGGTTGTCTAACAGTCACAGAACATGTGGGTGGCGACTTGAGCATGTCAGTCGAGAATCCGCGATACCCAATGTTAACTCGAGTACCAAAGACTTGCGCTCAACACTAATGACAACGTATTCAATATGACAACCTAATGTTATCAAATTCTGTGTAGTACCTTTGGGTTCAAAATCCTAACTATATACCCCTGGATAAAATCCTTGAAGGGTGCAATTTACAAAATGAGGTCACTTGTGAGGGTTTTCCTCTGTTTAGGCACCTTGGGGACCCTACAAATGTGACATGTCGCCTGCAATCTATTTCAGCCAAGTTGTATCCAAAATTCATATGGTGCTCTTTCTGTTCCGAGCCCTGCCGTTTGTCCAAACAGAATTTTTTTACTACATTTGGGGTATCGAAAGAAAGTGGTAACAAACTGTGGGGTCCATTTTTTGATGTTACCTCCTGCAAAAGTGAAAAAATTGGGGCTAAAGCAAGATTTTACCACTTTCTAAAATGGTATCACTTTTAGGGAGTTTCCAATATATAGACTCTCAAAGTCTGTAGATCCCTAAAGAAACAGGTTTTGTAAATGTGTTGAAAAAATGAGAAATTGCTAGTAAACTTTTAACCTCTCTAACATCCCAATAAAATAAAATGATGCAGATGCAAAGTAGACATATCGGAAATGTTATTTATTAATTATTTTGTACAGCATGACTAAGTGGTTTAAGAATATAAAGATTGAAAATTGCGTTATTTTTTCAAAATTGCGATATTTTCACAAATAAACGCAAGTCGGATCAGATACATTTTGCCACTATCATGAAGTACAATGTGTCACAATAAAACATTCTCAGAATCACTGGGATCCATTGAAGCGTTCCAGAGTTATTACCATGTAAAGTGACACTGGTCAGATTTCTAAAATTTGGCCTGGTCATTAAGGTCAACATTAGCTTGGTCACTTAGGGTACCGTCACACAGTGCCATTTTCATCGCTACGACGGTACGATTCGTGACGTTCTAGCGATATCGTTACGATATCGCAGTGTCTGACACGCAGCAGCGATCAGGGACCCTGCTGAGAATCGTACGTCGTAGCAGATCGTTTGGAATTTTCTTTCGTCGCTTGATCACCCGCTGACATCGCTGGATCGTTGTGTGTGACACCGATCCAGCGATGTGTTCACTTGTAACCAGGGTAAACATCGGGTAACTAAGCGCAGGGCCGCGCTTAGTAACCCGATGTTTACCCTGGTTACCAGCGTAAACGTAAAAAAACCAAACAGTACATACTCACATTCCGGTGTCTGTCCTCCGGCGTCTCAGCTTCTCTGCACTGTGAGCGCCTGCCGGCCGGAAAGCGAGCACAGCGGTGACGTCACCGCTCTGCTTTCCGGCTATGGTGCTTACACAGTGCAGACAAGCAGAACGCCGGGGGACAGACACCGGAATGTGAGTATGTACTGTTTGTTTTTTTTACGTTTACGCTGGTAACCAGGGTAAACATCGGGTTACTAAGCGCGGCCCTGCGCTTAGTAACCCGATGTTTACCCTGGTTACCCGGGGACTTCGGCATCGCTCCAGCGCCGTGATTGCAAAGTGTGACCGCAGTCTACGACGCTGGAGCGATAATCATACGACGCTGCGACGTCACGGATCGTGCCGTCGTAGCGATGAAAATGGTACTGTGTGACGGTACCCTAAGGGTATGTGCACACGTCAGGATTTCTTGCAGAAATTTCCTGAAGAAAACCGGAAATTTTCTGCAAGAAATCCGCATGTTTCTTTTTGCGTTTTTTTCCCGTTTTTTTCACATTTTTTTTAGCATTTTTGCAAGCGTAATTGGCTTGCAGAATGCTAAAGTTTTCCAAGCGATCTGTAGCATCGCTTGGAAAAATGATTGACAGGTTGGTCACACTTGTCAGACATAGTGTTTGACAAGTGTGACCAACTTTTTACTATAGATGCAGCCTATGCAGCATCAATAGTAAAAGATAGAATGTTAAAAATAATAAAAAAATATTAAAAAAGTGGTTATACTCACCTTCTGCAGACAGCAGATCTCCTCAGCGGCTTCTGTTCCTATAGATGGTGTGTGCAGGACCTTCGATGACGTCGCGGTCACGTGACTGCAACGTCATCGCGGTCATGTGACTGTGACGTCATCGCAGGTCCTTTACACACACCAGCTATAGGAACGGAAGCGGCAGCGTGCACCTGAGAGGCGGGAAGTCTGCGGGGGCCATCGAAGGTGAGTATATGACTATTTTTTATTTTAATTCTTTTTTTTTTTACCAATTATACGGTGCCCAGTCCGTGGAGGAGAGTCTCCTCTCCTCCACCCTAGGTTCCAACCGCACATAATCTGCTTACTTCCTTCATGGTGGGCATAGCCACATGCGGAAAGTAAGCAGATCAATGCATTCCTAGTTGTGCGGAATCCCCGCAATTCCGCAAATTTAATGAACATGTTGCTTTTTTTTCCACGATGCGATTTTTTCGTGGAAAAAAATGCAACATTTGCACAAGATATGCGGAATACACTGAAAATAATGGGAGGCATATGTAAGCGTTTTTTTCACGTTTTTTTCGCGTTTTTATCACGTTTTTATAGCGAAAAAACGTGAAAAAAACGCGAATAATACAGATTGTGTGCACATGGCCTTAGGGATTAAAGGAGTTGTCTGTTCACACCATATTGAGGACCTATCCTTCAACTGATAACAATTCTGGTGGCAGACAATGTAAACACAGGGAATGGTGCTGCACAGCTACATTCAATGTGTAGCGGCCACTACCAGGTCCTGCAGAACAGCTCTGCTGGGCCTGCTTTCAGTTGTTTGGTGGTGTCATCAATATGGTGATACCAGACAACCCCTTTAGGAAATTGTAGAACTGTTCCTATATATATAGAGGGCATAAGCTGTCTTTGGATAAAACTGGAGAACCGCCACAAGTTTCTATTATTCTTACAGTACATTCTTAAAGGAAACTTGTCATGTCCTTTGTAGCATATAAACTGTCCAAAGTGCGTTGGTAGTGATGCAATATGCATTACTAAAATGTTTTATTTATTAAAAACGGTGGTTATCAAGTGGATTAAGCACCTAAGTTATATTGTATCTGCTTATTTAGTCATAGGGGAGTGCTTCATTGGGTTTAGTCACGGCTGTCGCTGCCCACACAACTTGAATGATGTTCCAGGGGTTGCGCCAATGTCACTCAAATACGATTTGAAAATCCCATGCTTGCAGAGTGTATCATGGAGCGGCACTTGCACAGTGTCAATCACGGAACCGCGCGTGCGCCATGACAAATGGCTCCGGCCGCACAGTGAACACACAGCTTCAGCGCGCACGCGCATGGAGCCATTCGTCACAGCGCATGCGCAGCTCCCTGATCGACACTGTGCAAGGGCAGCTACATGATTTTCAAATCATATTTGAGTGACGTCGGCGAAACCCTGGGAACATCAGTCACAACCGTGACTGAACGAAATGAAGCGCACCCCTATGACTAAATGACCAGGTGCGATCTAACCATATAAAGTGCTTATTACACATGATTTGACCACCATTTTTAATTTAAAAAAACATGTACATGATGCACATTGCATCTCTAACAACACACTGGAGAGAGTATACATGCTACAAATTACAAGACAGGTTCCCTTTAATCTTTATATACAGTACAGGTCAAAAGTTTGGACACACCTGTTCATGCAGTGGTTTTTCTTGTTCTGATTGAAATGTGTACATTGTAGATTAAGACTGAATACAGCAAAACCAGAAAGGAACACAAAATTGAAACAAGCAGTAAAGAAACTGGTGTGAAATAAACCAGAGTATGTGTTAAACCTTAGATTCAAGTATCCCCCTTTTTACTCTGATAAACAGCTTTACACATCCTTGACATTTTCTCCACAGCCTTTTCAGATAGTATCTGGAATGGCTTTCCAGTCAACATGTACAGTACAGACCAAAAGTTTGGACACACCTTCTCATTTAAAGATTTTTCTGTATTTCATGACTATGAAAATTGTACATTCACACTGAAGGCATCAAAACTATGAATTAACACATGTGCAGGGCCGGCCCGAGAGAGTACGGCACCCTAGGCGAAACTATTTTGTTGCGCCCCTACTACTTTTAACATACCTCCCAACTTTTGAAGATGGGAAAGAGGGACAAAGTTTGCGGCGCGCTTTGCGCGCCGCGGCACTTTTTAGGCCACGCCTCTGACCACACCCATTCATAACCAGTCACGCCCATATCCACATCCCAGCCACACCCATTTAGCACTGCTGATCACACTGTTTCATAAAGAATAATTATAAACAAAAAAATATGGCCACACAGTGCTCCATACTGTATAATGGCCACACATGATGCTCCATACTGTATAATGGCCACACATGATGCTCCATACTGTATAATGACCACACATGATGCTCCATACTGTATATTGGCCGCACATGATACTTTGTACCGTATAATGGCCACACATAGCTACTCTTACACACGCGGCTGCGCTCCGTACACACGCGCTCCGCTCCATACACCTCGTACACATTTAGCTCCGCTCCATACACCTCATACACACACAACTCCGCTCCGTACACCTCAGAAACACGGCTCCGCTCCGTACACCTCATACACACACGGCTCCACTCCATACACCTCATACACATTCAGCTCCGCTCCATACACCTTTTGCCTTTTGAAAAGATTTTTTATAATTTTTTCTATTTTTTCTCTGGCGCCCCCTTAGGGGCCTCGTACACCCACGGCAACTGGTCAGAGGAGGGCCAGTGTGTTTAGTTGCCGCAAACTAATGATGTGAAACCAAATGTCATGTCCTGATACAGTGTGTAATGGACTGTGCATAACCCGGTTTATGATGCCATAATAAACCTCATAGACTGTTATGTGCAAAAAGTGTTCCTATGTACCTTGAATCCCGTTGCTAAGCGAGTATTCCTCTATATGTTAGTGAGCGCTATCTCACATTACATACATGTCCCCTAATTTGCACACACTACTAATTGTATTGGTCACTGACATCTATATATCTACCTATTCTGCATCTATTTATTGTATGTAAACCTTGTCTTCTATCCTGTTGGCTCCTGCAGTGATTTTGCAGAAGACGACAAATGAATTACCGGCTTTTCTTCTATCTTTCCGTGCAATATAAATACATATATACTGTATATGTGTGTGTCACTGACATATATATATATACACTCACCGGCCACTTTATTAGGTACACCATGCTAGTAACGGGTTGGACCCCCTTTTGCCTTCAGAACTGCCTCAATTCTTCGTGGAATAGATTCAACAAGGTGCTGGAAGCATTCCTCAGAGATTTTGGTCCATATTGACATGATGGCATCACACAGTTGCCGCAGATTTGTCGGCTGCACATCCCAAAGATGCTCCATACAAGGCAGGATGGATCCATGCTTTCATGTTGTTTACGCCAAATTCTGACCCTACCATCCGAATGTCGCAGCAGAAATCGAGACTCATCAGACCAAGCAACGTTTTTCCAATCTTCTACTGTCCAATTTCGATGAGCTTGTACAAATTGTAGCCTCAGTTTCCTGTTCTTAGCTGAAAGGAGTGGTACCCGGTGTGGTCTTCTGCTGCTGTAGCCCATCTGCCTCAAAGTTCGACGCACTGTGCGTTCAGAGATGCTCTTAGGCCTACCTTGGTTGTAACGGGTGGCGATTTGAGTCACTGTTGCCTTTCTATCAGCTCGAACCAGTCTGCCCATTCTCCTCTGACCTCTGGCATCAACAAGGCATTTCCACCCACAGAACTGCCGCTCACTGGATTTTTTTTCTTTTTCGGACCATTCTCTGTAAACCCTAGAGATGGTTGTGCGTGAAAATCCCAGTAGATCAGCAGTTTCTGAAATACTCAGACCAGCCCTTCTGGCACCAACAACCATGCCACGTTCAAAGGCACTCAAATCACCTTTCTTCCCCATACTGATGCTCGGTTTGAACTGCAGGAGATTGTCTTGACCATGTCTACATGCCTAAATGCACTGAGTTGCCGCCATGTGATTGGCTGATTAGAAATTAAGTGTTAACAAGAAGTTGGACAGGTGTACCTAATAAAGTGGCCAGTGAGTGTATGTATATATATATATATATATAGAGAGAGAGAGAGAGAGAGCGCCCCCACTGCCGCAGGGCCGAGGGGTACCCGGTACCGGGCCTCTCTGTCTCAGTTCTGGGGTTGTCACGGTGGCTAGACCCGGCCCGTGACCCTGCTGAGGGGAGTCCAATGAAGGTGGAGAGTGGTAATGTTGTGGTGTGGTGCAGGTCGCGGTGAATAACGAGGACACCAGGTTGCAGTCTCTTTACCTCTTTACTGAAGGCTTCAGGATCCTCAGTCCGGAATACGGTTAACCAGGCTACCTGAGTCCGGCCGGTCTGATGGCACCTCCAGAGTTCCCTTTGCAGGTTGAAATCGGTGCCTACCTTCTAGCGCTTGTGTGTTGTGGTCCTCCCCTGCTGTGCTTACGGGATAGTCCCCACAACTGTTGTGTCTGTTTCTGAAGTTCCCTCACAACTCGATTATGATGTTCTTCTTCGTCCCCCCAGATGATATGGCTAGGACGCACCCGTATGACGGGTAGGCTCGGAGCTCTTCCGGGACCCTAGTGTCGCCCCTCTCCAAATGTTGCCCCCTATGTCTTCTTAGGTGATTTGAGTGAGACAGCCCGCCTATAACTGACTGTCCTGCCGTAGGTTTGAAGTAAGGCCTGGAGCTCAATACTTCCTCGGCGTTCCGGCCACCGGCTACGCGCCTCAGTACGATGTTGCCTCGTCTTACAGCACGACTCCTACTGGTGATTCTCCTTGTTGCGTTGATCTCATTTCTCACTCAGCACAATAAACCTCGCTTCTTGTCCTTTCTTGGGGTACCGCCGCGATGAAGTGCAGGCGTGGTCCCGTAACGTTCTTTCTGTTCGCTAGGCCTCTGTCAGGATCCCACCCCTGACAGGGACCCCCCTGAATCTTCCCCTGCAACACCCTCTGCCACAGGATGTTGCCTGGTTCCAACCCAGTCAGCTTCTGACTAACTTCCTACCTAACCCCCAGTTTTACCAGATTGTGAGGAGTGGCCTAATACATAGCACCCTTAGCTCCCCCTGGAGGCCAGACTGTGAAGTGTATTGGAGTCTGTGATACCTGGTCAGGTGAACTCCTTCAGTGCCATCAGACATACCATAGCCCCCCTTAGCGGCGGAGCATCAGTACTACAACGACCAGGACTCTGGGGCGCTGCATATATATATATATATATATATATATATATACATCTATTCTATGTGTATATATATATTATATCTATTCTATTCTAACCTGTCAGTGTGGTTATACTGTATGCCGCAGATCATTTGCCGGCTTTTAATCAATCTATCTATCTATCTATCTATTATATATATTCTGTATATATATATATATATATATATATATATATCCCAAACAACTTTGTAATATATATATATACACACAGTATATATATGTGTGTGTGTTTTGAAGAATATTTCCTTTGAAAACGAAGTGTAAATGACATAGAGAATTGCTGTATGTAAAAGCTCATGCTAAAATCGCATTGCAATCAGATAGCAATCGCACTGCATTCTGAGGTAAATTGGATGCTAGGTGTAAAAAATTGGATTGTACTCACATAATAAATGCAATACACTCGCATGACACATGCATTGCACTCATCCGACTCTCCTGCATCAAAATCAGGCCAATTTTAAAATCGCTAATGTGACTCCAGCCTAACTGTGTTATTTTCTGCAGAGACGAGCCCTGGCTGGTAGAAGTGATGGCGGTCTGTGCTGGATGAAGATAAAAAGCAAAGATGAAGGACTTCCCCTAGAGACGTCACTGGTGAGTCAGTGTGCTACCAGTACACTGGCACCATACACTGTATACTATATACAGCGGTCCTGTGTACAGTGTCACCTGTGATCACTGTATTACCTTTACACTATACACTATATACAGAGCTCCTGTGTATAGTGTCACCAGTGATCACTTTATTACCTGTATACAGACACTG
This sequence comes from Ranitomeya variabilis, assembly GCF_051348905.1. NCBI lineage: Eukaryota > Metazoa > Chordata > Amphibia > Anura > Dendrobatidae > Ranitomeya > Ranitomeya variabilis. The sequence goes on along the minus strand of NC_135234.1, from coordinate 631,853,439 downwards.
CATACTAAGTACAGATCTCCTGTGTATAATGGCACTTATGGTGATATTAGTATCGTGTATTTTTTTTATTACTGATCAGTATTGTAGTATTCAGTCACTATGTGGTGGTAATATGATGTCCGGCCATGGTGTGGCGGTATTAGTTCCTTGTATGTGCTATTATTTGGTCACTATGTGGTGGTAATATGTGGTCTGGTCGTGGTGTGGTGGTATTTGTTCCTTGTATGTGGTATTATTGGTCACTATGTGGTGGTAATATGTGGTCTGGACATGGTGCAGCGGTATTGGTCCCTTGTATGTGATATTATTTGGTCACCGTGGTGGTAATATTGTCACCGGAGACCTAGGTAGGAAAGAGCTAATAACCCGAGCCCCTGCGATTTCCCTCAGACTAGGGAAACCCTGACTGACCCTCTCCCAGAGTTTACACTGATGGTGTGCATGTCTGGGCCTTCACCCTCACCCTATCTCCTGTTTCAACCCTAGGCTGAAACCACCACCCACCACCCAGTGAAGACCACACTCCAATACCCACAGTTAGCACAGACAAGGATAACGGAAAAATAAGCACCACGCCGCAGTCACTCAGGAATACACTATAAGTGCAAAGGGCAAAACAAATACAAATATGGGAAGGAGAAAATAAGACAAAGGGAAATACACCACCAGCAACGATACTCCAACTACTAGCTCACCACTCCAGACCGAGATAACCACGCACAAGACAGAAGCTATAATCGGCGACGCCCAATGTTCAGGAGAACTATTTAAAGGCAGTGGGCATGGCCCAGCTTCCAATCCGAGCACCAGGTAAATTAACCCCGGACCAGCTAGATAAAATCTAGCCGACACCAATGAGCGCATAGTGGACAAAAGCGGAATTACTGCTCTCTGTCGAACGACCTGGTCTGAACAGCGTCCGACATGACAAATATGTGGTCTGGACATGGTGTAGCAGTATTTGTTCCTTGTATGTGGTATTATAGGTCACTATGTGGTGGTAATATGGTGTCTGGTCATGGTGCGGTGGTATTTGCCCTTGTATGTGATATTATTGGTCATTTTAAAAATTGAAAAACAAAAATTGAAAAATAAAAATATACCTAAATTGTATTGGATATGTTAACAAATGTTTAATAGGTTACAGTAGAGTAAGGCCCGACCAAAAGAGTCTACCTTGTCGTGGTGGCGGCTTAAAAAATATTTTAGCCAAAACAAAAGCTGCTGGCTAAATGTGTGATCTGGTGATGGGAACTGTTAATGTGTGATTGGTGAGAAGTGGAGTTTTTCCAAGAGAGCGGTGGGATTGTGGACAGTTCAAGGGGTGGAGGCGGGACTGGGGTGGAGCCTGAATGGAGTCTCAAGGGGGCCCCAAAAATTTTGCCAGTATGGGGCAAAGAAATTCCTAGTGGCAGCCCTGACTGGAGGACAAGAAAACCAGGCATATTCATGATCTCTGTATAACCCCACCCCTGCCCCTATTTGTCAGCTTTCTGTGTACACTGTGCGTGGACAGAAAGCTGCCAATCAATGGTGTGGGTGGGGTTAGAAAGAGCTCAGCATTCAGAGAACTACTGGATCTGCACCAGAAAAAACAGTGATTTTACCAAAATTGCAGCAAGCAGTCCAGTAAGTGACACATCGCTGGAATCAGGGTCTTTGCCAATAATCACGATGCTCTCAGATGGGGTAACAAATATACTCAAACATATTCACTTTAATACCAAATGAGTTGATCAGACCCAAATGTCCATTGCTTTGAAAAATAGAGCTGCATGCAGTGCAAATCTTCTTATCAACTAAGACAGAATTTGTAAGGGTGCCTCTGTAATGTGAACAGGACTTACAATGGCAAGTAGCCCAAATTGCCTGATGCATAAATCATGGCTTATTATCAATACATACAACGTATTTCTTACAATATATGGCGCATATTTCTTATATCATAATGCCAGTCTTTCATAAAATCTGGCTATACATACAATATCTATATTTATATTGTTTTGTTCCTTAAGGTAAAAATAAAGAGTGATGTATAAGACTTTTAAGCAGAATGTTGTGCGGGACATCCTGACAAGACTGCAGTAACCCGACTCTGGTGGTGACACCTGACCCCTCTCAATATAGCCTGTCTGGGACAAAAAGAAAGGACAGATCACTGACTAGTTTTGGCTATTTTAGTTTTTGATATATGCGTCGTCTCTGGAAACATAAAACCAGCTATGGCTGTTAAATATAACACGCAGGGAATAATCTGATAAAATCTGCAGTGGCTGCAACTTTTATTACATTTAGACCCATAACACGATCTGATTACATGGTGTTTTTATTTACAATTTTCATGTTTTACTTTTTTTTAAGGCATTTGAGTGTAAATTTCTTCCAACTGCTTCGGCATACGATCCAGAAACATGGCACATTAGCAGTTTTGTAAAGTGGTTTATGGGCTTTTAGGTGCAACTGTAAATAAATCTATTTATTGATAATACAATAGAACATTTTTCTGTGCATCCTGTTTTATCTAACCACAAATAATTACAATAAAAATGATCTCTGGTTATCATTTGTGTCATCTAATACCATTCTATCAGTCACAGATTTATTTTACTATACTGCATTATCAACTTTGTCCACTAGGGGAGATATCGAGCACATAAATTCAGTATTAAAATTTAGTATGTAGCTATGGACCTCAGTTACATTTAGAATGTTCATGCTTTAATTTCTTTTGTCCATTTGTATATGTTGTCACTTCTCTATAGTATCACCCCATTGGTACTTTAGAAGTTAACCAATTTTCCTTAAAATGACTGTTCACAGTGGTTGTTCCAAGACTGCAACTTATCCACCTTTAGGATCCCCTTCGATCATTAAAGCACCACTCCAGCGTTTTTTTTATTGCACCACTGGAGCGGTTGTTATGATCTGGTGGCCTAAGAGCAGCATGAGACGTACTCTGGAGAAGGTGGTACCTGTACTGACCGCAGACCCTGAACCTAACACCGCAACTAGAAGTAGCCGTGGAATGTACCTAGCGCTCCCTAGACATCTCGACACAGCCGGAGGACTAATTACCCCTAGAGATAGTTACATAGTTACATATAGTTACATAGTTATTAAGGTTGAAGGAAGACTGTAAGTCCATCTAGTTCAACCCATAGCCTAACCTAACATGCCCTAACATGTTGATCCAGAGGAAGGCAAAAAAAAAACATGTGGCAAAGAGTAACTCCACCATGGGGAAAAAAATTTCTTCCCGACTCCACATACGGCAATCAGACTAGTTCCCTGGATCAACGCCTTATCAAGGAATCTAGTGTATATACCCTGTAACATTATACTTTTCCAGAAAGATATCCAGTCCCCTCTTAAATTTAATTAATGAATCACTCATTACTAGTGTTGAGCATTCCGATACCGCAAGTATCGGGTATCGGCCGATACTTGCGGGTATCGGAATTCCGATACCGAGATCCGATACTTTTGTGGTATCGGGTATCGGTATCGAAACAACATTAATGTGTAAAATAAAGAATTAAAATTAAAAATATTGCTATACTCACCTCTCCGACGCAGCCTGGACCTCACCGAGGGAACCGGCAGCGTTCTTTGCTTAAAATGCGCGCGTTTACTTCCTTCCGTGACGTCACGGCTTCTGATTCTGATTCTAATTCTGCATTCAGGACCTGAAAATTACGTCACGGCTTGCTGTGATTGGTCGCGTCGCGGTCACATGGGCGGCACGCAACCAATCACAAGCCGTGACGTAATTTTAAAATGCGCGCGTTTCCTGCCTCCCGTGACGTCACGGCTTGTGATTGGTCGCGTCGCCCATGTGACCGCGACGCGACCAATCACAAGCCGGAACGTAATTTTAAAATCATGAATGCCTAGAATTAGGCATTGAGGACCTGAAAATTACGTCACGGCTTGCTGTGATTGGTCGCGTCGCGGCCACATGGGCGGCACGCGACCAATCAGAAGCCGTGACGTCACGGAAGGAAGTAAACGCGCGCATTTTAAGCAAAGAACGCTGCCGGTTCCCTCGGTGAGGTCCAGGCTGCGTCGGAGAGGTGAGTATAGCAATATTTTTTATTTTAATTCTTTATTTTACACATTGATATGGATCCCAGGGCCTGAAGGAGAGTTTCCTCTCCTTCAGACCCTGGGAACCATCAGGGATACCGTCCGATACTTGAGTCCCATTGACTTGTATTGGTATCGGGTATCGGTATCGGATTAGATCCGATACTTTGCCGGTATCGGCCGATACTTTCCGATACCGATACTTTCAAGTATCGGACGGTATCGCTCAACACTACTCATTACAACATCATACGGCAGAGAGTTCCATAGTCTCACTGCTCTTACAGTAAAGAATCCGCGTCTGTTATTATGCTTAAACCTTCTTTCCTCCAGACGTAGAGGATGCCCCCTTGTCCCTGTCTCAGGTCTATGATTAAAAAGATCATCAGAAAGGTCTTTGTACTGTCCCCTCATATATTTATACATTAAAATAAGATCACCCCTTAGTCTTCGTTTTTCCAAACTAAATAGCCCCAAGTGTAATAACCTATCTTGGTATTGCAGACCCCCAGTCCTCTAATAACCTTGGTCGCTCTTCTCTGCACCCGCTCCAGTTCAGCTATGTCTTTCTTATACACCGGAGACCAGAACTGTGCACAGTATTCTAAGTGTGGTCGAACTAGTGACTTGTATAGAGGTAGAATTATGTTCTCCTCATGAGCATCTATGCCTCTTTTAATACATCCCATTATTTTATTTGCCTTTGTAGCAGCTGCCTGACACTGGCCACTGAATATGAGTTTGTCATCCACCCATATACCCAGGTCTTTTTCATTGACGGTTTTGCCCAGAGTTTTAGAATTAAGCACATAGTTATACATCTTATTACTTCTACCCAAGTGCATGACCTTACATTTATCCCCATTAAAGCTCATTTGCCATTTATCAGCTCAAGCTTCTAGTTTACATAAATCATCCTGTAATATAATATTGTCCTCCCCTGTATTGATTACCCTGCAGAGTTTAGTGTCATCTGCAAATATTGAAATTCTACTCTGAATGCCCCCTACAAGGTCATTAATAAGTATGTTAAAAAGAAGAGGGCCCAATACTGACCCCTGTGGTACCCCACTGCTAACCGCAACCCAGTCCGAGTGTGCTCCATTAATAACCACCCTTTGTTTCCTATCCCTGAGCCAGCTCTCAACCCACTTACACATATTTTCCCCTATCCCCATTACTCTCATTTTATGTAACAACCTTTTGTGTGGCACCGTATCAAAAGCTTTTGAAAAGTCCATATACACTACGTCCACTGGGTTCCCTTGGTCCAGTCCACAACTTACCTCTTCATAGAAGCTGATCAAATTAGTCTGACATGAACGGTCCCTAGTAAACCCGTGCTGATACTGGGTCATAAGGTTATTCCTCTTCAGATACTCCAGTATAGTATCCCTTAGAATGCCCTCCAGGATTTTACCCACAGTAGAGGTTAAGCTTACTGGCCTATAATTACCGAGTTCAGTTTTTGCCCCTTTTTTGAATATTGGCACCACATTTGCTATACGCCAGTCCTGTGGTACAGACCCTGTTATTATGGAGTCTTTAAAGATTAAAAATAATGGTCTATCAATGACTGTACTTAGTTCCTGCAGTACTCGGGGGTGTATCCCATCCGGGCCCGGAGATTTGTCAATTTTAGTTATTTTTAGACGCCGCAGTACTTCCTGCTGGGTTAAGCAGGTGACATTTAATGGGGAATTTTTATCACTAGTCATTTTGTCTGCCATGGGATTTTCTTTTGTAAATACTGATGAAAAAAAGTCATTTAGCATATTGGCTTTTTCCTCATCCTCATCCACCATTTCCCCCAGATTATTTTTAAGGGGGCCAACACTGTCATTTTTTAGTTTCTTACTATTTATATAGTTAAAGAATATTTGGGGATTATTTTTAATCTCTCTGGCAATGAGTCTCTCTGTCTCAATCTTTGCTGCCTTGATTTGCTTTTTACAGAATTTATTTAATTTTCTGTATTTATTTAATGCCTCCTCACTACCTACTTCCTTTAATTCTCTAAATGCTTTCTTTTTGTCCCTTATTGCTTACAGCTCTATTTAGCCATATTGGTTTCCTCCTATTTCTAGTATGTTTATTCCCATACGGTATATACTGTGCACAGGTCCTATCCAGGATGCTAATAAACGTCTCCCATTTTCTTTGTGTATTTATGTGTCTCAGGATATCGTCCCAGTTAATTGCACCAAGATCCTCTCTCATCCGTTGGAAATTTGCCCTCCTGAAGTTTAGTGTCCTTGTCACCCCCCTACTACCCATCTTATTAAAGGTTACATGAAAACTTATTATTTTGTGATCACTATTCCCCAAGTGACCCCCAACCCTTATATTTGATATGCGGTCTGGCCTGTTGGTTAATATTAGGTCTAGCAGTGCCCACCTCCTTGTTGGGTCCTGAACCAGTTGTGAAAGGTAATTGTCTCTCATAGTTGTCAAAAACCGATTACCTTTGCTGGAACTGCAGGTTTCTGTTCCCCAATCTATTTCAGGGTAGTTGAAGTCCCCCATAATAATGACTTCCCCTTGAGTCGCAGCTTCATCTATTTGCTTTACGAGGATATTCTCCATTGCTTCCATTGTTTTTGGAGATTTATAACAAATCCCTATCAGTAATTTATTATTTTTTCCCCCTCCCCTTATCTCCACCCACAGGGACTCTACATTTTCATTAAATTCACCTATATTATCACGCAGGATGGGTTTTAAGGAAGATTTTACATATAGACACACCCCTCCCCCTCGCTTTTCTGTACGGTCATTTCTGAACAGGCTATAGCCCTGCAAGTTAACAGCCCAGTCATGGCTCTCATCCAGCCACGTCTCAGATATCCCCACCATGTCATAATTATGCTCCAACAACATTAGTTCTAATTCATCCATTTTGTTGGCGAGGCTTCTGGCATTAGTATACATGCACTTGATGTTACTCTCTGTACCTCTATTCTTTCTTAAATTACTAACTGTTCTAACCCCACCCCCCATGCCACCGCCACCCCCAACTTCCTTATTTGTGCCCAGGTCTCTATCTGCACTATCTTCCCCTCCTATAAAATGAATACCCTCCCCCCCAGAAAAGGGGGATAGAAAAGGGAAAACTATCTTGCCTCAGAGAAAATCCCCAAAGGATAGGCAGACCCCCACAAATATTGACTGTGAGAGGAGAGGGAAAAAACATACACAGACTGAAATGAGAATTTAGCAAAGGAGGCCACTTCTAGCTAAATAGAAAGGATAGGACAGAGTACTATGCAGTCAGTAAAAAAAACCCTAGAAAATATCCACCACAGAAAATACAAAAAACTCCACAGCTAACTAAAGATATGGAGGATATATCTGCATCTCCAGAGAAACCAGCTTGGCTAAAAAAAATCCTTATACTGACCAAGCTGGACAAGACAAAACATAGAAAAGAACTGAACAATAAGGCCACAGTATGTGGACAGCAAAATCAAGGCCAGAACTTATCTTTGTTGAAAAGAACTGCAAAGCAGAAGAGACCAGGCAGGGATGTGAATCCTCCAGGAACAATGGACAACTGGCATTGACTAAAGGGTGAAGCAAGACTAAATAGCCCAGTCCAAATTGCAAGAAGTGAACACACCTGATAAATGCTGTGATTCAGAGACAGCAGCGCTACCACTTACAACCACCGGAGGGAGCCGAAGAGCAGAATTCACAACAAGCGGTGCTTTAAATGTAAGTCTCCTGTCCCCCGTCTCACCTGCCGCCACCTTCATCGTTTTCTAACGTTGTTCTTCTCGGTCTCTGGCGAAAAGTGACCTTTTCAATACAAGTCTATGAGAGCCTCAATCGGACAGCCTCAATCAGGTTCTTTTTATATTTTGCTAGATCGGGCATTTCTGAACTCAGCAGAAGCATCGCTGACCCCCAAATCCAGGTGTGAAAAACTTGTTGCAACTTGATGCAGAAGCATCACTGACCCCCGATCATGTGACGGGGGTCGGCGATGCGCTCATTTCTGGCCGCCCGGCCGGAAGCGCCGGTTAAATGCCGCTGTCTGCGTTTGACAGCGGCATTTAACTGGTTAATAGCGGCGGGTGAATCGCGATTTCACCCGCCGCTATTGCGGGCACATGTCAGCTGTTCAAAATAGCTGACATGTCCCGGCTTTGATGCAGGCTCACCGCCGGAGCCCTGCATCAAAGCGGGGTTCTGACCTCGGACGTACTATCCCGTCCGAGGTCAGGAAGGGGTTAATAAATTTGCAAAAATTTCTACTAGTGTTGAGCATTCCGATACCGCAAGTATCGGGTATCGGCCGATACTTGCGGTATCGGAATTCCGATACCGAGATCCGATGCTTTTGTGGTATCGGGAATCGGTATCGGATCCATATTACTGTGTAAAATAAAGAATTAAAATAAAAAATATTGATATACTCACCTCTCCGGAGGCCCCTGGACATCACCGCTGGTAACCGGCAGCTTTCTTTGCTAAAAATGAGCGCGTTTAGGGCCTTTCATGACGTCACGGCTTCTGATTGGTCGCGTGCCTCTCATGTGACCGCCACGCGACCAATCACAAGCCGTGACGTCATTCTCAGGCCCTAAACTCCTCATTCTAGGAATTTAGGACCTGAGAATGACGTTGCGGCTTGTGATTGGTCGCGTGGCGGTCACATGAGCGGCACGCGACCAATCAGAAGCCGTGACGTCATGGAAGGCCCTAAACGCGCTCATTTTAAGCAAAGAAGGCTGCCGGTTACCAGCGGTGATGTCCAGGGGTCTCCGGAGAGGTGAGTATATCAATATTTTTTATTTTAATTCTTTATTTTACACAGTAATATGGATCCCAGGGCCTGAAGGAGAGTTTCCTCTCCTTCAGACCCTGGGAACCATCAGGATACCTTCCGATACTTGGTGTCCCATTGACTTGTATTGGTATCGGGTATCGGTATCGGCGATATCCGATGCTTTTCGGGTATCGGCCGATACTATCCGATACCGATACTTTTAAGTATCGGACGGTATCGCTCATCACTAATTTCTACATTTCAGTCAAGATGGGGTGCAGAGTGTACATTAATGAGAAAAATGAACTATTTTTTAATTTACCGAATGGCTGCAATGAAACAAAAAGTGAAAAATTTAAAGGGGTATGGATACTTTCCATACCCACTGTATGTGTATTTTTAATTTCTTTTTATTGTTTTTTTTTTAATATGCTAGAAGGGGGTGATTATGGCAGCTAAGATAGTATAACTTCCCACAGGTGAAGTAGGTCCCCAGGGCTCCCGGTGTATAGATGAGGATGGTGAGTGGTGCAGTAAAGAAGAGAGGACACAGGGTTGCAGTCTCTTTACCTGGTTTACTGAAAACTTCAAGCAGCCACAGTCAGGGCCAGACTGGCCATCTGGCAATTCTGGCAAATGCCAGAAGGGCCTGTTTGGTTGTTGGCTGCCTTGTCTGCTACGATGTTAACAGAATCGGTGTTCTCAAGATACCCATATTGTTAACAGTTGTGATGGAGTATAAAGTTGCTGACTCTGTCACCTACCCCAGTAGGCCATGGGTATCATTAGAAATATTGGTCTTGTAGTAAATCTTGCTTTCTTCCATCCAAGGTAATATTAGTAATATATCCCATCTGGTTCTTGGGGATGGGGACAATATGGGCCTGTGTGATTTCAAATGCCAGGGATGAATTTCATCCCTAGTCCGTACCTGGCCACAGTCCAGGGCACCAGATCTCAGGTACAGGCAGGGTCCAGCCAGCTTGGAAGCGAGTTCAGTCCCCTTTTCCAGGTGGAGTTAGAAGCCTTCTGTGATGGTGTGATATGTTATGTGGGTATCATTTTGTGTATATTTATATTTTACTGATTTTCATAGTGTTCTCTTGTTGCCCTGTATCATTTCGTGTATTCCCCATATTGTCTAGAGTCTCAATTACCTTCCAAAAGGCTGATAATTGAATTAGCTCACTTACTGTCTGCAGCCTGACTGTATCTATGCCTCTTGATGACCCCCTGTAGTGCCTTAATCCCCAAGGCACCTTTCTCAGGTCTGGGAGGCCTGAAAACCACCCCAACCTGTCTGACTACCCCTGGACAGAAGGAGGGGGCTTGGGAGGACAGGAGCTGGGAAGTCAGTTTGTGTGTGGTGAGTAGTGATGGGCAGTCCGGCTCTTTTTGGTGATCCGGCTCTCATGGCTCCGCTCACCAAAAAGAGCCGGCTCTTTCGGCTCACAAAACGGCTCTTTTTGGATCCTAAATGGATCCCTGTTCAGGCGTCCGAAACTCCGCCCACCTACCACAGAAACTCCGCCCACTTCCGAGAGCCAATTAAATTGAAGAGTGGGTGGGGTTTTGCTCAGGTGGGTGGAGTTACACATGCCGAAGCCCGGGATTTTACGCCCAGTGAGAACCATTCAAGAATTTTAGTGGCTCTCACTGGTGTGCTGGCTCCCATCGTTCACAGCAGGGAGCCGGCTCTTTGTGTCGGCTCGTTCGCGAACGACACATCACTAGTGGTGAGGATGGTGTGAACACAGCACGTCAGAGAGAAAGGGAAGCATATGGATTTTTTATCCTCTGCTGGATTATTGGACTCTCATCTCCTTGGACATTTTATTCTGTTACTGAACTGCATTCGTGTTCTGGACTATTGTATCCTCAGTGTGGTGGATTGTTAATGGACCTTTTAGTTTTGCCTATAATAAAGATCTGGGGATTGTTCACACTTCCCTCGCTCTGTTGATTGTGTGGTATCAGAGAAGGACCCCGTGACACCTTCGTACTAGTGCTGTGGTGTTGTAGTCCCTTGCTGCCTTAGGCCTCACACAAAGTCCTCACATGTTCTCTCTGTCCCCCTTTAGGTAGGACAATACCTGTATGACAGGTAACTCGAGCCTTTTTACAGGATCTCTATCATGACCCAGGCTCTATGCGTTACTGTGTCTTCAGGTGTGTGGTGGACAGATAACTTGCAATCTGCTGTCCCGCCGGTTTCTGCTATGTGATGTAGAATACTGCACAACCTCGGTCTTCCAGCCACGGGTTTCATGTGCTCTGCAGTGAGGTAGCTCAGTCACAGCTATTCTCCCCAGTTGTCACTCTCCTGTGCTTCGCTCTCCTGCACGCTCTCTACAATGTGTTCTTCTCTCTGTGTTGTCTCTGTCCAGGAGCTGTAGCACCTTCGTGGCTACACGGCTCCTCCAGTCCTTCTGACTGCTCTCTTCTCTCTCTCTTCCTGCCATGAGCTGCAGACTCCCACGTTTGCTCAGCTACACTCCTTTCTTACCAGCCCCGCCTCAGCTGATGTTCCGTGACAAGTTCCTATTTGGCCTTCACCCACTCTCTCACCGACTTTCCCTCCAAAACAGAATATATATATATAGGGGAGCCACCCACAAACTGGATCAGGGCTCAACCTTCTGGCCAGGAGTGTGAACATGTTGTATGCTTGTGGTTACCTGATAAAGAAGATCATCCTTCGCTTCCAAGCGTGACATCACTCTCCCTGTGAGGAAAGCAATGCCACTGTGACAACCAGGACCCTCGGGTGTCACACTAATAAAATGCTGCAAATCAAAATGAATGTATAAATGTTTATAGTGCATAACTGATAACTGAGATAACATCATCAGAAACCTATTATTTAAATCAGGATTTTGTGTTAAATTAATTTTTCAATTTTTTGCCATGCTTTTTTATTTCCATATCACAATCTTTTTTAAAATTAAAAAAATATAAATTGCAATTTTCACATTGGCCACTGAGGCTTTTTAAAAGATTTAAATAATAGGTCATTTTCTGATTCCCGTTAAATGTGGCCAGTACTTTGTTTCTTAAAAAACACATCCATGACCCCCCAAAAAATATATTCACCTGCCTATCCCTCTCCATACCTTTGCCAGATCCCCACTTGTCTCTGAACCCTGTCTTCCAGTTGAAACACCACTGGACCAATGCAGCCATGTTGGAAATTGCCGCTGAATTTGCCAAACATAATGTCATGCTGAAAAAAATAGTATATTCATATTCATTCATTCATATATACTGACAGATTTGTTTCAGGACTTTTTGTGGCCCTTCTATACATCTGAATGAGGGTAGAAGAAATCTGTAATGGGAATAATGGAGCCACTGTGCCGTGGTCCGAGGATACCCTGGAGGGGTATGACTAGGTGAGCACTTGACTTTTCACTAGAGCCCCTAATGGTGGTGTTAGGCTTGGTCCCAATGAACACCAGGTGCTACTCCTGGAGAGACCACGGACACATGGCAGCTGACCCCAAGGGACTGGTAGCTGAAACGACCCGGAAGGTGAGAACAGTTGATGCAGGCAGGCACTGCAGGAACAAAGGAATCACTGATCCAGACTGGCCCGCTGGTACACAGATAGGCACTGGCAAGTGCAGGCTGGTCTGGTTGATATGCAGATAGGCAATGGTAGGTGCGGGCCGATACAGCTGGTATACAGATGAGCAGTGGCTGGTGCGGAGTGGACTGGTTGGTATACAGATGAGCACTGTCAGGTGCAAGATGGATCTGCTGGTATAGAGATGAGCAATGGCAGATGAGGAGTGGACTGACTTGTATACAGATGAGCACAGGAAGGTGCAGAGTGGACCGGCTGCTATACAGAAGAGCACTGGTGGGTGCGGACCAGTATGGCTGAAATACAGGCAAGTACAGGCAGAGAGGTATGGAACAGGTAACTGTTATGATCCGGTGACCTTGGAGCCGCATGAGAGACTTTCTCAGGAGTAGGTGGTACCTGTACTGACCGCAAACCCTAAACTGACACCGCAACTAGAAGTAGCCGTGGGGTGTACCTAACATGTCCTAGACACCTCGACACAGCCGGAGGACTAAATACCCCTATAGATGGAAATGGGAATTCTATCTTGCCTCAGAGCAGAACCCCAAAGGATAGGCAGCCCCCCACAAATATTGACTGTGAGTATAAGAGGAAAGACACACGCAGGCAGAAAAACAGGATTTAGCAAAAGAGGCACTTCTAGCTAAATAGAAAAGGATAGGACAGAATTCTAAGCGGTCAGTATTAAAATCCTAAAAATATCCACAGCAGATAATACAAATATTCTACATCTAACTAAAGACATAGAAAGTATATCTGCATCTCCTGAGAATCCAGCATGACTGAAAAATCCAAACAAAGTCTAAGCTGGACAAAAACACAATGAATTGCACTGAATTGCAAAGCACACTGCATGTGTGCACAGAGAAAAAAAACCAGACACTTATCTTAGCTGAATTGGCAGCAGGGTATGAGGAACCAGAGAGAGATGCAATCCCTCCAAGAACAATGGACAACTGGCAAGGACTCATGGATCCTGCACACCTAAATACCTAGTAGAGCTGCAATCAGCAGAAACACCTGCCCTAGATTACAACCCTAAGACAACTGCACTACCACCAACAACCACCGGAGGGAGCCCAAGAGCAGAATTCACAACAGTACCCCCCCTTGAAGAGGGGTCACCGAACCCTCACCAGAGCCCCCAGGCTGATCAGGACGAGCCAGATGAAAGGCACGGACCAAATCAGCAGCATGGACATCAGAGGCAAAAACCCAAGAATTATCCTCCTGGCCATAACCCTTCCATTTGACAAGTTACTGAAGCCTCCGCCTCGAAAAGCGAGAATCCAAAATCTTCTCAACCACATACTCCAACTCCCCATCAACCAACACAGGAGCAGGAGGATCAACAGAGGGAACAACGGGCACCACATATTTCCGCAATAAAGATCTATGGAAAACATTATGGATGGCAAAAGAGGCCGGAAAGGCCAAACGAAAAGACACCGGATTGATAATCTCAGAAATCCTATAAGGACCAATAAACCGAGGCTTAAACTTAGGGGAAGAAACCTTCATAGGAACATGACGGGAAGACAACCAGACCAAATCCCCAACCCGAAGCCGGGAACCAACACACCGACGACGGTTAGCAAAACGCTGAGCCTCCTCCTGAGACAACACCAAATTGTCCACCACATGAGCCCAAATCTGCTGCAACCTGTCAACCACAGAATCCACACCAGGACAATCAGAAGGCTCAACCTGCCCTGAAGAAAAACGAGGATGAAAACCAAAATTACAAAAGAAGGGTGAAACCAAGGTAGCCGAACTAGCCCGATTATTAAGGGCAAACTCGGCCAATGGCAAGAAAGCCACCCAATCATCCTGATCAGCAGACACAAAGCATCTCAAATAAGTTTCCAAAGTCTGATTAGTTCGCTCGGTCTGGCCATTTGTCTGAGGATGAAATGCGGAAGAAAAAGACAAATCAATGCCCAGCCTAGCACAAAAGGCCCGCCAAAACCTAGAAACAAACTGGGAACCTCTGTCGGACACAATATTCTCCGGAATACCATGCAAACGAACCATATGCTGAAAAAACAACAGAACCAAATCAGAAGAGGAAGGCAATTTAGGCAAAGGCACCAAATGAACCATCTTAGAGAACCGGTCACAAACCACCCAGATAACCGACATCCTCTGGGAAACCGGAAGATCTGAAATAAAATCCATAGAAGTATGCGTCCAGGGCCTCTCAGGGACCGGGAAAGGCAAAAGCAACCCACTAGCACGGGAACAACAAGGCTTGGCCCACGCACAAGTCCCACAGGACTGCACAAAAGAACGCACATCACGCGACAAAGAAGGCCACCAAAAGGACCTACCAACCAAATCTCTGGTACCAAAAATACCAGGATGGCCAGCCAACACAGAACAATGAACCTCAGAAATCACTCTACTAGTCCATCTATCAGGAACAAACAGTTTCCCCACTGGACAGCAGTCAGGTTTGTCAGCCTGAAATTCCTGCAGAACCCGTCGCAAATCAGGGGAAATGGCAGAAAGGACCACCCCTTCCTTCAGAATGCCGACCGGTTCAAGTACCTCAGGAGAATCAGGCAAAAAACTCCTTGAGAGGGCATCAGCCTTAATATTCTTAGAACCCGGAAGATACGAGACCACGAAATCAAAACGGGAGAAAAACAGAGACCATCGAGCCTGTCTAGGATTCAGCCGTTTGGCAGACTCGAGGTAAATCAGATTTTTATGATCAGTCAAGACCACAATACAGTGCTTGGCTCCCTCAAGCCAATGTCGCCATTCCTCAAACACCCACTTCATAGCCAACAACTCCCGATTGCCGACATCATAATTGCGTTCAGCAGGCGAAAACTTACGGGAAAAGAAGGCACACGGTTTCATCAAGGAACCAACAGAATTCCTCTGAGACAAAACGTCCCCTGCCCCAATCTCAGAAGCGTCAACCTCAACCTGAAACGGAAGAGAAACATCCGGCTGACGCAACACCGGGGCAGAAGTAAATCGGCGTTTAAGCTCCCAAAAGGCAGAGACAGCCTCAGAGGACCAATTCGTTACATCAGCGCCTTTCTTCGTCAAATCGGTCAGGGGTTTAACCACACTGGAGAAGTTAGCAATGAAACGGCGATAAAAATTAGCAAAGCCCAAAAATTTCTGAAGGCTCTTCACGGATGTGGGCTGAATCCAATCATGAATGGCCTGAACCTTAACCAGTTCCATCTCTATAGATGAGGGAGAAAAAATGAAGCCCAAAAAAGAAACCTTCTGCACTCCAAAGAGACACTTAGACCCCTTCACAAACAAAGCATTATCACGAAGGATCTGAAATACCATCCTGACCTGTTTCACATGAGACTCCCAATCATCGGAAAAAATTAAGATGTCATCCAAATATACAATCATGAATTTATCAAGATAATTCCGAAATATATCATGCATGAAGGACTGAAACACAGATGGAGCATTAGAGAGTCCGACTGGCATCACAAGGTATTCAAAATGGCCTTCGGGCGTATTAAACGCAGTTTTCCATTCATCACCCTGCTTAATACAAACAAGATTATATGCCCCCCGAAGGTCAATCTTAGTAAACCAACTAGCCCCCTTAATCCTGGCAAACAAATCGGAAAGCAAAGGTAAAGGGTATTGAAACTTGACCGTGATCTTATTCAAGAGGCGATAATCAATACAGGGTCTCAAGGAGCCATCCTTCTTAGCAACAAAAAAAAATCCCGCTCCCAACGGTGAAGAAGATGGCTGAATATGCCCTTTCTCCAAAGACTCCTTAACATAACTCCGCATGGCGGTATGTTCAGGCACAGACAGGTTAAAAAGTCGGCCCTTAGGAAACTTACAGCCTGGAATCAAGTCAATAGCACAATCACAGTCCCTATGCGATGGAAGGGAACTGGACTTGGGCTCATCGAATACATCCTGAAAATCAGACAAAAACTCTGGAACTTCAGAAGAGGAGGAAGAGGAGATTGACATCAAAGGAACGTCATTATGAACCCCCTGACAACCCCAACTAGTCACAGACATAGACTTCCAATCCAACACAGGATTATGTATCTGCAACCATGGAAAACCCAGCACAATAGCATCATGCAAATTATGCAACACCAGAAAACGACAATCTTCCTGATGGGCTGGCGCCATGCACATGCTCACCTGTGTCCAAAACTGGGGTTTATTTTTAGCCAAAGGTGTAGCATCAATGCCCTTTAAAGGAATAGGGTTCTGCAAAGACTGCAAGGGGAACCACAACGCCTGGCAAATTCAAAGTCCATTAAGTTCAAAGCGGCGCCTGAATCCACAAACGCCATGACAGAAAATGACGACAATGAGCAGATCAAGGTCACAGATAACAGAAATTTAGGTTGTACAGTACTGATGGTAACTGAACTAGCGATTCTCTTTGTACGCTTAGGGCAGACTGAAATGACATGAGAAGCATCGCCACAATAAAAACACAACCTATTCTGACGTCTGAATCCTTGTTGTTCCGTTCTATCACACTGCATAGGCTCAGGCATCTGCTCTGAGGACAACGCCACAGCGCGCACAGTTCTGTGCTCCCGCAAGCGCCGATCAATCTGAATGGCCAGAGACATAGAATCACTCAGACCAACAGGCATGGGAAACCCCACCATAACATCTTTAACAGATTCAGAAAGACCCTTTCTGAAAATTGCCGCCAAAGCATCCTCATTCCATTTAGTCAGCACAGACCATTTTCTAAATTTCTGACAATACAATTCTGCCGCTTCTTGACCCTGAGACAGGGCCAACAAGGTCTTCTCCGCTTGATCCACAGAATTTGGTTCATCATATAATAATCCTAGAGCCTGAAAAAAGGCGTCTACATTAAACAAGGCTGGATTCCCAGATTCCAGGGAAAATGCCCCATCCTGAGGGTCGCCACGCAGCAGGGAGATGACAATTTTAACCTGCTGAATGGGATCACCAGAGGAACGAGGCTTCGGAGCAAAAAACAGTTTACAGTTGTTTTTAAAACTCAAAAATTTTGACCTGTCCCGAAAAAACAAATCAGGAGTAGGAATCCTAGGCTCTAAAAGCGGAGTCTGAACAATATAATCAGAAATACCCTGTACCCTAGCAGCAAGCTGGTCTACACGAGAAACTAATCCCTGAACATCCATGCTAGCACAAGACTCCTCAGTCACCCAGAGGAAAAGAGGGAAGAAGAGACAAAACAGACTACAGAAAAAAAAATGGCTCAACACCTTTCTTCCCTTCTTCTGAGATGCATTTAACTCATTGTTGGCCAGTTGTACTGTTATGATCCGGTGACCTTGGAGCCGCATGAGAGACTTTCTCAGGAGTAGGTGGTACCTGTACTGACCGCAAACCCTAAACTGACACCGCAACTAGAAGTAGCCGTGGGGTGTACCTAACACGTCCTAGACACCTCGCCACAGCCGGAGGACTAAATACCCCTATAGATGGAAATGGGAATTCTATCTTGCCTCAGAGCAGAACCCCAAAGGATAGTCAGCCCCCCACAAATATTGACTGTAAGTATAAGAGGAAAGACACACGCAGGCAGAAAAACAGGATTTAGCAAAAGAGGCACTTCTAGCTAAATAGAAAAGGATAGGACAGAATTCTAAGCGGTCAGTATTAAAATCCTAAAAATATCCACAGCAGATAATACAAATATTCTACATCTAACTAAAGACATAGAAAGTATATCTGCATCTCCTGAGAATCCAGCATGACTGAAAACTCCAAACAAAGTCTAAGCTGGACAAAAACACAATGAATTGCACTGAATTGCAAAGCACACTGCATGTGTGCACAGAGACAAAAAAACAGACACTTATCTTAGCTGAATTGGCAGCAGGGTATGAGGAACCAGAGAGAGATGCAATCCCTCCAAGAACAATGGTCAACTGGCAAGGACTCATGGATCCTGCACACCTAAATACCTAGTAGAGCTGCAATCAGCAGAAACACCTGCCCTAGATTACAACCCTAAGACAACTGCACTACCACCAACAACCACCGGAGGGAGCCCAAGAGCAGAATTCGCAACAGGTAACTGACTGGTGGGCACTGGGGACCTCACAACTAGCAAGCGTGCTAAGGACTAGCCACGTAGTTCAGGCACCTCTATGCAGGAGGAGGTGCCTTAAATAGTAAGTGTCCCCCAGCCATTGACTGGGGAACTTTAGAATGGAAGGGAGCGCGTGCTCTAATCAGAATGTCTGGGGATTGGCGAGCTGCGTGCGCACTCCGGCAGCTACCAACAAGGAAGAAGGAGGAAGTGCGGGATGGGGGCCACTGTGGTTAGTGAGCCAGCGTCCCTTTCGGGGAAGAGGGGTAGCATGCAGGGATGCTGGCGCTACAAAATCCTTGCACATGTAGCATAAACAATCCCATTCAGATAAATGAAAAAAAAAATTGGTTGCAGAAATTTGTGCAAGAAGCTTGTCGTGGATTAATTTTCCCTAAATGTATATATGCAGCGCCCCAGGGTCCTGGTCATTGCAGTAGTGTCATTTTCCTCCAGGGGGGAGTGATGTTACATTTGGAGGCAATAAAGGAGATCTCTTCACCAGGTATCACAAACATACAGCACATTTCATACTCCAGTCCACCAGGGGGAGCTATGCTCCTATTTATTAGAGCACTCTTCACACTTAGGTAAAACTGGTGGCCTGTAGAGGAAGTTAGGCAGTTGCTGTCTGAGCTCCGCTCAGAGAGTTGGTCCCTGACAGGGGTGGGATCCTGTCAGAGGCCTAGACAGAAGGTCACGGAGCTGCGCCTGGCCCACGTGCGGCAGTTCCTAAGAACGGACACGAAAGAGAACTGTATTGTAGAGAGGATGAGAAAAGAAGTCATAGCAAAGGAGTGGATACCAAAAGGAGTTCTGCCCTGCACAGGCTGCCTCCTTTTGAGGCGCAGGATTCCGGTAGCCGCAACACCGAGGGAGCAACAGTCCTTTATGCCTTGCTCCAGAGACCGGCAGGACAGCTAATTTCATGTTACTGATCCACCCCATACCCAGGAGGCAAGTTGGCACCCACGAGAGGCCGGGGCATGATAGAGTCCCTGTAAAAAGCCTCAGGCCACCGGTCAAACGGGTTGTCCTATCCATCTGGGGGACAGAGAGAGAGACATAACATCTAGAACATCTACAACATCTATGAGGACCTTATGAGAGTCTCAGCAATAAGGTACTACAACACCAAGGCGCTAGAGGAAGGCTACTGATTTCCACCTGGATAAGGGGACTCTGGATTTGCCTCCAAACCGGCTGGACTCTGCCTGCCCTGTGGTCTGTGCTTGTAATAAATATAGGGGATAACTCAGGAGACTCTTTGCGTGGAACAAGACAACTACAGGACACAGTTTTATAAGTGGTAAAGTCTATATTATCACACGGTGATTCAAACAGGTGCAGAGAGAAACTCAAGTCCACAACACTTGGTGTAAATATTAAACGCAGCTTAGCAGTCTATAGGAAACTTCAGAGGAAAATGCAGTCAAGCAGAATGTCTATGAAGCACAGTTATTCTTGAGGATACTTGACACGAATAAATCCTTGTCTTAGTCCAAACACAGATAGATAAGCTTATAAGGCAGTTCAAATCATATCTTAGCTCAACCAGGGAGGCCTGGTTAATAGTCTCAGGTTTTTGCAGAGCAGCAAAGCTTACATGTCCAGCAAATGCAGATGGAAGTAAACACGAGCAGCAGATGGAGGAGTACTGGAACTGGTGTATGCAGCAGGAACTCAGGGCAGAGTAGCAGGATCACCACACAGGTTCACAGGAGCAGGTATATAGCCAGGGAGTAATCAGAAGTCAGCAGCTGGATGCAAGGCAGAATACTCTAGCACAGACTGAAGGCTGGGGTGGAGTTTTATAGCAGGAAGACACAGTGCACATGAGACCAAAGACGCCATCTTGGAAAAGGGCAGTAATGCACAAAAGGTAAAAAATGTTCAGAGTCCTGACAGTACTCCCTCCTTAGAAGCGGCCTCAGGACGATCCTGGACCTGGTTACTCAGAGAATCTCTGATGAAAACGAGAAATCTTCTGTTGGGCATTTATGTTTTCCACAGGTTCCCAAGAGTCTTCCTCAGGGGGATATCTCTGCCATCTTATCAGATACTGGAGCTGATTCCTGCGAATCCTGGAATCAATAATTTCCACCACCACAAATTGTTCTTGCCCATCAATCACCACAGGCTGCGGAGGTGGCACAACTAGTGTTGAGCATTCGGATACCGCAAGTATCGGGTATCGGCCGATACTTGCGGGTATCGGAATTCCGATACCGAGATCCGATACTTTTGTGGTATCGGGTATCGGTATCGAAACAACATTAATGTGTAAAATAAAGAATTAAAATAAAAAATATTGCTATACTCACCTCTCCGACGCAGCCTGGACCTCACCGAGGGAACCGGCAGCGTTCTTTGCTTAAAATGCGCGCTTTTACTTCCTTCCGTGACGTCACGGCTTGTGATTGGTCGCGTGCCGCCCATGTGGCCGCGACGCGACCAATCACAGCAAGCCGTGACGTAATTTTCAGGTCCTCAATGCCTAATTCTAGGCATTCATGATTTTAAAATTACGTTCCGGCTTGTGATTGGTCGCGTCGCGGTCACATGGGCGACGCGACCAATCACAAGCCGTGACGTCACGGGAGGCAGGAGACGCGCGCATTTTAAAAATTACGTCACGGCTTGTGATTGGTTGCGTGCCGCCCATGTGACCGCGACGCGACCAATCACAGCAAGCCGTGACGTAATTTCAGGTCCTGATGCCTATTTCTGCATTCAGGACCTGAAATTACGTCACGGCTTGCTGTGATTGGTCGCGTCGCGGTCACATGGGCGGCACGCAACCAATCACAAGCCATGACGTAATTTTAAAAATGCGCGCGTCTCCTGCCTCCCGTGACGTCACGGCTTGTGATTGGTCGCGTCGCCCATGTGACCGCGACGCGACCAATCACAAGCCGGAACGTAATTTTAAAATCATGAATGCCTAGAATTAGGCATTGAGGACCTGAAAATTACGTCACGGCTTGCTGTGATTGGTCGCGTCGCGGCCACATGGGCGGCACGCGACCAATCACAAGCCGTGACGTCACGGAAGGAAGTAAAAGCGCGCATTTTAAGCAAAGAACGCTGCCGGTTCCCTCGGTGAGGTCCAGGCTGCGTCGGAGAGGTGAGTATAGCAATATTTTTTATTTTAATTCTTTATTTTACACATTAATATGGATCCCAGGGCCTGAAGGAGAGTTTCCTCTCCTTCAGACCCTGGGAACCATCAGGGATACCGTCCGATACTTGAGTCCCATTGACTTGTATTGGTATCGGGTATCGGTATCGGATTAGATCCGATACTTTGCCGGTATCGGCCGATACTTTCCGATACCGATACTTTCAAGTATCGGACGGTATCGCTCAACACTAGGCACAACACGTCCCTGGAAGGTATTAGGAGATACAGGCTTTAGTAAAGATACATGAAAAACTGGGTGTACCTTCATAGTCCTAGGCAGCTTCAGCCGGCAGGCCACAGAGCTCACAATACCATTGGTCTTGAAAGTGCCAATGAATTTCTGTCCAAGTTTTTGTGAAGGAACGTTTAACTTCAGATTCTTAGTTGCTAACCACACGGAATCTCCTACCTTGAACATGGGTGCAGGTTTACGGAATCTATCAGCCGATCTCTTATAACGTTCTTGAGCTGTGGTCAAGGATTCCTTCAGAACCTCCAGATCTTGTCTCATCGCAGTCAGCCTTTCCTCCACTGCTGGAACCGGAGAATTAATTGGAGACCTAGATAAAATACATGGATGATAACCCAGATTGGCAAAGAAAGGTGTAAATTTAGTGGAGGCGCTCTGAGAATTATTATCTGAAAATTTGGCTAACGGCAGCAACTCCAACCAATCATCCTGGAGATGGCTGACATAGCATCTTAGATATAGTTCCAGCGTCTGGTTGGTACGCTCAGTCTGACCATTTGTCTGGGGATGGAAAGCGGAAGAGAGACAGACATTAATATTGAGTGCAGAGCAAAACCCCTTCCAGAATCTTTAAGTGAACTGTACTCCACGGTCAGAGATGATCTCATCCGGAACCCCATGCAACTGAAAGACATTCTATATAACCAAGTTCACTGTATCTTTAGCTGAGGGGAGGCCGGTGCACGGAACAAAATGAGCAGCTTTAGTCAGGCGATCAACTACCACCATGATTGTATTCATGCCCCCCGATGTATGCAGCTCCACAATAAAGTCCATTGATATAGACCCCCAAGGGCGGGACAGAACAGGTAATGGTTGTAGAAGACCCATAGGTGCCACATGAGGAGTCTTGTAATGGGCACATACCTCGCAAGAGAGAACATAGTCCTTGGTATCCTTCAGGCAAGTTGGCCACCAGAAGAATCGGCTCAGGAACTCTTGTGTCTTCTGTACCCCCCTGTGACCAGCCAACTTGGAGTCATGTACCAACTTGAGGATCTGCAGACGCACGACCTCAGGGTCGTAGATACGTCGATCTCTGAACCACATGCCACCCTTAAAGACAAAATTAATATCCACAGGTGGGTTGGCCAGAAATACATCACCGTCATAGGCCTCCCTGCACTCCTTCCACAAGTCCTGATTGTGGATAATTCCGATTAAATTGGCATCAGATAGAATGGTCTTGGACGGGGCTCCAGGTACGGAATCCTCAGCATGGATTCGGGATAAAGCATCAGCCTTCCCATTACGAGAACCTGGACTGTATGAGATAACAAAGTTAAATTGATTTAAAAATAAGTGCCAACGAGCCTGACGAGGAGAAAGACATCTAGCGGATCTAAGGAACTCTAAAATGCGATGGTCAGTTAGCACTATGATCTGTTGTGCAGTTCCTTGCAGATGATGCCTCCATTCTTCGAAAGCCGCAATAATAGCCAGCAATTCCTTGTCTCCCACGTCGTAATTCTTCTCTGCTGAGGTTAGTCTACGGGAAAAGAAAGCACAAGGATGTAGCAGACCCTTCTCTCCTGTTCTTTGGGAGAGAATAGCCCCCAAAGCATTATCAGACGCGTCCACCTCCACAATGAATGAAAGTGTTGGATCTGGGTGTATCAACAGCGGTGCTGATGTGAAACAGATCTTAAGCCGATCAAAAGCTACTTGAGGCTGTGATGACCACTTAAAGGGCTTTTCCTTCTTTGTCAAGGAAGTAATGGGACGGACAATATCAGAAAAATTTCGAATGAAGTGTCTGTAGAAATTTGCAAAACCAATAAAACGTTGGATGTTATGATCCTAGTGGCAAGGATCGCAGGTCAGACTAGCTAAGTAACCGAACAGACGACTAGCTCTGGGGAAGTGGTAACTAGATTGACCGCAACCTGATCCTATCCGCACACAACTATAGGCAGCCGTGGAACGTAACCTGAAAATCCTAGACGTTTCTTCACGGCCTGAGAAACTGACTATTCCTGGAGGGAAAGAAAGTCCTCTCTTGCCTCAGTGGAATGACCCCAAAGATATAGAATAGCCCCCCACAAATATTAACGGTGAGTTAAGGGGAAAGCAGCCCCCCGATGAAGCTGTGGGCGAAACGCGCGTAGGGGCGCGTGTTGTTACACATGGACAAAGAAAAGGGTAAGAGGACAGCATGAGACTAGCTCTCTTATATTGTTAGGATGACGGTCACTTGACCATAGGGTATATCCCTTCCTACCTCTGTTATTATACCTATTATTGCGGTATATCAAGCATTTGCACTTTAAATTGTAGTTTTCCCTCTTTGTCCATGGTACAACACTGGTTCTGGTGCACCCAGTTCTCAATATTCATATGACTCTGTGTTAATTATTGTCTATTTCTCTGGATTGTAATTATATCTTTTGTTTTGTTCTATATTTATTAATAAACATATATATTTTTATATTTCTATGAGTTATATTACTTCATGTTTTTTGGTTCTCACAGAAATCATATTGCAGGCAGATGAGCAAAAAATATTCAAACAGAACTTAGCTTATCCTGAAGAGGCAGAAAACAAGATAATCAGGAGTAATCAGAATAGCACTGAATACATTGACAGCCGGCAACAAGTGGAAGTGAAGCAGAGCTAAATAGGAGCCTCTCTGGAGAATAACGAGGCAGCTGATCCAGCCAGACCCGCAGGATAATAAACCAAACCACCAGGGGGAGCCAAAAAACCAAAGTCATGCAATACCATCCGTGACCACAAGAGGGAGCCTGAAAACGGAGTTCACAACAGTTGGACCTCCTTAACGTTCTTGGGTACCGGCCAGTCAAGGATGGCCTGAATCTTACCAGATTCCATGTTCAGCCCATGGGGAGAGATGATATAACCTAAGAACTGTATCTCAGAAAGATGGAACTCGCATTTCTCCAGCTTGATATACAGATGGTTCTCTTTCAGACGTCTTAAAACAGCTTTGGCATGTTCTTCATGTTCCTGTAGAGTCAGAAAAGATTAGAATATCGTCCAAATAGATCACCACAAACTGGTCCAACAAATCTCTGAAAATGTCATTAGCAAGGTGTTGAAAAGTTGCAGGGGCATTACAAAGCCCGAAGGGCATCACGAGATATTCAAAGTGTCCATACCGGCATCGGAATGCTGTCTTCCACTCATCCCCTGGACGAATACGCACCAAATTATAAGCCCCACGAAGATCCAGTTTAGAGAACACCTTAGCATGGCGGACTCTTTCCAGTAATTTGGGAATCAGAGGCAAAGGGTAACGGTTTCGTACGGTTACCTTATTGAGTTCCCGATAGTCAACACAGGGTCTCAGGGTCCCATCCTTCTTTTTTGCAAAAAATATAGGTGCCCCTGCTGGTGAGGAAGAAGGACGTATGAAGCCTTTGGCCAGATTTTCATCAATCCATTAAAGCTTGAAGCTCAGGTGCCGCCAAAGGGTATACATTACCAAAAGGAATAGCTGCCCCAGGAAGCAGCTCAATGGGACAGTCATAATGCCTGTGTGGAGGAAGCTGATCTGCATTCTTCTTGTCACAGATGTCAGAGAACTCTTTATATGCTGGAGGTAAAGAAAATACCTGCACATGTGGTTCCGTAGCCATGGACTCAGGGACAGCTTCTGTTAACGCTGAGTTGCTCCTTGATGGAAAGATAATCTCCTTGGTCTCCCAGTTGATAATTGGGTTCTGAGAATGCAACCAAGGAATGCCTAAAATCACAGGAAAATGAGGAGAAGAAATTAGCAAGAAAGAAAGTTTCTCCTGATGATTAGGCTCCAACAAAATTTCAAGGGGTACAGTCTCCTGATCCACAGGCCCAGAGATTAGAGGTGACCCATCCACTGTTTTCCATGGTAATTGGAGAGGCTCTTTGCTGAATTTCAATACCATGTTCCTTGGCAAATGCGATATCCATGAAATTGCCACCTGCACCAGAGTCAATCATAGCTGCACTGGAAATCCACTGTCCTGAACACAGGATCTTAATAGGGAGAGAGCAGTGAGAGTTCTTCTCCTTCAGCTTCTTGGGGGGTGAAGTCATAGAAAGTGAATAGAATACAGCGTTTAAAGGCAGGCTATATTCAGAGATAACATAGAAAAAACTCAGAGATGTCAGATTCATCATCACAGTTGTCATATTCCCCTACTGCTGCTAGCACCTTGTTAGGCCGTCTAGGACACTTAGGACAATTGATCAAGAAGTGGTCAGACTGGCCGCAGTAGAAACATAGACTTTCACGAAGGCGATGCTCCTGGCGCTCATTGATCTCGCGCCTCTGAACGGAATCAATTTGCATGGGCACCTCCTCCACCTCCCGAGAGGTTTTACCTGCAAGCTCTTTGGAAGGAAGGGAAAAGTTAGAAATACGGTTATATGCAGCAAATTTCTCCTGCCTACGCTCAGTAAGGCGAATGTCTATGTGCATACAATGCTGTATAAATGTCTCTAGCTCTTGTGGTGACTCAGAGCGAGCTAGTTCATCTTTTATAATATGTTATGGTTCTCAATGGCAAGAGAACATAGCCCAGCAAACATAAGAACTAGCTCTTGGAAGGATGGAAACTAAACTGACCATGAACTAAACCTGCCGCACAACTAACAGTAGCCGGGTAGCGTAGCCTGCGTTTTATCCCTAGACGCCCAGCGCCGGCCGGAGGACTAACTAATCCTGGCAGAGGAAAATATAGTCCTGGCTCACCTCTAGAGAAATTTCCCCGAAAGGCAGACAGAGGCCCCCACAAATATTGGCGGTGATTTTAGATGAAATGACAAACGTAGTATGAAAATAGGTTTAGCAAAATTGAGGTCCGCTTACTAGATAGCAGGAAGACAGAAAGGGCACTTTCATGGTCAGCTGAAAACCCTATCAAAACACCATCCTGAAATTACTTTAAGACTCTAGTATTAACTCATAACATCAGAGTGGCAATTTCAGATCACAAGAGCTTTCCAGACACAGAAACGAAACTACAGCTGTGAACTGGAACAAAATGCAAAAACAAACAAGGACTAAAGTCCAACTTAGCTGGGAGTTGTCTAGCAGCAGGAACATGCACAGAAAGGCTTCTGATTACAATGTTGACCGGCATGGAAGTGACAGAGGAGCAAGGCTAAATAGCGACTCCCACATCCTGATGGAAACAGGTGAACAGAGAGGATGATGCACACCAGTTCAATTCCACCAGTGGCCACCGGGGGAGCCCAAAATCCAATTTCACAACAGTACCCCCCCCTCAAGGAGGGGGCACCGAACCCTCCCCAGAACCACCAGGGCGATCAGGATGAGCCCTATGAAAGGCACGGACCAAATCGGAGGCATGAACATCAGAGGGAGTCACCCAAGAATTATCCTCCTGACCGTATCCCTTCCATTTGACCAGATACTGGAGTTTCCGTCTGGAAACACGGGAGTCCAAGATTTTTTCCACAACGTACTCCAACTCGCCCTCAACCAACACCGGAGCAGGAGGCTCAACGGAAGGCACAACCGGTACCTCATACCTGCGCAATAATGACCGATGAAAAACATTATGAATAGAAAAAGATGCAGGGAGGTCCAAACGGAAGGACACAGGGTTAAGAATCTCCAATATCTTGTACGGGCCGATGAACCGAGGCTTAAACTTGGGAGAAGAAACCCTCATAGGGACAAAACGAGAAGACAACCACACCAAGTCCCCAACACAAAGCCGAGGACCAACCCGACGCCGGCGGTTGGCAAAAAGCTGAGTCTTCTTCTGGGACAACGTCAAATTGTCCACTACCTGCCCCCAAATCTGATGCAACCTCTCCACCACAGCATCCACTCCAGGACAATCCGAAGATTCCACCTGACCAGAAGAAAATCGAGGATGAAACCCTGAATTACAGAAAAAGGGAGATACCAAGGTGGCAGAGCTGGCCCGATTATTGAGGGCAAACTCCGCTAAAGGCAAAAAAGCAACCCAATCATCCTGATCTGCAGACACAAAACACCTCAAATATGTCTCCAAGGTCTGATTCGTCCGCTCGGTCTGGCCATTAGTCTGAGGATGGAAAGCAGACGAGAAAGACAAATCTATGCCCATCCTAGCACAGAATGCTCGCCAAAATCTAGACACGAATTGGGTACCTCTGTCAGAAACGATATTCTCCGGAATACCATGCAAACGGACCACATTTTGAAAAAACAGAGGAACCAACTCGGAAGAAGAAGGCAACTTAGGCAGGGGAACCAAATGGACCATCTTAGAGAAACGATCACACACCACCCAGATGACAGACATCTTCTGAGAAACAGGAAGATCCGAAATAAAATCCATCGAGATGTGAATCCAGGGCCTCTTCGGGATAGGCAAGGGCAACAACAATCCACTAGCCCGAGAACAACAAGGCTTGGCCCGAGCACAAACGTCACAAGACTGCACGAAGCCTCGCACATCTCGAGACAGGGAAGGCC
The DNA here is from genome assembly GCF_051348905.1 of Ranitomeya variabilis. Taxonomy (NCBI): domain Eukaryota; kingdom Metazoa; phylum Chordata; class Amphibia; order Anura; family Dendrobatidae; genus Ranitomeya; species Ranitomeya variabilis. Next base: position 631,825,058 of record NC_135234.1, on the reverse strand, counting down.
ACCAAATCCCTGGTACCAAAGATTCCAGGATGACCTGCCAACGCAGAAGAATGAACCTCAGAAATGACTTTACTGGTCCAATCATCAGGAACAAACAGTCTACCAGGTGGGCAACGATCAGGTCTATCCGCCTGAAACTCCTGCAAGGCCCGCCGCAGGTCTGGAGAAACGGCAGACAATATCACTCCATCCTTAAGGATACCTGTAGGTTCAGAATTACCAGGGGAGTCAGGCTCAAAACTCCTAGAAAGGGCATCCGCCTTAACATTCTTAGAACCCGGCAGGTAGGACACCACAAAATTAAACCGAGAGAAAAACAACGACCAACGCGCCTGTCTAGGATTCAGGCGTCTGGCGGACTCAAGATAAATTAGATTTTTGTGGTCAGTCAATATCACCACCTGATGTCTAGCCCCCTCAAGCCAATGACGCCACTCCTCAAAAGCCCACTTCATGGCCAAAAGCTCCCGATTCCCAACATCATAATTCCGCTCGGCGGGCGAAAATTTACGTGAGAAAAAGGCACAAGGTCTCATCACGGAGCAATCGGAACTTCTCTGCGACAAAACCGCCCCAGCTCCGATTTCAGAAGCGTCGACCTCAACCTGAAAAGGAAGAGCAACATCAGGCTGACGCAACACAGGGGCGGAAGAAAAGCGGCGCTTAAGCTCCCGAAAGGCCTCCACAGCAGCAGGGGACCAATCAGCAACATCAGCACCCTTCTTAGTCAAATCAGTCAATGGTTTAACAACATCAGAAAAACCAGCAATAAATCGACGATAAAAGTTAGCAAAGCCCAAAAATTTCTGAAGACTCTTAAGAGAAGAGGGTTGCGTCCAATCACAAATAGCCTGAACCTTGACAGGATCCATCTCGATGGAAGAGGGGGAAAAAATATATCCCAAAAAGGAAATCTTTTGAACCCCAAAAACGCACTTAGAACCCTTCACACACAAGGAATTAGACCGCAAAACCTGAAAAACCCTCCTGACCTGCTGGACATGAGAGTCCCAGTCATCCGAAAAAATCAAAATATCATCCAGATACACAATCATAAATTTATCCAAATAATCACGGAAAATGTCATGCATAAAGGACTGAAAGACTGAAGGGGCATTTGAAAGACCAAAAGGCATCACCAAATATTCAAAGTGGCCCTCGGGCGTATTAAATGCGGTTTTCCACTCATCCCCCTGCTTAATTCGCACCAAATTATACGCCCCACGGAGATCTATCTTAGAGAACCACTTGGCCCCCTTTATGCGAGCAAACAAATCAGTCAGCAGTGGCAACGGATATTGATATTTAACCGTGATCTTATTCAAAAGCCGATAATCAATGCACGGCCTCAAAGAGCCATCTTTCTTAGCCACAAAGAAAAATAGAATTATTCTTACCGTTAATTCGGTTTCTAGGAGCCTTCCACGACAGCCACCAGGAGGTTGTCTCCATACCCTAATGGGGGACAGGAAGCACGAGAGGTTAAAAGCCCCTCCCACCTCCCATTAACCAGTGACTTACAACTGAACCCATAGCACCGGTTACCTTTTAGGTTCTCAGTAAAAATTTATCCAAGAACATCGGGAGGGAATTAATGCTGTCGTGGAAGGCTCCTAGAAACCGAATTATCGGTAAGAATAATTCTATTTTCTCTAGTAGCCTTCCACGACAGCCACCAGGAGGAATTCCAACCAATTCTGTATTTAGGGGGGGACCACAGCCTGAAGAACCTTTCGGCCAAAGGCAAGATCCCGGTTGGACCAGAAGTCCAATCTATAATGCTTAGTAAAAGTGTGCAAGGAAGACCATGTTGCTGCCCTGCAAATCTGCTCCGTTGAAGCACCAGCCCTTTCAGCCCAAGAGACAGACGTAGATCTGGTGGAATGAGCTTTTAGGCCCGCAGGAATAGCAATATTCTGAGATAGGTATGCTTCAGAAATGGCTTTCTTTATCCAGTTGGCAATGGTACTCTTCGCTACCTTCTTGCCCTTGTTTCTGCCAGAAAGATGAACGAAGAGATTTTTATCAATTCTGAATGATTTAGTATGTTCTAAATAGAAAAGGACTATACGCCGTACATCCAAGGTATGAAATTTGTGTTCTTCCTGGTTTGAAGGATTGTGACAGAACGATGGGAGGATTATATCCTGTGATCGATGGAATTCTGACACTACTTTCGGGAGGAAACAAGGATCAGGTCGGAACACAATGGAGTCGTCTCTTATGGTTAGATAAGGTTCTCTAACTGAGAGGGCTTGTATTTCTCCCACTCGCCTAGCTGTAGAAATTGCAACCAAGAAGGCCGTTTTGCAGGATAGAAGTTGCGAGGAACAAGACGACAAAGGCTCGAATGGAGGAGCTGTTAGGCCCTTTAGAACTATATTTAAGTCCCATGATGGTACGAAAATTTGTTTTCTTGGGCAATGCCTTGATGCTGCGACCATAAACCTCTTTATCCACCGATGATTTGCAAGGTCTTGATCGAAGACAGAGCTCAAGGCTGACACTTGAACTTTCAAGGTACTTGGCTTCAGCCCCAGCTCTAAACCTTTTTGCAAAAAATCTAATATCTGTGAGACATTAGGATGGAAAGGGTCAGGATTATGAGGATGACACCACGAGGAGAATCTATTCCAAATTTTCCCATATATGGCGTTTGTGATGGGTTTCCTAGACTTTTGTAGGGTAGAAATTACTGACTGTGAAAGGCCCTTGGCCCTTAGTACCTGGGCTTCAATAGCCAGGCTGCTAGATTGAACTTTTGTGGATCCGGATGGCAAAAGGGGCCCTGGCGGAGAAGACCTTCCGCTTGAAGAAAAATCGGACCATCCACCTTCAGTTCTCTTATGAGGTGGTACCAGCTTCTTTTCGGCCATGCCGGCGCTACTAGGATGGTTTGGACTTGATCGTCCCGGATCTTCCGGAGGGTCTTTGCTAGTAATGGTATAGGAGGGAATACGTACGCCAGACGAAACCTCCATGCGTGAGCGAAGGCGTCTACTCCTTGGGACTTGTCCTTGGAGTTCAGGGAGAAATAGTTCTCGACCTGTGCATTCTGACTTGACGCTAGAAGGTCTATATCTGGAAGACCCCATCTGTCTGTCAACGCTCTGAAGATGTCCTCCTTCAGGCTCCATTCTCCTGGATGCAAGTCGTGACGACTTAGAAGATCTGCATGAATGTTTACTGACCCTTTGAGGTGTATTGCTGATAGAGAGAGGAGATGTTTCTCTGCCCAGCAAAATATTCTGTTCGATATTGCTCTCAACTGGTTGAACTTTGGGCTTCCCTGATGTTTTAGATGCGCAACAGTCGTCATATTGTCCGAATAAATTCTGACGTGCTGACCTATAATGAGACTGCTGGCCGCCAGGAGGGCCCTCTCCACTGCCAACAATTCCCTGTAGTTGGAGGAACTGGAACTTTCTCTTCGACTCCAGTGACCCTGGAATGGGATCTGCGAGACCACTGCTCCCCAACCCTTCTGACTGGCGTCCGTTGTCACTGTGATCAGAGGATCTTGTACCCAGCTTACTCCTTTTAGGAGGTTGGATTGGATCGCCCACCAGGTTAAAGAGACCTTTACCTTCCCAGGAGTGTATAATCTCTTGTTCAGGGAGTTTGGATCTCCGTTCCAGTTTTGTAGGATGTGTGCCTGCAGTACTCTTGAGTGGCTTTGAGCCCACTGGACTGATTGTATACAGGCCGTCATTGACCCTAGGAGAGACATTGCAGCCCGTAGAGTCGGAGAGCGTTGTTTCTTGAAGTCTGAGATTTTTGAAGTCAGGTTTATTCGGTGTTCCTCTGGTAGGAAAGATTTCTGATTCTCTGAATCCAAGAGGACACCGAGGAATGTTCTCACCTTTGAGGGTGACAGTTGAGACTTTTGTAGATTTGGTAACCAACCCAAATCCTGTAAAATGTTCAGAGTTTTGGAAACTCTCTGTTTGAGAATTTCGGCGGAAGGACCAATTATCAGAAGATCGTCCAAGTATGGCACTATAGCGATGTCTTGGCTCCTGATGTGGGCTACTGCCTCTGCCATAACTCTGGAAAACACCCTTGGGGCTGAGGAGATCCCGAAGGGGAGAACATTGTACTGGAAATGTAAGATTTTTTGATTGATTTGGACCGCAAATCTTAAGTATTTCCTGTGACGAGGATGCATTGGAATATGGAAATAGGCATCCTTGAGGTCTATTGTTGCCATATAAGACTGAGGAGCTATTAAAGGGATGGCTGTTTTTACTGACTCCATCTTGAATTTGCGGTAAGTTATATATTTGTTGAGAGCTTTCAGATTTATTATGATCCGAGACTGCCCGGAAGGCTTTTTTACCATAAAGATACGGGAATAGTGTCCTTTCCCTTGCTCGTTCATCGGGACCGGGGAGATAGCTCTCGAGTCTAGTAAGTTTTGAATTCCAGCCATCATCAGTCTTTGGGTCTCCCGAGATGACGGGGAGGTGACTCTTATGATCCTGGGGGGAGGTGCGTCGAACTCTATCAGAAGCCCCTGTTGTACAACACTGACCACCCAAGGGCTGTTGGAGATATTCTGCCAACTGTGAGCGAAGTTCGAGAGCCTCCCCCCCACAGGATCGGAGTCATTGCTTTTCTTGTTGAGCTTGCTGGGGAATAAGGATATTTTTAGGCTTCCCCTTCGCATAGCTCCACCTCCCGGTTTTTCCTTTCCCTTTACCCTGGGAGGGCTGGGACTGGGACTGGGAGCCTCGAAAAAAACGCTTCCTGGGAGGCCTCTGCTCAGGAAGAGTTTTCTTTCTGTCTGTGGCTTTCTCTAGGATGTCGTCTAATGAAGGTCCAAACACATATTCACCTTTAAAGGGAATGGAACAAAGTTTTATTTTGGAAGTGACATCTCCACTCCACATCTTTAACCAGAGAGCTCTTCTGGCTGAGTTTGTCTGGACCAGGGACCGGGCTGCCACCCGGATAGATTCCAGTGAGGCATCTGCGAGGAACCCAGTTGCTCTCTGAAGAATAGGCAGGGAGTCCAGAACTTCTTCTCTCGGGGTACCCTGAGAGATGTGGCTTTCCAGCTCTTCTAACCAGCGGAAGAGGGAGCGGGCCACAGCGGTGGATGTGATGTTGTATCTGAGGGCTGAGGTAGACGTCTCCCAAGATTTTTTGAGAAGGCTCTCGATTTTTCTATCTAAGGGGTCCTTCAACTGGGAGGAATCCTCGAACGGCAGAGCCGTTTTTTTAGCCACTCTGGCCACCTGTACATCAATTTTGGGAATGTTCCATTTTATTGTATCCTCATCAAGAGGAAAACGATGTTTAAAGTCCGGAGGAGTTGTTAGACGTTTCTCCGGCAATTCCCATTCATTATTAATCATGTCTATAATGCTCTTATGCACAGGAAAACCAGGTTGTTTTCCAGTATGAATACCGAAAAGCTCGTCTTGTATAGACTGAGGGACTGACTCTTCCTTAAGCCCCATGGTGTTCCTCACTGCAGATACCAATTCCTCAATGTATTCCGAGGAAAAGAGATATTTTCTAATCTCCGCAGTTTTATGGGGTAACGCCTCCTCCCATTTGGCAGAAGAGGACGTATAGGATGCCTCAGATTCTGACTCGGAATACTCCTGGATTTTTCTCTTTTTAGGAAGAGATGGACCAGGTGAGGATGGTGGCGGCGGTGGAGGTGGGGTGAGCGTGGCCAGAGAGGTCTGAACCTCCTGTCTAACCAAGGAGCGGATCTCCTCAATTAATGAAGGGTGTTCCGCCCGGACGATTTTATCCGTACAGGGTTGGCACAGCTTTTTCACCCAATCTAGCGGCATTTTTACATTACAGGTGGCACATTTGCGTTTGTTAACGTTTTTAGGGCCAGACTTCACTGCCTGCAAAGAGAGAGGAAGTGGTGTAAGAAGGTGTAAAGAGGTACTACCTTTGAATGGGACCCATCTCTGCCACACTTACTAGGGCTTGAGGAGCGCTGGGCTCTGCAGCTGCAGGGCAAGACGAATCCATGCTTACAGCAGCTTACCTGAGACGTCTTCGCAGCTTATATAGAAAATAAGTCTGCACCAGCGCAGGGCAATTTGCCGCCCCTCCCCCTCCGTAGTCCCAGGCAGGCGTGCGAGGATGCAGCGTGCCTCGCGCGCCGTTCGGTAATCCACAGATCAAGTCTGTATCGCTCCTGTGCAGGAGCGCCGACCCGGAAGTGGAGGATCGTCTAACTTCCGGGTCACCGAACAGCGTGCGTCAGGAGGGGGAGACGCCGGAGAGCTCAGGGAGGCCTCCGGGAGGGCTCACCGGCCAGCTTTGTCCCCGCAAGAGGACGCAGGAGGACCGGGAACGCGGTCCCAGAATCCAAAGGAGACGGGAGGCACAGCGTAGGAGGAAGCCCCGAGGGACCCGACCATAGTGCCCGGCAGATGAAAAGAAAACACAGGTACACTGCCTAGAGCCGCCGCTGCAGCGCACCAGAAACCTCTCCATGCCCCATGGGGGACAGGAAAGACACTGGTTAATGGGAGGTGGGAGGGGCTTTTAACCTCTCGTGCTTCCTGTCCCCCATTAGGGTATGGAGACAACCTCCTGGTGGCTGTCGTGGAAGGCTACTAGAGAAAAACCGGCTCCTAAGGGAGATGACGAAGGACGAATATGTCCCTTTTCCAAGGACTCCTTTATATATTCTCGCATAGCAGCATGTTCAGGCACAGACAGATTAAATAAACGACCCTTAGGGTATTTACTACCCGGAATCAAATCTATGGCACAATCGCACTCCCGGTGCGGAGGTAATGAACCAAGCTTAGGTTCTTCAAAAACGTCACGATATTCAGTCAAGAATTCAGGAATCTCAGAGGGAATAGATGATGAAATGGAAACCACAGGTACGTCCCCATGCGTCCCCTTACATCCCCAGCTTAACACAGACATAGCTTTCCAGTCAAGGACTGGGTTATGAGATTGCAGCCATGGCAATCCAAGCACCAACACATCATGTAGGTTATACAGCACAAGAAAGCGAATAATCTCCTGGTGATCCGGATTAATTCGCATAGTTACTTGTGTCCAGTATTGTGGTTTATTGCTAGCCAATGGGGTGGAGTCAATCCCCTTCAGGGGTATAGGAGTTTCAAGAGGCTCCAAATCATACCCACAGCGTTTGGCAAAGGACCAATCCATAAGACTCAAAGCGGCGCCAGAGTCGACATAGGCATCCGCGGTAATAGATGATAAAGAACAAATCAGGGTCACAGATAGAATAAACTTAGACTGTAAAGTGCCAATTGAAACAGACTTATCAAGCTTCTTAGTACGCTTAGAGCATGCTGATATAACATGAGTTGAATCACCGCAATAGAAGCACAACCCATTTTTTCGTCTAAAATTCTGCCGTTCACTTCTGGACAGAATTCTATCACATTGCATATTCTCTGGCGTCTTCTCAGTAGACACCGCCAAATGGTGCACAGGTTTGCGCTCCCACAGACGCCTATCGATCTGGATAGCCATTGTCATGGACTCATTCAGACCCGCAGGCACAGGGAACCCCACCATAACATCCTTAATGGCATCAGAGAGACCCTCTCTGAAATTCGCCGCCAGGGCGCACTCATTCCACTGAGTAAGCACAGCCCATTTACGGAATTTCTGGCAGTATATTTCAGCTTCGTCTTGCCCCTGAGATAGGGACATCAAGGCCTTTTCCGCCTGAAGTTCTAACTGAGGTTCCTCATAAAGCAACCCCAAGGCCAGAAAAAACGCATCCACATTGAGCAACGCAGGATCCCCTGGAGCCAATGCAAAAGCCCAATCCTGAGGGTCGCCCCGGAGCAAGGAAATCACAATCCTGACCTGCTGAGCAGGATCTCCAGCAGAGCGAGATTTCAGGGACAAAAACAACTTGCAATTATTTTTGAAATTTTGAAAGCAAGATCTATTCCCCGAGAAAAATTCAGGCAAAGGAATTCTAGGTTCAGATATAGGAACATGAACAACAAAATCTTGTAAATTTTGAACTTTCGTGGTGAGATTATTCAAACCTGCAGCTAAACTCTGAATATCCATTTTAAACAGGTGAACACAGAGCCATTCCAGGATTAGAAGGAGAGAGAGAGAGAAAGGCTGCAATATAGGCAGACTTGCAAGAGATTCAATTACAAGCACACTCAAAACTGAAGGGAAGAAAAAAAAAAAAATATCTTCAGCAGACTTCTCTTTTCTCTCCTTTCTCTGTCAATTAATTTAACCCTTTTTGGCCGGTCAAACTGTTATGGTTCTCAATGGCAAGAGAACATAGCCCAGCAAACATAAGAACTAGCTCTTGGAAGGATGGAAACTAAACTGACCATGAACTAAACCTGCCGCACAACTAACAGTAGCCGGGTAGCGTAGCCTGCGTTTTATCCCTAGATGCCCAGCGCCGGCCGGAGGACTAACTAATCCTGGCAGAGGAAAATATAGTCCTGGCTCACCTCTAGAGAAATTTCCCCGAAAGGCAGACAGAGGCCCCCACAAATATTGGCGGTGATTTTAGATGAAATGACAAACGTAGTATGAAAATAGGTTTAGCAAAATTGAGGTCCGCTTACTAGATAGCAGGAAGACAGAAAGGGCACTTTCATGGTCAGCTGAAAACCCTATCAAAACACCATCCTGAAATTACTTTAAGACTCTAGTATTAACTCATAACATCAGAGTGGCAATTTCAGATCACAAGAGCTTTCCAGACACAGAAACGAAACTACAGCTGTGAACTGGAACAAAATGCAAAAACAAACAAGGACTAAAGTCCAACTTAGCTGGGAGTTGTCTAGCAGCAGGAACATGCACAGAAAGGCTTCTGATTACAATGTTGACCGGCATGGAAGTGACAGAGGAGCAAGGCTAAATAGCGACTCCCACATCCTGATGGAAACAGGTGAACAGAGAGGATGATGCACACCAGTTCAATTCCACCAGTGGCCACCGGGGGAGCCCAAAATCCAATTTCACAACAATAATACTAGACAGACCCCTTTTAAAAATAGGCAATTGTGCATAACTGTCCCAATTGGTATCTACCGCTAATCTCCTGAATTCAGTGGCATACTCAATAACAGAACGTTTAGCCTGGTGTAAAGACAACAAAGCAGATTCAGCGGTTGCACGGCGATTAGGGTCATCAAACATTAATGCCATAGCGGCCAAGAAATCATCCAAGTTATTTAACCGTGGGTCACGAGACTCAATCATCGGATTCCCCCAGGCGAGCGCTCGTGAGGTCAGTAGCATTATTACACACAATACTTTGGATCTATCAGTAGGAAAACGGTCAGCATGCACATCAAAATATAGCATACATTGATTCACAAAGCCACGAAATTTGTCGCGATCACCATTAAATCTGAATGGGGGCAACTTAGGTGGGCTTGCTGGTGTCTGTTGCCCAGAGGGTAAAGTCACTTGTGCAGCTATTTGCGTGCTTATGTCCTGAAAAGCCCGTCCATACTGGGACTCTATGCCAGCAAGTTTGTTTTCCTGGGCTGCCATGCGGTTGCTTAAGTCCTGCAAAGTTTGTCCAAACACTTGTTGATTGTGTTCAAAGCTTCCAAACTTCTTTTGCAGACATTCCACATCTTTCTGCAGTGATCTAATTATGGAAAACACCTGCTCTAATCTGCTTTCTGCAGTCATTGTTCCAGCAGTCTCCTTTTTTTTTTAGGCTAGAGTATCCTGTAATAATTATAGGGGATAACTCAGGACACTCTTTGCATGGAACAAGAAACTACAGGACACAGTTTTATAAGTGGTATAGTCTATATTATCACACGGTGATTCAAACAGGTGCAGAGAGAAACTCCAGTCCACAACACTGTAAATGTTGAAATATTGTAAATATTAAACGCAGCTTAGCAGTCTATAGGAAACTTCAGAGGAAAATGCAATCAAGCAGAAAGTCTATGAAGCACATTTATTCTTGAGGATACTTGACAAGAATAAATCCTTGTCTTAGTCCAAACACAGATAGATAAGCTTATAAGGCAGTTCAAATCATATCTTAGCTCAACCAGGGAGGCCTGGTTAATAGTCTCAGGTTTTTGCAGAGCAGCAAAGCTTACATGTCCAGCAAATGCAGATGGAAGTAAACACGAGAAGCAGATGAAGGAGGATTACTGAAACTGGTGTATGCAGCAGGAACTCAGAGCAGAGTAGCAGGATCACCACACAGGTTCACAGGAGCAGGTATATAGCCAGGGAGTAATCAGAGGTCAGGAGCTGGATGCAAGGCAGAATACTCTAGCACAGACTGAAGGCTGGGGTGGAGTTTTATAGCAGGAAGACACAGTGCACATGAGAACAAAGACGCCATCTTGGAAAAGGGCAGTAATGCACAAAAGGTAAAAAATGTTCAGAGTCCTGACAGTGCTCTGGACTGTGGATGCTGAAGCCTTCAGTAAAGGTAAAGAGACTGCAGCCTTGTGTCCTCTTTCTTCACTGCACCTCTCACCATCCAGAATCTACACACTGGGAAGCCCTGGGGATACACTTCACCTGTGGGAAGGTATAACATCTAGCTGTCATAACATCACCCCAGCGGACCCCTTAAAGCAGCGTCGGTCACCCTGACCGAATACCGAAGGTGGCTTCACGAACATTTTCCCCTTTAAAGACCTTTCCCCTTTAATACGGACCTCCCGAGGGCCACGGACCGGGTCAGCCACCGTGACATCCCCCTTGAGAACCAAAGGACCCGGTACCGAATTCCCCTAGCCCTTGGGGGCGATCCATAAATATTTAATTTTTATAAATGCCTATAGATTCTGCTACAGAATGCTATTGAAACAAAAAATCTCTATAATGGAAAGTGCCATTGCCAGTGAGACCCTGGCAGTGTTTTCACACGCAGCTGCCTCTGATGTTGAGTGGCACATTCCTGGATATTATAATTCCAGTACTGTTTGTGTGTTAATATCTAAGTGCGTTCTCTGGAGATCACTTCTCCCTCTACTGTAAGAACTTTATCTAAGATATTTCTGGCAAGGTTGGAGTAAGCTGCTATAATCAGAGCGCTGCTTTATGCATCATCTCCAGCAGCTGCTCCTGCCAGTTATACATCAGCGTGCCACTGCTTACGACATCCTCACTGAAACCACCATGCCAACTGAATCCCAGAATATGCAGTGTGACCCATTCTGAGATCACCAGCATATAATAAGCAGATCACCAATGAGATCACCGGCAGAGGCTAAATCATAGTAAGATATATTAATATCCATAACATAATAATACTAGAATACATCCAGATATTCGATCGTAGATGTCAGACACACCCTAACAGCTTGTCTTTACGTAGAATGACATTCAAGACCCCCAATATACAAAAAACTAATGTCGGCCGAACCTGCCAATATCTGCAGGCTCTGCTGAAAGTCTAATGTATACAGCAGCCTCCCGATTCTCTACCAACAAATTATCTCAAAGGATCTGGAACCTCTCATTTTGGACAACCGATCCTCTTGTTATTGGCAAGATAAGCCATCGCCAAAAGAGTCTGACCCCAGCTCTCATGGAGAACAATGGAGCGCTTGGCAGAATGAGCACTCCAGAGTATGGAGGAGTCGAGAGAGACAGATGATGGCCAATCAATCGGCTTGACCATAATTTGGCCAACAGATGGGTATGAGTTCCCTAAGGCTAGGGCTGACTGATGACTTTTTGTTGCTTGTAAGTCACTGTAGCCAGTACCTTGTTGCCAGTAGGGAAAAACTTAGGTCATATAATGGCAATAACATATTATTTTGATGTGAAGGGGACCCAAAGTCATCGTGTATATACCACCCTAAAACTGATGATACACAAGAGATAATGGTTGGCCATAATATGTTCAATCAATCGTTAGTCTGATCGAAATGATCTGTTCATAAAAATGCCTGACTAGACTGGCAGATCAGGGAGACAGCTGAATATTTAAGCACATTTCTTTTACCTAAGCATTCGCATGTATGCAAGGAGTTATGGAACTGAAGGAATTTTAAGGAACGAATAAAGAAACATTGTTTTATGGAGCCGGAACGCTTTTCTTTTGTTGCTGTACCTTCTCTCGTCATGGTCCTGGACGAAGTTCCGAGCACCTGCGTCTGATCGGTGAGCTGGCTGAGGTTTATATAACCATAACCCCCTTTTTTTTTCTCTCTGCTTATTGAATATTTAGACAACCAGGGCCAAAAAGAAATCCATCCTGGCAAATCATATTTTTGTCAGATCATAGTCTGCCATCAGTCGTCGTGTTCGTTCCTATGTAGTTCACAAGTTATCGATAGATGTTTGTAATCACTGTATCTAATCACTGGCTGCAACCAAAAAGCGATTGCATGAAGCAGCATGGGATTTCATAATTTTTTTAATTTATTACATATTATGCTGGCAGTCCCTTTAAATCTTGTTTATTTTAGTCGAAAAGCCACAGATTCTCTGAAGGATCATGAATCAATCATATCAATTATGTTTTAATTTTATACAAATGAAATTATTGTTATTACCCTCATAGTTCTTATTTACTATCTATCATACATGTCACACAAGCACAGTACATTGAGCGCCCCCACGTTAAGGGCAATGGGGTACTCGGTACCGGGTCCTTCGCGGTTCTGGGGATGTCACGGTGGCCTGACCCGGTCCGTGGCCCTTTTGAGGGGCGTCCAATTAAAGGTGTAGTTTGTCTGGTGATCGTGACGCCACCTGTGGTATTCGGTCAGGGTGACCGACGCTGCTAGGGGTCCGCTGGGGTGATGGAATGGCAGCTAGATGGTATACCTTCCCACAGGTGAAGTATGTCCCCAGGGCTTCCCAGATGTGTAGATGGTGATGGTGGACGATGTAAGGCGCAGTGAATAACGAGGACACAAAGGTTGCAGTCTCTTTACCTTTTACTGAAGACTTCAGCATCCGCAGTCCAGAGTACAGATCACAGGGCAGGTAGAGTCCGGCCGGTCTGAAGGCCAATCCAGAGTTCTCTTATCCAGGTGGAAATCAGTAGCCTTCCTACTAGCGCCTGTGTGTTGTAATACCTCCCAACTGAGCACCACGCGATAGTCCTCACAACCTTTGTAGATGTTATTTCTTCCTCTCTGTCCCCCAGATGGTATGGATAGGACATACCCGTATGACTGATGGCCTGAGGCTTGTTTATAGGGACCCTAGAGACGCCCCGACCCCCACAATTTGCCTCTGTGTCTTCTTAGGTTTTAAGGTTGGGCAGCCAACTTGGAATTGACTGTCCTGCCGGTCTTTGAAGCAATGCGTAGAGTCAATTACTCCCTCGGTGTTCCGGCCACTGGCTACACGCCTCAGAAGGAGGCAGCCTCTTACAGGACAGAACTCCTTCTGGTGTTGTCTCCTTGTGCTGTGACTTCGTTTCTCACTCCCTGCAACACAATTCCTTTCTTGTCCTTCCTTAGGATGCTGCCGCACGTGGGGCAGGCGCAGCTCCGTGTCTTTCTGTCTCGTGCTAGGCTTCTGTCAGGATCCCACCCCTGACAGGGACCCTCTGTCTGCAGCTCAGATGTTCTTCCTCTCCCCCTGTCTGCCTGACAGGTCTTGCCTGGGCCGAGCCCAGTCAGCGTCTCCTTAACTTTCTATACAGCCCACCAGTTTTACCCTTATGTGAGGAGTGTCCTAATAGATAGAAACAAGGCTCCCCCTGGTGGACCGGAGTGTTAAGTGTGGTGTCTGTTTTGTGATACCTGGAAAGATGAACTCCTTTAGTGCCATCAGATGTAATATTACTCCCCCTGGTGGAAGAGCGACATTACTGCAACGACCAGGACTCTGGGGCGCTGCATACACACATCACACATGACACACAACCACAGTACACACATCATATGCGACACACAAGCTCAGTACACACATCATACATGACACACTATCGCAGAACACACATCATACACGTCACACATGCACAGTACACACATCATACATGACACACAACCACAGTACACACATCACACATGACACACAACCACAATACACACATCATACACGACACACAAGCTCAGTACACACATCATACATGACACACAATCGCAGAACACACATCATACAAGTCACACATGCACAGTACACACATCATACACGACACACAACCACAGTACACACATCACACATGACACACAACCACAGTACACATATCATACACGACACACAAGCTCAGTACACACATCATACATGACACACAATCACAGCACACACATCATACATGTCACACAAGCTCAGTACACACATCATACACGTCACACAACCACAGTACACATATCATACATGACACACAAGCTCAGTACACACATCATACACGTCACACAACCACATTAAACATATCATACACGACACGCAAGCTGTTATGGTTTCCAATGGCAAGGAAACATCAGAAGCATAGAATAAACGGACAAGCTCTCGGGTGATGGAAACTAGAGCTGACCGCGATGCTAAACCTACACACCACACTAGAAGTAGCCAGGGGGCATTCCTGCGTTGTCTCTAGATGCCGCGCGCCAGCCGGAGAACTAACTACCCCTGGTAGAAGAAAACACAGTCCTGGCTTGCCTCCAGAGAATGTCCCCACAGGAGATAGCAGCCCCCCACATATAATAACGGTGAGAGCAGATGAAAAGACACACGTAGTATGAAAGCAGATTTAGCACAGAGAGGCCCGCTAACTAAATAGCAGAAAGATACAACAGAGGACTTCGCGGTCAGCTGCAAAACCCTTCAAAACACCATCCTGAAATTACCTTAACTCATGTGACTGACAACTCATGCCACTGGAGTGGTAATTTCAGCCCAACAAGAGCTTCCAGCTGCAGAGATTCACATAAGTGCAAACTGGACAAAACATACAAAAATACACTTAAGGACTAAAGTGTCCAACTTAGCTGAGCAGAAAACTGGGAGCAGGAACATGCAACAGAATCACTCTGGATACATTGATGGCCAGCATTAGAATGACTGAGGAGCAAGGTTAAATAGGATACTCCCACATCCTGATAGGAACAGGTGAACTGAGAAGGCAAAGCTTGCAGGACACCAGTACCACAAGAGACCACCGGGGGAGCCCACGAACCGAATCACAACAGTACCCCCCCTTAAGGAGGGGGCACCGAACCCTCACAAGAACCACCAGGGCGATCTGGATGAGCCCTATGAAAGGCACGGACCAAATCAGAAGCATGAACATCAGAAGCTGTAACCCAAGAATTATCCTCTTGACCGTAGCCCTTCCATTTCACCAGATATTGAAGTCTCCGTCTGGAAACACGGGAGTCCAAGATTTTCTCCACCACGTACTCCAATTCACCCTCAACCAGCACAGGAGCAGGAGGCTCAACAGAAGGCACAAGTGGTACCTCATACCTCCGCAATAATGACCGATGGAAGACATTATGGATAGCAAAGGATGCTGGGAGGTCCAAACGAAAAGACACATGGTTAAGAATTTCCAAAATCTTATAAGGACCGATGAACCGAGGCTTAAACTTAGGAGAAGAGACCCTCATAGGGACAAAACGGGAGGACAACCACACCAAGTCCCCAACACGAAGACGAGGACCAACACGACGATGGCGATTAGCAAAACGTTGAGTCCTCTCCTGGGACAACTCCAAATTGTCCACCACCTGCCCCCAAATACGATGCAACCTATCCACCATGCTATCCACTCCAGGACAATCCGAAGACTCCACCTGACCAGATGAAAAACGAGGATGGAACCCTGAATTGCAAAAGAAAGGGGAGACCAAAGTGGCAGAACTGGCCCGATTATTAAGGGCAAACTCAGCCAACGGCAAAAAGGAGACCCAGTCATCCTGATCAGCAGACACGAAACACCTCAAATAAGTCTCCAAGGTCTGATTAGTACGTTCCGTCTGGCCATTTGTCTGGGGATGAAATGCAGACGAAAAAGACAAATCAATGCCCATCCTGGTACAAAACGCCCGCCAAAATCTGGGCACAAACTGGGATCCCCTGTCGGAAACGATATTCTCCGGAATACCATGCAGCCGAACCACATTCTGAAAAAACAGGGGCACCAACTCAGATGAGGAAGGCAGCTTGGGCAAGGGCACCAAATGAACCATCTTAGAAAAGCGGTCACACACCACCCAAATGACGGACATCTTCTGAGAAACAGGGAGATCAGAAATAAAATCCATAGAGATGTGTGTCCAAGGTCTCTTAGGAACAGGCAAGGGCAACAACAACCCACTAGCCCGAGAACAACAAGGCTTGGCCCGAGCACAAACATCGCAAGACTGCACAAAAGTACGCACGTCCCGAGACAGGGAAGGCCACCAGAAGGACCTAGCCACCAAATCTCTGGTACCAAAAATTCCCGGATGACCTGCCAACGCAGAAGAATGAACCTCCGAGATG
Organism: Ranitomeya variabilis; assembly: GCF_051348905.1. Taxonomy (NCBI): domain Eukaryota; kingdom Metazoa; phylum Chordata; class Amphibia; order Anura; family Dendrobatidae; genus Ranitomeya; species Ranitomeya variabilis. The sequence goes on along the minus strand of NC_135234.1, from coordinate 631,808,666 downwards.
ACTCTATTGGTCCACTCATCCGGCACAAACAATCTACCAGGCGGACAACGATCAGGCCGATCCGCCTGAAACTCTTGTAAAGCACGTCGCAGGTCTGGGAAGACAGCAGACAATATCACCCCATCCTTAAGTATACCCGTAGGTTTAGAATCACCAGGGGAATCAGGTTCAAAACTCCTAGAAAGGGCATCCGCCTTCACATTCTTAGTACCTGGCAGATACGAAACCACAAAATTAAACCGGGAGAAAAACAACGACCAGCGCGCCTGTCTAGGATTCAGACGTCTGGCCGACTCAAGATAAATCAAATTTTTGTGATCAGTCAAGACCACCACCTGATGTTTAGCACCCTCAAGCCAATGACGCCACTCCTCGAATGCCCACTTCATCGCCAAAAGCTCCCGATTACCGACGTCATAATTTCGCTCGGCGGGCGAAAATTTTCGAGAAAAGAACGCACAAGGTCTCATCACTGAACAATCTGAACTTTTCTGCGACAAAACCGCCCCCGCTCCGATCTCGGAAGCATCAACTTCCACCTGAAAAGGAAGAGAAACATCAGGCTGGCACAACACCGGAGCAGAAGAAAAACGGCGCTTAAGCTCCCGAAAGGCCTCCACAGCAGCAGGAGACCAATCTGCAACATCAGCACCCTTTTTAGTCAAATCAGTCAAAGGCCTGACAATGCTAGAAAAACCAGTTATGAATCGACGATAAAAGTTAGCAAAGCCCAAAAATTTCTGAAGGCCCTTAAGAGAAGTCGGTTGCGTCCAGTCACAAATAGCCCGAACCTTCACAGGATCCATCTCAATAGAAGAGGGGGAAAAAATGTACCCCAAAAAAGAAATCTTCTGAACCCCAAAAACACACTTTGAACCTTTAACAAACAGAGAATTGGTCCGCAAAACCTGAAAAACCCTCCTAACTTGTTGAACATGAGATTCCCAGTCATCCGAAAAAATCAAGATATCGTCCAAATACACAATCATAAATTTATCCAGATATTCACGGAAAATATTGTGCATAAAAGACTGAAAGACCGAAGGGGCATTTGACAGACCAAAAGGCATCACCAAATACTCAAAATGGCCCTCGGGCGTATTAAATGCGGTTTTCCACTCATCCCCCTGCTTAATTCGCACCAAATTATACGCACCGCGAAGATCAATCTTAGAGAACCACTTCGCCCCCTCAATGCGAGCAAATAAATCTGTCAGCAATGGCAAAGGATACTGATACTTGACTGTGATCTTATTCAAGAGTCTATAATCAATACAAGGTCTCAAAGAACCATCGCTTTTAGCTACGAAAAAGAACCCCGCTCCAAGAGGAGATGAAGAAGGACGAATATGTCCCTTTTCCAAGGACTCCCTAATATACTCTCGCATGGCAGCATGTTCAGGTACAGACAGATTGAATAGACGACCCTTAGGAAATTTACTGCCAGGGATCAAATCTATGGCGCAATCGCAATCTCTGTGAGGAGGAAGAGAATTAAGAGTAGATTCCTCAAAAACCTCACGATAATCAGACAAAAACTCAGGAATTTCAGAGGGAATAGATGAAGCAATGGAGACCAAAGATGTGTCCCCATGATTTCCCTGACATCCCCAGCTTAGTACAGACATTGTTTTCCAGTCAAGGACTGGGTTATGAGTTTGCAACCATGGCAATCCCAGCACCAACACATCATGTAGATTATACAGTACAAGGAAGCGAATCACCTCTTGATGGTCTGGAGTCATACGCATAGTCACTTGTGTCCAGTATTGTGGTTTATTACTAGCCAATGGTGTAGAATCAATACCCTTTAAAGGTATAGGAACTTCCAGAGGCTCTAGATCAAACCCACAGCGCCTGGCAAAGGACCAATCCATAAGACTCAAAGCGGCGCCAGAATCCACATACGCATCCGCAACAATAGAAGATAACGAACAAATTAGAGTTACAGACAAAATAAACTTGGACTGCAAAGTGCCAATAGCAGAGGATTTATCAACTTTCTTTGTTCGTTTAGAGCATGCTGATATAACATGAGTAGAATTTCCACAATAGAAGCACAAATGATTTTTGCGCCTATAAATCTGTCGTTCGCTTCTGGACAGAAAGCTATCACATTGCATACTCTGTGGTGCCTCTTCAGAAGACACCGCCAACTGGTGCACAGGTTTGCGTTCCCGTAAACGCCGATCAATCTGAATTGCCATTGTCATGGACTCATTCAGACCAGTAGGCGCAGGAAACCCCACCATGACGTCTTTTACAGCATCAGAGAGACCTTCTCTGAAAATTGCCGCCAGAGCGCACTCATTCCACTGAGTAAGCACAGACCATTTTCGAAATTTTTGGCAATATATTTCGGCTTCATCTTGCCCCTGAGAGAGGGCTATTAGGGCTTTCTCAGCCTGAATCTCCAAATTTGGTTCCTCATAAAGCAACCCCAAAGCCAGAAAAAACGCATCCACATTGAGCAACGCAGGATCCCCTGGTGCCAATGAAAATGCCCAATTTTGGGGGTCACCCCGCAGTAAAGAAATAACAATTTTTACTTGCTGGGCAGGATCTCCAGCAGAATGAGATCTCAGCGAAAGAAACAATTTACAATTGTATTTAAAATTTAGAAAACAAGATCGATCTCCAGAAAAAAACTCCGGTATAGGAATTTTAGGTTCAGACCGAGGAGCATGTAACAAAAAATCTTGTATATTCTGAACTTTAGAGGCAAGATTATACAAATTGGTAGCCAGACTCTGGGGATCCATATTTCAACAGATAAAGTCTGAGCCATTCAGGGGTTAAGAGGAGAGGAAAACAGGAGACTGCAATTAGAGCTGGAGTGCAACTTCAGAGGGAAAAAAAAAAAAAAAAAAGGTTTCACACAGTTCCTTTTCTCTCCTGCTTCAGCCTATAGATTAAACATTTGGGCTGGCCATACTGTTATGGTTTCCAATGGCAAGGAAACATCAGAAGCATAGAATAAACTGACAAGCTCTCGGGTGATGGAAACTAGAGCTGACCGCGATGCTAAACCTACACACCACACTAGAAGTAGCCAGGGGGCATTCCTGCGTTGTCTCTAGATGCCGCGCGCCAGCCGGAGAACTAACTACCCCTGGTAGAAGAAAACACAGTCCTGGCTTGCCTCCAGAGAATGTCCCCACAGGAGATAGCAGCCCCCCACATATAATAACGGTGAGAGCAGACGAAAAGACACACGTAGTATGAAAGCAGATTTAGCACAGAGAGGCCCGCTAACTAAATAGCAGAAAGATACAACAGAGGACTTCGCGGTCAGCTGCAAAACCCTTCAAAACACCATCCTGAAATTACCTTAACTCATGTGACAACTCATGCCACTGGAGTGGTAATTTCAGCCCAACAAGAGCTTCCAGCTGCAGAGATTCACATAAGTGCAAACTGGACAAAACATACAAAAATAGACTTAAGGACTAAAGTGTCCAACTTAGCTGAGCAGAAAACTGGGAGCAGGAACATGCAACAGAATCACTCTGGATACATTGATGGCCAGCATTAGAATGACTGAGGAGCAAGGTTAAATAGGATACTCCCACATCCTGATAGGAACAGGTGAACTGAGAAGGCAAAGCTTGCAGGACACCAGTACCACAAGAGACCACCGGGGGAGCCCACGAACCGAATCACAACAGCAAGCACAGTGCACATATCAGACAGGTCACATAAGCACATTGCAGACAGCAAACACGTCACACAAGCAAAGCGCACACAACAGATACATCACACAAGCACAGGGCACACAACAGATACATCACACAAGCACAGCGCACACAACAGATACATCACACAAGCACAGCGCACACAACAGATGCATCACACAAGCACAGTACACACAACAGATACATCACACAAGCACAGCGCACACATCGTACACATCACACAAGCACAGTACACACATCAGACATGTCGCACAAACAAATTGCACACATCATACACATACAGCATGTATGCTAGACATGTCACAAAGGTACAGAGCATGCATCAGACACATCCCACAAGCACAGCGCACACATTAAACATGGCTTATCAGCCCAGCAAACACATCGCACAGGCACAACACACTCATCAGACATGTCACACTGCAGTCTTTTATTTACTTTCCAGTGCTATATACATTATGTGGCATACAGGTCAAGGCCTACTTTTGTGGATTCTCCTCCCCTCTAGACCCCAGCGCCAGGGTTTTGAGGAATATAGAAATTCTTGGATAGTTTACTGTCCTTAAAAACATATGATGCATCTGAGATTTTTTTGAAGCTAGAGAAACTTATACAGATTATAGGGAACCTGCCACTTCCAGAAACGCTATTTACCTGTAGATATAGTGTTAAGGTACCTTCACACGAAACGACTTTGTAACGATATCGCTAGCGATCCGTGACGTTGCAGCGTCCTCGCTAGCGATATCGTTTAGTTTGACACGCAGCAGCGATCAGGATCCTGCTGTGATGTCGCTGGTCGCTGAATAAAGTCCAGAACTTTATTTGGTCGTCCGATCGCCGTGTATCGTTGTGTTTGAAAGCAAAAGCAACGATACCAGCGATGTTTTACACTGGTAACCAGGGTAAACATCGGGTTACCAAGCGCAGGGCCGCGCTTAGTAACCCGATGTTTACCCTGGTTACCAGCGTAAAAGTAAAAAAAACAAACAGTACATGCTCACCTGCGCGTCCCCCAGCTTCTGCTTCCTGACACTTACTGAGCGCCGGCCGTAAAGTGAAAGTGAAAGCACAGCGGTGACATCACCGCTGTGCTGTTAGGGCCGGAGCTCAGTCAGTGTCAGGAAGCAGACGCTGGGGGACGCGCAGGTGAGTATGTACTGTTTGGTTTTTTTACTTTTACGCTGGTAACCAGGGTAAACATCGGGTTACTAAGCGCGGCCCTGCGCTTAGCAACCCGATGTTTACCCTGGTTACCCGGGGACCTCGGCATCGTTGGTCGCTGGAGAGCGGTCTGTGTGACAGCTCCCCAGCGATCAAACAGCGACGCTGCAGCGATCGGCATCGTTGTCGCTATCGCTGCAGCGTCGCTTCGTGTGAAGGTACCTTTAGCCTGCAGGTAAATGAAGTTAAAATCATGCCTGGCTGCCTTACTGGAGCAGTGGCTAGAGGGAGAAGATTAACTTATATCCTCCCTGTGGCTGCTCTCTTCCAGTCACTATAATCAGTTCTCGGCACTTTGTTTGACATCCTGCTCTGCATACACACATAAGCTGCAGAGCAGGCTGTCAATCAAAAAGCTGGGGAGTGACTATAACTGCACTAATGACTGAAAGGATATAACAGGAGGATATTAGCTCATTTGCTCCCTGTAGCCATACTTCCAGTAAGTCAGGCAGGAATTTAATGCTATTTACCTGCACAGTAACCCTATATCTGCAGGTAAGTAGCATTTCTGGACATGACAGGTCTCTTTAAATTTGTAATTATCATTTTACCGATCACAGTGAATGCAGCTCATGTTTTCATATCAGAATGATGGGATGTAGGCATAGATCACTTAAAACCTTAATGATTTCTTATGGTTTTTCCAATATATCCATACAAATATTGACTGTTTTATTTATATCCAATCGATCTATCCAAATGATCCATCCATCGATTCAATCCTTCTGTCCTTTCAATACAACAAACATTTAATGCATCTATTCAATTCATTCATCCAATTCATACTTCCTTCCATATATCCATTCATACAACCATTCCATCCAATCCATATGTGACACCCCAGGTTCCTGGTTGTCACAGTGGCATTGCTTTCCTCACAGGGAGAGTGATGTCATGCTTGGAAGCGAGGAAGAATCTTCTTTATCAGGTAAACACAAGCATGCAACATGTTCACACTCCAGGCCAGAAGGGGGAGCTCTGACCCAGCTTGTGGGTGGCTCCCCTATATATATTCTGGTCTGGAGGGAAAGTCAGGGAGTTCCTGTCAGAGAGACAGAGGAGAAGGGAGCAGAAGGGCCGTGCAGCCTCGAGAAGTGCTGCAGCTCCTAGAAAGAGAAAGCCGAACGGATTGTAGAGAGCGTATAGGAGAAATGAAGCGCTGGAGAGTTGAGAACTGGGGAGGATAGCTGTGACTGGGCTAACTCCCTACAGAGCGCAGACACCTGTAGCCGGAAGACCAAGGTAGTGAGGGACTCCACGGCTCACAGCAGAAACCGGCAGGACAGCTGGATTACAAGTCACCTGTCCGAATAGAGCCTGGGTATTGATAGAGACCCTGTAAAAAGGCTCGAGCCACCTGTCATGCGAGTTAGTATCCTACCCACAAGAAGGACAGAGAGAACACGTGAGGACCTTGTGAGAGGCCTAGGGCAGCAAGGAACTACACTACAGCGCTAGAGGGAAAGCTTCTAACTCCACCTGGTAAAGGGGACTCCCAACTCGCTTCCAAGCCGGCCAGACCCTACCTGTATCTGTGATCTGGTGCACTGGACGGTGGCTGCCTGAATCCTTCAGTAAACCAGGTAAAGAGACTGCAAACCTGTGTCCTCCATTTCTTGCTACACCACCCACCATCTTTATCTATACACAAGGAGCCCTGGGGACCTACTTCACCTGTGGGAAGCCATACCATCTTAGCTGCCATAACATCACCCCAGTGGACCCCTTTAAGCAGCATCGGTCACCTCTGACCGAATACCACAGGTGGCGTCACGAACTCAAACTTTATTCAAAACCCATTTAGGGACAATCCCTTTTACTTGGCTGCCAGGGCTGCAGACCAGGTCGCTGCCGTGACATCCCCTTTAAGTACCGGTACCGGTACCGAGTACCCCACGGCCCTGGCGGATGTCCCAACTTGGTGAACAGGATGGACCGACCCATTGAAATGGGTCTTGTGCGCCTCAGAGACTGTGCTTTATTGAAAGACTGTTAAATTGCTAATTGCTGCCAAAACTGCCGCCATTATAGCACCATGTGGCGTGCAGGAGGAGAAGGACGTGTTGTCGTGGGCGGCACCTGGGGAAACGGCGCGAAAGCTATGGCCGCCCCTCACCAATACTACTATGTGAAAGAAGTATGCCCATCAAAGAGAGACGTCCGCCTCCTGGTCTGGCATGGCGGGAAGAAGAGAAAGAACCGCCCACGAAGACAGGCGTGGTGGAATGAAACTGCGGGAAATCGGTCTGAGGAGAAAGTACCGGAAAGCAACATGGTGAACGAGCACCGGAGCGTGGGGTGGTGCAGGAGGACTCCCCCAGCCGGGGTCTGCAAGAACCGTACCCGTCACCGAAGCTGGATCCGGACCTCCTGTAGAGAGAGGTGGAAGAACTTACCTGGCAGGTACCGAGTACCCCACGGACCAGGCGGGCATCCCACATACATCAACTCATACATCCAATCCAGCTAATAAATCTTTCCATCCATTCATATATCCAACCTATCTATTGATCCATCCAGTCCATTCATCCATGCATACGCCCAATCCATCCAATTATACAATCCTTTCCTCCAGTCCATCCAATCCCTCCATTCATTCCATCCAAATACAGGAAAGATATATATCTTGGTACCATGTTAGCCATTATTAGCCGTGTTAGTTATTTTTCAATCCATCCAATAAATTCATCCATACATACATAAAATACAGTCCAGACTCCATACAATTCATGCATCCAATCCATCCATTAATTCCATCCATCCACATGAGCAGGCATAGCAGGCTTCCAGCCAGTCACTGACCGAGCCTTGACCTCAGTCTTGCTGGTATGTGTAGCGCTCCGTGATGTCATGCTGTGATGTCATGCTGTGATGTCATGCTGTGATGTCATGCTGTGACGTCTCTGCAGTGAGGTGACAGCGGAGAGGCGGCCCCAGCGTCCTCCTCATCCACCTGCTCCCAGTCCTGCCTCCTCCGCGCCGTGTGAGCCGCCGCTCCTCCCGCTCTCTGCCGTCTCTGTGTGCCGCCGGGTGACAGCAGCGGGCACGGCTCAGCAGTCAGTGTGACCTTGCCCTGCAGCCGGTGCCGGGGCAGCCGGCTCATCCCCGCGAGCTCCCCCGCAGCCGGCGCACTCCGCAGCATGCCTGCAGCATGGGCAGCGCTCGTCACCCTGTGCCATCTCATGTCTGCGGAGCTGGTCCGGGGCTTTAATCTGGATGTCACACACACGCTCATCAAGGAAGGGGACAAGGGCAGCTTATTTGGATTTTCTGTAGCCCTGCACAAGCAGCTGAGACCGGAGCCCATGAACTGGTGAGTGCACCACCCTGCCCAGTGCCACACAGCAAAGTTTCCAGTAAAGTGCCCCCTAGATCCTTATTGCCAGGCATAATGGCTATGTCAGTGGGATGCCTGGATTGCTCAGTAGGGTTTTATACCCCATTATTCCACAGTCCACACTTAGTATCCATTACTGCCATGAGTTTTCCATATAAAAGCTCTTCCATCATTGAGCCAGTGATGCCAGGGATTACCCACAGTGGGGCTGTCTGTAATGATTCAGTTGGAAGATTTCTAGCAGATCGGATCCTTTACCAGTCTGATAGATTCAATCATTGCCATTAACACGGAAATGATTTTTACAGTATTTTATAGGCAGTCGTGAATATTGTAAGGTCTGTCAGTCACATTGCCATCCTACTAAGGAATTCCCATTAACGATTGCTTGCCTTTCACTTAAGAAACCGCCAAATTCTCTCCCTCTGCCATGGACCCCATTTGCCGGTGTCAGGTGTGTCCTAATGTGTTTGGTGTTTGGGAGTATGGTATCCATGGGCATTACCCACAATAACAGGTTATAGGCAATGCTGCGCTTCTCTGGAATTCTGCATTTTATGTAACCTAGACTTCTAGAACAGACAGTAAATGGTGTAAGGGGGAAGAATATACTCATCTCATCGCTCCTGCATGTATAGGCTCCCCAGGGTGCAATACGGAGCGTATAGGGTGTAAGAGGGAAGAATATGCTCATCTCATCGCTCCTGCATGTATAGGCTCCCTAGGGTGCAATACGGAGCGTATAGGGTGTAAGAGGGAAGAATATGCTCATCTCATCGCTCCTGCGTGTATAGGCTCCCTAGGGTGCAATACGGAGCGTATAGGGTGTAAGAGGGAAGACTATGCTCATCTCATCGCTCCTGCGTGTACAGGCTCCCTTGGGTGCAATACGGAGCATATAGGGTGTAAGAGGGAAGAATATACTCATCTCATCGCTCCTGCATGTACAGGCTCCCTAGGGTGCAATACGGAGCGTATACGGTGTAAGAGGGAAGACTATACTCATCTCATCGCTCCTGCGTGTATAGGCTCCCTAGGGTGCAATACGGAGCGTATAGGATGTAAGAGGGAAGAATATACTCATCTCATCGCTCCTGCGTGTACAGGCTCCCTAGGGTGCAATACGGAGCGTATAGGGTGTAAGAGGGAAGAATATACTCATCTCATCGCTCCTGCATGTGTAGGCTCCCTAGGGTGCAATACGGAGCGTATAGGGTGTAAGAGGGAAGAATATACTCATCTCATCGCTCCTGCATGTATAGGCTCCCTAGGGTGCAATACGGAGCGTATAGGGTGTAAGAGGGAAGAATATACTCATCTCATCGCTCCTGCGTGTATAGGCTCCCTAGGGTGCAATACGGAGCGTATAGGGTGTAAGAGGGAAGAATATACTCATCTCATCGCTCCTGCATGTACAGGCTCCCTAGGGTGCAATACGGAGCGTATAGGGTGTAAGAGGGAAGACTATACTCATCTCATCGCTCCTGCGTGTATAGGCTCCCTAGGGTGCAATACGGAGCGTATAGGGTATAAAAGGGAAGAATATACTCATCTCATCGCTCCTGCCTGTACAGGCTCCCTAGGGTGCAATACGGAGCGTATAGGGTGTAAGAGGGAAGACTATACTCATCTCATCGCTCCTGCGTGTATAGGCTCCCTAGGGTGCAATACGGAGCGTATAGGGTATAAAATGGAAGAATATACTCATCTCATCGCTCCTGCCTGTACAGGCTCCCTAGGGTGCAATACGGAGCGTATAGGGTGTAAGAGGGAAGACTATACTCATCTCATCGCTCCTGCGTGTATAGGCTCCCTAGGGTGCAATACGGAGCGTATAGGGTGTAAGAGGGAAGAATATTCTCATCTCATCTCATCGCTTCTGCGTGTACAGGCTCCCTAGGGTGCAATAAGGAGCGTATAGAGTGTAAGAGGGAAGAATATACTCCTCTCATCGCTCCTGCGTGTACAGGCTCCCTTGGGTGCAATACGGAGCATATAGGGTGTAAGAGGGAAGAATATACTCATCTCATCGCTCCTGCGTGTACAGGCTCCCTTGGGTGCAATACGGAGCATATAGGGTGTAAGAGGGAAGAATATACTCATCTCATCGCTCCTGCATGTACAGGCTCCCTAGGGTGCAATACGGAGCGTATACGGTGTAAGAGGGAAGAATATACTCATCTCATCGCTCCTGCGTGTACAGGCTCCCTAGGGTGCAATACGGAGCGTATAGGGTGTAAGAGGGAAGAATATACTCATCTCATCGCTCCTGCGTGTATAGGCTCCCTAGGGTGCAATACGGAGCGTATAGGGTGTAAGAGGGAAGAATATACTCATCTCATCGCTCCTGCGTGTACAGGCTCCCTAGGGTGCAATACGGAGCGTATAGGGTGTAAGAGGGAAGAATATACTCATCTCATCGCTCCTGCGTGTATAGGCTCCCTAGGGTGCAATACGGAGCGTATAGGGTGTAAGAGGGAAGAATATACTCATCTCATCGCTCCTGCATGTACAGGCTCCCTAGGGTGCAATACGGAGCGTATAGGGTGTAAGAGGGAAGACTATACTCATCTCATCGCTCCTGCGTGTATAGGCTCCCTAGGGTGCAATACGGAGCGTATAGGGTATAAAAGGGAAGAATATACTCATCTCATCGCTCCTGCCTGTACAGGCTCCCTAGGGTGCAATACGGAGCGTATAGGGTGTAAGAGGGAAGACTACTCATCTCATCGCTCCTGCGTGTATAGGCTCCCTAGGGTGCAATACGGAGCGTATAGGGTGTAAGAGGGAAGAATATTCTCATCTCATCTCATCGCTTCTGCGTGTACAGGCTCCCTAGGGTGCAATACGGAGCGTATAGAGTGTAAGAGGGAAGAATATACTCCTCTCATCGCTCCTGCGTGTACAGGCTCCCTTGGGTGCAATACGGAGCATATAGGGTGTAAGAGGGAAGAATATACTCATCTCATCGCTCCTGCATGTACAGGCTCCCTAGGGTGCAATACGGAGCGTATACGGTGTAAGAGGGAAGACTATACTCATCTCATCGCTCCTGCGTGTATAGGCTCCCTAGGGTGCAATACGGAGCGTATAGGGTGTAAGAGGGAAGAATATACTCATCTCATCGCTCCTGCGTGTGTAGGCTCCCTAGGGTGCAATACGGAGCGTATAGGGTGTAAGAGGGAAGAATATACTCATCTCATCGCTCCTGCGTGTACAGGCACCCTAGGGTGCAATACGGAGCGTATAGGGTGTAAGAGGGAAGAATATACTCCTCTCATCGCTCCTGCGTGTACAGGCTCCCTAGGGTGCAATACGGAGCGTATAGGGTGTAAGAGGGAAGAATATACTAATCTCATCGCTCCTGCATGTGTAGGCTCCCTAGCGTGCAATACGGAGCGTATAGGGTGTAAGAGGGAAGAATATTCTCATCTCATCGCTCCTGCGTGTACAGGCACCCTAGGGTGCAATACGGAGCGTATAGGGTGTAAGAGGGAAGAATATACTCCTCTCATCGCTCCTGCGTGTACAGGCTCCCTAGGGTGCAATACGGAGCGTATAGGGTGTAAGAGGGAAGAATATCCTAATCTCATCGCTCCTGCATGTATAGGCTCCCTAGGGTGCAATACGGAGCGTATGGGGTGTAAGAGGGAAGAATATACTCCTCTCATCGCTCCTGCGTGTACAGGCTCCCTAGGGTGCAATACGGAGTGTATAGGGTGTAAGAGGGAAGAATATACTCCTCTCATCGCTCCTGCGTGTACAGGCTCCCTAGGGTGCAATACGGAGCGTATAGGGTGTAAGAGGGAAGAATATACTCATTTCATCGCTCCTGGGTGTATAGGCTCCCTAGGGTGCAGGGTAGTTTGTGATCACCTCTGACACACAACAATGTAACGCAGCATGTCTGTTGGTGGAAAAAGTGAGGATTCTCCATATTTCCAGTACAAAAGCCATAAAATCACTGGTGTTCACTCACAGGTAACGTTCAAACAGCAGTTCTTTACCAATCCTACTATATAAAGCAGAATTCAACCCCTAGAGCCGGGGTCAGAGGAGCCGATTTTTTATCAGATAGCACACGGACCAAGGTTATCCAATGGGGCAATGCTGATGGCCGGTTTTTGTCACTGACAGAATTTGTAAGGTGCATCAACAACAATCTGCATATTTTACCTGTGAATGGTTTTACGACAATAAATCATTTCTGTGTGGATTTCCTGTTTTGCAGTGAAACAAATTACACTGCTGAAATAAGTTGATTGCTGAGCATTTTAGATAGAAACATAGCATGATTGAATGACAATATGGCTAATCTTCACGGAATCTGGTTGGGTGCTGTGGTCAGTGCTGCTGTTGCCCAAACATCAGTAAAATCAAAGAAATGAATGTTACTTAGGCTTCTAATTCATTCTTAAAGGGGTTTTCCCACAAACAAAAGTTCATTTTATTCAATAGATCATGGAATAATAATAATTTCCACAATTGGATGTCTTTAAATAAAATGTTCCTGTGCTGAGATAATCTTATAAATGTGCCCCTGCTGTGTGCTGTGTAATGGCTGTGTCTGACCGTACAGGAACATGGTCTGATCATACCACAGCTCCTAGGCAGGGGAGGAAGCAAGAGAGTATACAGACAGGACAGCCGGGGATCACAGCTGATTCTTTCTGTGAGGTAAAACATTTCCCTGCCTGTTATTAAACAATGTTTAACTTCAAAGAAAGAATCAGCTGAGATCCCATGCTGTAATGTCTGTATACTTTTTTTCTCACCCTCCCTGCCCAAGATCTGTGATATGATTAGACCATGTTCCTGCACAGTCAGACACAGCCATTACACAGTACACAGCAGGGACACATTTATAAGATTATCTCAGCACAGGGACATTTTATTTACACACATCCAATTGTGAATATTACTATTGTTCAAAGATCTATTGAATAATATGTACTTTTGTTTCTGGGGCAACGCCATTAAAGCCGTAACTTTCTGTATATGATGTTTTTCCATGAATGGCATTGCACTTCCTGTTATCTCTTGAGTATGAGCAGACCATAGTGGTTTACCCAGCATCAATCAGGAATGAATAACATCCAAATCACAGCGAGGAATGCATAACATGGCCATGGATGGGAACATACTTCTTGATATCAGAGGTGATGGCAATATCTGTTTTGCCTTTACAAGATTTGGCATGTCACATTATCTGGAGAAGTATATTATTTGTTCTATCTTATCTCTGGAATGATGTGCTCTCTGCCTTTTATATCTTGGTATGTAAAACTGGGGTACTGCTATGGATGGAAGAGTTTGTAATAAATTCTGTAGTGGTAGTAGAAGAGGGATACATGTTCGAAAAATTGGCAACTTTCTGGCTATTATTATATAGAAAAGGTTCTTCAGCTGATGGCTCTCTCCTACCCCCATACATGTGCATGCTCAATTCAGCTGAATTGTTTTGTCTAGGCATATAGATATAACTATATATATACATTAGCCTACTTATACTACTCAGACAACTTTAGGGGTAACATTGGACGTTCCTTGAATAACTATGCTGATGACAATATAGAGCATGAAGGCAATATAGCCCTTTCTTGGGCCACCTCTAAAGTTCTCATGATAGACTATGTCATGAGCAATGTAAATCATAAGAGCAGTTTATAGATACAATCTGGACTCTTCTGGTGGAGATTTTAAAGGCAGCAGAACATTACCCAACACCAGGCCCGGTTTTAGACAAAGTGGGGCCCTAGGCAAAAATTTTAAGTGGGGCCCCAAATGCTAACATTGTAAAATCACACAAACATTTAGGTTACATTACATGAGCAGGGTGCGGATACAGTTGGTGGAGGGGCCTGGAGCCAGTGCTCACACTGTGGCCCCCATATTTAGGGGCCTTATATCAGCCAACAGGTCTGCCACTATTAGCTGTATGCAGGGGCGCTGCTAGGGTAAGAAAAGATTGGGGGCCCAAGCCCCAAGACAAAGAGTTGCCCCCAACCCCCTCTTAATTTTTTTTTAACACCACAGATAATACAGTGATAACTCTCTGAGTACAGATAATTTAGTACATGTCACCTGCAGTCCTATGTAACACCACAGATAGACATAGCGTTTCAGAGTAGGACTATGTTCAGATGCAGCATTGTTTGCAGTAGCCAAAACCTTTTCTATTAGCAGTAAAAACGTTGCGTTCAAATCACCTGTTTTTCAGCTTGTTTTGTGGTGTTCTTCACACTTTTTTTCAGCTTTTTTTTGGAGTGAGGATGTTTGCTTTGTCTACAGTATGTTTACGACCACATTCATGCGATCAGTATTTGGTCAGTATTTCACATCAGTATGTGTAAGCCAAAACCAGGAGGGTGATAAATACCAAAGTGGTGACGTGTTTCTCAGGGTATGTGCACACGCTGCGGATTTTGCTGTGGATCTGCAGCAGTTTTCCATGCATTGTACGGCACCATGTAAACGTATGGAAAACAAAATCCGCCGTACACATGCTGCGGAAAATACCGCGCAGAAGCGCTGTGTTGTATTTTCTGCAGCATGTCAATTCTTTGTGCAGATTCCGCAGCATTTTATACCTGCTCCATAATAGGAATCTGCAGATGTAAAGACGCTGTTGAAAACCGCACAAAAAACGCGATAATTCCACCGTAAATCTGCAGGTAAAACGCAGGGCGTTTTACCTGCAGATTTTTAGGAATCTGTGTGGAAAAATCCGCGGCAGATTCTGCAATGTGTGCACATAGCCTCATTGTTCCACTGCTGTTTCTGCATTACAAATACTGATGTGAAATACTGAACATGTGAAGGAGACCTAATAGTTTAATTCACCAAAACCACTTAAAAAATTGCAGTGAAAAATGCAGTTGCTTTTTTATTCTTTCATTGCTTTCTACAGGTGAAAACACACTGAAAGAAGTGACACACTACAGATTTAAAAAGCGCTACAGTTCTGAAATCCAGTCAGAAAAAAACAAGCGCATGCAGGAGATTTCGGAAATGTTCATATGCAGAATTTTTTCAGCTTTTTCTTCTGCAAATAAGAAGTTTACAGCATTTTACAGCACAAGCAAAAACTGAGATTTTTAGAAATCTCCTGCACACCCTTTTATTTTCCGCTGACTGAATTTCACAACTGCAGTGTTTTTTAAATCTGCAGCGTGTCACTTCTTTCAGCAATCTTTTTCACCCGTAGAAAGCAATGAAAAAGTTAAAAAAATGCTGCAAATGTTGCAACGTTGTTTTTCACTGCGTTTTTGGTGAATAAAACTAACTTTATTAAACATGTACTGTAGACAAAATGCATACTGTAAAAAACAAACAGCAAAAGCTCTAAGGCTATGTGCACACATAGCGGTTTTTACCGCGGAACCGCAGCGTTTCTGCAGCTGCGGGTCCGCAGCAGTTTCCATTGCGTTTACAGTTACATGTAAACCCTATGGAAACCGCAATCCGCTGTGCACATGCTGCGGGAAAAAACGTGCAGAAACGCAGCGGTTTACATTCCGCAGCATGTCACTTCTTTTGTGCAGAATCGCTGCGATTCTGCACACGTAGGAATGCATTGATCCGCTTACTTCCCGCATGGGGCTGTGCCCACGATGCGGGAAGTAAGCGGATAATGTGCAGATGGTACCCGGGGTGGAGGAGAGGAGACTCTCCTCCAGGCCCCGGAACCATATTAGTGTAAAAAAAAAAAGAATTAAAATAAAAAATAATGATATACTCACCTCTCAGCGCTGCACGCGGCCGTCCGGTTGCAGGTTTGCTGTGCGAGCAGGTCCTGAGATGACGTCGCGGTCACATGACCGTGACGTCACGAAGGTCCTTCTCGCACAGCATCTTTGGAACCGGACCGCCGCGTGCAGCGCCGAGGAGATCGGGACGTCAGAGGGTGAGTATATAACCATTTTTTATTATTTTTAACATTACTATTGATGCTGCATATTGCTGCATATGCAGCATCAATAGTATAGGAGTAAACCCGCAGCGGAAACCGCAAAACAAACCGTGATAAATCTGCAGGGATAACCGCAGCGGTTTTGCCCTGCAGATTTATCAAATCCGCTGCGGGAGAACCCGCAGAGGACCCCGCAAAGTGTGCACATAGCCTTAGGCTGGTTTCACACGTCAGTGGCTCCGGTACGTGAGGTGACAGTTTCCTCACGTACCGGAGCCACTGACACATGTAGACACATTGAAATCAATGCATCTGTGCAGATGTCATTGATTTTTTGCGGACCGTGTCTCCGTGTGCCAAACACGGAGACATGTCAGTGTTCGTGGGAGCGCACGGATTACACGGACCCATTAAAGTCAATGGGTCCGTGTAAAACACGTACCGCACACGGACGTTGTCCGTGTGCAGTCCATGTGCCGTGCAGTTGACTGCGCTACAGTAAGCGCTGTCCCCCCCACATGGTGCTGAAGCCGCCATTCATATCTTCTCTGCAGCAGCGTTTGCTGTAGAGAATATATGAATAATCCTTTTATTTTTTTGTTTCGCGTGTTTAACATAAAGATCCATGAAACCCCCTGTGCGCCCCCGCCCGCTGTTATTAAAATACTCACCCGCCTCCCTCGCAGTGTCCTGTCCTGGCCGCAGCTTCTCCTGTATGCGGTCACGTGGGGCCGCCCATTACAGAAATGAATATGTGGCTCCACCCCTATGGGAGGTGGAGCCGCATATTCATGACTGTAATCGGCGGCTCCACGTGACCGCTCATACAGTAGAAGGTGCGGCCAGGACAGGAAGCAGCACCAGCGAGGGAGCCAGGTAAGTATTTTAATAACAGCGGGCGGGCGCACAGGGGGTGGGGACATGGATCTTTATGTTAAACACCAGAAACAAAAAAAAAAGGATTATTCATATCTTCTCTACAGCAAACGCTGCTGCAGAGAAGATATGAATGGCGGCTTCAGCACCACGTGGGGGGGACAGCGCTTATCTCTAGCGCTGTCTCCTGCACGGTGCGTGTGGTACCCAGTCGGCACACGGGCAGCACACGTGTGCCGCACGTGTGCCACACTGATATGCCACAGAAATTTACGGGCAAACGGACACGGATAACTCCGGTACCGATTTTTCTGGTACCGGAATTATCTGGACGTGTGAGACTGGCCTTAGGGTGTCTGCCCACAATCAGTAAACGCTGCGGGTCGGCTGCTATTTACTAGTACAGCTTCCAACCCGCAGCGGCCAGATGTTACAGTATAGTGGATGGGATTCCAAGAAATTCCATCTCTACTATGCGTACACTGACACCTGCACCTCACCCGCAGAGACGGACATGGGGCGCGTCTGTCCAGACCGCAGCATGCCAAGTTATCTGGCGCAGATGCGAGTCTCCACCAGAGAAATCTCACCCCTGCAATGTATAGGATCCAGGGATTCCACACAGATCAATGAACACACGCGGAATCACCTGTGTTCAAAACATGGCAGCACTTTGGACGCAGCACATGTCCACTGCATCCAAAGGGCTGCCATTTCCGGATCCTCTGCACATACCCTAAAAAATGGGAGCTTTGAAAGCAGTGTTCTTACTGCCAAGAGAGCAGGCTTTTCCTGCAAAAAAAAATGCACCAAAAACGCTGATTCCTATGCACACCTGTACTATATGTGTATGGTTTACCCTTATTATTTCACGCGGGAATTTATTTATTTCTATATAATAAATACCCTGATTCAGCAGACAATATTCCTGTCTTGTGTCATCCAGACAGTAGTGACAGGAGGTCGCCCTGTCAGATTACCAGCAGTGATTAGTGACTGTGGTCAGAGCCTAAGCTGATCCCTGCTGTATGTGACTGTGAAACCTGATCCTACAGCAAACAGCACAGAGCTCTCGGACCACAGTGAGTAAATCACTGCACTGTCTGAGGGGGTCTCAAGGGGGGTTTGGGAGAGACGCTCTGGAACTGACTACAGAGCAATGCACAGCATTATTCACTGCTGAACACCCTCTGGCCACTTCATACAGGGGTTGCAGATGCAGGGGGCCCCCTTTGTAGGTGGGGGCCCCAGGCGTCTGCCTGTGCCAAAAGCCGGCCCTGCCCTACACCTACCACCAAACAAAGTTATAAAGAAACTCAAAGCCCGATACATCAAAGCTGGCGTAAAAAGCATCGAAAAGTCACATCATTTTGTAGTGCAACTCAAAGCTACCATAAAATTTGGTGACTTTTGGTGTTATTACGCCATTTTCACCCAGCTCTGACAAATTGGGCTGAGATAGGTTGGGACGGGGGCATAGCGACCACTGCTTATCAAATTCATACAACGACATTTGCTAGTCTTCAAATGTTACTCCAGCAGGGACTGGAGCAGGGCACACAAAGAGGTGCACGCCATTCGTTCGACACTGCTGATTCATGAAGAGGCATCTGACTCCAGCACCTCTCCCCATCAAGACCGGCGTGTACAACTTGGGCCCGTAGCCCTTATTATCTACCTTTCTAGAGGGCACAGCAAGAAGGCAAACTAGGACGACCCAATGCAAATACTGCAAATGGGGTCATAAAATTGGAACACTTCAGGCGCAATTGACCTGACCTTCTCCTGTTTGACCCGACCTTCTCCTGTTTGACCCTTCTGTCTCGGTTTTATTGGGTTTTCATTGATTCTTCTACCTAAATAATGGACCCAATTCAGTGTGTTGAAGATATTGCACTATTTGCAATTGATTTTCTTTTTTTAAGTTAGGAATACTTGGTGACAACATAGCCCGTGCTTCCTTTTTTACTTTTGATTGACCGGGTGACATATAGAAGAGGTTGTGATTCTCAGTTTTGCAATGAATAGTTGCATAGTAAAAAAATATCTACACCAAAAATAGAAGTGTGAAACCAAATGTGACATAGGACAACTCAGCAGATTTTTAGCCTATGTTCATAGCTCTATTAGGATTTTTTCTGTTATTCTAGAGGAACAGAAAAATGTAGGGGACGGACCCATCACATGGACCAAAATGACATCCGACAGACCATGTAACATGGAAAAGTATAGAATGCTGCTCCATATCATTCAGTATGAATGTGGTATTCATTGTTTTTGTGCTCCAAAATCTTCAAAATGGTGCACTCAGTTTATTAATGTTACAAAATGGGCTTTATTTTTGTCTTTAACCTTTTTTTTTGCAGCATAAATTGCACAAAAAGTCGCAAATTTAGCAAAATGGCCCAAACTTTGCAGCAAAGTTTCTGACATTCATCAAATCACTTCAAGGTGGACCAGAGTACATTTGCTACAAATTCTGCGATTTTGTTGCAAAAGTCACAAATGAGGAATTAGGTGAAAAAATCTAGAAACCGTAAACTCCGACCACAGTGGCAAACTAAGAACTCACCAAAAACAGACACCTTTGCAGTAATGAATCAGATTCAATATGTCTGTGGTCAAACAAATGGATCATAACAGATCTTAATGGATCTCTCCTAATAGATACCTTATAAAGAAGGTCCTTAGACCTTGTTTCACACTTTTTTCTGTCCGTTTTTTAAGGGAGGAAAAAACAATGGGCATTACAGTAGCAGCTAAATGAATATGATTTCTAAAATCTCATTTACACATTGCATTTTCTTTCCTCTAATTTTTTTTTGACCTACAGTGCTTTTTTTGACAAAAATTTTTTTTTACTGTATTTTATGCCCCTAAAATGCATAAAAAATACATTCTACTGACAAATTTCAATTGCATTTTTCTGATGTTACCTGCATTTTTCATGAGGAAAAAAACACAGCAAAAATCAAACGTGTGAACATACCACATAGGCCACTTTAAAACTTCAAATTTTTCACATTTATGCATGTTTGTACATTGAATATACTGCAAAATTTGAGGCTGACCCTTGTATTTCTGCTTCAAATTTATAGCTTGAATAGATCTGCACACAAATTAGCATCATTCAATGTGCTAATCCCCTTCTGGTTATCCAGTACGGATTCTGGGCAGAATCTGTACGCAAAGTACTTTGTGAAGTCACACTATGGGTATGTGAATACCACGTCTTTTTCATGCAGGACCCACCCAACCCCCCCCCCCCACACACACACACACACTCATCTCCAACCCCCCTGTATTTTTCAAGAGGGGAAAATTCAGGAAACGATGCATATTTTTTCCCTGACGCATCTCTTTTTTTTTACAACAGCAGGGGTGGGTTTTTTTGCAATTTTTCAGCATTTTTGTACCATTTTCCTGACATGTTTGAACTCCATTCAACAATGAAGAAACTGCTAGAAAAAATGCTGGCATAACACTCAAAAAGGTGCCATCTTTTCAGTTTTCCCATTGACTTGTAGTATTGTAAATTATTGGGGGTCTTTTGAGGAGATGATTCCTTATAATGGTCAGGTCACTTCTTTTAACCACTTGGCATTTTTGGAAGCCTGAAGAATT
Organism: Ranitomeya variabilis; assembly: GCF_051348905.1. Lineage (NCBI taxonomy): Eukaryota > Metazoa > Chordata > Amphibia > Anura > Dendrobatidae > Ranitomeya > Ranitomeya variabilis. The sequence goes on along the minus strand of NC_135234.1, from coordinate 631,787,995 downwards.
AAAGCGGTTGTCCGGTCCAAATCAATAAATCTGCAATCACTCTGTGTGACTGCAGACTTATGAATCCCAGCAGCGCACGTACTGTGGGCATGACCTCGCTCCATACCCTTGTATAGAGCAGGGCCGCGCCCTCTAGTTGGTCATGCCCACTGGACAGCTGCGTCACTAGTAGGGGCGTGGCCTTGCACAATACAAGCATATGGACGGAGGCCACGCCCACTAGATGGGTTCTGGCCAGGAGTATGTATAACTCATATTTATTCTCCAGTCACAGAACAGAAGCCGGAAAATCCCTGCGGCGCACAGTGCATGCACTGGGGGGCTTCATAAGTCTGCAGTCACGCAGAGTGACTGTAGACTTATCGATTTGGACCTGAAAATTCCTTTAAAAGATGCTAAAAAGACTGAACTGCAAGTCGTTTTACTTAGAAATTAATACATTCATTCCTTTAAGCGTTTAGCTGGCGCTTTTTCAGGCAGAATCCGCCTGAAGAAGATGTCACGTGAACTTACTCTAACTACAGTGGTTTTCAAACTAAAGAAGAAAAATCCATAGCCTTATGAGCGACAATATGGATTTCTAACTGAAAACAATGACAGTCGGCTTGTGAGTAATCTCAACGCAGGTTTCGCCATGTAATATGCTCAATACGCATAAAACACAGTATGAACATAGCCTTATGGTATTCTCACACGTCGATGAGTTTTTATACAGATATTCCTGTGACTTTTCCATCAATCTGAATGGGGCTTTGAAAAGTACATGTGCTTCGTGCCAATAAAAAAACATTAAGATGAATGGAACTGATTTTCGGTTATATAAAAAATCTGCCACATGTGTACATAGCCTTGGATTGGCAGTTGGAGGATTGTGGTTATGTTTGTAGTGATATGATCTAATCTGAATAATCTAGATTTTCTTTGCAACCTATTATTTTGGGATTAACAACAATGTAAGTAAACCACATTATTCATCATATTTTACAATTTGGCATAATTTGCAGTAAAGAAGTGACCCATACACTCTTGATAAAAAAGATTTAAAATAAAATATAAATGCAATCTACAGGTTCCTAAATTATATATAGTTGGTTGATGACTTTTGATTATGTTAAAATATTTATTTGCATGCAGCAGGCTGAGAAGTGGAACTAAAGTAAAAGCTTATTTCAGACATTTTTAGTTAGAATAAGACCTGGCAGAGATTACGTGTTAAGGCGGCTGGGTATGGAGCGGTTTATATCGCTCCACCCTTGGAAATTTAACTTTTCCAGATTCATTCACACACTTCCAAGGTTATTGATGTCCAGGCTTAAAGTGATAAATGGGCGTGCAACGGACACATTTATGTGACATGTGGTTACAAATGAGAATTGGTTACTTTACTGACACATTCATGTTTCCACAATGAGTTTTTGGCGAGTTTGTGACGGGCATATTTATTTTATAAAAAAAATGCTAGTTAACTGTTTTACTTAATGGGTGAAGATATTAGCCGAAAATCTGCAACATCAAAAACTCATTGTGGGAATGTAGCCTTGGTATTCCAGAGAAATTCAGCTACGCTCATCTAAGATGATCTACTTTTCATGCTGTCATCTTTCTCTTATTTTTCTACAATGTGGGCCAGTCACTCGTTCTTTCTCAATCTTGTTTTTGTCAAAGATTTTCTTGTAATTGTTACTGTTTTCTTAAATCCATGGGCCCGATTCATCAATTCTGATATAAAACAGCTTGAAAAGTTTTTAATTTTATTTTGCTGATTGAAATGTTGCAACATTTTTGCGTATGTCAAACTCGCACAAATATATCGTGATTTTTGTAGTTTTTACAGTAGTTCCTGCCAGCGCCCCAAACTTTTTGAAAAGTGTCATAGATTAAGGCACAAATGTGCGCTAGATCCTGACTGCAGTACATTTCCGGTGGTGGCTCATACTTCTTAATGAATTTGCCACATATTACTTCAGCACACACATCTTACAAAATGTCTTGATGAATCGGGGCCCATGACTGTACCCGTATATAGAAGAGATTATTAAATCTTGTGGTCTTCTTGTTCAGATTTCACATCCATAAATGGTTTTAAAAATATGACAACCTAGATATTCTTTTCTAGAAAATTATTACATAAAGTCGTATTATCATTATTTCTTTATACCTTTTACTAGTCTGTGTTGTTTTTCCTGTATTTCTTAATTACTACATCAATTGTTGTGTAAAGAATCGACAAAAAAAACTATTTATACTGTAGGTGGATCCAATGCTGGGACCCTCCCCAGTGATGTGCTGTACCTTGGGGAACACATAGCAGTCAGCATTCAATTCCCTACAGTGTCGCTCTAGGAGACATGTCCCATTAAACAGTTCCTATTTAAGTCAGTTGACTGTTCTTGTAATATACAACATACCAGATTTTTCAGAGGAACTGACTATTAAAAGCCTTTCTGGCTAATAGATGAGAGACCAAAATATGACTCCCTCTTTTAACTTAGAGATCCCTAATTGGGTATTTATAAATGGGTTGTGAAACAAATATCATTAAAGGGAGTCTATTGAGCCAAAGACTGTTAAATAAAATAAAAATAATCAGCTCAGGGTGACTGTTCCAACCAAGTACAGGCGCTCAGTGATTATATTTATCATCATTAGGCATTTAGGACAACATTGGATCATTCAGAGATCCACAATGAACTTCTGGAGTGAGTTTGCTGCTCTGAAAGTAAAGGGGCCGAATAATATTGCACGCCCTACTTTTCAGTTTTTGAATTTCCACAAAAATTTAAAATAACTAATAAATTTCGTTCAACTTCATAATCATGTTCCACTTGTTGTTGATTCTTCACCAAAAAGTTACATTTGGTATCTTTGTGTTTGAAGTATGATGTGTGGGAAAAGGTTGAAAAGTTCCAGGGGGCCGAATACTTTCATTAGGCACTGTACTCGCGGGCAGAATCCATCTAGTGAGCGCAGCCTCACTCACTCCATACACTTTGATGTAGTGCATCTAGTGACGTGGCAGTCCAGTGTGTGCGGCTGTCTAATGACCGCAGACTTTTCATTTTAGACCGGACAACCCCTTTAATGCTGAGTTCAGACGGCCACATTATTATAGTACGTATGTGGACTGCAATGACAGTCTCTGGCTCTCAATCATCGGGGCGGTGCAGGGTGTTACAGTCACTGTGTCACTGGTTTACTGCGACAGTGAGGAGCCAGAAGACCGCAGCGTTTGATTTCTCCTACTCATGCACTGATTAAAAGCACTTCACCTTCATATTAAATGGTGTAAATTTATTTTGGCAGTGCAGGGGTTAATCTGCTCTGTTGAAATCTCCTGGAGCATTAAGGCTCTCAGCTGTGCACTGTCAGCCACTCCCATCTCGATGAGGCATTAGTTCCCCAGAATAATCAGCCCTCTTTCCATATTAAGATGCCCGTTGCTTATGCAAATCTAGCGCACGCGCGCCGCTCATTCCGGCAGCGTCACTGCATCTCTGAAGCCAGGTGTACGCTTCCCGGCTTCAGATGCACGTGCACGCACTGTGCTTGTCCAGCGGTTAGAAGATAGCTTCCGGTCATGTGCAGTGCGTCTCTGAAGCCGGAAGCATACTGCTGGCTTCAGAGATGCAATGGCGCTGCCGAAATGAGCGGCTGTCATGCGCTAGATTTGCATGAGCTGGTGATAAGGCTGGCTCGTGCATATTATGTTATCACACAGGGTCCTTTCTAGTTTGGGGCAACTAATGCCGCATCGACTAGTCAATGCCCTCATTAGCATAGGAAAACTGGAGGTTATAAATGCTTTTTAAAAACATTTTATTTAATTGAATTACGTTATACGGAGCTGGATAGACAGGATGTTTACTCATAGGTGAATGCTGCTGGGTCGGAGGGCATGGGGGACCTGACAGGTTCCGTTTAAGTGATGTGCTAGTAATATACCATCACTTTCTAAGATGGGAATACCCCATTAAGCTTTCCTGCAGAGAAACACTTTATGCTAAGCACTCTCTTGATTTTTATTCCACTCATCTTGTATAGAATATTCACTGCAACATCAAGCCACACCGGCATAGAAATTTTCAGGATTCATCTACAACATCATTTAACCTTTTAAATGGCATCTGTCAGGCTCATTCAACAGCTCAAACTGATTGCTTCCAGAAAGATAATGGCATCCATACCTTTACTGATGCAGTCTGAAAATTCACTGTTTTAATCTTTGTAAAAATGAGGCATAAATGTTCTGTGTGTGTCAAAGCACTTCCCAAGCCTCTGCCTCCCTGGCTGTATTCCATGCCCAGCAGTGTCGGACTGGGGTGCTAAGGGCCCACCAGTAATATTGACTTTGGGGGGGCCCAATTTTCACCTGCATACAAATAATACACTACCCTCGTTCACAAAATTTACCTATATCTCTCTAAAATAATAAACCGGATAGTTTGCTTAATCAATGATGAGATGCTGCTTTTTTCTATACAGAGTGAATCAAGTGAATTATGCCAAGTACTGCCCATACAGTGGGGTTGGGGGCCCAGGTCTCCACAGGGGACCACCGGGGGATTCCCGTTACCCTATGGGCCAGTCCGAGCCTGATGCCAGTACAGCGCCCCAGAGTCCTGGTCGTTGCAGTACTGATGCTCCGCCGCTAAGGGGGGCACTGAAGGAGTTCACCTGACCAGGTATCACAGACACCAATACACTTCACAGTCTGGCCTCCAGGGAGAGCTAAGGGTGCTATGTATTAGGCCACTCCTCACAATCTGGTAAAACTGGGGGTTGGATAGGAAGTTAGAGAGAAAGCTGACTGGGTTGGAACCAGGCAACATCCTGTGGCAGAGGGTGTTGCAGGGGAAGATTCAGGGGGGTCCCTGTCAGGGGTGGGATCCTGACAGAGGCCTAGCGAACTGAGAGAACGTTACGGGACCGCGCCTGCACCTGATCGCGGCGGTACCCTAAGAAAGGACAAGAAGCGAGGTTTATTGTGCTGAGTGAGAAACGAGATCAACGCAACAAGGAGAAACACCAGTAGGAGTCGTGCTGTAAGACGAGGCAACATCCTACTGAGGCGCGCAGCCGGTGGCCGGAACGCCGAGGAAGTATAGAGCTCCAGGCCTAACTTCAAACCTACAGCAGGACAGTCAGTTATAGGCGGGCTGTCTCACCCAAATCACCTAAGAAGACATAGGGGGCAACAACAGGTGAGGGGCGACACTAGGGTCCAGGAAGAGCTCCGAGCCTACCCGTCATACGGGTGCGTCCTAGCCATATCATCTGGGGGACAAAGAAGAACATCATAATCGAGTTGTGAGGGAACTTCAGAAACAGACACAACAGTTGTGGGGACTATCCCGTAAGCACAGCAGGGGAGGACCACAACACACAAGCGCTAGAAGGTAGGCACAGATTTCCACCTGCAAAGGGAACTCTGGAGGTGCCATCGGACCGGCCGGACTCCCACAGCCCGGTTAACCGTATTCCGGACTGAGGATCCTGAAGCCTTTAGTAAAGAGGTAAAGAGACTGCAACCTGGTGTCCTCGTTATTTACTGCGACCAGCACCGCACCACTACAGCATCACCACCCACACCTTTCATTGGGCGCCCCTCAGCAGGGTCACGGACCGGGTCTAGCCACCGTGACAACCCCAGAGCAGAGACTCAGAGGCCCGGTACCGGGTACCCCTCGGCCCTGCGGTAGTGGGGGCGCTTCAATTTGGCGTCACGAACAGGATCTACTTAAGCCTGAAGAATCAGGTCATGTGTGCCTTGGAACTGTGATTTATTGTGCTTGGACTGTGACTTATTGTAAAGACTGTGCATTGCCATTTACCACCAAAAAACACCGCCATTACAGCGCTGAGGAGAGCGCAGGAGGAGAAGAGAGGCGTGGAGTAGGCGTGGACCAGCTGAAGAGCGCGAAAGACAATGGCCGCCCAGTCTAAATATTTCTGCACCGTGAGGACGTGTCCGTCAGCAGCCGAGATCCGCCTCCTAATCCTCAATAGAGGGCGGAGACAACGAAAACAGAACCGCCCACGACGGAGAGAGCGGGAAAAATACCAGGAAGCGACCCACATGGAGGACGCCATGACCAGCTACTCAGACCAGGAATGCGGGGTCGGAGCCGAGGACTCCCCCAGACACCCGGACGAGCACAGTGGTCAGCTCTCCGCGATTGGGACCGGCCTCCTGCAGATTGAAATGGAAGGCCTGATCGAACAACTCCTCCAGCTGCGGATGGAAGCGCCGGCAGGGGACCCTCTCACGTCTGACCCTGCGTTGCCGCCGGAACCCCAGCCGACGCCCCCATTGACCATATCACCAGCGGAGCCGATCAAGGAGGAGGGGCCTACACCGACTGGTGAGTCCGCCGACCCTGTCCCGCTGGCCGAGGGTCTGCTAATCGGCCCCGTCGCGGCACCCCCTCTCCCTGGGACCCATAGACTCCAGTGCCTGTTACCGTGGGAGAAGAGGGAAAAGGCGTACCAGGCCGGGCTAGAGGCCTACCACCAAAAGGACTTGGCGGTCAAGGACCGGGCCCGCAAGGACCCCACCGCTCACCAGGCCCTGCGCAGGCAGGGCACCGTCGTCGCCTTCAAGCTCCGCAGAGGCTGGGGCTTTATAAAAGAGCCGGGCCTGTAGGCCGAAGTCTTCGTCAACCGGCGGGATGTGGAGTCTCATCTCAGGGAAGGCCATCCAGACCGGGATCTCTACCCAGGGGACGATGTCACTTACACCCGGCACTTTGGGGGGAAGGGGTGGTTCGCCCTGAATGTCCATAAGAAGCGGAACCCCGTGACACCCCCGACTAAGGTGCCGGTGAAGCTGTCCCCCGTAGCGAAGGTGCCTCATTGTGGTCAGCCCGCAATCATCACCAAGACCACCGTGGCCACTCCAACGTGCACCATTATCAAAACCACGACCTGCAGCATCGTCACCTCAACCACCGTTGTGTCCAAGGAGGCGCCTCCTCAGGTGGTCGGTGCCTCTGCTGTCCCAGGACTGAAGACAGTGGGTACGCAGACACCCAGATGGGACAACACTCCCCCTTACGCAGTACCAGGCGGCGGGCAATATCCAAAGGGGTTGCCTCCGCCGGTGCTGCCTCCTGAGTGGTTCAAGTAGATGTCCTAATCTTCTGAACATGTAAATAGTTAACTGTTTGTCTTTTTGCTGTTTTGCTGCTATTACCCGATCAGGGTTACTCTTAAAGGGATCCCTTTGTTTACCCGGGATCCCTTCCTCTGCTTTTGCTTTTGTTTCCTGTTTTATCATTGTTAAAAGAACTGCTGGATCATGAACACTGCATGATTACAAACTCATTGTAAATAGTTTGCACCTTCTTAAAGGTGCCCTCTACTGGTTTTACAGAAGTAAGGACTCTTTGCGAAGAAACTGTTCCTGGAAACAGCACCAGAGTCCTTACTGCATACGGACTTGCAGCTTGAGAAGTTGCACTACCTTATAGAGACTTGGTCCCCTCTTAAAGGGGACGTTCATCGATAGCACTTAGAGAATGATGATGCTTTAAAAGAAGAAGTAATAATGCTGACATGTAACAGTTACATGTAGTTAGCTAGTTAATTGTAAGGAATGTTTAATAATGTGTTAGAGAATGAGGACAGGAAGTGAACCCGTACGGGGTTAGAGGGTAGGTCCTCCTAGGAGCCATACAGAGATGGCTCAGTGATCTTGAACTAAGAGATGGATGATACATTCTATACTGTGTATAGTAGCAGAAAGGCAGAAGGCCCGGACGGAAAGGGGCGGTCCTGCAACAGAACGAGAGGCAGTAGGCCTGGGGCAGATAGACAGGCGGTCCTGCAGATGTAAAGATGGAAAATGAAGAAAAGTTGATTAGCCTTATAGTGTTTTATAAGAAGGTCTTTAGTGGATTCAGCGTGTACTGTTGTGAATTCCGTTCTCGGGCTCCCTCCTGTGGTCGTGAATGGTACTTTGGTGAGTTCTGTCCTTGGACACCCTCTGGTGGCTTTAAGTGGAACTGCTGATCTTTGAGGTTGGCTTTCTCAGCTGACCTCGTTTATTGCTGCTGCTGGCTTCCCTATTTAACTCTGCCCAGGTCGTTAATTCATGCCAGCTGTCAATGTCTCAGTACTGGTTCAGATCTCTCTTGGATTTCTCAGATGACCTGTCTACTCCAGCAGAAGCTAAGTCCTTGCTAGTCATTTGCTGTTCATCGGTTTTTGAATATATTTTTCAGTACATGCTATGTTTCCAGTCCAGCTTGCTATTATGATATTTCCTTGCTAGCTGGAAGCTCTGGGGGTGCAGAGCTGCACCTCCACACCGTGAGTCGGTGTGGAGGTCTTTTTGCACACTCTGCGTGTTTTTTGTAGTTTTTAATACTGACCGCATAGTTCCCTTTCCTATCCTCTGTCTTTCTAGAGAAGATTCGGCCTCCTTTGCTAAAATCTGTTTCATTCCTGTGTTTGTCACTTCCCTCTTATCTCACAGTTAATATTTGTGGGGGGCTACCCTTACTTTGGGAAATTTCTCTGAGGCAAGGTAGGCTACTATTTCTATCTTTAGGGGTAGTTAGCTCTTAGGCTGTGAAGAGGCGTCTAGGGAGAGTTAGGTACGCTCCACGGCTATTTCTAGTGTTTGTGATAGGATTAGGGATTGCGGTCAGTAGAGTTACCACGTCCTCAGAGCTTGTCCCAGGTTTTTCTGTTTTAACCATCAGGTCACTTCGGGTGCTCCTAACCACCAGGTCATAACAGTGTACGTCCTTAAAGGCAACGTTAAATTACTGTTCAAAAATTTGCACTTAGTAGAATACCCGGTTGGGTAAGAAAAAGTTATTTATAGTATGTTATTTAAAGTATTTAACCATGTTTGTAACGTTCAAGTGTCCTCACCTCCCATAAAGGGAAGCTCTGTTCAAATTTGGTTATTGTTATTGCATTTCAAAATTGTATGTCTTTTTGCTGACATGTATTGTTGTTTTCTTCCCAGTCCAGGAGTACTGGATTTAACCGGGGGGGAGTGCAGCGCCCCAGAGTCCTGGTCGTTGCAGTACTGATGCTCCGCCGCTAAGGGGGGCTATGGTACATCTGATGGCACTGAAGGAGTTCACCTGACCAGGTATCACAGACACCAATACACTTCACAGTCTGGCCTCCAGGGGGAGCTAAGGGTGCTATGTATTAGGCCACTCCTCACAATCTGGTAAAACTGGGGGTTGGATAGGAAGTTAGAGAGAAAGCTGACTGGGTTGGAACCAGGCAACATCCTGTGGCAGAGGGTGTTGCAGGGGAAGATTCAGGGGGGTCCCTGTCAGGGGTGGGATCCTGACAGAGGCCTAGCGAACTGAGAGAACGTTACGGGACCGCACCTGCACCTGATCGCGGCGGTACCCTAAGAAAGGACAAGAAGCGAGGTTTATTGTGCTGAGTGAGAAACGAGATCAACGCAACAAGGAGAAACACCAGTAGGAGTCGTGCTGTAAGACGAGGCAACATCCTACTGAGGCGCGCAGCCGGTGGCCGGAACGCCGAGGAAGTATAGAGCTCCAGGCCTAACTTCAAACCTACAACAAAAAACCGCATCACGGACCACGTGCAGCTGGATCCCCGTTACTGATACATATACAGGTTTTCTTGAAAAAGGCTAAATAGCCGAAACGTTGAAATAATTGCCTGTGAAGTGTTGAATATTACTGAAAGAGTATTGTATTTTTTCTTACGTGTGCGGTGCCTTCTGACGGAAAAACGTAATTGAAATATTATTTGGAATTCTCAATAAATTCATGACTTTACTATCTTCATCTATTTTTGTGTGCTGGAGTTTGTTTTTTTGATGTTCTATTTTTCTCCTGAGCACCATACAGAATAGTGAGCACCCCATTTTCTAAATAATAACTTCAAACCTACGGCAGGACAGTCAGTTATAGGCGGGCTGTCTCACCCAAATCACCTAAGAAGACATAGGGGGCAACAACAGGAGAGGGGCGACACTAGGGTCCAGGAAGAGCTCCGAGCCTACCCGTCATACGGGTGCGTCCTAGCCATATCATCTGGGGGACGAAGAAGAACATCATAATCCAGTTGTGAGGGAACTTCAGAAACAGACACAACAGTTGTGGGGACTATCCCGTAAGCACAGCAGGGGAGGACCACAACACACAAGCGCTAGAAGGTAGGCACAGATTTCCACCTGCAAAGGGAACTCTGGAGGTGCCATCGGACCGGCCGGACTCCCACAGCCCGGTTAACCGTATTCCAGACTGAGGATCCTGAAGCCTTCAGTAAAGAGGTAAAGAGACTGCAACCTGGTGTCATCGTTATTTACTGCGACCAGCACCACACCACTACAGCATCACCAACCACACCTTTCATTGGGCGCCCCTCAGCAGGGTCACGGACCGGGTCTAGCCACCTTGACAATCCCAGAGCAGAGACTCAGAGGCCCGGTACCGGGTACCCCTCGGCCCTGCGGTAGTGGGGGCGCTTCACCAGCCTCACTTTACTCTGATTGAGTTACAGCTCACTGACTTGACTAAATAGCCAGCGAGCTGCCAGTCAAGTATGAAAAGGTGGTGCTGGACGGGGAACAGAGTCCATGAGGAAAAGGCTTGGAAAGTGCTTTGACACATAAGAGCAAATAAGCCTCATGATTAAACAGTGTTTTTCAGTCAGGGAACTACAGATTTCACCAGTAGAGGTGTGGATGATAATATTTTTTGGAGAGCAACATGACTATAAGAGGTCACACTCATCAGTATAAACAAAATAGGTTTGATGTTCTTCCTGAAAAGTAGGACGAGTGTCATGTCAATACAATGTGATTTTTCTCACGTAGCATATGTATCAGATCCGTATGACATGCATATGCAATCAGTATGCAATGCATTTTTAACATCAGATTTTACATACAGTAATTCTCCGTCATTTCAATCTAGTTTACTAATAAAACCATCTTAAATACAGACATCGATAGATAGATGATAGATTATAGATAGATGCATAGATGTAACTGAGATCTATAATCAGTGCAGTGCAGCTTACTGTACATGTATTTAGCTCATAATTAAATACGTAGAAGAAAAAATGGTTGTCTGCCTAGCCTTTGCTGGTTATTAATTATAGGGGGAACCCCATGTCTTTCTTTGGGGGGGGGGTTCACCCCTTGTTAATAATCAGGAAAGACTAAGTACACAGCAGTGAGCTGATATTAATAGCCTTGGAATTTTCATGTTTATTACCCCCTTCACAGACATAATCTCCAACTGTCTGCTTTCCCTCAGCTGGTTAATAAAAGCTAGGGAGATCTCATGCCTTTCTTTTATTTTATTTTTACCTAAATACATGAACATTAACCTAAACACACCCTGCACTATTTATATGTCACTGACTTCTTTCTATCTGTCTATTCTATGTATATATCTTTTCTATCTATTACATTCTGACTTGTCACTCTGTGAATTTCCTGTACTCGGCTGATGAATTGTCCGGTTTTCTATAAGATGGGTGCGTAAAAATCGGATGGAACACACATGGTCCGTCTGCCATGCACTTTTTTCTCGCATCCATTCACTTGCATTGGGTGAGTCTCTTTCGATATACGGCCACATGCAGTATGCCAAAAAAATTTCTCAGTCCCATCCATGCTAACAAAAAAATGGCAGATGAATCATTGACTAACATTAGGCTGGAGTCACACACAATGTATAAAAAATCTGTCCAATTTTGTCTGCTGAGAATCGCACAAATGTTCTCCGTATAGTGATCCGTATATCATCCGTGTGCAATGCCAGGATTCCTTTTTTTTCTCAAAAAAGTATCCATGTGTCATTAGTATCTCATCCGTATGGTGAGATTTTCACACACACTTGCAAAATGAGCAAATAATGGCTGAGCCTTTCCTGTCACCTGCCCAATGCCTGAGAATTTCTCGCAAGTCACACTGATGGTCCTTGTGTAATCCGTATTTTTCTCACCTCCATAGACTTGCATTGGCGTTTCTCAGCTGAGATACGCGGATAATTGCAGCATGCTGCGATTTCACTCGCAAGTGTAATATGGATGAGAAAAAAACGGAAGATGTGAGCTGCCCCATAGAGAAATACTAGTCAGAGTGCTATGTGATTTTTATCGCGTAGCACTGGTCCATATTACTGACTAGTGTGACTCCAGCCTTAGTCAGAGTGCAATCCTATTTTTTTTATCGGATTGCACTTGTCCGTTTTAAATGTAGATGAGTATGAGTCCTAAAGCAAAAAGCTTGGTGGATCTATCTGATAGATTTCCTTTACGATGCAGCCACTTTGTATTTTTTTTTTTTTGTCCCCTTCTTCCAAGACTCATAACTTTCTTATTTTTGCTCATTTATATTGTCTTATAAGGCCTTGTGTTTGGCAGGACTAGTTGTAATTTTGAAAAACACGATTTTATCATATGTTGAAATTACAAATGAGGTAAAATTGTAAAAAACAAAACAGCACACTATAAAAACAACCTGGTAACTTGGTAACACAACTACAGTGAAGCCATACTTGTATAGTTTTTTTTATTTTAGTGGTTTTAAAAATTCAGTTGTGCGTTGTAGTTTTTATTGGTGCTATTTTTGGGTACATAGAGGTGCTTCTCACAAAATTAGAATATCATCAAAAAGTGAATTTATTTCAGTTCTTCAATACAAAAAGTGAAACTCATATATTAGATAGAGTCATTACAGAGTGATCTATTTCAAGTGTTTATTTCTGTTAATGTTGATGATTATGGCTTACAGCTAATGTAAACCCCAAAGTCATTATATTAGTAACTTAGAATACTTTTTAACACCAGCCCCAAACAAGTATTGAGTGCATTTACTGAAAATGCAGTACACTTCAGTAGGCCAACATTTCGGATTTTAAAAATCATTTTGTTCAAGCTGATGTTATAAAGTATTCTAATTTACTGAGATAATGACTTTTGAGTTTTCATTGGCTGTAAGTCGTAATCATCAACATTGACAGAAATAAACACTAGAAAGAGATCACTCTGTTTGTAATGACTATCTAATATATGAGTTTCACTTTTTGTTTTGAAGAACTGAAGTAAATTAATTAACTTTTTGATGATATTCTTGATATTCTAATTTTGTGAGATGCACCTGTACAACATTTTGTATGGAAAATGTCAATTACCATGTTTCAATTTTTTCTCTTCATGGTGTTTACTATATTAGTTGATCACTTTTGTAGTTTGATGGATTGGACTTTTATGAACATTACAATTACAAATATGCTTTGTTTTTCTTTGCAAATAAGAAGATAATTTAATTTACACCTATATATACATTTCTTAATACCTTGTATTGCCCCCTCTAACATCAATGACAGCTTGAAGTCTTTTGTGGTAGTTGTAGATGAGGTTCTTTATTTTCTCAGATGCTAAAGCTGCCCACTCTTCTTGGCAAACAGCCTCCAGTTCCTGTAAATTCCTGTGTTGTCTAGCATGATCTGCGCGCTTGAGATCTCCCCGGAGTGGCTCAATGATATTGAGGTCAAGAGACTGAGATGGCCACCCCAGAACCTTCTCTTTTTTTTGCTGTAGCCAATGACAGGTCGACTTGGCCTTGTGTTTTGGATCGTTGTCATGTTGGAATGCCCAAGTAAGTCCCATGCGCAGCTTCAGGGCTGATGAGTGCAAATATGCCTCCAGTATTTGCTGATAACGTGCTGCATTCATCTTTCCTTCAACTTTGACCAAGTTTTCTGTGCCGTTGTAGCTCACACATCCCCAAAACATCAGCGATCCACCTCCGTGCTTTACAGTAGGAATGGTGTTCCCTTTCATCATAGGCCTTGTTGACCTCTTTCCAAATGTAACGTTTATAGTCATGGACAAAAAGTTCAATTTTGGTCTCATCACTCCAAATTACCTTATTCCAGAAGTTTTGAGGCTTGTCTCTGTGCTGGTTTTTGCGTATTGTAGGCAAGATACTTTGTGGCATTTGCGCAGTAATGGTTTTCTTCTGGCAACTCGACCATGCCTCCCATTTTTCTTCAAGTGCCTCCTTATTGTGCATCTTGAAACAGCCAAACTGCTAGTTTTCAGAGAGTGCAGTATTTCAGCTGATGTTATTTGTGGGTTTTTCTTTACATCCATAACAATGTTCCTGACAGTTGTGCATGACATTTTTGTTGGTCTACCTGACTGAGGTTTTGTTTTTACAGAGCCCCTGATTTTCCATTTGTTAATCACAGTTTGAACGCTGCTGACTGGCATTATCAATTCCTTGGATATCTTTTTGTATCTCTTTTCTGGTTTATACAGTTCAACTACCTTTTCCCTTAGTACCATTGACAATTCTTTTGCTTTCCCCATGACTCACAATCCAGAAACATCAGTGGCTGGGTGAAAAATACAAGAGTCTGTCTGCATCCCAGAAACTCACTCAGCTTTTATGCACACACACTGATTACAAGCAAACAGGTCACAGGTGAGGATGTTACCTTTAGTAGCCATTCAAACCCATTTGTGTCAACTTTTGTGCATGTTATCAGGCCAAAATGACCAGGGTATGTGAACTTTTGATCAGGGTCATTTGGATGTTTTGGGTTGTCATTATGATTTAAAAAGAGAAATCCAGTAGATTGACAATAAATGGCTTCACCCAACCACTAACCATGAGTGGAGAAAAAGTTTTGGTGCTATCATTCATAGTCTCTGAAAAAAGGCCAAGAAAGCAAAAATTCTGCCCGGGTATGTAACCTTTTCAACACAACTGTAATATATATATATATATATATATATATATATATATATATATATATATATATATACAGTACAGACCAAAAGTTTGGACACACCTTCTCATTTAAAGATTTTTCTATATTTTTATATTTTCATGACTAGGAAAATTGTACATTCACACTGAGGGCATCAAAACTATGAAATAACACGTTTGGAATTATATACTTAACAAAAAAGTGTGAAACAACTGAAATTATGTCTTATATTCTAGGTTCTTCAAAGTAACCACATTTTGCTTTGATGACTGCTTTGCACACTCTTGGCATTCTCTTGATGAGCTTTAAGAGGTAGTCACCTGGAATAGTTTTCACTTCATAGGTGTGCCTTGTCAGGTTTAATAAGTAGGTTTTCTTGCCTTATAAATGGTGTTGGGACCATCAGTTGTGTTGTACAGAAGTCTGGTGGATGCACAGCTGATAGTCCTACTGAATAGACTGTTAGAATTTGTATTATGGCAAGAAAAAAGCAGCTAAGTAAAGAAAAATGAGTGGCCATCATTACTTTAAGAAATGAAGGTAAAAATTGGGAAAACTTTGAACGTGTCCCGAAGTGCAGTGGCAAAAACCATCAAGCGCTACAAAGAAACTGGCTCACATAAGGACCACCCCAGGAAAGGAAGACCAATAGTCACCTCTGCTTCTGAGGATAAGTTTATCTGAGTCACCAGCCTCAGAAATCGCAGGTTAACAGCAGCTCAGATTAGAGACCAGGTCAATGCCACACAGAGTTCTAGCAGCAGACACATCTCTACAACAGCTCTTAAGAGGAGACTTTGTGCAGCAGGCCTTCATGGAAACCACTGCTAAGGACAGGCAACAAGCAGAAGAAACTTGTTTGGGCTAAAGAACAGAAGGAATGGACATTAGACCAGTGGAAATCTGTGCTTTGGTCTGATGAGTCCAAATTTGAGATCTTTGGTTCCAACCACCGTGTCTTTGTGCGACGCAGAAAAGGTGAACGGATGGACTCTACATGCCTGTTTCCCACCGTGAAGCATGGAGGAGGAGGTGTGATGGTGTGGGGGTGCTTTACTGGTGACACTGTTGGGGATTTATTCAAAATTGAAGGCATACTGAACCAGCATGGCTACCACAGCATCTTGCAGCGGCATTCTATTCCATTTATTCCATTTGCTTTGCGTTTAGTTGGACTATCATTTATTTTTCAACAGGACAATGACCCCAAACACACCTCCAGGCTGTGTAAGGGCTATTTGACCAAGAAGGAGAGTGATGGGGTGCTATGCCAGATGATCTGGCCTCCACAGTCACCAGACCTGAACCCAATCGAGATGATTTGGGGTAAGCTGGACCGCAGAGTGAAGGTAAAAGGGCCAACAAGTGCTAAGCATCTCTGAGAACTCCTTCAAGATTGTTGGAAGACCATTCCTGGTGACTACCTCATGAAGCTCATCAAGAGAATGCCAAGAGTGTGCAAAGCAGTCATCAAAGCAAAAGGTGGCTACTTTGAAGAACCTAGAACATAAGACATATTTTCAGTTGTTTCACACTTTTTTGTTAAGTTTATAATTCCACATGTGTTAATTTATAGTTTTGATGCCTTCAGTGTGAATGTACAATTTTCATAGCGATGAAAATACAGAAAAATCTTTAAATGAGAAGGCGTGTCCAAACTTTTGGTCTGTACTATATATATATATATATATATATATATATATATATATATATACTGTATATAAATATATATATATATATATATATATATATATATATATATACCACTGTCAGAGATGGACATCTAATTATTCTGAAGAGGGTTCATCTCGTGAGCTCATTACACCATACCTTACCTGTGACATGTTCGTTTAGGGACTAAATGGTCTTCCAGGGCTTTATATTGATGGCTGATCTTGTATCGCGCTCCGACTGATAAGCTCTTAGTCGGTATTATAGCGGCTGGAACTAATCGATTCCTTGCACTGTGTCATGGTCATTCTTTTGCTACAGCAGCTCAGCTTTTATTGACATACGTAATACAACTCAGTGACTTCTGCTGCCCGTATCTAAGGTGGCAGCATCACTGAAAAGTATTATCAAACCACAGAATAGATGTGAAGATTCTTCTGGCTTATTTACATAGTAGCATATATCGCAATGTAACATTGTGATGTGCAGTCTACTACTATGTAAATAACTACATGAATATTCACATCTGCTATGTGACTGCCGGTCCTTTGTTATTCTAGCTTTCATTAAATTTAGTCGTAGCTGAGCTGCAGTACCTGAGAATGGCCAATACATATTGAATAACACTGTGAGGTTCCAGCTCCATGCACTAGTTTCAGTCACTGCAGGCTAATGGCTGATTGTGGAGGTGTTGGATGTTCGAACTCTCATCGATCTGATATTAATGACCTATGTTAAAGAAAAGTCATCAGCATCAAAGTCATAAACAAACCTATTTAAAAGGGTTTCCTGGTGAAAGCAAGTTGTCGCCTATTCACAGGATAGGTGCTAAATTGCTGACCAGTGGACATTCGACCTCTGGGACCTTTACTGATTGGTAGAATCGGTCACTTTCACCCCCGTTGATGCTCAATTTCTGCTTTATTCATTCTCTGTGTGGCTGTTGAGAACTAAGCTCGGCTTTTTCCAGCAGCCCCATGGAGAATGAGTGGAGCGGTGGTCGGCATCTGACCTGCCGCTGCATTTTGTAACGGGAACAGAAGTGTCCTGTTCTGCCAATCTCTGCAGGTCACAGTAGCTGGACCCCGACTAATTAGTTAGTCATCCCTTATCCTAGGAATAAATGATAACTTGTTTTCACCAGATTAAGGTTCTGGAAGACATGACAGATTTTGTATTTGTTATTCATATGTGAATTACAACAACCAAATCCAAACATTTACCTTGTATCTTGATATAATGTGAACGCTCCCAGTTCTGTTCTAGAGAACATTGATTCCTTCCATCACTGCTTCTACAGTAATAGTGGTTTGTTTTCCACTTTGCGCCTCTGATCTCTGTCTTATGAATTGATTTCTCACCATCCCGGAACCAATTAGTTGCTAAATCCTGAGTCATGTACAGTATATGCCGCAGCCGTAATGTAAGTATGAAGTGTATACAGAACAGAGAGCCGGGGGGGGGGTCATTTCTGTATATAGAGACCCCTGATGATGAACATGATGTGCAGTAAATGAAGCAAGGGGCCAAATTTAGTAAATGGTGCAGACGGTGTTTTCTATTAATACTCTTATGGTGACGTCTGCTAAACTGTATGTGCCGCTTGCTGACTACACTATACCTTTTAGCTGAACAATATAAATATCACTAATGGAAATGGAACCCAGAATAGGAGGTGACCTGACTGTGCTACTGTCTGTAGTGGTGACACACTCTTAAAATGACCCCCAGTAAAAAAGATTATTTTAGTCTACTGAGAGATTAAGAATGGTTTCAGGGCATTGGGATTAAAGGAACATTACATTCTACTCTCATTGAAAGTATATTTTTGTTGAACAATCCATAAATGATTCCTATTTAGATCAGATAACACAGTCAAATAGATCAGATAACACAGTCAAATCCATGTTAAGGTACCGTTACACTAAACGACTTACCAACGATCACGACCAGCGATGCGATCGTTGGTAAGTCGTTGTGTGGTCGCTGGGGAGCTGTCACACAGACAGCTCTCTCCAGCGACCAACGATCAGGGGAACGACTTCGGCATCGTTAAAACTGTCTTCAACGATGCCGAAGTCCCCCTGCAGCACCCGGGTAACCAGGGTAAACATCGGGTTACTAAGTGCAGGGCCGCGCTTAGTAACCCGATATTTACCCTGGTTACCATTGTAAAAGTAAAAAAAAAACACTACATACTCACCTTCTGATGTCTGTCACGTCCGTCCCCCGGCGTCCACAGGGTTACGCGCTGCTGCTCAGAGCTTCCTGCACTGACTGAATGTGTCAGCGCCGGCAGCAGCGGTGACGTCACCGCTGTGCTCTGCTTTACGGCCGGCCGGCGCTGACACATTCAGTGCAGGGAAGCCGCCGGCGGGGGACGTGACAGACATCAGGTGAGTATGTAGTGGTTTTTTTTTACTTTTACAATGGTAACCAAGGTAAATATCGGGTTACTAAGCGCGGCCCTGCGCTTAGTAACCCGATATTTACCCTGGTTACAAGTGAACACATCGCTGGATCGGTGTCACACACGCCGATCCAGCGATGGACAGCGGGTGATCAGCGACTAAATAAAGTTCTGGACTTCTAGCTCCGACCAGCGATATCACAGCGGGATCCAGATCGCTGCTGCGTGTCAAACACAATGAGATCGCTATCCAGGACGCTGCAACGTCACGGATCGTCGTCGTTCTCACTGCAAAGTCGCTTAGTGTGAAGGTACCTTTAGTGTCATTTACTACGAACAGCAGTTGTGGTGATGTTTTTTTAAGCACAAGCAAATGTAATCACATTTTTAGGTCCACTTCACACATCAGTATCTATGGTATGTGTGGTGACAGTTTTCACACGTAGATCCATTTCATACTATGGGACTGTGCACATGTAGAGTTGAAACCAGACGTTTACATACACTATATAAAAAGACACATATGTATGTTTTTCTCAATATCTGACATGAAATCAGAATAAAACGATCCCGTTTTAGGTCAGTTAGGATTACCATAATTATTTGCTAAATTCCAGAATAATGAGGGAGAGAGAGAATGTGTTAAGGCATTTTTATAACTAATCACACATATGACCCACATGTAATCATGTCCATTTCTTTCCTATACGTCCCGCACATGTTCACACTGATGGCACACAGATAACATTCGTGTTTGACACGTTTTCGGAATGAAATTCTCCGGCGTCTGGGAAAAACTTTACCGTTAACGCTGTTCCCAAGCGCTGGGTGCTGACTTCAACTGTCATAATCCTCACCAGGTCTCCATGCTATCAGCAAGACCAGAATGGCTGATGATAGTTGTAGTCAGTGCATTAAAAACATAATTAAATAAAAAAAGGCATGGTGTTCCCCCTATATTTTATAACCAGTTCAGATAAAGCAGACAGCTACGGGCTTCTATCATCAGGCTGAGACACTCCATGATTATTGGCCCTTCCCGAGTCAAAAAGTAGAAGCCTGCAGCGGGTCTCTGATTTAGTCTGCGGACCACTACGTTCGAGAAAAAAAAACGGACATATGCGCAACCCTACATGAAAACCCTGGATAGCACTTATGAGAGAATCGGTGGTGTGCATAAGCCGTAAATTGTAGGCAAAACCTAATGGCTTTAAATTGACTTTCTGTAGAAAAATTATGTATATACAGTATATAATGCTGCTGCAGTGCAGTATAGTGCAACCTCCCCCAGGGGATGCTGATGAGGGAAGAGATGTTGCACACACAGCGTAACACCACTGAGCAGCAGCACAAGTGCCACAAGGTGGCGAAAGTCTGGTCAGACGAGCCAAGTCAGAAACAGGACTAGAAGTACCAGAGGTCACAGCAATGCACGTGGTCAAATACAAGCCAGATGTCAGAGCCAGATGGGAGCAGATATAACCGAGACGAGAGACGGTTAAACAGGTCAGAAGACAAGCCAGGTCACATACCAAAAGGTCCAAGCACAGGGAGTGAACAAGACAAGCAGGGTGGCAGGAAAGGGAAGTCACGGGAACAGAGTAAATGGGCAGAGGACAAAACACGAAATCAAGGGGTCAGCTGCTCTAGCCTGGGAGTATGAACTATCACTGACATTGGTCTGCAGGCCATAGCAGACTGAAATAGGCACACAGAATCCAAAACGAGGCAGAGAAGGTTAACCCCCGCATGACCAGACCGGGGAGAGAATAACAAGAAACAAACCCCGGCCTGGATCATGACAATATACTTTATGTATGTGTGGTTTCCCAACCCCAGTCGCCCAAAATTGCTCATCTGAGGTCCAGCAACCAGTTAATTTTGGCAGGATCGGCCAGAAGGACTTGTTCATATATTCATATAAATGAGAGGTCTGTCCATTGTATTATTCTGTGCAGATGGTATCCATGAACTATTCTCAGAATAGGTAACTAACATCAGATCAATGGGGTCCTACACCCGGCCCCCCAACTAGTAAACTGAAGCTCTAGCAGCAGCCAGATATGAACAGTGTAAGGGTACCGTCACACAGTGGCATTTTCATCGCTACGACGGTACGATCCGTGACGTTCTAGCGATATAGTTACGATCTCGCAGTGTCTGACACGCAGCAGCGATCAGGGACCCTGCTGAGAATCGTACTTCGTAGCAGATCGTTTGAAACTTTCTTTCGTCGCTGGATCTCCCGCTGTCATCGCTGGATCGTTGTGTGTGACAGCGATCCAGCGATGCGTTCGCTTGTAAGCAGGGTAAACATCGGGTTACTAAGCGCAGGGCCGCGCTTAGTAACCCGATGTTTACCGTGGTTACCAGCGTAAAAGTAAAAAAAAAAAAAACGTACATACTCACCATCTGATGTCCGTCAGGTCCCTTGCCGTCTGCTTCCCGCTCTGACTGTCTGCCGGCCGGAAAGTGAGAGCAGATCACAGTGGTGACGTCGCCGCTGTGATCTGCTTTCACTTTACGGCGGCACTCAGTCAGAGCGGGAAGCAGACGGCAAGGGATCTGACGGACATCAGATGGTGAGTATGTACGGTTTGTTTTTTTTTTACTTTTACGCTGGTAACCACGGTAAACATCGGGTTACTAAGCGCGGCCCTGCGCTTAGTAACCCGATGTTTACTCTGGTTACCAGCGAACCTCGGCATCGTTGGTCGCTGGAGAGCGGTCTGTGTGACAGCTCCCCAGCGACCACACAACGACTTACCAACGATCACGGCCAGGTCGTATCGCAGGTCGTGATCGTTGGTAAATCGTATAGTGAGACGGTACCCTAAGGGAAAGTTCACACTAAGCTTTTTTTCAGCAGCAAAACCTGATCTCTTGGCAGCAAAGAGGTTGCAGAAAAAAAGCATGTTTTTCGCAGAGTTTTTGGGCTCTTTTTGCAGCAGTTTTGACATGCTAGATTTGTCTCTTGTGCATGCTGATAATGTTTAGTATTGGAAGAAAAAAGTCCAATTCCAAAGAATGAGGTTTTGGCACAAAAAATGCTGCAAAAAATGATATCTGCATTTTTTGCTGCTTTTTTTTCAGCGTTTTTTCATCACTTTTCAAGTCAGTGGGTGAAAAACGCTAAAAGAAGTGACATGCTCTTTGTCTGAAAAACCATGCAGAACACAGATTACTGATGACAAAAAAAAAACAATGTGTGTGTATGAAATTGCTGAAATCTTGTTGGCTTTGCTGGTACTGTAAAAAGCAGCTGAAAATTATCATTAAAAAAAACGGCCAGTGTGAACTAAGCCTAAGAAAACAGAACTGCCCAGCTCCGTATACTTTGTATTGGCAGTTCTCTGGTACTGCTGCTCAGCCTGTATTTCAGTGACATTTTTACGCAAATCAATGATTAAAGACCCTGTGTAATAGACCATTAAAGGGGTTATCCCATAAATTGAAAACAAATAAATCTCTAAAGTACAGGACATCATTAGTTGAAACATATCAATACAGAAAAAAGGCCACTCTCCCTTGTATTTTTCCTCTTTCAGCCTCCTTTCTCGCTTCTCTGCAATTTTGGTCTCTTCTCTCCCTATGGTGGAGCAGCTGGTTCCTTGTCACTTGGAATCAGCAACATTTTCCTACATTGTTCTCTTATCTCAGCACAAAGTATCAGCCACTGCATGGGTAGGGAAGCTACTGAGCCACAGATGAAACAGCATAGAGCATTATTAGAGTATGTTTTCACAGTCAGTAAATGCTGCGGATTGGATGCTGCGTACATGGTCACATGTTACAGCATAGTGGAGGGGATTTTATGAAATCCCATCTCCATTATGCATGCAGGGACGCCTCCGGCTTCTCTGCGTAACCGTACATGCGGCACGTCTTTCTAGACCGCAGCATGTCTATTTATGGCTACGTTCACATTTGCGTTGTTGGGCGTTGCGTCGGCGACGCATCGGCGACGCAACGCACAACGCATGCAAAACACATTGTTTTGTGACGCATGCGTCCTTTTTTGGCATGTTTTTTGACGCACAAAAAATGCAACTTGCTGCGTCCTCTGCGCCTTGATGCTTGCGCCAAAAAAACGCAACACAACGCATGACCATGCGCCCCCCATGTTAAATATAGGGGCACATGACACATGCGTCGCCGCGGCTGCACCCGACGCAACGCAAATGTGAACGTAGCCTATCTTGCGGAGACGCTCAGTCTCCGCAAGATAAATATCACCGTCCTGTGTATAGAATGCGGTGATTCCACATGGCTCAATGACCACATGCGGAATCACCTGCGTCCAAAGTTCTGCCAATACTGACCATGGAAACATACCCTAACAGATGACCATGTAATGTATTCACAGAATCACACACTATTTAAATGGATTTTATTGCAAATACACCTTCTTCACACAGTCTATTGAGTTTTGAACAATTTTGCGAGACAACCTCTTTAATTTGTAGTACATAATAATTTGGGTTGCTTTTGGTAGTTCAATTTTGTAGGTGAGTCTATGGAGGAGATGGCTAGCTTTTCTTCCTGTTTGGGTTTTAAATAGAAATCAGGATACAGTAGCTACCGATCTGGATTTTATGTACAATAATCATTGGTGTTTTTATACATTTTGTATATCCATTTCTTTCTATAGTTATTCATTACCTATTCCATGGATAGGCCATCCGTAGTACATCAGCAGGAGTCCAACCTCCCAACACCTTCACTGATGAGCTGTTATTTGCTCCAGCAGCACCAGCTACACGTTGAATGGAGCGGCACTCAACACCTCCGTTCAAAGTTTACATCCCGCCACTGATGGAGCTGACCCTTAGGGTTGCCGCCCTGACCTATCCGGTGGTTAAGTCAACGCCTGTGCTTGGACAACCACTTTAAGTATTTGTTCTAAGCTCTGCACGTATGCTGAAAGCAACTTGTCTGGTAATACATTCCACATTTTATTGTCTTTCTTTTGGGATTTTCTTGGTTGAATTTCATCTGTAAACTTGTGCGGGATAACAACAAAGCCAGAGAACATTGACCTCTTCCACACCTCAGGTTCTGCTCACGCTTCCTTGAGCAGTTGAGCTTCCTTGGGTGTTCCCTTTGGTTCCTAAAACAACGTGGGCAGTCTGACCAACAAGTGTCACAACAATAAGAATAAAGTGTAACAGAACATGTAAGGCCTCTTTCACACTTCATCCATCTTTCAGCTCCCGTCACAATCCGTCAATTTTTGAGAATGCAGGATCCTGCATTTTCTCATAGAGTTGTATTAGCGACGGATTGTGATGGATGGCCATCTGTTTCATCTGTCGTGCACTGGATCCTGCGTAAAAAAACCGTCCGTTGGGCAGAGAAAACATTCAGAGGAACGTTTCTTCTGCACGTCGGAAAATCGGTCTGTGAAAAGCAGCAATCCAGCGACAGGTCCCGCCTTTTCAAACTGAGCATGCGTGGAAGAATTTCCCATCGGGTAAATTCTCTCTCGCTCGCTCTCTTTCTAACAAGATATAATGTTAAAAATAATAATAATTTAAAAAAAAATTGCAATATTCTTACCTACCGGCGTTCCCGCGCAGCGTCACTTATGCTCCCGGCAGCTAGCGTTACTTCCTAGTAATACATTGCGAAATCTCGCGAGACCGTGACTTCTCGCGAGATTTCGCAATGTATTACTAGGAACGCTAGCTGCCGGGACCATCGGTGCACAGGAACGCCGGTAGGTGAGAATACTGCGATTTTTTTTTACCTGGTTTGTGTTGTGTATGCGTTTTTGCAGCGGAAAACCACTGCGAAGACGCATACACAACAGGTGCACATAGGCTCAACGAGTCCGTCAGAAAGACGGGCCCAGTGCACACGTTTTCCACAATCTGCACAGGATCCGGCATTTCAACGTCTTGACGGATCCTGTGCAGATTTGGAAGACGGAAGTGTGAAAGAAGCTTTACCAAGCACTGTACTCCCAGGACTCGTATAATGTGTCTAATCAACACTAATGTAAAAAAATGATGTCAATTAGTTCAAGAATGGTGAAGCTCTTATAGAGACACTTCTCTTTCTTGTCACAGTACAGATGATAGTAATATTGTCAGAAATAGATTTGACGTCGCTTTGCGGAATGCTTAATGTATACACTGTATACATCAACGATAATTATATCTCATTTGTACCGACAGCAAAGGGAGGGGATCACCATACTTCATCACCTTCTTATTCAACAATCGACCATTCATAGTGGCAAGAGATGAAAACATCTGGC
Organism: Ranitomeya variabilis; assembly: GCF_051348905.1. Lineage (NCBI taxonomy): Eukaryota > Metazoa > Chordata > Amphibia > Anura > Dendrobatidae > Ranitomeya > Ranitomeya variabilis. Next base: position 631,762,914 of record NC_135234.1, on the reverse strand, counting down.
AGCAAACACTTTCTAAGGTTTTATGGTTGTTATGCACTACTTGCATCACCACCTTACATACAGATTATCTTAGCTATAGATGATGCCTTATGGAACTACTGTTTTTGTGTGTTCTTACATTTGATAAAGAGAGCAAGATGGCACCTTACCTACAGACATAGGCCCTGATTCATGAAGATCTGCTCTAACAATGCCAGTCTTGATGAAAGAAGAAGAGTGTGGTGTGCACCTCTGAGAACCTCATCACAAATCTTACTCCAGTCAGAGACTATAGTTAGACTTCTGCCTAAGGCATGCTGCAGTCCGTCATGAGTTAGACAATTGTGGCATCACTTAACCATCCAGGTCCACCCATTTGGATTAAATTGGAGTGAAAGCAAAAAAAGTCTCAAAAAGTTTGCGACTTTTCAAAGCATTATAGAATTTCGGCATTATTGCTGATTAATCCGGGTCTAGATCTCCATTCATTGTAGCAAGAGATACAGAAGACTTTCTATGTCTTTGTTAATGTTGATGCTGGCGGCTACTGAGATGTGATGTTAAATTATATGAACCTTCTTGTTTGCGTTGATGTTATAATAAATATTTGTCACAAAGCTTCTTATTTCCCCACTTACTAACAAGTTCAAGCCATCTCCACAACAATCTTCACCAGCCGACTTACAGAGCTGGGACTCCGCAGGATTGTGGAATGTCAAAATATTTCTTTACTGACTTTCTGATATCACTGCTGTTTTGTCTGCACCTCCTCACCCTGAGTAATCCTCACCAGATCTGACATGGTCTGATGGCCTTGTGAAGAGGACCAGAGAAACACACAGAATAGAATAGCAGGCCTATCAATTATGCCTTTTTACATACTATAAGTATCAAAATAAAAAATACACCATATGCAGCACCCTGCCCCCTCTAGCCCGTCACAATAAAAGGGGCTGCAGTGAGAGCTTTAGATATGATAAAAAACATTTTAATTCTTAGGAGCCCCATACACAATAGGTAGCTGCCGGCTGAATGAAAGTTTGGCTGGTTGTATCACTGGCAGCTACCTCTTCCTACTTCCCTATACACAAAAGTGCTCGATCTTCTGAGTGCGACTGTGTTCTCTATGAGAGAGTCACTGCCAGATTCTTCCCACAAGTGCTGATCGCGTCAAGAATAAAGGGATGGGATGTGTGAGTATATTTGTATGTTTGGTATTTTCCTTTATCCCTGTTCATATTACCTTGTTAGTCAGGTTGGTGTACTATGGTACACTACTACTCCCCTCTTCCCTGGGTGGGCGAAGGGTAAAGATGAGGCCGGATTCAGGAGCTAAGGTAGGGTACATGGACCTGGCACCTTCACCATCAGAAGTAATCTGGAGAAAAGGTGCCCCTAGCGTTAGGGATTGTGAAGGAGCCCCTGGAATTGTGCTACATAAAACTTGTGTGTCGAAGAATTTGATGACCATAAAGACCCGAAGGAGAGTTAAAGGAGGATTTGGTGTGCACTTCTTTTCATTTTGCACTTTGGGTGCTGGTTAGCTATTGTAATTGCACTCACAGGTTTTGTTGGGACACCTTGTATGTGTCTGCCTCTAGCCGAACAATCACAATGAATTGTATGAGTTTCTTATACGATCTGCAAGTCTGGATTTTGTAGAATAAAGGCAATACACTCCCCTTCAATATGAAATTGATGCCAAGAGGTCATTCAGGCAGACTCTCCCATGCCGTGAAGATCCTTACTTGGGGTCCCTGAGGCAACATACTGCTTCCCACTGAACATTTACTATTCCCAGCAGGATGGAAATATGACATGCAGTATGTGCCGCCACTAATTTCAGTGTGAGAACGCCTGTGCCTGAGAACCGAGCATGTAATATGATATGTGGGATCATGGATGGTGATGCACGCTATGATTTTATGATTGTATGTTTGTAGCTCTATGTTCTGCTTCTATGATCCACTTATGGTTCAGATCACAATTTACTGTGCTAAATCATTGCTGTTGAGCAATATTTCTGCTGTGGATAATGGAGCAATATTTATTGTGTGCCATATGTCACAGATCATTAAACGTAGCTGATTCATAAGGTTCCTGATTGCCCAGCATGGACTGCCAACTGTATGTCTGAACCTTTGATATCCTCATGACATTTTCTCCGTTTCTCTCTACGAGCCTTATTTTTTTTCCTGAATTCATTTGTTTCATTCTTTATAAATGCTGTTTCCTTTTTTGTGTGTTGCTTTGGCAGATTATTTTATGACAGTCCTATAATAAGACCCATAAATATCCTGTAACCATTGCTACTCCGGGATGTTACACTGGTCATTAAATGAGCGTACAAAGCAATATTACCAACATTGCCTGTGCAAAACCCCGTGATGTTGCAAATACCCTACACTTGCATTTCTGCAAGTGTTGTTTCCTCGAGACAATTTAGAAATGCTACAATTTGTAAAATTTCTTAAATCCAATTGCTCTTACATCTATGGACACATTCATTAAAAAGGGTTTTCCAAGGAACCCTCATTTTCAATAAGACCTGGTTGCTGAATTGCCAAGCTATGAACAACTAGAAAATTGACCCTGGCGATCTACCGGTAATTGTGATCCCTGTCCATTATGCATTCAGTGGCTGTGTGCTTCTACTTGCATGGGGCTGGATGCTGTCAATGACAAGAAGCTTAGATTTAATTTACTCATTTTACACTAGATACATATTCGGAGAGGTATGAACACTGCAGTAGTATACATCTGGGGGATCAATCACACCTAACATGATATCACTTCCTAGGCCAGAGCCAATTCCCTAATACTGAGCCTTTGTTAAATGCATCTATATGTAGGTTTGGATGTGAATTGCGGTTTGTGTTTTATATGCCTGCAGGGCCCAGAAAAAGAAGCACTGTGTTCACAGTATTTGCTACAGGGAAGTAAATGTGATATAAAACACTTGGATGTACATGCAAACGTACAGTTCCACACACTGTATGTGTACTAACTTGTCTCCCCCTCTGAAGTCCAATATAAGCAGTGTACAATAGGGGCAGTGTTCAGTGACGGGTGGTTTCTGAAGAACGTAGGGAACTAAGCCAATGCTGCTGTAGGGGATAAACTGCTGCTCTCCTCCTAAACACTACCCTTGTGTCTCAAGTGCTTTGTGCCTACTATCATTTTTTTTAATGTTTACTGTCATTTTACTAATGGCTGCCTATGTATCACTAGGAAACATTGGCTTTTCAGATGCAAAGTGCTGCGGCTATCAGCTGATTGTTGTAGGCCCTGCTTCTCTCACTCCGCAAACAGCAGGGAAAACAGCTGCTGCTGCAGAAAAATGTAGTCTTAGATGGCAGGCATTCAAATGTTTGGGGTCCGCCAGTGCGACAGCCGGTGTTTGTTACTGGTCCGTTGCTCTGGATAGCACATTGTGATACTGAGTCAGGATATCCCTATGACTTCCGTTCTGTGTGGCCTTTAGGGCATATATAGTCGTGGCCAAATGTTTTGAGACTGGCACAAATGTTGGTTTTTGCAAAGTTTGCTGCTTAACCCTAGAAAGCATATTGGGGGCCTTTTAGGCCCCCATGCTTACATTTTTGCTATTATCTGCAAAATTACTTTAGTTAGAATTTTTAAACTCCAGGTGTTCCTCAAGTATGTCGTTGTTGATAATATCCAGTTGTTCATATAATTTTTTTCATAGGCATTATGGTGTAACAATGCTTGTTTGGTGAAAACTACATCTGTACGAATTGGGGGCCTTTTAGGCCCCCGCTATTTTTATCATGTTCTCAGTAGTGTTTGTGTCTCAAGTTACTTTATTTGTACTCAGTAATGCTGGTGGAGGGGCCAGGGTGTGGATAATAACATGTGAGGATGTCATGTGATTTTTGGAGGGAGTGATAAGGCCATGATCACCTCAGGTCCTTCGGAACACAGTAATGAGCTGTCTGGGGTCTGAAATAGTGGGTTCTGGGATCTGGGGTTTGAAATAGTCAAAACTCTTGCTGTTCCAATATTCAATTCAGGTAGAAACATTACCATGGACAATTATTTCACCAATGTTGAACTAGGCAATTTTCTGCTTGCAAAAGCTATTACACTTGTTGGTACTATAAAGCAAAACAGACGAGAAATTCCAGCAGCACTCAAACACAATCGTCAGCGAGCACTTTATGAGAGTGTCTTTGGATTCAATAACAAAGCGACTTTGGTATCTTACAAGGCGAAGAAGGAGAAAATTGTAATTTTACTCAGTACCATGCATCACGATTGCAGTGCTGACAGCAATGACAAAAAACTGAAACCAGAAATCATCCTGCATTACAATACAACAAAAGGAGGTGTAGATAAAATGGATGAGATGGTGGGAGAATATTCGTGTAAGAGGCAAACAAAACGATGGCCTGTAGTACTATTTTCAAATATTTTTGATGTAGCAGCCCTAAATTCATTCATTATTTATACAGAAACTCATCCGGAATTTCATGCACAGAGGAAGGACAGGAGACGCATATTCTTGAAGGACCTTTGTCATGAACTTGTAATGCCTCACATGATAGAGCGAAGCGACTTGAAATGCTTGCCAAAGCAAACTAAAGAAGCAATGAAACGGTGTGGCGTACAGTTTCAGATTATTCCAGAGCCAGGAGAAAGAAAACGAAAGCGTTGTTTCACGTGTCCAAGAAACATAGAGAGGAAAACTGAGCGATATTGTTCCACTTGTAAGGAAAAGATAACTGAAAGATCTGAAAAAATAACATGTCAGAATTGTTTGGAAGACTAATGTAATAGAAAAGAAAGTTAGAATAAAAATGTAGCTGCAGCTAGTTTGCTATAGATTTCTATGCGCTTTTGTGTGTTTTCATGTCTTTGTGTGAAATTTGGGAAAAAAAATATTTTTTGGGTGTTTTCTGTGAAAAATTAGAATTAAAATTTTGTCCACTATTCATATTTTATTGAGCAATTTTGAAATAAACTTGTGAAAGTTATTTAAGTGTGTTTTTCTACATTATGTGCATGGGGGCCTAAAAGGCCCCCAATATGTTAATATGTATATTTTTAACGTCATGCGTTCTAGGGTTAATTTTTTTATAAATCTTTTAGTAAGATTTTTCTATGGTTACTGAAGTATAATAGGTATTTCATAAGTTGATAAACTTATATTGACTAAGTCAAGACTCAATATTTACATTGTTGTTTTGTTACAAGACTTCTGCAGCTCCCCCTGGCAGTTGGATATCAGCTTCTGGACCAAATCCTGACTAATGATAACCCATTCTTGTCTAGTGTTTGGAGTTCATGACAATTTCTGTGTTTTTGTTTGTCCATCTGCTTTTTGAGGATTGACCTCAGGTTCTCTATGGGATTGTGATCTGGTGAGTTTCCTGGCCATGGAGCCATGTTTTGTTCACTGAGCCACTTTCAATTTTTATTTTGTCTTGTGACGTAGTCTCAAACACCCTGGAATAAAGCGTTATTCATCACCAAATTGCACCTGCCTCTTTGGGAGAAGTTGCTCTTGGAGAAGTTTTATACCATTCTTTATTCATGGCAGTGTTGTGTGCTCACTGTTTTGGATGAAAAGCAATTCTACACATGAATGATTTCGGGATACTCTCCTGTTGGTATAACATAGGACTTGTGTTAGTGCTTACCTTTTCTTCTCCAGATAATAATTCTTCCAGATGTCCCAAAGAGTCAGAAGGGAGCTTCATCAGAGAAAATAACTTTACCCAAGTCCTCTGCAGTCCAATCAATGTGCTTCCGACAGAATGTCAATCTGTCCTTATTGTTAATCTTGGATAGAAGTGACTTCTTTGCTGCTTTTCTTGACACTAGGCAGTCTTCAAAAGCCTTTGCCTCACTGTGCGCGTAGATGCACTGACACCTGCCTGCTGCAATTCCTGATCAAGCTCTGCACTGGCGTAGAACTGATCCTGTAGCTGAATCCTCTTTGTGAGAAAACCTTATTGGACTTTTTTGTTTGCCCTGAAGTTTTTTTCTCAGCAATTGAACCTCTTTTTTTGTATTTCTTGATGTTCTGATAAATGGTTGATTTACGATACGATACGATACGATACACTTTATTGATCCCGTGGGAAATTATGGTATCACAGCAGCACAACTTACATCATAAGAATCATAAAATGAATTACTTAATTGACATGACAGTGTAGTTGACAGAAGGACATTATACATTAGAATAGGACATACACCGCAGGTAAACTGAAAAGTAGAAGGAATAAAGCAGACATTCACCTTGATGATTTAACCCTAATGTTATTGTTGTACATTCCCATCGCAGTTGGCACAAACGATTTCCTATATTTTTCCTTCTTACACCTCACAAGTATTAGCCGGTTACTGAAGGTGCTCTTCTGTCTCATGAATAGCTCATATAGTGGATGTGCATTATTGTTCATGATTGCCATACACTTTTTCAGAGTTCTTCTCTCCACTACCTCCTCAAGAGAGTCCAGATTGCAGCCCACAGCAGAGCTTGCCTTTTTGATAAGCTTATTCAGCTTATTAGCATCAGAGGCCCGCACACTATTACCCCAGCATATGATTGCAAAAAAGATGGCACTTGCCACCACAGACTGGTAGAACATTTCTAACATTTTGCTGCACACATTAAAAGACCTCAGTTTCCTTAGGAAATACAGTCTGCTCATCCCCTTCTTGTAGACAGTCTCTGAGTGGCATCTCCAGTCCAGTTTGCTATCCAAATGGACCCCCAAATATTTGTAACTATCCACCTGCTCTACCTCCTGCCCAGCAATAGTGATCGGTAAGCATTCCAACTTAATCCTGCTATAGTTGGCCACCAACTCCTTAGTTTTCTTAACATTTAGTTGTAGATAGTTACCATTGCACCAATCCACGAAATTCGACACCACCCTTCTGTATTCCTCATCCCCCGGATCTCCCCTAATACATCCCACAACCACGGAGTCATCCGAAAATTTTTGAAGGTGGCAAAGATCAGATTTATACTGAAAGTCTGATGTATACAGTGTGAATAGAAAGGGCGCAAGCACCGTTCCCTGTGGGGCACCTACACTGCTCAGTAATCTGCTTGACACAACTTCTCCCATCTGTACAAACTGTGGCCGATCTGATAGGTAGTCAGTTATCCAATTTCTCATCCCCTCCTCAACCTTCATATCAGTCATCTTTTTGTGTAGTAAAGGTGGCTGCAGGGAATTAAATGCACTTGAGAAATCAAAGAACATCGCTCGCACCATGGTTCCGTCAGTCTCCAGAAATGAATGTACACTATGTAACAGGGAAAGAATAGCATCATCCACCCCCAATCTATGTCGGTAAGCAAACTGAAGGGGATCAATAAAAGCGTTAACCCTTGGTCTTAAGTGAGCAAGCACTAATCTTTCCAAGGCCTTCATAGCGTGAGATGTTAGGCGTGAGATTTAGGGGAAATCCTACAAGTAGATGTATCCTTATATCCTTGAAGGTAAAATCCTTTTGATGTAAAACAATGATAACGGCAATGTTCCTTGGAGGTAACCATGATTAACAGAAGAAGACATCGATTTTAAGCAGCAGCCCCGTTTTAAAGCAACCAATCTGCTCTTATAATTCAATTGTCATGACAGAGTGGTATCAGCTGCCTTGTCCTTGTTAACACTTTCTCCTGAGCTAATGAAATGTTCACTGAAATTATGTAAGCAGGTAATTTTTCTGACAACGCTGAAATTCAGTAGAAATATTTTTTGTGTGTGTTTAAGTTCATATTCATGGCAATAAATAACAGCAATTTTCTGCAATTCATCTGCTCACTCTTCATAACAATGCAAATTGCCATTATAAAAAGAGGAAAAGTGTAATACAAACTTGTCACCACTTCTGCATTTATCACTCACTGCTGGTTTGGCGTACAAATACTGATGTTAAATACTGACCAAAATATTGGCCGGTGAACATGGCCCTAGACCAGTGATGACGAACCTTTTAGAGACCGAGTGCCCAAACTGCAATCTAAAACCCACTTATTTATCGCAAAGTGCCAACACGGAAATTTAACTGGAATACTGAGGTTTTAGATTAGAAAAACAACTTCTACATTAGCGCGCTATAGCAAAGAGCTTGTAAGTGCTGAACTCCAAGCTTAAAGGGCCACTGTCACCCCCTCCAGCCATTATAAACTAAAAGAGCCACCTTGTGCAGCAGTAAAGCTGCATTCTACCAAGGTGGCACTTTTAGTTTTTGTGCCGTTATTCCCCAAATAAAGGTATTTATAATTCTGCCCAAAATTCTGCTGCAACCCAGCAGGTGAGGTCTGACGGCCAAGGCAGAAGAGCACAGCGCAGGCGCCGGATTTCCGAGGAAAACAGCACTGAGGGGGCGGCGACCAGCGCCCCAGAAGATATGACTGACGGCAGTTTGGCGCTTCAAAGAGGGGGGTTCAGACCTGCCTCCAGGTCTAAAGAAAGGTATTTGGGCAGAATTATAAATACCTTTATTTGGGGAATAACAGCAACAAAAACTAAAAGAGCCACCTTGGTAGAATGCAGCTTTACTGCTGCACAAGGTGGCTCTTTTAGTTTATAACGGCTGGAGGGGGTGACAGTGTCCCTTTAAGATACTAGCCACCGATTGCAGTGGAGGTCTGTTCTTGAGAATGAAGGGGATTTTTATTCAAAAGTAAAATTGCCAAGTTGTTTGTTTATTACAACCTCTTTGCAATTGTAACCCTTTATCACGATGAGAATAACACTTTAAGCATGGGATGTCAAACTAAATACACATAGGGCCAAAATTAAAAGCTTTGACAAAGTCACGGGCCAACCTTGATATTTATTAAAAAAAAGTCTACAATTGAGGAAGTTTTTTCTTATCAAATAAAACAATTAACTTTGGGAATTATAGTGGAATAATATAATGTTATGTAACAGCAGTAAAAAGCATATGGCCCAATGGCCGGATATAAATATGTAAAGGATACATAAACACAGTATTCCTCCATACACAGTATGATGAACCTACTTTATCCCCCTCCCTCAATTCCCCCAACAAAGAATGATGACCACATTAAAATGTGATTATCCAAAGGTAATCTCCACACAGCTCTCCATACAGTATAATGTGCACAAAATGTCCTCGATACAGTACAATGGTTCCACATATTCTTCCATACAGTGTAATGGGGCTCACATAGTGCTGCATAGAGTGTAATGGGCCTTACATAGTTCTGCATAAAGTGTAATGGGCTCAACATTGTGCTCTATACAGTATAACGGGGCCCTGCATTGCCTTCCACACAGTATTATGGCCCTACATAATTCTCCATTCTAAATAATTGCCCCCACATAGCTCTCCATACTGTATAATAGTCCCACATAAGGCTTCAAACTGTATAATAGCCCTATATAATGCTCCATACAGTACAATGGCCCCACATAGTGCTTCATACTGTATAATGGCTCCACATGATGCTCCATACTGTATAATGGCCCACATGATGCTCCATTCTGTATAATGGCCCCACATGATGCTCCATACTGTATAATGGCCCCATATGATGCTCCATACTGTATAATAGCCCAACATGATGCTCCATTCTGTATAATGGTTCCACATGATGCTTCTTTCTGTATAATGGTCCCACATGATGCTGCATACTGTATAATGGCCACACATGATGCTGCATACTGTATAATGGCACCACGCGATGCTCCATACTATATAATGGCCTCACATTAAAAAAAACTACTCACCTCTGCTCGTTCCAATGCTGATCTGGTCTCTTCATATATCAGTCCTACCTGTAGGCACACGCGCCAACTCAGCAATAGTGCCGCCACTCTCCTCACCCCTCTCACCGTCCCTGTCTTCAGCTCGTGCGCAGACTGACGGAATGGCGCACGGCCTGATGGGAAAGTTAGGGGCAGAGGAGAGTGGCTGCAGCTCTAGTGATGAGGGAGATTACGAGAGGGCTGAGAGTGGTGGTGATGCTAGTTTTAAGGAGATGTTGCGCGTGCCCACCGGGAGGGCTCTGAGTGCCCCCTCTGGCCCACGTGCCATAGGTTTGCCACCACTGCCTTAGACAGAGGGAATGGGACTGATGAAATCACACAGGTCTGCATTGAGAGTATGGCTCTAGGTTGCCTGACAGTTTCAAGCTGAATAGTGTTATACACAGTAATACAGTAGTATTGCAGTGTTATAGTGAATTGAACTAGTGATCACATGGTTACTTCTCTAGTAGGACATAAAATGGTTTGAATTTTTAAAGATTGCCTAAATTGTGCCAGTCTTAATAAGTCTCCACCACTTTAAATTTTAGTGGTGGAGATTTATTAAGACCGGCATAACTTAGGCAATCTTTAAAAATAATAATTGGAGTAACTTGTTAGCTAATAAATTTGGCACATTTTCAAAGTCAGCAAATGAAATCTGTGAGCCGTCATAGATTCTCGACAGAATATGCGCCAGTCTCTGGCGCTACACTTAACAGAACTGTCTAAAAGTTCTTGCTACTCCACTCCTGATAAATCACGACCATTTTCTAGCTCTGGGTGAGGTTGGTGTAAAAAACAAGAATTTCACACAATTTATGACTTTTTGAGGCTGAATCTGCTGCATAAATGTGAGGCGTGTTTTTATTGTGAACAAGAAATTACAGTAAACGTAAAATAAATTAAGTCTTAATTAGTATTGCTGTCATTATGCTTCACTGGCTTTGTAGACCGAGAAATTAAAAAGTTAAAACTCTTGGAAAGCAGTGGTGTAAAAAACCTGTGTCCTCAAAGCCTAAATGAGGCAACTGAGGTCTAAAGGGTAACGTTTCTCCTCGTGGAGCGTGACATACCGGCCCTGGCATGCCAATTCAAGGAGTCTTATTCGCCGTGCAGTACTCCTCTGGGAAATTAAATATGCAAATTGCCTCTTCAGAAACACCATGTCTGCAAATTGAGATTCTGATAAAACTCCATAGGAAATCCAAAAGCAGAATTTTAAATTTTTTGCCTCGGTTTAGGTAATATGCCACAAACACCTTGAAGATCTAGAGGTCTTTTACAGAAATAAATGTGGCACAAGTTTTAGATGCTAAATCTATGAACAGGTAGCTTTCATTTATAATGAATCTGCTGTAATATATTACTGATAAAATAGCTCATAGTCAGCAGCGTGTTATGAGTGTGCTGACCTTGCAGGACAGAAGAAAGAGGATAGCATCTATGATGTTGCAGATGATTAAGCTTAAAAGACTAATGTATAATGTATCACAAGAATGCAATAAAAATAGATTGGCACAAATACTGCGCTTTGTGGAAGATGCTAATGTTTAACCTGGAATCCAGTGTTGTTTCTGCTTTCACACTTTGTGAATTATTCGCACAGTTTCTCAATCTACTCTTACAATCTTGTGGAATCTGCTGAGAGGAGGCACCTAATACTTGAGACATTTGTTCACATTGGTGGTTCACACATCTACCATTTACACCCTCCTCTGCAAAAAGCAAAAGCATTCTCATAGCCTTGATAGCTTTCTCTAAGTGTGTGTTCCAAATACGTAATAATCCACCGTGTGATGTGTATCAAGATATAATATTTAAAGGATTATTCTCAAGTTATTACATTGCTTTAATTAGTCAGCATGGTATTAAGCAAGTTTGCACTTAATGCTTTTTCTATCTACTGTCATTCGCTTGCAATGAGAGATTTTATATTCCATAGTGTACATTAGAGATCAACCACAAGAGTGAGAACCTGGCCAGTATGCCAGTAAGTAGTTCCAGGAGAGAAGCTAACTCCTAACATCAAAATCAGCTTTCTTCAGCCCATTTATTTCCATACAGTAGTTAGCTGCTCACCTCCCTCTCAGCTCCTGATGAGCTACTGTTATCATTACTGTAGAATCGCTGTCCTTGGCACCCAGTATCATTGGTCTCACAAGTCTGAGCCGTATGCTTTTTCAAATGCACTGTTATGTCTATATGCAAATACAGTGTTATAAGTGTAGACTAAGAACAAATCACTCCTATCTGAATGTGTTACAACAAAACTTGAGCATTAAAGTTTTACTAATATTACATTTCTGCTAGTAACTAGAACTGTCACTCGAGGAGATTACAACCAGGAAGTGAGGAGACTGTTCAGCGGTCACATGGTACCGCTCATGAAAGTAAGGAATATGCGCGCCATGCCTATGGAAGTGGAGTTGCGTCCATATTCATTACTTTAATGAGCGGTACCACGTGACCGCTGAACACAGGAAGAGCTGCGGGCGCCAGAGACCATCGGAGAAGCAGGGACGTGCAGAGACCGCAGCGGGAACAGTTAAGTATGATGTGACAGCCGCCACTCCTGCTGTTCCCCTGCAGACCCCCTGGGACGATGACTCGAGTATAAGCCGAGAGGGGCACTTTTAGCCTAAAAAAATGGGCTGAAAATCTCGGCTTATATCTCTATGGTAATTTTCATAGTTTATTAGAAGTTTTTCCGTATGGGGTATATCTCTAGGTGGTTCAGAGATAGCAGTCATATCCAAGCTCTGGTGCTTGAACCCCTTTTTTGTACTTAATAAATTAATAGTACTGTAAATTGTACATGGTATATGGGGCCCCTGTTATGGATTTTGCATTGAGCTCCATGGTTGTCAAGTTTTGCTCTTTAGATGTGATAATTTAATTTTATTTTAATATTATTTATTAAGAAACTGTCATCATGCTTCTCTTGAACATGAGACATGATGGATCTGTTTTCTGTTTGACAGATTTTTATGATCCATTTTTCCCACATAGTGGACCTGTCAAGTTTCCTATTCACCACTTGATAGAATAGTACAGCATGACTTGCTATTCTGCACATCAAAAATTAATGGAAACCTGAAGAAAAAGAACTAGTGCCAGTGTGAACAGAACACAAGTACCGTAATACATTTGTGAATCACTCTTTTAGAAACTTTGCCCCAAATGAAGCCAACATTGTATTCTATTGTGATAAGATGACATTTTTTGAAACTATATCTAGTGCTATTAGCTAGGTCATGGCTGTACAGATGATTTTTCACAATAATTCTGACACATTTTCATCATCAGCATTGCATTGGTGTGCATGCAGCCTCGTATTGTTTTCAATCTATATTGTAGTTCAATTGAAATTCACAATGTAGTTCACGCAGAGGCAGAAAACTGTGGAACCGTAGTGGGTTTACCCATTGAATGGGTTCAACCATTGTTGGCAAATTTGCAGCAGAAATCCAAAAGCCAACTTTGGATTTCTGACACTGATTTTCTTTTAAGACATTGTAGGGGCTTATTGTAATGAATATTTGTACATTCTTTTTGGTAACCATCCTACTCTTGCTGTCCATATGCACTATGTGTTTTTATTCCCTTCTTGTACCTCAATATTTATTATATTGGATGTACAGTAGATAAAGAATGCGAATGAAAAGAAAATAAAGACTTTGCAGGTGCTGACAGGGAGTGGTGGTCCGGGGTTCATTTTTTTAATTATTGTCAGTAAAATAATTTCCAGAAACATTCTTTTGGGGGAGCGGCTTTGACTCTCCCGTACTTGGGGCTGAGCTTAGACCTTGCTGCGGTTTTATGACTCTAGGAATGTCAGATTCTTACAAAGAATGAATGGATGGAAAGTAAATGTGTTTAACTAGTTTATAACTGCCTTATAGTTGCAGAGTACTCTGCAGAGGTTCGCTGAGAGTTTCATTTTTAACCGTGTAAACAATATAGTTGTATGTCATTTTTTTTACAATCTAAAAAAACACATTAATAGGTTAATTGATTTCCAGGTGAACTGAACCTTGTGTGACTTTAGACTCATGGACACAGCTGCATTGCAGCTGTTTTGTAAGGAGCTGAAGTAGGGCTGCCATCGGTGTGCATGACCTCTCTATTGTACCTCCAATTTCATTCAAAGGCATACTGAGGTCTCCTTCTGTCAGATTCTGCCAGAATACAACAGAAAAAATGGTGGAATGATCCATTGGACTCTATACTGTATTTTCCTCAATAAGAGCAGTAAGTCCGACAGAGCCTTACTGTACTGCCATGCCATGTACTGTGCTGAGGTCAATATTATTGGCCATTTTGTGTTAAGGGCTGAGTAGCTAAGGTGACTTTTCTCGGCTGTAGATAAGGGTGAGCAGCATAGAATGGAGGCATTGATGCAATGGAGATGGATACTTGTCACATGGAACAGCAGAACTAAATAAACCAGTCACCTGGAGTAGCGTGGCACAATAGAGCTGAATTTGCTGTATGGCACATTGAACATCGAGGATCAGTATAGTTGGTTTTGTGAACAGGCTCCTTTGAACAGCAGCTACATGTAGACAGATAGACAACTTGATGCAGTGGAGCTTAATGTGCAAACAGTACCTTAGAACAGTAGATTATGTAGATGCATAGGTACCTTGATGCAGAGTTGAGTGTGAGAAAAATACTCAGAGCCAAGTCAGCAGACAGGCACCTTCATGTAACAGAGCTAAATGTGCAGACAGTACCCAGGAACAGCAGACCTAAATTAACAGGTACCTTGAATTAGCACAGCCAAGTATGTGGACGGTGCAAAGGAACAGCAGAGCTCCAAGAAGTCACTGAAGACATTGAGAAAGCACCATAAGACCTCCTTCACATGTCCTGATATTTTCAGTATTGGAAAAACCAGGACCAGAGGTATCCATGTCTGTGTGTTTCATACGTGTGGCAACTGTGTGCCACATCAGTATCACACATGTCGGTGCCTGAGAAAAGCCGGTACAGTTTGCGCCGTTCTCAGGTGCTGAGGACAACTCACATCTTTGATGCCTTCTCTCGCGATCAGCTCAAGCAGGGAACAATGTTGAGAGTTGTATTCAGCCCCCGCTGTCTACATTGAGTGTAAGTTGAAGAATAAAATAAAAAACACATTATACCCATCAGAACGCTTAATCCCCTGTTAATAATCGAAAATAAAAATAACAATATCTCTCACTTGTTGGAAGTTCACCGGTGAACTACGATGATCTCACTGAGGTCAGTGCAGTTCAAGGGCCCGCTAATGCTGCAGCGAGTCATTCGCCCCTGCTCGTTAGCATGAACGGTGGTGTCAGGCCACCGCTCATGCTGATGAGCAAATGTCGCACAGATGGATTACGGTGAGGGACACTATGGATTCTTTCAACTTCGGACAGGTGAGGGATATTGTTTTTTTATTTTTGTTTATTTACAGGGGACAATGGCTTCAGGGGATTAGGTGTTAAGGTGAGTATAATGTGTTTTTGAAATTTTATTCTTCATTTTACACTCAATGTAGACAGCAGGGGGCTGAATACAACTCTCAACATTGTTCCCTGCTTGCGTTGATCTCTGTGCGAGCACTGATGAGAGCTACCTCCAGCAGCCAGCGCCAAGGATCAGCATGAACAGAACTGCTGATTCTCAGGCTTCGGTACGTGTCATCAGTGTGCACATGTGTGGGATGTTTTACGACCTGTGCTTCTTATAAAACACAGACAGCATGTTTTGCCCATTGACACACGGTTCGTGGAAACACACTGACATGTACTCGTAGATTGTAAGCCCTCGCGGGCAGGGTCCTCTCTCCTGTGCCAGTCGGTTACTCGTTTTGTTCCTGATTATTGTACTTGTTTTTTATTATGTACACCCCCTTTCACATGTAAAGAACCATGGAATAAATGGTGCTTTCATGAATAATAGTGTGTGCAGACCTGTTCACTTGAATTGGTCAACGTGTGTAAGTGTCTCCGGTACGTGTGAAAACTGTAACCACACGTACCAGACACAATGACGTGTGAAGGGGGCCTAACATGGATGGATATGAACCGTGTTTCATGTACGTGTTCTGTCTGTTTTTCACTGATGACACACAGATCCGAAACATTGACACTTTTTACCATTTTTTTAGAAATATGAAAAACATTGATGTCTAAATGAGCCCTAATATGATGCTACAGTTTCACGTTGGCCTCTTACAGTTTAATATATGTATAAAGTGGACAAAGAAAACTCCTTCTATCGATGTAATAAATGTCATGAAATTAGTACTTTATTCTGATGGTATTCTGCATGGACTAGAATTATCTGGATATTTGCTGCATTTACCATTCATATTGAAAAAATAATTATTCATGAGTCAATAATTATCACACAGCAAAGAACAATAGGTTGTGAAATGACCTTGTCACTTATCCCCCGGAGGGCAGATGATGAGTGCGAATGGTTCCTGCCTGTCACCGCTCAGTGTCTGCTACCGTTCCAGTGAATATTGCATGAGGCACTAAATGCTGCTACTCACAAGCTTTATGAATATTTATACCTGAAAACACTGCTATTCCCCCTCACCCCACCAAAAGAAGCGTGGAGGCAAGTAAAAAAAAGACCCTGACAGAGTGAAAAGCAGAAATGGCAACGATGTCTGTGTCATGGTCAAGGGAATGAGGCTGAACAAGAATGTACCGAGAAAAGGAGCCTGTTACAAAATGCTGATAGAAGCTGATGGTTCCTTCTTCCAGTATTCTGAGCCGGATTGTCTTGTAAATTAACGTCGGCAAATCAGAGACATGTAACATTCTCAGAGACTGTAAGTTTTAGGTTAAGTTGCCACAATGTGTATTTAGTGAGATTTTGCTGTTGCAGATTTTCTGCATAATTTCTGCACCTTTTAGCTAAATTTGATTATGTTTTACTGCGTTTTTTTCATCTGTTTTTATTGCTTTTTTGACTCTGCATATTTTGTCTCTACTTGGTGTGTCATGCTTTAAATAAAGCTTCTTTGCTTTTCATACTCCCAATATTTGGCTTTGTCAAAATTATATTGATACAGTCATGTGCAGATTATATGAATTTTAAGTGCATTTTTTGCCTGCGGATTTTCCATACCTAATGCAATTCTATGGGGAAAATCTGCACATAAATGTCAGTGAACCTGCAATAGAAATGAATGAGTTGTGAATTTCAAACACAGGTCAATTTACACAGTGTAAAAATAAAGCACAGTGGGCTCGAGATTTCTTTGCTAGAACTGTAAGATGCTGCATTTTTTCCATAACGAAAATATACAGCATCAAAAGCCTATTGTGGGAGCTTAATCTTAGGCCACATTCACACGTTCAGTATTTGGTCAGTGTTTAACATCAGGCATAATCAGGAGAGAAACAATGAAAGGAAAAGTATAATGGAAACATGTCACCACTTCTGCATTTTTCACCCACTCCTGGTTACAAATACTGATGTAATCACTGACCAAATATTGAATATGTGAACATGGCTAATGGCTGTTTCTTCATACATTGGTGCCTACCTCCCAACATTCAAGAGAACATTTCTCTGAAAAGCTTTTTTAGACCACATGCACACGTTGAGTATTTGGTAAGGTTTTTTACCTCAGTATTTGTAAGCTAAAACCAGGACTGGAACAATATGAGGAAAAGAATAATAGAAACACGTCACCACTTCTGTATTTATCGCCCACTCCTGGTTTTGGCTTACAAATACTGAGGTAAAAAACTCAACAAATACTTTACGTAAGAATGTGGCCTTATTCGTTCTCTATGGGATTGTCTAAGAAAACTAGGTACAGTACTCATCTATGTCTGGCAGTCCCATACAGCAGGCCTGTGGCTCGCACGCCCATGATGAGTGGCTCAAGCAGCACCACTCCAGCATTTGTTTTTTTTTCAGTGCCGGAGTGGCGCTTTAAAAGTAAGCCACCTACCCCTAGTCATACACTCACCCTCCGGCATCTTCACAGTTTTTTCAGTGCCCCCGCGCCATGTTGTGACAGTAGCTAAGTCACACACTCTCAATACAAGACTATGAGAGCTGAAATGAGGCCAGAACGAGGCTCTCATAGGCTTGTAATGAAAAGTGATCTCTGGCATGCTCCATGAAAACTGGAGTTGCGAGCAGATCACTTTTTACCAGAGACTGACAGGAGCGACGCTGGCAACGGATGAAGGCGGCGGCAGGAGAATGTGAGACAGGGGGCAGGGGACTTACATTTAAAGCACCGCTCCAGTGGTTCAATAAAAAAATGTTGGAGTGGTGCTTTAATCCATTAATACCAAGTCTAGCATACCACTATGAAGAGCAGGTCTCCAGCTAGTGACTGAGTAGGCGTGCAGAAAACAGCAAATATGGGGAGTGGAATAGATATGGTACGCTGGAAATAAGATGATACTACCAGTTAATGGGCTGCTTGAAGCTGGATTCAGTAGTGTGGTGATTATGCTTGATGTAAGAGTACTGACTGGAGGTAAAGTAGGCACTCCTCGATGTAAGTATAATGCTTATAAAGAAGGGGGCACAAGGTTTTGATGTGCTTTCTATGGCATACCTTTGGCTATCATGTTCTGCATACCTCCCAACCGTCCCGATTTCAGCGTGACAGTCCCGCTTTGGCACCGGGGTCCCGCTGTCCCGCTTCGGGCATTTAAAATCCCGAATTTGCGGCCGCCGGTGAAGCCCCGCCCACTTCCGGGACGTAGAGAGAGCCCGATTAGGTTTGTGGCTGTTTTTTTTTTCTTATACATGCTGGGTCTCCTCCCGACCGATCCCTCCCCCGCCCCTGCCCCCGCCCCCTGTGTGTGTGGCGCTGCCACGCTGAGGAAGAGAGCCAGCAGCGATCAAGATGAGAGGTCAGCGACTCACTACCTGAGGTGTGTGCACAGAGCTCTGGCGTCTCCTGCTCTTAGCTGCTATCCCGGCAGAGAAGGAGAGACGGGGGAGGTGCCGGGACAGTGCAGAGCTGTGAGCAGCCGGAGAAACTGAAGAGCTGCACATGGACAGATCAGCCGCCCCTGCACCACAGAGGAGATTGTGTGTGTGTGATGTGTGTGTGTGTGTGAGATGTGTGATGCTGCATTTGTGTGTGTGTCATGTGTGTATGAGGTATCTGGTGTGTGTGATGGCTGGGTGTGTGTGTGTGATGGCTGGGTGTGTGTGTGTGATGGCTGGGTGTGTGTGTGTGATGGCTGAGTGTGTGTGTGTGATGGCTGGGTGTGTGTGTGTGTGATGGCTGGGTGTGTGTGTGTGTGATGGCTGGGTGTGTGTGATGGCTGGGTGTGTGTGATGGCTGCATGTGTGTGATGGCTGCGTGTGTGTGTGATGGCTGCGTGTGTGTGTGTGTGTGATGGCTGCGTGTGTGTGTGATGGCTGCGTGTGTGTGTGATGGCTGCATGTGTGTGATGGCTGCGTGTGTGTGTGATGGCTGCGTGTGTGTGTGTGTGTGATGGCTGCGTGTGTGTGTGATGGCTGCGTGTGTGTGTGTGTGTGATGGCTGCGTGTGTGTGTGTGTGTGTGATGGCTGCATGTGTGTGTGATGGCTGCGTGTGTGTGTGTGATGGCTGCGTGTGTGTGTGTGATGGCTGCGTGTGTGTGATGACTGCGTGTGTGTGTGATGACTGCGTGTGTGTGATGACTGCGTGTGTGTGTGATGGCTGTGTGTGTGTGTGTGATGGCTGCGTGTGTGTGTGTGATGACTGCGTGTGTGTGTGATGGCTGTGTGTGTGTGTGATGGCTGCATGTGTGATGCATTTGTGTCAAAGCTGCATGTGTTTGTGAGCTGCGTTTGTGATGCTGCGTGTGTATGTGTGATACTGTGTGTGTGATGCTGCATGTGTGTGAGCTGCGTGCCTGTATGTCATTATACAGTATGGAGAACTGTGGCCATAATACAGTATGGAGCATCATGTGGGGTCATTATACAGTATGGAGCATCATGTGCAGTCATTATACAGTATGGAGCATCATGTGCGGTCATTATACAATATGGAGCATCATGTGCAGCCAGTATACAGTATGGAGCATCATGTGTGGTCATTATACAATATGGAGCATCATGTGCAGCCAGTATACAGTATGGAGCATCATGTGCGGTCATTATACAATATGGAGCATCATGTGTGGCCATTATACAGTATGGAGCATCATGTGTGTTCATTATACAGTATGGAGCATCATGTGCAGCCAGTATACAGTATGGAGCATCATGTGCGGTCATTATACAATATGGAGCATCATGTGCAGCCAGTATACAGTATGGAGCATCATGTGTGGTCATTATACAATATGGAGCATCATGTGCAGCCAGTATACAGTATGGAGCATCATGTGCGGTCATTATACAATATGGAGCATCATGTGTGGCCATTATACAGTATGGAGCATCATGTGCGGTCATTATACAGTATGGAGCATCATGTGCAGCCAGTATACAGTATGGAGCATCATGTGCGGTCATTATACAATATGGAGCATCATGTGCGTTCATTATACAGTATGGAGCATCATGTGCGGCCATTATACAGTATGCATGCGGTCATTATACAGTATGGAGCATCATGTGCGGTCATTATACAGTATGGAGCATCATGTGCGGCCATTATACAGTATGGAGCATCATGTGCGGTCATTATACAGTATGGAGCATCATGTGCGGTCATTATACAGTATGGAGCATCATGTGCGGCCATTATACAGTATGCATGCGGTCATTATACAGTATGGAGCGTCATGTGTGTTCATTATACAGTATGGAGCCTCATGTGTGGCCATTATACAGTATGGAGCACTGTGTGGCCATATTTTTTTGTTTATAACTATTGTATATGAAACAGTGTGATCAGCAGTGCTAAATGGGTGTGCTTGGGACGTGGATATGGGTGTGACTAATTATGAATGGGTGTGGTCAGAGGCGTGGCCTAAAATTTGCGCGCCGCAAACTTTGTCCCTCTTTCCCATCTTCAAAAGTTGGGAGGTATGTGTTCTGTGTCATCACTGTGATGGTAGGAGCACTGAATGTGGCTCTCAACCATCTCTCAGAGCTAAATGTGGCTCTCAAGATAAGACAGGTTGTGGACCACAGCCATAGATGATTGTTAATGCTCAAGCAAGGCCTGCTGTATTTCCACAGAGCATTTCAAAGTGCGGAGACCATCACTGATCTTGTATACAGGTTGATAATTTTAAATGTTGAGTCTAACCCTTTAATATTATAGGCAATACTAATTTATTTAGCTTTTAACTTGGAACACTTGGCAAATTCAGAAATTAGAAATAAATAAAAATGCTAAACTACCCAATGGTTACTTTTAGTGAAGAAGATCACTAAAGGGCACAGCCAAACCATTTTATAAAGAGAAGGTTATGGCTATTGTGGAAAAAGGAGTCTCTAAACATATTGTGTCACCATCACTACCTCACTACTGAGCATGTACATAAAGTGCAGCACAGATTCATCTCAGCTAAAAGACAAGATCCTTAGATTCGGAACAGAAGAGACATTTATAGGACATTTCATAACTTTCCCAAATTCTTATGAAAACATTTACAGCACATCCTGCGCTGTACTACGGAAGCCGACTCCGACTCCACAGCCCTGCTAGGAACACTATTTTTCTGATAATCGGCCTGTTTATTCAAGACTGAAAATACCCAACGAACAAGCAAAATGCTCCTAAGTCGAGTGATATTTTTTTTAAGCTTTTTTAAAAAAATGTATGCTGATGTCTGTCTCATCTTCAGGGACGAGCTCAGCATCCTTTCCTTATGGCCGCAGTCCTTTGTCCTGCTCCATGTCGGGTCTTGCAAGTGGCTCAGCGTTCCTCAGTGGCATCATCACCAAATGCTTTCTAAGGCCAACTTGGACTGTAATCAGTGACTGACTATTGAGACAGTAATGTGTTCAGTTGCTGTTTGTTTGCAGATTTCCACCATCCTGTTTCTTCTGTTGCCATTAACTCCTTGGATTCTTGCGATTTCTACGATTTGCATCTGTTAGTTTTGTGACCTGCTGGTTATCCCATCATTTGTTGTAATCATCACTAACTGTTATCAGAGTCCGATCACATTACATTGCCGTCTGCTGTGGTTTTACTAACGTGCATCTACTGCTCCTTCTGTGACCTGCTAACACCAATCATTTGTTGTAAGCATCATATACTATTATTAGAGGCAGGGTGTGTTTGGTGGGAGAACCCCTTTCACCATGGCTGCCAGGATGTATAATATTATATTCTTATATTGATTGACTATTTTCTTCATTACAATTTTCCCCTGGCATGCCTTTCGTATTTCCATTGTGCATAAGTTATTGTGAATTTAATATGTTTATTCTTTTCTGGTTTGATTATGACCTTCAGGTTTTTTTTTCCTTTGTTCACCCACCTACACTTGCCACTTGTCCTCTGTTGGGACAATTACCATTATTAACTTTTTTATCTTTTAATCATTTTTTGCAATAATAGCTACTTGATCATTACTCTACAATCTGCTATGGATTATGCTACCTACATGTGTGCTGCTTCAAATTTTCCCCTTCATCTGCTTTCCTAGTGGCTGTGTTGTCTGCCTCACATATTTGTCTGCTTTCCTGCATAGCCTGTGTTCAGGTTCTTACCATTCCATGTGTCTTCCAGCCTGCTTTACCAATACCCTGGGTCCATGTGACCACCATGACCTGCAGCTTCTTAAATGCACCTCACCAGGTGAGACCAACAAAAATCATCATTTTCTGCAACATATCGCCTTGTGTCAAAGGAGCATGTGGTGCCGAGAACATGGCAAATAAACGACCACCACTCAGCTTACATGCAGCTGATTAACAGTCATTTAAAGGGGTATTTCCATCTCCTAGATTCTACCCAATATATAGTAGGTGTAATAATAATATTAGCAAATACCTCCAGTTAAAAATGTAGTATAGTTCTTCTTATTCACTACAGTATGTTGCTTATCCCATGTGCAGGCATTGCAGTAGCTTATGTATCCATGTTTCCGACCACTAAAAACTATCCCTATATGACTGGTCGTAACCATGGATACCTAAGCTACTGCAATGCCCTGCACACTTGGTAAGCGACATACTGAATCAGAAGAACTATACAACTATGCTACATTTCTAATTGGAATTATTTGCTAATATTATTACAAATTATATATTGGGTAAGATCTTGGAGATGGGAATACCCCTTTAAATTAATTGCATTATGTGTATTTATTTATTTAGGGCAGCATGGTGGCTCAGTGGTTAGCACTGCAGCCTTGCAGCGCTGGAGTCCTGGGTTCTAATCCCACCTTGGACAACATCTGCAAGGAGTTTGTATGTTCTCTCCGTGTTTGCGTGGGTTTCCGGTTTCCTCCCACAAAGACGTACTGGTAGGGAATTTAGATTGTGAGCTCTATCGGGGATAGTGATGATAATGTGGGCAAAACTGTAAAGCGCTGCGGAATATGTTAGCACTATATAAAAATAAAGATTATTATTATTATTTGTGAAAATGATTCAGTTATGCATTTTTTTGAACATGAAGGAAAGCCACATGGTCAGATGTGCAATTATATAGGATCAGAAAAGGCCTGCATCAGCCAATATATGATGGTGATTGCTAGTGGAAGACACCGGAGCCTTAAAAAATTTGAGGTGTTGAAACAGCTCACATTAAAAAAAATAGAGAATAGATAACAGAGAGAAGCTACAGTGAGGTCTTCAGGATGCTTTCTTGCTGCTTATTCAGTGTCCTTTTGCTGTATGCACTACAAAAGCTCCTGGCACATACTGTATGTCAGTTGTGTTGATTATGCTGTTTAGGGAAATGCAAAAAATGCAAATTTGCCTTGGCTGTTTCTTTTAACTTAATATATATTGGGGATTTGCTGATAATGTACAGTACAGTACAGTGCTCCTTGTCTTTTTACCGATTTCATTACATTACAACCTATGTTCATATATTTTTGTAATCCAATTTGTGTGATGTATCAGCACTAAATAGTCTAAGGTGGTGAATGAAATGAGGAAAATATAGGCATAAATTAAATTTATGGGATCAAATAACTAAAAATTGCCATATGTATTCGCCCCTTTGCAATGAACCCTCTAAAAAATTACCTTCATAAGTCTCATGCTTAGTGAAAGGAAGTGCACCTGTATGCAATCTATGTGTCACATGGCATGTCAGTTATATACACTTTACCTTTTCTGAAAAGCCACTTAGGCTGCAACACCATTAACCCCTTCACCCCCAAGGGTGGTTTGCACGTTAATGACCAGGCCAATTTTTACAATTCTGACCACTGTCCCTTTATGAGGTTATAACTCTGGAACGCTTCAACGGATCCTGGTGATTCTGACATTGTTTTCTCGTGACATATTGTACTTCATGATAGTGGTAACATTTCTTTGATATTACCTGCGTTTATTTGTGAAAAAAATTGAAATTTGGCAAAAATTTTGAAAATTTCGCAATTTTCCAACTTTGAATTTTTATGCCCTTAAATCACAGAGATATGTCACACAAAATACTTAATAAGTAACATTTCCCACATGTCTACTTTACATCAGCACAATTTTGGAACCAAAATTTTTTTTTGTTAGGGAGTTATAAGGGTTAAAAGTTGACCAGCAATTTCTCATTTTTACAACACCATTTTTTTTTAGGGACCACATCTCATTTGAAGTCATTTTGAGGGGTCTATATGATAGAAAATACCCGTGTGACACCATTCTAAAAACTGCACCCCTCAAGGTGCTCAAAACCACATTCAAGAAGTTTATTAACCCTTCAGGTGTTTCACAGGAATTTTTGGAATGTTTAAATAAAAATGAACATTTAACTTTTTTTCACAAAAAATTTACTTCAGCTCCAATTTGTTTTATTTTACGAAGGGTAACAGGAGAAAATGGACCCCAAAAGATGTTGTACAATTTGTCCTGAGTACGTCGATACCCCATATGTGGGGGTAAACCACTGTTTGGGCGCATGACAGAGCTCGTAAGCGAAGGAGCGCCATTTGACTTTTCAATGCAAAATTGACTGGAATTGAGATGGGACGCCATGTTGCGTTTGGAGAGCCCCTGATGTGCCTAAACATTGAAACCCCCCACAAGTGACACCATTTTGGAAAGTAGACCCCCTAAGGAATTTATCTAGAGGTGTGGTGAGCACTTTGACCCACCAAGTGCTTCACCTAAGTTTATAATGCAGAACCGTAAAAATAAAAAATCATATTTTTTCACAAAAATTATATTTTCGCCCCCAATTTTTTATTTTCCCAAGGGTAAGAGAAGAAATTGGACACCAAACGTTGTTGTACAATTTGTCCTGAGTACGCTGATACCCCATATGTGGAGGTAAACCACTGTTTGGGCGCATGGGAGAGCTCGAAAGGGAAGGAGCGCCGTTTGACTTTTCAATGCAAAATTGACAGGAATTGAGATGGGACGCCATGTTGCGTTTGAAGAGCCACTGATGTGCCTAAACATTGAAACCCCCCACAAGTGACACCATTTTGGAAAGTAGACCCCCTAAGGAACGTATCTAGAGGTGTGGTGAGCACTTTGACCCACCAAGTGCTTCACAGAAGTTTATAATGCAGAGCCGTAAAAATAAAATAAAAATTTTTTCCCACAAAAAGTATTTTTTAGCCCCCAGTTTTGTATTTTCCCAAGGGTAACAGGAGAAATTGCACCCCAAAAGCTGTTGTCCAATTTGTCCTTAGTACGCTGATACCCCATATGTGGAGGGGAACCACCGTTTGGGCGCATGGGAGGGCTCGGAAGGAATGGAGCGCCATTTGGAATGCAGACTTAGATGGAATGGTCTGCAGACATCACATTGCATTTGCAGAGCCCCTAATGTACCTAAACAGTAGAAATCCCCCACAAGTGACACCATTTTGGAAAGTAGACCCCCTAAGGAACTCATCTAGATGTGTTGTGAGAGCTTTGAACCCCCAAGTGTTTCACTACAGTTTATAACGCAGAGCCGTGAAAATAAAAAATATTTTTTTTTCCACAAAAATTATTTTTTAGCCCCCAGTTTTGTTTTTTTCCCAAGGGTAACAGGAGAAATTGGACCCCAAAAGTTATTCTCCAATGTGTCCTGAGTACGCTGATACCCCATATGTTGGGGTAAACCCCTGTTTGGGCGCACGGGAGAGCTCGGAAGGGAAGGAGCACTGTTTTACTTTTTCAATGCAGAATTGACTGGAATTGAGATCGGACGCCATGTCACGTTTGGAGAGCCCCTGATGTGCCTAAACAGTGGAAACCCCCCAATTATAACTGAAACCCTAATCCAAACACACCCCTAACCCTAATCCCAATGGTAACCCTAACCACACCCCTAACCCTGACACACCCCTAACCCTAATCCCAACCCTATTCCCAACCGTAAATGTAATCCAAACCCTAACCCTAACTTTAGCCCCAACCCTAACCCTAGCCCCAACCCTATCCCTAGCCCTAGCCCTAACCCTAGCCCTAACCCTAACCCTAATGGGAAAATGGAAATAAATACATTTTTTAAATTTTAAATTTTTTCCCTAACTAAGGGGGTGATGAAGGGGGGTTTGATTTACTTTTATAGTGGGTTTTTTAGCGGATTTTTATGATTGGCAGCCGTCACACACTGAAAGACGCTTTTTATTGCAAAAAATATTTTTTGCGTTACGACATTTTGAGAGCTATAATTTTTCCATATTTGAGTCCACAGAGTCATGTGAGGTTTTGTTTTTTGCGGCACGAGTTGACGTTTTTATTGGTAACATGTTCGGGCACAGGAGATCTTTTGATCGCTTTTTATTCCAATTTTTGTGAGGCAGAATGACCAAAAAACAGCTATTCATGAATTTCTTTTGGGGGAGGCGTTTATACCGTTCCGCGTTTGGTAAAATTTCTAAAGCAGTTTTATTCATCGGGTCAGTACGATTACAGCGATACCTCATTTATATCATTTTTTTTATGTTTTGGCGCTTTTATACGATAAAAACTATTTTAAAGAAAAAATAATTATTTTTGTATCGCTTTATTCTGAGGACTATAACTTTTTTATTTTTTTGCTGATGATGCTGTATCGCAGCTCGTTTTTTGCGGGACAAGATGTCGTTTTCAGCGGTACCATGGTTATTTTTATCCGTCTTTTTGATCACGTGTTATTCCACTTTTTGTTTGGCGGTTTGAGAATAAAGCGTTGTTTTTTGCCTCGGTTTTTTTTTTTTTTTTTTTACGGTGTTCACTGAAAGGGTTAACTAGTGATATAGTTTTATAGGTGGGGTCGTTACGGACACGGCGATACTAAATATGTGTACTTTTATTGTTTGATTTTTTTTTATTTAGATAAAGAAATGTATTTATGGGAATAATATATTTTTTTTTTTCTTTATTTAGGAATTTTTTTTTTTTTTTTTTTTTTTACACATGTGGAAATTTTTTTTTAAACTTTTTTACTTTGTCCCGGGGGGGACATCACAGATTGCTGATCTGACAGTTTGCACAGCACTCTGTCAGATCACCGATCTGACTCACAGTGCTGCAGGCTTACCAAGCGCTTGCTCTGAGCAGGCACTTGGTAAGCCACCTCCCTCCCTGCAGGACCCGGATGCCGCGGCCATCTTGGATCTGGGCACCTGCAGCGAGGAGGAGGTAAGAGACCCTCGCAGCAACGCGATCACATCGCGTTGCTCCGGGGGTCTCAGGGAAGCACGCAGGGAGCCCCCTCCCTGCGCGATGCTTCCCTGTACCGCCGGCACACGGCGATCATGTTTGATCGCGGTGTGCCGGGGGTTAATGTGCCGGGGGCGGTCCGAGACCGCTCCTGGCACATAGTGCCGGATGTCAGCTGCGATAGGCAGCTGACACCCGGCCGCGATCGGCCGCGCTCCCCCCGTGAGCGCGGCCGATCACGCTGGATGTACTATTCCGTCCTTGGGAATTAGGGCCCACCCCACATGGACGGAATAGTACGTCCAATGGCAGAAAGGGGTTAAGCAAGAGGCAACACTAACCAAACACCATGAAGACCAAATCTCCAAACAGTCAGAGACAAATTTGTTGAGAAGTCCAAGTCAGGGTTGGGTTATAAAAAAAAATATCCCAATCTCTGATGATTCCCCAGATCACCATCAAATCCATTATCATGAAATGGAAAGAACGTGGTACCACAACAAACCTGCTAAGAGAGGGCCAGCAATCAAAACTCTCAGCCTGGGTAAGGAGGGCATTAATCAGAGGGGCAGCACAGATACCAAAGGTAGCCCTGAAGGAGCTGCAGAGTTCCCAAGCAGAAACTAGAGTATCTGTCCATATGACCACAATAAGCAGTACACGCCATAGAGGTGTCCTTTATGGAAGAGTGGGCAGAAAAAAAGACTTTACCCATAAAAATTGTAAGTCTCGTTTTGAGTTTGCCAAAAGACGTGGGTGACTCCCCAAATGTATGTAGAAAGGTGCTGTGGTCAGATGAGACCGAAATTGTATTTTTTGGCCACCAAGGTAAACGCTATGTCTGGTGCCAAACCAACACAGTTTATCATCCCAAGAACACCATCCCCGCAGTGAAACATGGTGGTGGCAGCATCGTGCTGTGGAGATGTTTTTCAGGAAAATGGTCCCAGTCAAGAGGAATATGGATCGGCGAAATACAGGGAGGGATATTGTTCAGCAAAATCTGTTTCATTCTATCAGCAGGGGCGTAACGACCGCGGTCGCAGCGGTCGCCATTGCGACCGGGCCCCGCAGGTCAGGGGCCCCGGGCCGGCAGGTCAGGGCAGGGCCGGGCTGGACATTGGGCACTTCTGGCAAATGCCAGAAGAGCCGATGCCAGTAGTGGGCCGCTGCACTGTTCCTCCCCCCGCCCCGCCGCCGCCGCCGCCGCATTTAACTATACCGGCGTCTATGACACCGGTATAGTTCAATGCAATGATGGAGGAGAGCGTCACCTGACGCTCCCTCTCCCATCATTCCCCGCTCTGCCTCTGACAGTACACTGCGGGTGCGCGATGATGTCATATCATCGCGCACCTGCAGTGTCCTGGGCAGACTGCAGCCACCAGGAGCAGCGCGGGCAAAAGGAAAGGTGAGGAGAGTTTTTTTTTTTTTTTTTCACCGGACTGTGGGGCCATTATCGGGGGGGGGGGGGGGGGAGAGATGAGATGCGGGCTGTGCTCTATATACCCCTGTGCTGGCTGTGCTCTATATACCCCTGTGCTGGCTGTGCTCTATATACCCCTGTGCTGGCTCTGCTGTATATACCCCTGTGTGGGCTCTGCTGTATATACCCCTGTGTGGGCTCTGCTGTATATACCACTGTGCGGGCTGTGCTCTATATACCCCTGTGCGGGCTGTGCTCTATATACCCCTGTGCTGGCTGTGCTCTATATACCCCTGTGCTGGCTGTGCTCTATATACCCCTGTGCTGGCTGTGCTGCATATACCCCTGTGCGGGCTCTGCTGTATATACCCCTGTGTGGGCTCTGCTGTATATACCCCTGTGTGGGCTCTGCTGTATATACCCCTGTGCGGGCTGTGCTCTATATACCCCTGTGCGGGCTGTGCTCTATATACCCCTGTGCGGGCTGTGCTGTATATACCCCTGTGCGGGCTCTGCTGTATATACCCCTGTGCGGGCTCTGCTGTATATATCCCTGTGCGGGCTGTGCTGTATATATCCCTGTGCGGGCTGTGCTCTATATACCCCTGTGCGGGCTGTGCTCTATATACCCCTGTGCGGGCTCTGCTGTATATACCCCTGTGCGGGCTCTGCTGTATATACCCCTGTGCGGGCTGTGCTCTATATACCCCTGTGCGGGCTGTGCTCTATATACCCCTGTGCTGGCTGTGCTGCATATACCCCTGTGCGGGCTCTGCTGTATATACCCCTGTGCGGGCTCTGCTGTATATACCCCTGTGCGGGCTGTGCTGTATATACCCCTGTGCGGGCTGTGCTGCATATACCCCTGTGCGGGCTCTGCTGTATATACCCCTGTGTGGGCTCTGCTGTATATACCCCTGTGTGGGCTCTGCTGTATATACCCCTGTGCGGGCTGTGCTCTATATACCCCTGTGCGGGCTGTGCTCTATATACCCCTGTGCGGGCTGTGCTGTATATACCCCTGTGCGGGCTCTGCTGTATATACCCCTGTGCGGGCTCTGCTGTATATATCCCTGTGCGGGCTGTGCTGTATATATCCCTGTGCGGGCTGTGCTCTATATACCCCTGTGCGGGCTGTGCTCTATATACCCCTGTGCGGGCTGTGCTGTATATACCCCTGTGCGGGCTCTGCTGTATATACCCCTGTGCGGGCTGTGCTCTATATACCCCTGTGCGGGCTGTGCTCTATATACCCCTGTGCTGGCTGTGCTGCATATACCCCTGTGCGGGCTCTGCTGTATATACCCCTGTGCGGGCTCTGCTGTATATACCCCTGTGCGGGCTGTGCTGTATATACCCCTGTGCGGGCTGTGCTCTATATACCCCTGTGCGGGCTGTGCTGGATATACCACTGTGCGGGCTGTGCTGTATATACCACTGTGCGGGCTCTGCTGTATATACCCCTGTGCGGGCTGTGCTGTATATACCCCTGTGCGGGCTGTGCTGTATATACCCCTGTGCGGGCTGTGCTGTATATACCCCTGTGCGGGCTGTGCTGTATATACCCCTGTGCGGGCTGTGCTGTATATACCACTGTGCGGGCTGTGCTGTACATACCACTGTGCGGGCTGTGCTGTACATACCACTGTGCGGGCTGTGCTGTATATACCACTGTGCGGGCTGTGCTGTATATACCACTGTGCGGGCTGTGCTGGATATACCACTGTGCGGGCTGTGCTGGATATACCACTGTGCGGGCTGTGCTGGATATACCACTGTGCGGGCTGTGCTGGATATACCACTGTGCGGGCTGTGCTGGATATACCACTGTGCGGGCTGTGCTGGCACCCAACACCATGTTGCAGTGCAGGAGATTCCTGCAACAGTCCGAGGCGTATCTAGGGGAAGGGGGTGGGGGGGCGTCACGGAGGTAGGGGGGGGGGGCCCCATTTGGAAGTTCGCACCGGGGCCCATAACTTTGTAGTTACGCCACTGTCTATCAGTGATTTGAGACTGGAACGATGGTTCACCTTTCAACAAGACAATGAACTAAGGCAAACTGCTAAAGCAACACTCTAGTGGTTTAAGGAGAAACCTGTAAATGTTTTGGAGTGGCCTAGTCAAAGCCCAGATCTTAATACAATTGAGAATCCGTGGTCAGACTTGAAGATTGCTCTTCACCAGAGCAAAGCATCTCACTTGAAGGAGCTGGAGCAGTTTTGCCATGAGGAATGGGCAAAAATCCTAGTGGCAAAATGTGGAAAGCACAGAGAGAGTTACCAAAGCGACCTGCAGCAGTAATTGCTGCAAAAGGAGGCCCTACAAAGAACTGACTTTAGGGGGGTGAATAGTTATGCACACTGAAGTTTTCAGTTATTTTGTCCTACTTGTTGTTTGCTTCACAATAAAAAGAAAACCAAATGTTGCATTCATGTTCTTTACATGAACTGAAACAAACTCTCAAAAACCTGTGAAATTCCAAATTGTGGTTGCAAAACACGAAAAATGCCAAGGAAGTGAATACGTTCGCAATCCACTGTATTCTCTAAGATAATCATCTTGTCCTAGTCATTGAAACAGGTGAATTTTGTTCACCACATGGGCTAAAATAGACAAAAATATTTATATTTTCAGTAAATTAATATCTGATTCCAAATTTTTATCTGTACATTTATGTCTTTGATTCCATTTTTTCTTCCCATTGGTAGTGTAAGGACTTAATACATAATTGAGGTGAAGGTGATCAGGAGAGGTGATCTGTCACTGTCAGTCTTTCAGCTGCCTCTATGCTATATGGGGAGCAGCACTCTTTAAGTTTAACATGGGTGCAGACAGAAGACCTTGCCAAGGATCATGGAAAAAGTACCGTAATCTTGTTAATTATGGAGTCTCTCCCCCTGCACACATCTCCTCCTTGCACATTGTGTTCCATCACCCCCCTCCAAACAGCCCTTGAGGGTGTGCAAATATGAGGCTGGCAGCACAAAGAATGCAGAGAATCCATGGCACTGCCGGGGCATCTAGCTGTTCAGTCTCCTTGGTTGAAAGCACTGCGAGTTTTAGAATGATTCTTTGTTATACGAGACACCTACACTGGGAATGTTTCCAGTGAGATGTGCCAAAATCAAGTGTAAGCTCGTGTATGCGCTGAAAGCCTAGTACTGTCACTGAGCGCATCGAGTGCTGAGGGGACAGTGGATTATTGGGTCAGACTCACAGGTGATTAATACAAGTGTAAATTTTATTTTCAATTAATTTATAACAATTGAACACCAGCATTGCAAGTTAGAAAAAATCTACCAAGAATGTAATTTTGTGTTTCATAGACCTCCCCCTCGCCCCCATTGGGAACATTCTTGTTTTTTGTATAATATATCAGTTTTCTTTGTGTTATTGTTAAAAACAAGTGTCTCAAAAACTACACAATAGTCCTATACAGTTGTAAGGATATTTCATTTACTTTTTATACACAATATATAATATACAAAAATACATGGCATTAATAAGTACATGGATCAGATAACCCAAAAGGAGAGAAGAAGAGCTGCCCAGGTGGGTGACCCTCTATGATATCAGCATAACTCAAGAGTGCATATGGAAAAAAATGCATGATTGGACTGGCTCACTGAAGAGCTGGATAATCCCCCAATTGGCCCTTGCCTTACTGTCAAGAGCATACATAGCGGCAGACATTAAAGTCGCTACAAGAGCCCTGAATCGGGGAGAACCCGGTGCCAAACGGCGGCCCGGGGACGAAACCACTGTTATCTGGACTTCAACGACATCTGCATCCTGAGGATGCTGATGCTACTGAGTACAATGGTACAGTGGAGGGTGCCAATGACTCCCTCCTCCGCCATTTTTTATGTTCTTCTGAAACTGGAGAGTTGGTAGAGGCCATCACACTGTATATACCGGGCTGTAGGGGCCAACATACTGTATATAGTGAGCTTTGGAGCCTCATACTCTACATAAGGAAGCTATAGGCCCCCAAACTGCATATAGACGAGGTGTGGGGACATCATACCACGTATAGGGGACTGTGCGGCCTTCATGCTGCATACACAGGAGCTGAGCGGGCAAGATACTACTGTATATATAGTGAGCTGTAGGACTTACACACTACATATAAGGGAGCTGTAGGGTCCATGTACAGCATATTGGAAGCTTTGGAGGCCATCATACTGTATATAGGGTGCTGGAGTTATATCACACTGTATATAAGGGAGCTGTGGGGCCTCCTTATTGCATATAGGTGGCTGTTAGGTTCATCATACGTATATAGGAGAGCTGTTGAGACAATGGCCTTTGGCAATGGCTGGATGTAAACATTTATGGTGATACAGCGCACAGCTCTCTCCAAAGTCTCATTTTGCATTATCTTTAAAGGGGTTTTACAGGCTAGGGCTAATCTTCTTCAGGCAGTATTTCATGCAAAATCCTAACAGTGTGTCATATACACACTGCTAGGATTCATCTCTGCTTTCTGATTTGATCAGTAGTGATGAGTGTACGTGCTTGGATAAGGCGTTATCCGAGCATGCTTGTGTACTGAGTGTCTTTGGCGTGCTCGAAAAATATGTTCAACTCCCCACAGCTGCCTTATCTGCGCACGTTCACTTATCACTTTTGATCAGTCATCATCACGTGATCTCTCATGTGATTTGCACACTTTTGTCCATATGCCAATTAACTTTCCTACTTTCCCTCCTTCTCTTAATGCTGTACCATTGATATTCAGGTAAGCAGGAAGATTATCTCATCAGCACACGATCACAAGTAAAATCCCATAGGAGCAATTGATGACTGATTGAACAGGCAAACAGAGCTAAATTCCAACATTGACAATGTTATGACAATACTTTAAGATACTGTGCCTGGCAAAGAATATCCCTGGTCAAAAGGCCCTTTAATAATAATGCATTGGTTCTGTATAGATAAACTTGGGCCTAATGCTCCCCTGACACTAAAAAGAGGTGTCTAAATGAGACAACCTATTTAACTCTATTGGTTTGTGAAGAGAAGTGGGAGATTTGGGACACTAACCACCATTTAGATAACTGGAGCATTTCTTGGTGCCACGTAGAACCTGTCAAGATAATGTTAAACATTGTTGTCCTGCACAACCTGTGGCACTCTTGCTGTAACGCCAGGACAGAAAGATACCCGGTGGGCTGCGCAAAGGTAGAGGAGGAAACAGGAAGAGGAGGGCCCTGACGATAGGGAGAGGAGGAGATGATGACCACTCAACACTCTCTAATGCTGAATCCTGCACTCCCTATCACCCTAGACAAGTCCTCCCCCCCCCATGCTCCATCACGTGCCTAAGGCCTGACTGACCCTGGGCTTTGCCCTGTCTAATGAGATGGGCAGCAAGATGCTAGTCTTACTACTACAACAAGACAACAAGGAAGGAGACAAGCAGGGGAAGATACACAAGCAAATAGAACTTCATGGCTTCAATGGAAGACACAACAACTTCTCCAGGAACACCTTTCTCCAGAGACGTCAGGCTCAGGATAGAAACTCTAATGCAGGCAAGAGAGGAAGTTAGGAGTGGGTTTAAATAATGAACAGGAGCGGGAGCGGTCCCAATGAGCAGCAGCTGAGAAAAAAAAGACAAATGGAATTTCAGCAGATTTAAACCAGGAACTGTTAACCGCTTCTGTACCATGAAAAGCAATAAACCTGCAACACTCATGTGAATAGCCACATAGACTGTAGACTTCAAAGAGGACCTATTATCAGCTAATCTTTGTGATCTTTTGATCCCAAATGCACTACAGGTCCCAGCAGTGTGCGGCACATTCGTGACAGTTGCCAACAGTCCTCTATTTTTCAAGATTGAGCTGAATTTTCTGAAAATATGCCTGGATTAATAACCTGCCCAAAAGTGAGCATTCCAACTCAATTTTCATCAGTTCTGGGGCAGGGACCTAAACATTTTTATTTTACTAGCCAGTATCCAAGGGGTATAGTTTCTCCTTGCAGAGAGTGACATGTTAAGCATGTCGAGATAAGGAAGCCCCAGTGCTCCTCTGGGAAATATGCAAATTGTCTCTTCAGAGAGGAAGAGGACTAGAACTCTTGTGCCACCTATAGGAAGTAGCAATCCTAGAAGTCAGTGTCAACCCATTAACGAGCCTTGTCACATGACTTAGGAAAAAAAAAACAACAGAATCTAAATTTGCAGACACTGTGTTTCGGGGTACTGCCCCTTGTCAGTGCAAAGTGTGAGATCTGGTTTGGCTGTGTGAGAGGCATCTGACTGATATCCAAGCATGTCAAGCATGTCGAGATGAGGAGACTTTCAAGCCGCAATGCTCCTCTGGGAATAGTTCACTTGCTAGCTGATAAGGATGTTGTGCCTTGATGCCATTCTGGCCTTATGACATGATCAGTATTTTGGTTTTGTACAGTACTGAATTAGAGCTTCCATACTGGTGCATGGGGCCTCCAGTGTACCTCTTTATAAGGCAGTATTCAGACATCTGTTATAAACCGACTGTAAAGAGATTGGAATACTAGGCCTGTCTGGCAGGGCCTCTTTACCTTAATTAACTGCTTCATAGTCGGTTAGTTCAGTTCAGTGGATTCACCGGTCAGATATTATGATGTGAGCACGGACTGGAAATGATCATGGATGGGAATTTGACCTTACCTTGATTTCATAGTCAAGTATGGCATGCCTTTGTGCATGTCCACTTGACAGGGCCTGTACAACATTGAGACTATGCAGCTTCGTACCAGTGAGCCTTTGTGCACTGTCATCCAGACTCCACACATGCAGATTTATTGTGCCTTTATCTTGTCTTTTTAAAAGCAGTCTTCATAGATAAAGTATTGATTGAATGTAATGTGGATAAAGCAAAAAATGTCAGAACAGATTTCAGCACAAAAAATAGGATGGTTCATTGTGAGGATTCTCCGATACTGGCGTCGGGAGCAGCAGGCACATGACTGCAAGTAGGACAACATCTGCAAGGAGTTTGTATGTTCTCCCCGTGTTTGCGTGGGTTTCCTCCGGGTTCTCCAGATTCCTCCCACACTCCAAAGACATACTGATAGGGAAATTAGATTGTGAGCCCCAATGGGGACAGTGCCGATAATGTATCAAAATCACTTTGGAATATGATAGCGCTATACAAGCAAATCATAATAATTATAATGCGATTTGCATACATGTGGTCACATGTCGATTATATGGTTGAGGCTTTGCTCTGTGCAAGTGTTATTGAGCGAGGGTGGACTCGTCTAATCAGAATGTGACCGCAAGTATGCAAATTGCACTTTTTTGATCAGAATAGTCACTATTTTTTTAGACATAAAAAAACTTTTCCCACTAAATAATTTGATCAAATTGCTCTTTTTACCAAAATGCTTTTATAGCTTCACATATGTCTTGCAATGGTGGCCTAACACCTTGCCTTGTTCATGCTTGCATGGTGGAAGCAAAGCTGAACATTGGGATCCTGAAAAATGCAGCAACAAAATGCAGCAAAAATGCAACAAGAAAAGCATAAAAAAGCAGCAAAACCGACTTTTTGTCTGGAGCTTTTTATTGCCAAGAGATCAGGTTTTGGCTGCTGTAAAAAGCAGCAAAAAAGCAACATGCAAACATAGCCTAACTTCTCCAAATGAACATTAACAAAACGTAGAAGACTGCTGGATCAGACCACACGCGGGGTTTGTTTTGTAGTCTGTTACAACAGAGAAACAAAGGTCTGCATGGGGATAATATAAAGATATGATTGGTTGCAGATGTAGACATAGCCTTCTGTTTCCATTAACAGCTAGATACATTCAGGCGTGAACTAATGACTATTACACAATGAAAGTGCATGTTTAAGGCCAGTACATCTAATACATCGTTTTTTGCTTCTGAATGGTGGATTATGTACAGAAAATGTGAATATTCTGTTTTATTTTCAATTTTCTCTCTTTCAGTCTAGTGCTTTTAACAATCATTAACGGGTATTGGGAAACATAATATTCTCTGGGCATTTGGATGTGGACCTTGAACAATCTTGTCTGATCATTACCTTTACTTACAACAAACATTTTTGCACATTTTACAATTATTCATAGTATTGTAATGTTTTCTAATCTGTACTGTTTTTAATGTAGCAGAAAGACTAGGGTTAGGGTAATAATGGAACTTTCTATTTTGGCCCAGGAGATCCTATACAATTTAGGACTGTCACCTTAATATTGAAAGAGTTTTTCCCATCTTTTCCATCTGACATCACCCCTACCCTAATTCAAAATACCAAGGATTGTCTGTCTGCTGTCTCTAACATCATGTCCTCCCTCTATCTGAAACTAAATCTCTCCGAAACGGAACTTCTTGTGTTTCTCCCTTCTACTAACATCACTCTACCCAACATCGAACTTACCCTGGAGGGTTCAACCATAACTCCCAAGCAGCATGCCCGCTGTCTTGGGGTCATATTCGATACCGAACTTTCCTTTATTCCCTATATCCGATCACTCACTCGCTCTTGTCACCTGCATCTTAAAAACATCTCCAGAATCCGACCTATTCTCACCTTTGAAACTGCTAAGACTCTTACTGTCGCTCTTATTGTCGTCTGGACTACTGCAACTCTCTTCTGATCTTCTGATGTCTCCCTCTTACCAAACTTTCTCCTCTCCACAATCCATCTTGAATGCGGCAGCCAGGGTCATATTTCTGTCCAGCCATTTCACCGATGCCTCCATCTTGTGCCAGTCATTACACTGGCTACCCATTCGCTACAGGGTCCAGTATAAACTCATCTCTCTCACCCACAAAGCTCTCCACAGTTCTGCACCGCCTTATATCTCCTCTCTCATCTGTCTATCGCCCTACACATGCCCTCCGTTCTACAAATGACCTAAGACTAACATCCCCCGTAATCAGAATCTCGCACCTCCGTCTCCAAGACTTCTCTCGTGCTGCGCCAGCTCTCTGGAATGCACTTCCCCAGACGATCAGACTGATACCTAGCCCCGACCTATTCAAGGGCGCTTTAAAAACCCATCTCTTCAAACAAGCCTACCACATCAACTACTCAGTAAACTAACTTTGCCCTGTTCCCTCCTTCCAAATATTATTCTGAATCTGCACCCTACTTTTCATCTGTCTCCACACCCTCCATGCACATGATAACTGCACTTGATACTTGACTATTGCATTTAAACACACGGGCTGATGACCGGATCATGCAGCTTTATATGAAAATCCCTATTTATTATAATTGCCAGACCTGAAATAAAAAGCACTTTTCACCTATTGTGTCCCCCCATTTCCTTGTAGACTGTAAGCTTGCGAGCAGGGACCTCACCCCTAATGTCACTGTTTAAATTGTCTAAACTTGTTTTGAATTTATTGTCTGTACATGTCCCCGCTTAATTGTAAAGTGCTGCGGAATATGTTGGCGCTATATAAATAAAAATTATTATTATTATCTTCATAGATTAATGTTGTCTATGCCATTTACAGCGTATTAAAATTTGCAGCTTTTTGTTTGAAACATTTACACTTTTCTTTTGTTTATAGCTTATTGCCTAGGAGACCGACCACTGCTGATGTCTAGCTTGTAAGCACTGTGCTGAAGCTTAGGAGAATTAGTAGCAATCCTGGCCAGCTTCAATATAGTGCGTACAAGCTTCATAGAAAACAGCTTGTAAGCACTATGCATGTTCTGCTCTCTGGTAGCAGTTGTCGGTCTCCAAACCAATGAGTTGTAAACTTGAAAGGAAAGTGATAATATGTCAAGAACGGCTGAAAATTTTAATAAGAATTAAATTGCACACTTGCTCGTATTTTCAAGCATTATCTGACAATACCTAATTACGAAGATGGGGATAACCCTTAAAATTCACAATTGATTTTTTCTTTGCTTTTATTTTGATTTTCTTTGTAATTGGTGCGTTATCAAATTGATATAGATGTTAGTTATTGTAAACCTGCCTCTGCTGATATCGAATCTGATGAACACTGTTCCTGTAAGAATAGAAAGAATGAGACTAAAACAGCTCCAGTGGTCAGTGTGAAGATTGCAAAATTATGAATTGTGTTTTTGATAAAAATTGTAATATGCAAAAAATGCCATTTAAAAAAAATACATTTAACACAAAAACCTGATCTAAATAACAGCTCCTTTTCTGATGATAGCTTCCCTTTAAATTGCACTGAGCCAGTTATACTTCTGCATGTGGTTTGCTTGTCTGGAGTGTGAGGAGATTATATAGTAGCTCAGATCCTAAATGGTCAGTGCACATCAGACACCACCAAGTGATTAACATCAATTTTCTGCTTTGTATTCTGATATCTTCTCCTTTTTGAGTGTTTATTTTCAAGATCAGTAAATCTATTTAACCATCTAAACTGCAGGGCTTAGCAAGGCCGTAATGATTGACCTTTTATTTATTTTGCTTTTGCACCTTTTGGCATTTTAGCTCTTATATTTTATTTTTATTTTTTTTTGCACTGAAATTGCTGTATAAGGATTTGTTTTAGGCAGGAAAATTTTTTATTACTTTTTCACACTGTTTTGAGGAATGCACAAACTACTGTGTAATATACATACATACATGGTGAGAGAGAGAGTATGTATGTATATACTGTATATATTGTGAGGGGTTGCCACACTTAGCTGCTTCCTCAGGTAGACACAGGAACACTTTGGTGGTGAAGCACCTGCTGGTTTATTGAGCAGCATACACCAAGGCAGGGTTCAGAAAACAAAAATAAAGCCTTTCTGGCTTAACGGAAAACAAAACAAAGTATAACAGAGTCCTTTTCTCTGCATGTTTTGTCCTCCGCTCCTCCTTGGAGCTCTGTGGGAGTACCTCCTCTCCCAAGGCACCACCCAGACTGTCTCACATATCCAGGTATTTAACCAGGACCATGTGATGATCACATGATTGTGACATCACCGCAGGTCCTGCTAATACACATGCCGGTGTCAGCTGCAGGAAGAGATATGGTGAGCACTCTCCCTCCCACTCTATGAGTGCTCACATAAAACCAGCCCATCTATGCAGCTTACCCTAACTCCCCCAACACTTAGTGTGCTGGAGGAAAATATCCTGGTTTCATATCTGTGACTCCAACATGTGCAGTGACACATATCTCCCCTTGTGCACTGTGCAAGTGACTCTGTCACACACATATGTATATATATATATATATATATATATATATATATATATATATATACAGTACAGACCAAAAGTTTGGACACACCTTCTCATTTAAGGATTTTTCTGTATTTTCATGACTACGAAAATTGTACATTTACACTGAAGGCATCAAAACTATGAATTAACACATGTGGAATTATATACTTAACAAAAAAGTGTGAAACAACTGAAATGATGTCTTATATTCTAGGTTCTTCAAAGTAGCCACCTTTTGCTTTGATGACTGCTTTGCACACTCTTGGCATTCTCTTGATGAGCTTCAAGAGGTAGTCAATGGGAATGGGTTTCACGTCACAGGTGTGCCTTGTCAGGTTTAATAAGTTGGATTTCTTGCCTTATAAATGGGGTTGGGACCATCAGTGCTGTTGTGCAGAAGTCTGGTGGATATGCAGCTGATAGTCCTACTGAATAGATTGATAGAATTTGTATTATGGCAAGAAAAAAGCAGCTAAATAAAGAAAAATGAGTGGCCATCATTACTTTGAGAAATGAAGGTCAGTCAGTCCGAAAAATTGGGAATACTTTGAAAGTGTCCCCAAGTGCAGTGGCAAAAACCATCAAGCGCTACAAAGAAACTGTCTCACATGAGGACCGCCCCAGGAAAGGAATACCAAGAGTCACCTCTGCTTCTGAGGATAAGTTTTTCCGAGTCACCAGCCTCAGAAACCGCAGGTTAACAGCAGCTCAGATTAGAGACCAGGTCAATGCCACACAGAGCTCTAGCAGCAGACACATCTCTACAACAACTGTTAAGAGGAGACTTTGTGCAGCAGGCTTTCATGGTAAAATAGCTGCTAAGAAACCACTGCTAAGGACAGGCAACAAGCAGAAGAGACTTGTCTGAGCTAAAGAGCACAAGGAATGGACATTAGACCAGTGGAAATCTGTGCTTTGGTCTGATGAGTCCAAATTTGAGATCTTTGGTTCCAACCAATGTGTCTTTGTGCGATGAAGAAAAGGTGAACGGATGGACTCTACATGCCTGGTTCCTACCGTGAAGCATGGAGGAGGAGGTGTGATGGTGTGAGGGTGCTTTGCTGTTGACACTGTTGGGGATATATTCAAAATGGCCACCACAGTATCTTGCAGCGGCATGCTATTCCATCCGGTTTGCGTTTAGTTGGACAATCATTTATTTTTCAACAGGACAATGACCCCAAACACACCTCCAGGCTGTGTAAGGGCTATTTGGGGTGAGCTGGACCGCAGAGTGAAGGCAAAAGGGATAACAAGTGCTAAGCATCTCTGGGAACTCCTTCAAGATTGTTGGAAGACTATTCCCAGTGACTACCTCTTAACGCTCATCAAGAGAATGCCAAGATTGTGCAAAGCAGTCATCAAAGCAAAAGGTGGCTAATATGAAGAACCTAGAATATAAGACATAATTTC
The DNA here is from genome assembly GCF_051348905.1 of Ranitomeya variabilis. Classification (NCBI taxonomy): domain Eukaryota; kingdom Metazoa; phylum Chordata; class Amphibia; order Anura; family Dendrobatidae; genus Ranitomeya; species Ranitomeya variabilis. Next base: position 631,721,489 of record NC_135234.1, on the reverse strand, counting down.
AGTTGTTTCACACTTTTTTGTTAAGTATATAATTCCACATGTGTTAATTCATAGTTTTGATGCCTTCAGTGTGAATGTACAATTTTTATAGTCAAGAAAATACAGAAAAATCTTTAAATGAGAAGGTGTGTCCAAACTTTTGGTCTGTACTGTATATATATATATATATATATATATATATATATATATATACATATACAGGGTGGGCCATTTACCGTATATGGATACACCTTAATAAAATGGGAATGGTTAGTGATATCAACTTCCTGTTTGTGGCACATTAGCATATGGGAGGGAGAAAACTTTTCAAGATGGGTAGTGACCGTGGCGGCCATTTTGAAGTTGGTCATTTTGGATCCAACTTTATTTTTTTAAATGGGAAGAGGGTCACATGACACATCAAACTTATTGAGAATGTCACAAGAAAAACAACTTTCATGAGTTATTTACAAGTTTATGACCATTTATAAAATGTGTTCACAGTGCTGCCCATTGTGTTGGATTGTCAATGCAACCCTCTTCTCCTATATATATATATATATATATATATATATATATATATATATATATATATATATATATATATAAAATTTTCATTTTGTGCCTTCAATATTCTCATCCTTACAAGTATAATTTGTGACTTCCCACTTTGTATTTTAATGACTTCTCTTGTTTTAACTCCAGTTGGTATCAGATATGTATCGCCTCTACTTTGGCCTCGTCTCCTATGCTTGTTTTGTCCTCTCTGGAGCACAGTAGTAAGATAAATACTCAGTGCCCTCCTTTTTTGGTAAAGTTACCCACTGAGTTATTTGTAGAAAATTCCAGTTTATTTTTACCTTCCCTCTATCTCTGTGCATCTCTCATCTCCCCTCACTCATCTCTGGAATGGTGCGTTAACCACTTGATGGTCTGAGCTCATAGACACAGGTATCCACTGGCCATTTTGGAGAACTAAGGTTGAACTGAATTGTGTCTAGCAATATAATGCTTATCTTATATTACTCATTACTCATATATAATACTCAGTTTGCTGTTACAATTGTGTATTTTCCGTCAAACAAATGATTTACTACATTTTTACTCAGTAATTGTATGTAAAGTTTATGTGTCACACATTATAAGTCTTTTTGGATGTTGACTTTGACTCATGTGCATCTCTGGGAAAACTAATAGTGAAGGGAGAGTAGAGAAACAAATTATTATCATATTACCGCTCCGGAATAAGTAATATCACCACAAAGCAGTGCTATACAACAACAATGCTGCCAATACTAAATAATTATTAATTGGATCAGAAAGCACAAAAGTAAATGACACAGGGGAGAACACCAAATAGGTTCCCCTACAATGTTCAAAGGACGACCAAGCGTCAGGACAACTCCAAACAGAATTGAACACAAAAAGACGGAGTAGAAATGTCCAAAGCCACATATTTATAAAACACATTAAATCTTTATTTCTCATAAATTAGACTCAATATAAACAATTGTAATACAATATTGGGTGCATTGTGCACTAAAAGGAGAGCAGCAGGAAGGAGACATGACAAAAACCAAGCACAGTTGGGGGAAACATGGGTCAATCTACGTCCCTTTCTAAATCAGCAGCAATGGAAAGACCCTGATAACGTATAAGGACCAGCCGGTATCCCACACGGGGGTACCCCGCTGAAAAAGCGAATACGCGCGTCCGGGGGCGCCAAGCAAGGAGGGGGTAATCTACCTACATGACCGCAATGGGTAAGCTTGATATCTTGTTGTGTTATTCAGCAATGTAATTAGGTTACTTTCTGTGTGGGATACCGGCTGGTCCTTATACATGTTATCAGGGTCTTTCCATTGCTGCTGATTTAGAAAGGGACGTAGATTGACCCATGTTTCCCCCAACTGTGCTTGGTTTTTGTCATGTCTCCTTCCTGCTGCTCTCCTTTTAGTGCACAATGCACCCAATATTGTTTTACAATTGTTTATATTGAGTCTAATTTATGAGAAATAAAGATTTAATGTGTTTTATAAATATGTGGCTTTGGACATTTCTACTCCGTCTTTTTGTGTTCAATACTAAATAATGTATTGTTTGTACTGTAGATAACTTAGCACTGTTGCCAGAACCCCCCCCCCCCAGAGGACCCCTGGCCTTTACATAGTCAAGACAAGATGGTGGTGAACCATATGGTGTTGACCCATTGGCAAACCGTTTGTTCTTTTACAAGGGGTCAAGAATAAAGATTATGAGAAGCAAACAGTCTGGTGAAAAGTATTTAGTTTTTGGAGGTGCACAGAGAAGGAAAAAGAAGCAACACCCTGCAAGTGTATGTAACAAATGGTTTCTAATATAAGTAATGTTTTACGTAATTTACAGCATCTACAGAAGTTAAAGTGTAACCGTCATTTAAATTTTTATTTCATAAACCTTTAGCACACCTGAAAATAAGCAACATTGTAATATATGTTATCAAAGAAATCTGCTTCTTTCTCCTCCAGAACTGATCATTTATCAAAATCTTCAATTCACAGGTAAAATCCGTATTCAGTGAAGACAGATTGTTACATTGCTGAGATAGGAGATGAGCGTTACTGCTGATAAGATTCTATATAGAGGGGAGAGAAGAAGAAGCTAGAGGCACAGCTCCTCACTCATACTCCCATCTATATAGTCTTATTAGTAGCAACTGTTATCTACTGTCTTAGTAACGTAAGAATCTGCACTGAATACAGATTTTACCCAAGAATTGAGGATTTTGAAAATAAATCATTAGTCCAGGAAGAGAAAGACGCAGATTTCTCTGAAAAGATACTGTATGTTACAGAGTTGCTTATTTTCATGTTTACCAATGATTTATGAAATAAAAATTAACACAACGTTACACTTAACATGGTGCTTCTTTTATATACACTAATGGGAAGATCAGGATCATGCCGTATCATTTTATTTTCAGCCAACAACAGATGAAAAAATGCAACCTTACAGGTCACATATTTGCCAGACAGTAGTTGGTCATTGGCCACCGAGAACTAACTTTCACATGTAATTTCCAAACAATGATCGTCTGATCGTCTTAGGTTGCGTCAGTATTTATGTCTTCATCATTAATAACTCAGACTGCTAAGGCTACTTTCACACTAGCGTTGTTTGCTGTACGTCGCAATGCGTCGTTTAGGAGAAAAAACGCATCCTGCAAAGTTGCCCGCAGGATGCGTTTTTTCCCCATAGACTTACATTAGCGACGCATTGCGACATATGGCCACACGTCGCAACCATCGTGCGACGGATGCGTCGTGTTTTGGCGGACCGTCGGCACAAAAAACGTTACATGTAACTTTTTTTGTGCGTCGTGTCCGCCATTTCCGACCGCGCATGCGCCGCCCCCTCCTCCCCGGACCTTATGATGGGGCAGCGGATGCGTTGAAAAACTGCATCCGCTGCCCCCGTTGTGCTTTTATTTCACAGCATGCGTCGGTACGTCGGCCCGACGCTAGTGTGAAAGTAGCCCAATCCATTCATTGCTTATTTATTAAAGTGTGGAATATCAAAACAAAAGAAAGATGCTTCTGCATCGTCATGTAGAAAAATACACAAAATGAGCCAGCAATGTTATTATATGTGTTCAGCCGAGGCTGGATTATAGGGAAGAAAAGGAGCAATCTTCCACCTCCCAATTTCCTCCTATGCTTCCCAGATACTTCCAGCAGCATGGTTTAAACATTTGTAATTGTACCTCCCCTGTATACAAAGGTTGGAGAATGTTGCAGAAATGCTGATTATGGAGCTTTACAATATTCAGATTTTTTTTTACCATTTTTCTTTTAATAATGTGCACGGGTTTTGGACCATTAATGAATCTTTGCTCTTGTGGGGGAGGATCCAAGAAGGCGGCCCTCACCTATGACATGTATGTCACCTAATAGGACAACCTTTTTTAATCTGGTTACACTGTACTAAAATTATGAGCTGCGTTCATTTGTAACAACAAGAAAAAATCATACTATCATTTTGAATAAATTTGTGCTTGACCCTGGATCTTTCTCAGGACCTGCTAGAAAATGGGACACAGATGTCTAGAGTGTATTTTTACAGTGATATATTTATTGAGTCCAGAGTTGGCTTCATTTACTAAGTCCTTCATTGTGTGTTCACTTATCTCTAGTAAACACTGAATGTCTTTGGAGAAGTGAAACTTCCGTGTATGCTTTTAGGGTATATATATATATATTATTTTTTTTAAATCGCATTGAGTGGTTGACATTATCTGTGACAAATACAGGTCTGTATATTTTACCCGAAAGGTTTGTGCAATATCATTTTATTATTCACCCTCATAGAGTTGAATGTGGAGCAGATACAGAGATCTACACTTCTTAAAGAATATTTCTATTCTATGAAAATTGCGTCACATCATACAATATTGCATTAAAGGGAATCCGTCAGCAGGGTTTGCTATGTAATCTGAGAGCAGCATAAAGTTGTAGCCAAGAGTCTGAGTCCAGCGATGTGTCACTAACTAGGCTGTGTTTTACCGTTTCAACACAACCAGAATTTTATCAGTAAACATTTTCACTAGAGGACAACTGTCCTCAAGCCTCTTAGTCCAACCACATTTCCGCAACTGATTAGCAGCTCTCTGTCACTATATAATCCACACAAAAAGCTGTGGTGTGGTTGTACACAGCTCAACAACTGAGCTCTGCTAGATCTGCAGCAAAGAAAACTGTGATATCATAACTGCTGCACTCAGTACATTAAGTGATGCATTGCTGGAATCAGGGTCTCTGTCCCTACCTCATGGTGCTGTCAGATACCATAGCAAAAACCTGCTTTTTAAGACTACTTTCAGTTATCATTCCCTTTAATTTCCATTTTTAACACATGGCAATCAGAACATGAAGTATATAAGCACCTGATCTATCAATCTTTACCTGATTGAGGGGTGATTTGAACTAACAACAGAAAATCAGCATTTTGATTTTTCTTATGTGGTAACTATCCGCCATGTAGACCTCTGGCCATATCAATATACCCAAGGGAAAAGGAAGGAGCCTCATGGATTACACCACTGTGCTCATAACAGGAAGTTGCTGTGCACATGTGAGGGGAAAATAGTGGAGTGATGGGAAAATAGTGGAGTGACGGGAAAATGAGAGGAGTGAAGGGAAAATAGTGGAGTGAGGGGGAAATGAGAGGAGTGAGGGGAAACTAGTGGAATGAGGGGAAAATAGTGGATTGAGGGGAAAATGAGAGGTATGAGGGGAAAATGAGAGGTGTAAGGTGAAAATGAAGACGTGTGAGTGGAAAATGAGAGGAGTGAGGGAAAATAGTGGAGTGATGTGAAAATGACAGGTGTGAAGTCAAAATGACAGGTGTGAGGGGAAAATTAGAGGAGTGAGGGGGAAAATGAGAGGTCTGAGGGGGAAAATGAGAGGAATGAGGGGAAAATGAGAGATGTGAGGGAGAAAATGAGAGGAGTGAGGGGGAAAATGAAAGGCGTGAGGGGAAAATAGTGGAGTGAGGGGAAAATGAGAGGAGTGAGGGAAAAATGAGGAGTGAGGGGAAAATAGTGGTGTGAGGGGGAAATGAGAGGTATGAGGTGAAAATGAGAGGTGTAAGGTGAAAATGAAGAGGTGTGAGTGGAAAGTGAGAGGAGTGAGGGGAAAATGAGAGGTGTGAGGGGGAAAATGAGAGGAATGAGGGGAAAATGAGAGATGTGAGGGGGAAGATGAGAGGAGTGAGGGGGAAAATGAGAGATGTGATGGAAAAATGAGAGAAGTGAGGTGCTGCTGCAGTATGAGGCTGTGTATAGAGAAGAGTGAGGCGCTGCAGGTGGAGGCTGTGTATAAGGCCACATTCACACATTCAGTATTTGGTCAGTATTTTACCTTATTTATAAGCCAAAACCACGAGTGGGAGAAAAATACAGAAGTGGTGACGTGTTTCTAATATACTTTTCCTCTGATTGTTTTACTCCAAGTTTTATCTTACAATTACTGAGGTAAAAATAATGACCAAATAACATGTGAATGAGGTCTAAAGGAGAAAAGTGTGGTGCTGCAGAAGAAGTAGGCTGTGTATACGATACGCTTTATTGCAATTAGTGCAATTTCTCTCGGGATCAAGTGTTTCCAATTGTATATGGAAGAGGAGTGTGAGGTGCTGCCGGAGGAGGCGACTATAAAGGAGAAAAGCTGTGCTGCAGAAAAATGCTGTGTAAAAAAAAAGCGTGAGGTGCAGGAGGAATAAGGCCCCTTAACTGCCGCCGTTAAAAGTCGTATCGGCAGTGGTTAAGGGGTTAATATTGTTTTAAAAAATAAGTTTTGCTTCAACAAAGAGTTTTTATGTGCAATATAATCATTATTATTTGTTATAACTAACTAGTTAGTTACTATGCCCGGGCAACATCGGGCTCTTCAGCTAGTCTATGATATTTATGGAAATAATTCTTGAAGTATGTTCTTGAACATGAGTAGACAAAGAATTAAACCTGTCCAGGGTTAGAACAAGGCCATTTTCTTCCAAAAATAGTGGCGCACAGGTTATTTCCTAGTATTGCAGTTAAATTCATGAATTATATTATCTGTGGAGTCTTGCCCCAGCTCTTGGTATAACTGGGAGAAACTTATGTGAAAACGCCAAGAGTTGTAACATTTTCATTCAACTTGTTGAGCCAACATTTTTCAATTTGTGCCAAAATTGTGGCAGAATTGCTGTGATGATGTGTATTATACAATCAAGGATTTTTAACATGACAAAGAAGAAACTTATCATGTTGTGAATTAGAAGCAGCAGATGGGAAGCAGTGTGCACTTCCCGTGTATTTGTGGAAACATCTGGGAGAGTCTGGGAATGGAGTGTGTGCCGTGGAGGAAGCGCTGCCTGCCGCTCCCTGGAGGTGCTTTATTGAGCTGTTCTCATGTGAGCTCATTTTCATAGTAAGCGAATATGTTAAGCTTTTCATTTTGTCATCATTTCCAGAGTGGGAAGATGATGCTCTGATAATGGGGCTGACAAACTTATAACTGTGATTTTCTACAACTCTTTAGCTAATATAGTAATCGTCTGTTATTATATAATGATCTGGTCTGTCTCTTGTTAGGGGTTTTATTATATAGTAGGGTTTGTTCACAGTAGCACGATGCTTCTATTTTACAAGAGCTTTTACATATTTGACAGTTCGATTATTGTTATCCTTACAGTTCTTGACATATATTATCCCGTAGAATGTAAGTCTGAAAGGACAGGTTCCTCTCCCCTCTGTACCAGCCTGTCATTGTAAATTTGATTACTGTAAACGATATCTATAATTTTGTATGTAACCCCTTTCTCATGTACAGCACCATGGAATTAATGGTGCTATATAAATAATAATAATAATAATAATAAATATATTGTTGCTTTATGTGTCCATCATGTTTTAGGCCGCATGTTACACAATCTGTACAATGACACCTGTGGGATTGTGATATGGAACCAGTGGTGTTCAGCTGTTACTGCCAGGAGTTTCAACAACTGTTACTAAAGGTACCGTTACACTAAACGACTTACCAACGATCACGACCAGCGATACGACCTGGCCGTGATCGTTGGTAAGTCGTTGTGTGGTCGCTGGGGAGCTGTCACACAGACAGCTCTCTCCAGCGACCAACAATCAGGGGAACGACTTCGGCATAGTTGAAACTGTCTTCAACGATGCCGAAGTCCCCCTGCAGCACCCGGGTAACCAGGGTAAACATCGGGTTACTAAGTGCAGGGCCGCGCTTAGTAACCCGATATTTACCCTGGTTACCATTGTAAAAGTAAAAAAAAAAAACACTACATACTCACATTCTGATGTCTGTCACGTCCCCCGCCGGCGTCCACAGGGTTAAAACTGCTTTCGGCAGGAGCACTGCTATTGCACGCGCTGCTGCCGAGAGCTTTCCTGCACTGAATGTGTCAGCGCCGGCAGTAACAGCGGTGACGTCACCGCTGTGCTCTGCTTTACGGCCGACGCTGACACAGTCAGTGCAGGGAAGTTCTCGGCAGCAGCGCGTGCATATTAGCAGTGCTCTTGCCGAAAGCAGTTTTAACCCTGTGGACGCCAGGGGACGTGACAGACATCAGAATGTGAGTATGTACTGTTTTTTTTTTACTTTTACAATGGTAACCAGGGTAAATATCGGGTTACTAAGCACGGCCCTGCGCTTAGTAACCCGATATTTACCCTGGTTACAAGTGAACACATCGCTGGATCGGCGTCACACACGCCGATCCAGCGATGACAGCGGGTGATCAGCGACCAAAAAAAGGTCCTGATCATTCCCATCGACCAACGATCTCCCAGCAGGGGCCTGATCGTTGGTCGCTGTCACACATAACGAGATCGTTAGCGGGATCGTTGCTACGTCACCAAAAGCGTGACGTTGCAACGATATCGTTATGTGTGACTCAGCCTTTAGGCCTCTTTCACACATCTGTCTTTCAGCTCCTGTCACAATCCGTCGATTTTTGAGAATGCAGGATCCTGCATTTTCTCATAGACTTGTATTTGGCTACTTTCACACTTCCGTCGGTACGGGGCCGTCGCAAACCGTCAGCCCGACGTACCGACCGACGTTGTGCTAAATTTAGCACAACGTGGGCAGCGGATGCAGTTTTACAACGCATCCGCTGCCCATTGTGATGAGCGGGGTGGAGGGGGCGCATTCGCAGTCAGAAATGGCGGTTCCGACAGACAAAAAAACATTACATTGAACGTTTTTTTGTCACGACGGAGCGCGTGTGGCCAATCCGTCGCAATCCGACGTCCATTAAAGTGTATGGTAAAAAACCGGATCCTGTGGGTACATTTGCAGGATCCGTTTTTTTGCCATAACGATGGATTGCAACGGAGGCAAAAAAACGGAAGTGTGAAAGTAGCCTTAGCGACGGATTGTGAAGGATGGCAACATGTTTCATCCGTCATGCACTGGATCCTGCGTAAAAAAAAACGGTCCGTCGGGCAGAGAAAACGTTCAGAGGAACGTTTTTTCTGCACGTCGGAAAATCGCTCAGCGACGCATCCTGCTCTGCCCCTCACTGGCTACAATGGAATCCTATGGGCGCAGGATGCGTCGCTGCCTGTGAAAAGCTTTCTTTCTCTTTTTACTATTGATGCTGCCTATGCAGCATCAATAGTAAGGCTACTTTCACATTAGCATTTCCCTGATCTGCGGCAGGCTGCGGACTTCCTCCGTGAAGCCCCGCCCTCGGCTGCACCTCCGCCTCTAGCTCCACCTACTTCTGCATGCGGCCCGCATGCGACCTCCGTACCTATCTTTAACATTAGGTACGCAGGTCGTGCGGCAGTATGCAGATGCTGCCGCATGCGTCGTTTTGACGATGCGGAAAAAAAAAAATGCTACAGGCTGCGTCCTACGCTGGTCGCCGCATCGTCAAAATGACGCATGCGGCAGCATCTGCATACAGCCGCACAACCTGCGTACCTAATGTTAAAGATAGGTAAGGAGGTCTCATGCGGGCCGCATGCAGAAGTAGGCGGAGCTAGCGGCGGAGGTGCGGCCGAGGGCGGGGCTTCACGGAGGAAGTCCGCAGCCTGCCGCAGATCAGGGAAACGCTAATGTGAAAGTAGCCTTACAAGATATAATGTTAAAAATAATTTAAAAAATAACAAATCGCAGTATTCTCACCTACCGATGTGCCGCGCAGCGATGCTCCCGGCAGCTAGCGTTCCTAGACCGAGACCGCGACTTCTCGTGAGATTTCGCAATGTATTTCTAGGAACGCTAGCTGCTGGGAGCATCGCTGCGCAGGACGTCGGTAGTGAGAATACTGTGATATTTTATTTTTTTTTTACCTGGTTTGTGTTGTGTATGCGTTTTTGCAGCGGAAAACCGCTGCGAAGACGCATACACAACAGGTGTACATAGCCTCAACAGGTCCGTCAGAAAGACGGGCCCAGTGCACCCGTCACATACGTTTTGACACACGTCCGTTGCTACGTCTCAGCGACGCAGCAGGACGGGAGCGTCCTGACGAAAGTGTGAAAGAGGCCTTAGTCGCTCTGCTTTAGCTGTGGCTCATTCAAATGGGTCTTAAAGGGGTTAATTTGCACTTTTGGAATGTAGCAGTATCCAGCACCCATAAGTGAAAAGCTTCTTTTTATTGGGACATCAAACATAAGATCCGCTAAACTGCAAGGATAGACACAAACTCACATCCATTTCCAGCACACTATACATCTATGCATCCTTGATTATGTAAGCAAATTGCAGTAGGTTAAGCTGTGCCCATAAAGTAGGAATTAATTATAGTGGCAGAGGTACAGCCAGGGCAAATAGGCATAGTCTGTAAAAAAAAAAAAAAATCAAATGTCATTATAAAAACATTTCTGAAAACTTTTAATTAGCAAATTACAATTATTTCATCTAGGGAAATACTATAGAATTAAAATGGCCACCATTTTGTTACAATGACAGAAACCCATGCAAGAATATTAGGGCTCATACTCACCTGCGAGAAACTCTGATGAGTCTTGCATGTTAATAACCGGCGCTGCTGCCGGCACTCAGGAGCGGAGCGTGCAGCTGCATGTATTCCTATGTGGCTGCATGCTCTGATCTGAGTGCTGGGTGCAGCTCCACTGCTGTGACATAGAGATAACCTATACCACCTACTGTGTTCCAGAAAGATACGGCAGCAATAGTGTGAGCAGCCTCTTCTAAAGGTACCGTCACACTGAGCAACTTTCCAACGAGAACGACGACGATCCGTGACGTTGCAGCGTCCTGGATAGCGATCTCGTTGTGTTTGACACGCAGCAACGATCAGGATCCTGCTGTGACATCGCTGGTCGGAGCTAGAAGGCCAGAACTTTATTTCGTCGCTGGATCACCCGCTGTCATCGCTGGATCGGTGTGTGTGACACCGATCCAGCGATGTGTTCGCTTGTAACCAGGGTAAACATCGGGTTACTAAGTGCAGGGCCGCGCTTAGTAACCCGATGTTTACCCTGGTTACCATTGTAAATGTAAAAAAAAAAAAACCACTACATACTTACATTCCGGTGTCTGTCACGTCCCCCGCCGTCAGCTTCCCGCACTGACTGTGAGCGCCGGCCGTAAAGTAAAAGCAGAGCACAGCGGTGACGTCACCGCTGTGCTGTGCTTTACGGCCGGCACTGACAGTCAGTGCGGGAAGCTGACGGCGAGGGACGTGACAGAAACCGGAATGTAAGTATGTAGTGGTTTTTTTTGTAACCCGATGTTTACCCTGGTTACCCGGGGACCTCGGCATCGTTGGTCGCTGGAGAGCTGTCTGTGTGACAGCTCTCCAGCGACCACACAACGACTTACCAACGATCACGGCCAGGTCGTATCGCTGGTCGTGATCGTTGGTAAGTCGTTTAGTGCCTTTACCTCAGTACCCCTGGTATCTCTAATATTAGATCAGACAGACAGGGTGGAGCGCAGCATGAGCAGCCTCTTCTTATCTTAGCACTGCTGGAATCTCTAGTAATAAATCAGAAAGACAGGGTGCACAGCAATGTGAGCAGCCTTTTGTACCTCAGGACTGCAGAATCTGTAGTAATAGATAAGAAAGAGTGTACAGCATTATGAGTTGCATCTTTTTACCTCAGCACCCCTGGTATCTCCAGTAGTAGATCAGATAGACATGGTGGACAGCAGTGTGAGCAGTCTCTTACCTTAGCACATCTGATATGTCCAGTATTGGATCAGACTGGGTGGACAGCATTGTATGTGGAGCGCCCCCACACCGCCGCAGGGCCGAGGGGTACCCGGAGCCGGGCCTCTAGGTCTCAGTCCTGGGGTTGTCACGGTGGCTAGACCCGGTCCGTGGCCCTGTCTGTCAGTGGGGGACGTCCGGTGCAATAAGTGGTGTAGTAACGGTGTAGCGGTGCAGTTGTGGGGTGCAGGTCGCGGTAAATAACGAGGACACCAGGTTGCAGTCTCTTTACCTCTTTACTGAAGCTCTCTGGGTCCTCAGTCCAGAATACGGCTCACCAGGCTGCGCAAGTCCGGCCGGTCCAATGGCACTTCCAGAGCTCTCCTTGCAGGTGGAAATCGGTGCCTTCCTTCTAGCGCTATGTGTTGCAGTCCTTCCCTGCTGTGCTTACGGAAAGTACCCCACAACTGTTGTGTCTGTTTCTCGTGTTCCCTCACAACAACTTAATTCGCAATGATCTTCCTCGTCCCTCCAGATACTATGGTAGGAACGCACCCGTATGACGGGGAGGCTCGGAGATCTTCCGGGACTCTATCTGCGCCCCTCTCCTGTTGGTACCCCCCTTTGCCTTCCTGGGTGATGCGTGAGACAGTCCGCCTAAAGCTAACTGCCCTGCCGTAGGTCTGAGGTATGGCTTGAAACTCTTTACCTCCTCGGCGTTCCGGCCACCGGTAGTGCGCCTCAGTAAGGTGCTGCCTCTTTCAGCACAACCCTCACTGGTATCTCCTTTCGCTTGATTTCGTTTCTCACTCAGCACAATCTATCTCGCTTCTAGTCCTTTCTTGAGTCCCGCCGCTTCCAGGAGCCTGCGCGGACCCGTTACGTTCTTTCAATGCCAAGCCTCTGCCAGGATCCCACCCCTGGCAGAGACCCTACAGTCTCTCCCTTCACAACACCCCCTGCCACAGGGTGTTGCTCCGTTCAATCCCGTCAGCGTTCTCTCTAACTTCCTGCCTGACCCCCAGTTTACCCACTATGGTGGGGAGTGGCCTAATGAATAGCACCCTTAGCTCCCCCCCGGAGGCCCAGCTGTGAAATGTATTGGTGACTGTGATACCTGCTCAGAGAACTCCTTCAGTGCCATCGAACGCACCATGGCCCCCCTGAGTGGCTGAGCCATGATACTGCAACGACCAGGACTCTGGGGCGCTGCACTCCCCCCTGGTTAAACACAGTACTCCGGGACTGGGAAGAAAAACAACAATACAGGTTAGCAAAAAGACATACAATTTTGTTGAGTGCAAATAACAGTAAGTATACTTAAGTAAGCTTCCCTTTATGGGAGGTGAGGACACTTTTAACGTTACAAACATAATCAACATTATAAATTACAGAGCATAAATAACTTCTGTTACCCAACCGGGTATTCTACTTAGTGCAATTTTTGGAACAATAACTTAACATTGCCTTTAAGAAACTCACACTCTTAGTCTATCAAAGGCCTTCCTATAATCACATTATAAGGCATTTCAACTTTACATTCTCCTTCTTGTGAACCTGCAGGACCGCCTGTCCCTACGGCACCAGACCTACTGCCTCTCCTTTCTTTTACAGGACCGCCCTGTTCAGCCAGGGCCTACTGCCTTTCGCTACTATACACAGTATAGACATAACATTCCTTTCGTTTAAAGAACTCTGAGCCCGCTCTACTCGGCTCCTTTAAGGACTCACTCTCTAACCCCTACGGGTTCACTCTCTGTCCTTAGTAACAAAGTAACTTTTCAATGGGGACGCGGGGTTTACCTTCTATCCTCACCTTCATTATTACTTCTTTTACTTTCAACTATGCAGGCTTCTACATCTACCCCTACGGGCTCTCTGCATCTTTCCTTTCTACAAAACATTATTCAGATTTCACATTTCAACAACTTCAACACATATAACTCGGCATGTAAAACAGTTACATTTTCTTTTTCAAGGCATCATTATCACATTACTGTTCGGTAACAGTATCTCTTTCAAATTTACTTCGTCACATCCCCTTTAAGAGGGGACCAAGTCTTTCTGAGGTAGCTCGTCTTCTCAGCCTACCAGTCTTATGCAAAGTTCCAGCCCGGGATCTTCACAAAGTGTCTTTAACTAGGACTAGTAGGAAAGGTTTCTTCGCAAAGTGTCTTTAACTAAAACCAGTAGAGAAGGAATCTTCGCAAAGTGTCTTTTGGCTCAAACCAATAGGGCAAATATCTTCGCAAAGTGTCTTTGGCTAAAACCAGTAGGGAGCACCCTTAAGAAGGTGCAACTTTTTACAAGGGAGAGTTTGAATCATGCGCAGTTCATGATTTCTGCAGTTTTTTTTTTTTTTTTTTTAAACTTGTGCAAAACTTTGAGAACAACAATAGTGGCCCCGGGTCAACAAGGGGTCACCTTTAACCCTAGACGGGTTTAGTAGCAAACAGGAACAGTTAAAGGAATGAACAGTTAACTATTTACATTTTCATGGTATCGAGGTTTATTCTTTTTCTGGTGGCTTGGGCTCCTGGAACCCAGCCGCCGTGGTGCCAGTGTCCGCGGTCCGGACATGCAGATGGACTCGACTGGCCAACTCTGGGGCTGCTACTAGGCGTACTGTTGCAATGGTGACAAGATCGGGTACTCCCGGGACCAGGTCTGGGGTAGCAAGTGCTGCGGCTCCAGACATACACCGCCGAACATTCCGTGCATACCACCCGAGGGGGTTCAAGTGGCGGCTGTAGGTCACTGGATCCCCCTTTTGTAACGGTTCTCCGCTTCGGCCACAACAGGGAGCCCTCACATTACAATGTGCAACAAAAACATCAGTATCCAGTCCCGGCTCGTGTATGAGGCCCCACCCCCTTTTTACATGGTAGGCCAACACAGTGCCCCGCCTTACCGCGTCTCTGTCATCCCATGCCGGGGGGGGTTGTTGTACTTTCGATGGGCCCATCGACTCAGCTCCTTTCCGTCCTTTCCACTGCAGAATCAAGCACTGTCTATATTGTTCCCATGTAAGCACCGCAAGAGTGGACCCGTTCTCCCGGGATCCATCCGCTCTAAACCAGGGGGTGTCCCACCGAAGAACTACTCCATCTAAGCTCACATCCACGGGTTCCCCCACTCCAGTCGACAGCGGCGGCACCATCCTCCCTAGGTCATCGGGGGATAGCACCATTAGCCCTGCCGAGATAAGTCGCTCCCTACTGAGATGGAGGTGGGTCATGGAAGCGGGCTCGTGGAGGGGAGCAGGGACGTCGGCCATACCTGCGCCTAATGTGGTTCCATTGGTGTCGCTCCGGTCCGTTAACGAGGACACTGGAGTCGGCTGCAGCCCGGACCGGGGCTTCCCCAATGGGATGCTCGGATTCGGCTCCGCTGGCTGTGGTTCCTCCTCCTCTAACTCCGAGGTCGGGATTAGTGAACGTAACTCCGCTGTCGGGTCCGCGGGCTTCCGGTCCATCTCCGGTGAAGAAAGGCAGGCCGGAACCGCTTCTTCCTCGCTCAGGCACTCGCCGTTCATCATCGCTGCCTGATAGTCGGTGGCAGTGCATGCACCTAACTCCGCCATTTCTCCGAGGTCGAGCTTCTCCGTCGCCAGCTTCTCGCCGTTGCATATCAAGGGGTGTTTCTCTTCTGCTCTGGGGCAGGTCATCTCTTTGCAGCCAGAAGTGCAGGGGGCGGTAGCCATTTCTCGCGCCACACTGGGAGTCTCCGCCCATAACACACCCTCCTTCTCCTGGGGTGTAGCAATGGCGGCGCCTTTTGGCGGGAACTTTTGGCGGCTAATGGCGCAGCACAATCTTGCAATAAAGCACAGTAAATCACAGTCTCTAGGCACACATGACCTGATTCTTCAGGCTTAAGTAGATCCTGTTCGTGACGCCAAGTTGGAGCGCCCCCACACCGCCGCAGGGCCGAGGGGTACCCGGAGCCGGGCCTCTAGGTCTCAGTCCTGGGGTTGTCACGGTGGCTAGACCCGGTCCGTGGCCCTGTCTGTCAGTGGGGGACGTCCGGTGCAATAAGTGGTGTAGTAACGGTGTAGCGGTGCAGTTGTGGGGTGCAGGTCGCGGTAAATAACGAGGACACCAGGTTGCAGTCTCTTTACCTCTTTACTGAAGCTCTCTGGGTCCTCAGTCCAGAATACGGCTCACCAGGCTGCGCAAGTCCGGCCGGTCCAATGGCACTTCCAGAGCTCTCCTTGCAGGTGGAAATCGGTGCCTTCCTTCTAGCGCTATGTGTTGCAGTCCTTCCCTGCTGTGCTTACGGAAAGTACCCCACAACTGTTGTGTCTGTTTCTCGTGTTCCCTCACAACAACTTAATTCGCAATGATCTTCCTCGTCCCTCCAGATACTATGGTAGGAACGCACCCGTATGACGGGGAGGCTCGGAGATCTTCCGGGACTCTATCTGCGCCCCTCTCCTGTTGGTACCCCCCTTTGCCTTCCTGGGTGATGCGTGAGACAGTCCGCCTAAAGCTAACTGCCCTGCCGTAGGTCTGAGGTATGGCTTGAAACTCTTTACCTCCTCGGCGTTCCGGCCACCGGTAGTGCGCCTCAGTAAGGTGCTGCCTCTTTCAGCACAACCCTCACTGGTATCTCCTTTCGCTTGATTTCGTTTCTCACTCAGCACAATCTATCTCGCTTCTAGTCCTTTCTTGAGTCCCGCCGCTTCCAGGAGCCTGCGCGGACCCGTTACGTTCTTTCAATGCCAAGCCTCTGCCAGGATCCCACCCCTGGCAGAGACCCTACAGTCTCTCCCTTCACAACACCCCCTGCCACAGGGTGTTGCTCCGTTCAATCCCGTCAGCGTTCTCTCTAACTTCCTGCCTGACCCCCAGTTTACCCACTATGGTGGGGAGTGGCCTAATGAATAGCACCCTTAGCTCCCCCCCGGAGGCCCAGCTGTGAAATGTATTGGTGACTGTGATACCTGCTCAGAGAACTCCTTCAGTGCCATCGAACGCACCATGGCCCCCCTGAGTGGCTGAGCCATGATACTGCAACGACCAGGACTCTGGGGCGCTGCATATGCAGCCTCTTCTTACCTCAGCACACCTGATATCTATCCAGTGTTAGAGCAGAAAGACATGTGAATAGCGTTGTGAGCTGCCTCATTTTACCTCAGCACCACTTCTATCTGCAGTGTTAGTTCAGATAGACAATTTGGACATCAGTGTGAGCAGCCTCTTCTTACCCCAGCACCCCTGGTATCTCCAGTATTAGATATGATAGACAGAGTGGACAGCAGTATGAGCATCCTCTTCTTACCCCAGCACACCTGGTATCTCCAGTACTAGATAGGATAGACAGTGTGGACAGCAGTGTGAGCAGCCTCTTTTTATCTCAGCACACCTGGTAACTCCATTATTAGATCAGATAGAAAGGGTGGAAAGCAGTGTGACCGGCCTTTTCCTACTTCACTTGCTCACAGGCACCTGTACTATTAACATTCTAGAATATGTTTCTGTTAGTGTATCAAGGCAGCACCACGTTAATTGTTTAGTAACTATCTCCATAGAAAAAATAATTATAATATGTAAATTAAAAATATTTTTGAAATTTATAATGACATTTTTTTTGTTATTTATTTTTTCTCTTCTTGGAGAACTCCTTTGAATGGAACCTGTTACCCCCAAAATCGAAGGTGAGCTAAGCCCACCAGCATCAGGGGCTTATCTACAGCATATAATGTAATGCTGTAGATAAGCCCCCGATGTATCCTGAAAGATGAGAAAAAGAGGTTAGATTATACTCACCCAGGGGTGGTTCTGGTACGATGGGCATCGCGGTCTGGTCCGGGGCCTCCCATCTTACGAAGATGTCCTCTTCTTGTCTTCACACTGTGGCTCCGGCGCAGGCATACTTTGTCTGACCTTTCCCGGCGCCTGTGCACTGCAGTACTTTGCTCTGTCCTCAACAGGGCAGACAAAGTACGCCGGAGCCACAGCGTGAAGACAAGAAGAGGACGTCTCCGTAAGAAGATGGGAGGCCCCGGACCTCAACGCCTATCGGACCGGACCGCAGCGGGACCGCCCCTGGGTGAGTATAATCTAACCTCTTTTTCTTATCTTTCAGGATACATAGGGTGCTTAACTACAGCATTACAGAATGCTGTAGATAAGCCGTTGATGCTGGTGGGCTTAGCTCACCATCGATTTTGGGGGTGACAGGTTCCCCTTAAGCAACACAAACCAAATTTTCCCAGAAAAAATTTTAGAAAAGTTTTGTCATGTATGGGATAAACTGACAGTGGTTTGTCTCATGGAACTCATACCTTTTTTAAAAAAACAGGCCTGCCTGGTGATGGAGGTTTCCATGGGCTGCTCATTTCTCCTTGGTCGCTACAGCCCAAAAGTAGCAATGCACGCTGGCCTTCCAGAACTATAGGTAGTGCATAGATGGGTCAGGTTTACCTCAGGGACTCTCTTCTAGCTCATTGAGGAGGCCCTGAAAAGTGGACTCATTCTACAATGTCCATATGTCCACTATGAACATAATACACTTACAGGGATTGATTTTATAAAACAATCCATATTAATCTTCTTATAACTAAGAAACAGAAGTATAATTTATAAACCAAGAAGAAAGAAACAGTTATTATGTTCTAATTAATACTTTGAAGTGATAAAAATAACAAGTTTTCCTTAAGAAAATACACAATGGCTACAATAAATGTGTGATAAACCAGGAAGCCCTCCTTGCTTACGCTTCCTTCCTAATTGCCCTTCAGTGAGTAAAGAGACAAAACAAGTCAGAGATTCCAAAATATGCACAAATGTTCCACTTAAAGAAAAACCTCTTCCACGATACACTTTGTTTGCTATGAACATTTTCTTACATTTTTGGCAATAGCAGATTTTATTTGTGGTGGATGTTATGCTCAGAATTTGTACAAATTTATACTCTGATGATGCTTCATAAGATGTAAAAAATATTATCTGGAATCCTTGGGAGACTTTTGCCCATGTCTGTAGATTTGGACTCCAGTTTGCTGATGACGTGTTGGTGTTTCGCGAAGAGTGGATCGCTTTGCTTAATCCTGGTTCATGGTCCAGGTCAGTGCTCTCTAGCCGTTGACAGGAGCTTTGAAAATTTCCTTACTATCCGAGATCCCATGCTCGGATTATGATTTGTTTGGCTGGAAATGTCCACAGCCATAGAGCACTGACCAGAACTTTGGATCGGGTTGCTTCCAAACTCCAGTCCTCACGGACCCCAACAGGTCATGTTTTCAGGATTTCCATAGTGCTGCACAAGTGAGAGAACTCCTGATACTTCTGTCACCTGTGCAATACTAAGGAAATCCTGAAAACATGACCTGTTGGGGTCCGTGAGGACAGGAGTTTGGGAAACACTGCTCTAAAGCGATCCCCTCGTCTCTACTAGTGTTGTAGTGTAAAATAATTGTAATGTCCCCCATACACAATAGACAGACACGCGAGATCCTCATCTCCCTGACATCATTTGTCGGGGGGGAGAGATTGGAGACCCCCATACACATTAGACTGCTGGCCGATCCTGACAAGATCCTCTAATCTGTGTGGGGCCTTAATATTTTTATGCCTGCACTCGTGTTCTTGCATTTTTTACTACACACATGAGCGTTTTAAAGGATAGATCCATACACTTCAGAGTATTTGGATCTGATTTTCATCAGTGGTTGCTCAATGTCAGTCTGTAACATCAATGATTCATCAGTGATTTTCACTGATGAAAAAATAAATTACAAAGCTTCTTCTATGCACTACATTATTAAGCATGGACAGCATACAAAAAACATCTGTACGCTGTCCATGGTTTTCATGAGCTTTCAGACTTTTGTGGGTAATTTTCATCCATGACTCAGATCAAAAACAGACATGTCTCTATGATTTTTTGGTGGATGCATGGTTCCCAGAAAAACACAGACATGTGAATAGCAGCATAGACTTTAATGGGTATGTGTTCGAGCTGTGAAAATTGCGGATAGAGCATATAAATGAAAAAATGGATGTCTGAATGGGGTAATATGCAATAAGTAAATATTTTTACATATCATTTCTAATTTATAAATTATAGAGATTCCTGCTGATGAAGCAGTTTGATGTGAAATGTGAGTCAACGGGCGCTGGATGATACTTTGCTACGGTAGATCTGCATGATGGGGTCTTGGATGCCTCTTACCGGGTCATGAGTGAGTTATGAAGGCCCCATAGCACTTTATTCTTTGTTATTACATTGGTATTTAGGTATTAGTTCCACTTGGAGATACTGTTGTCACTTTCTAGATTATAAACCATTAATGTATTTCAATACCTATATAGTGAGATTGCAGAGTACTTAGCCCTGTAATCTACTTATCCCCGTTATTTAGGATTAGTAACATGTGTGTTTGTATCAGTGTATTATACCTCAGGCACCAAATGCCTTATGCATGGACCCCACTACCAAAGATGATGTCCGGATTTCTCAATTACCATTGATATAACCATATGTAGGTTACTGACAGCAAAGCTTGGAGTTGATACCGTGTTGATATGGTAGTGTAGTTTTTGTGCATCCTGCACAACTATCAGGGTACGCGCCCAAAATCTGGAATAGCAGCGCTCTGGATACAGGTCACCAGCGCTGCTGATTTATAGTAGTCCCAGGCCCACTGTGCTTCTATTTAACGCTGCGTAAACTCACCCGCTGCGGGTGTACGAGCCACAGCATGTCAATTATCTGCAGCAGAGACGCTGCGTAGTCTCACCCATAGCCATTCATTACATGTGGTAAATCTGCACGGTTCACTGAACACCTGCGGATTTAACTGCGTGATTAGAGTGCAGCAAAAATACGTGGCGTCCAAAACGCTGCTATATCCTGATCGTGGGGCACATAGCTGCAAAAGTGAGAAGATAAGCTGTTGCTCTCCTGTGTCAGCCAACACCATTTTCTGGAAACACTTCCCTATGAAAAGCTGTTTGTCTTTTTATAGCCATTTTGTCACTAATGATGGAATACATAATCCTATATTTCCAGCAGGGAAGCCCCAATGTTTCTGCTCCCTCACCATTACGCAGACCCTGGCTTCTTCCTGCCATCTGCTGTCATTCAGGCCTGTTTTCTTGTGGCAGTCAGGCAGGAAACAGAGAGTCAAATGAGTAATGTGCACAGATGCCACCTTCCCCATCATTTACTAATTATCTTGTGTCGCCCACTGTTGTAGTGTAATGTTTTCATTACAGCAGGGTAATTACAGGATTTCCCTTTTTTGAAGCGGCAAATGGCTAATTGTGTCTCTTCTAATCCAAGGGCCTGTATTACAGGCTTTCTAGCTGTTTTAATGATTAGTGTTAAAAACAATTTGGCTGGGCTTCCCTACTCTTAAATTAATCTCAATTTACAGCTGTACTGGTCAGAGCCTCTCCATAATTTGTTATATAACTGCTTATATATAGTTGATATAATTGCTTATAGTATGTGAGTACTGATATAATGAATTTAAAGGGAACCTGTCAGCAGGATGGTGCACAGTAACCTACACACACTGTCAGGTCGGCGCCGTTATACTGATTACCATGATACCTGGTGATGAAATCCATCTTTTGATTGTGGTTTAATCTTTATTTTCACTTTTCAGCTAATGATATGCTCGTGCTCCGGGGCGGCCTGTGGGGGTCTGCATGTGGTGCTCTGATTAGGTATTCTGGCTTCTGACAGGTCACTGATCCCTCAGAGTTTACATACTAAATATAATATTTATTGAAAATAAAAAATCACATTTAGCAGGCCGGCGGAGGCGCCTGCACTGCAGCATGATCACATCTATAATGCGCATTAAATTATTTTATCTAGTGATATACATTTATTCTGAAAAAAAAGTCTTTCTCAAAATGGCGCCTGCTCAGTAGTAATTCACTAAGGAGGAGAACCTGTAATACTTCTATATGAGTAAGCGTCACAAAAGCATATCCCAAACATATTTGTTCAAATAAATCTATAGTGGACACACCCCTTTAAGCACTTATCCAGTGGTTCCAGGTAATCGAATGTGGCTCCAACATTGATCAGACATTTATGGCATGGTCAGTCAATATGCCCAAAAATATAGATGGAAGGGAAATGTACAAATGAAAGAAACAATGCCATATGTATTTGTGAGATGCATTAGTAATCGCCTCCAGCGAATGCACATTTTATTTTGGGTGCTAATCCTCATCAATCTTTTTTTTATCCTTAATTTTTAGATTAAATACATGTTATTGGTGGTATTCAATAAAGCAATGACCCATAATGTTAGGTGGCATTTTATAGCTGCAGTCATTGCTGTGTGTAGAGCCGCATGAGGATGAGGCTTCCAGGTCCCAGCACATTCTCCTCCTGTCATAGAAGCTGATGCTTTATTACAGCTGCACACCGCTGTGCACATCAATCTGTGGCTCCATTAATGAATTTCCCTCCCCCCTCCCCCGTCGCTTCTTTTCCCACCATTATTTAGGACAGAGCTGTATTTCTCCCTCATTCCTCCTCCTTTCTTCTGGCACATATGTATAATACTATGTGTCATACAATATCAGCGTAAGATACAAAACATCTAAAATGGAATTGTCTATTATTATTTCTAATTATTTCTTTAGCTCCATCATATTCTGCAGCTCGGTGCAGTTTGTAACCACTTCCATCTATCCATGTCTCATACGCTGCTCATAGTCTGATATCTGCCTGTCCGTGGTGGGGTCCCACGCAGCAGTCGCCACATACCCCACACACGGTTACTTTATGAAAGTTACTTTAAATTGGATTATTAGAAACTTAGTGTAAATTATATTGTCTATTGCTAAAGAGGTTTCTGGGTATAAGTTATTTATCATCGGCTGACAGCTGCATTCTGTCAATATGGACCAGAGCAGCGGCGGACATGCGGCATCGGACCTGGGGAGGGGGAGTAACGTCTGAGTTTATTATTTTAACCTAACCAACGTCATTGGGATGAAAGCTTGTACCTGAAAAAAAATTTAATGGCCAAATATTTTTGCAGACGGGCCCTGCCTTCAGACTTATAAGCTAATTTCTTAATTTATATCAACTTCATGCAGATATGGCCCCGATTGAACTCATACCCAGAAGCCAAGTGTTGCAAGGAAACAGCATAATCACTGAGCCACCATGCTTTTGAGCCCTACAGTATTTTACATTACCTTCCTTTGGATAACCTTGCTACTATGTTGGGTAATCACAGACAATGTAATGGTGTTCTGATAAGTGATAACAATAATTCTTAAAGGGGTTGTCCAGGCGTAGAGTACAAGTCTTCCGTCACTGTATGTGACGGAAGACTGCAGACTTGTGAATCCTCACATTGCATGTACTGACCGGAAATATGTGATTTGCATACAGGTGGTCATGTGCCGACTCACTGCAAGATTGAGCGAGGCCTGACACGTCTAGTCACAATGTGGCCAGAAGCATGCCCTTGTGGTCACATGATCGCCCGCTCCCGCCACCGGCATCGGAGAATCCTCACAGTGCTTAGTGCGCGCGATGTGAGGATTCACAAGTCTGCAGTCACATAGGTTACAAGTCTGAAGTCCCTCTAAGGCCAGACAACGCCTTTAAGCTTGAATTAATAGTTTAATTATCTTCCATCATAGCAGCAGGAAAATAATCAGTGGAGTCCGATGGGCTCTTTTGTCTTTAACTGGGTCTGTCAGAATTCCTTCACGTTTTCCATCAATGTATAGAAAAAAAATTGCAGCATGCTTTTCCGGACATTTTTTACACAGACAGCAAGAACAGCTCTTAATGGCACTTCCTTGGGTTATTATCACATGTGATCTTTTTGATGAGATTACACTAATTCCTGCAAGCTGCCCATACAGTACATAGCAAAGCTAATGATGATACCAGCTGCTTGCTTACACGTAAAAGGTTAACATTGTGGCATGGCTTGTAGTGGTCCAGCTGTTGGTAGCTGTCTTCATGTCAGAATTCCTGCTCCGTGCATCATCTCTGGCTCAGTACTGCGGCATCCGTGCCTAATGCAGCTCATAACAATACACAAAGGTGCCCCTGTTACCCGGAGGTGGTAGAAGTGGGTGACTGGCCGGAGTCACTTAAATGGTCAGTGGTCACTGAAGATTTTACAGGCACTTACTCATAGTTTTTATATGTTTTTACAAGATTTAATCCCGTTATTTATACACAACTATCACTGATGATTGTTTTGTGACTTTTTTTATGTCTAGTTTGTATTTTATAAACTTTGTAGAAGTTAGTTTTGGGGAGCAAGGATGGCCTGCGGTTGTGCTCCTTCGACTTTTATCACATCGATATTGTAATCTCATTGGGACAACCTGTATGAATGTCATTTTACAAGAATTATACATTCTTCATCTCTGAAATGTAGAAAGACCATTGACTGTGTTTAGGGACAAGTATTGACAACAGTAGTCAGGTTATCAATTAAATAACATCTTGTATACAGTTTTTCTGTATCGGCAGCATTGGGTGAGACACCGATAATACGTTGGTACACTCTGTCCAGAAGCTGCTCTCGTGTATGTCACTGGGTGTGTGTGCCCAGCTGGGCGATGTGTGGGACGTGTTAGTGCTCAGTGCTCACAGCCGCCCGTTGAGTTATGCTGAGATTCTATATAGGAAAATGTCTTTAACTCTATGTTCAGAAATGTAACTCTTTCATCTCTACCTAAGTTTGAACCCAGTGGCGTAACTACAAAGTTATGGGCCCCGGTGCGAACTTCCAAATGGGGCCCCCCCCCGCCATAAAATTCAATGTAACCCCCATAGAATACAATGCAGCCCCCCTCATAGTATAATGCAGCCCCTCCATACAGGGGCAGTGAGAAAGACACAAGCAAATGGTGACGAGGGGGCAGGGGAGAGGGCACAAGGGGGCAAGGAAGACAGGCACAAGGGGACACATGGGGGCTAGGAGGCAGGGGAGGTTACAAGGGGACTAGTGGGCAAGGGAGACTGACACAAGGGGACAATGGAGACTGACACAAGGGGCACACGGGGACAAGTGGGCAAGGGAGACTGACACAAAGGGCACACGGGGACTAGTGGACAAGGGAGACTGGCACACGGGGACACAGGGACTAGTGGGCAAGGGAGACTGATACAAGGGGACTAGTGGGCAATGGAGACTGACACAAGGGGACACACGGGGACAAGGGACGAGCACAAGGGGACAAGGGAGACCGGCACAAGGGGACACACAGGGACTAGTGGGCAAGAGACTGACACAAGGGGACAAGGGATACAAGCACAAGGGGACACACAGGGAAAAGTGGGAAAGGGAGACTGACACACAGGGACTAGTGGGCAAAGGAGACTGACACAAGCACAAGGGGACATAGGAGACAGGCACATGGGGACACAAGCATAAGGGAGACAGGCTCAAGGGGACACACGGCCCCCTGACCTGCCAGAGCCGCTTGCAGCTGTGACCGTGGTAGTTACGCCGCTGCCTCACACACACACACTACAGATATCACACACACACATCATACTACAGATATCACACACACACATCAGTTATCACACACACACTACAGATATCACACACACACATCATATTACAGATATCACACACACACATCAGTTATCACACACACTACAGATAACACACACACACATCATATTACAGATATCACACACACACACATCAGTTATCACACACACACACTACAGTTATCACACACACACATCATACTACAGATATCACACACATACTACAATTATCACACACACACTACAGATATCACACACACACACACACTACAGATATCACACACACACACACACATACATACTACAGATATCACACACACACATCATATTACAGATATCACACACACACATACACTACAGATATCACACACACACTACAGATATCACACACACATCAGTTATCACACACACTACAGATATCACACACACACACACATCAGTTATCACACACACTACAGATATCTCACACACACATTTTACAGATATCACACACACACATGTTATCACACACACACTACAGATATCACACACACATACTACAGATATCACACACACATACTACAGATATCACACACACATACTACAGATATCACACACACACTACAGATATCACACACACACATCATATTACAGATATCACACACACATACTACAGATATCACACACACACTACAGATATCACACACACATCATATTACAGATATCACACACATACTAGTTATCACACACACTACAGATATCACACACACAATATTACAGATATCACACACATACTAGTTATCACACACACTACAGATATCACACACATCATACTAAAGATATCACACACACTACAGATATCACACACACACACAGACATACTACAGATATCACACACTCTACAGATATCACACACACATACTACAGATATCACACACACACATACTACAGATATCACACACACACATACTACAGATATCACACACACACACACACTACAGATATCACACACACTACAGATATCACACACACTACAGATATCACACACACTACAGATATCACACACACACACATACTAGTTATCACACACACACTACAGATATCACACACACAGACATACTACAGATATCACACACTACAGATATCACACACACACACACACACACATCATACTACAGATATCACACACACACTACAGATATCACACACACATCATATTACAGATATCACACACATACTAGTTATCACACACACACTACAGATATCACACACACACACACAGACATACTACAGATATCACACACACATCATATTACAGATATCACACACATACTAGTTATCACACACACTACAGATATCACACACACACTACAGATATCACACACACACTACAGATATCACACACACATCATATTACAGATATCACACACATACTAGTTATCACACACACTACAGATATCACACACACACTACAGATATCACACACACACACATCATATTACAGATATCACACACATACTAGTTATCACACACACTACTGATATCACACACACACTACAGATATCACACACACACAGACATACTACAGATATCACACACACACTACAGATATCACACACACACATACTACAGATATCACACACACATACTACAGATATCACACACACACATACTACAGATATCACACACACACATACTACAGATATCACACACACACATACTACAGATATCACACACACACACATACTACAGATATCACACACACACAGACATACTAGATATCACACACACACTACAGATATCACACACACACATACTACAGATATCACACGCACACATACTACAGATATCACACACACACTACAGATATCACACACACACACACACACACACACACACATACTACAGATATCACACACACACTACAGATATCACACACACACACACTATACAGATATCACACACACATACTACAGATATCACACACACACATACTACAGATATCACACACATACTAGTTATCACACACACTACAGATATCACACACACACACAGAGACATACTACAGATATCACACACACACACTACAGATATCACACACACACACATCATACTACAGATACCACACACACACTACAGATATCACACACACACACACATCATATTACAGATATCACACACATACTAGTTATCACACACACACTACAGATATCACACACATACTACAGATATCACACACACACTACAGATATCACACACACACACATCATACTACAGATATCACACACACATACTACAATTATCACACACACACTACAGATATCACACACACACACACATACTACAGATATCACACACACACACCAGAGATACCAGCTCATATACACAACTCACAATCTCCTCTCTGGTACAGGGGTGGCTGATGTAAACCGGCTGCAGCTCCTCAGCTTCTCCTGACTAAAGCGGCTCTGTCCCGCACCTCCCCCCTGCTCTCGCCTTCAGTCCCGGGGTTATTTTGGCTTTATCTTAAATACGATCTCATTCAGACGTACATGAGATGTATGAGGGGGGAAAAATACAGACTGAGAAGCTGTCTCATCGTGATGACTGGAGCTGCTTCCTGTCTCTCAGGTGCCCCGGCTGCCCCCTTCCCCTAGATACGCCTCGGACTGTTGCCGTGCAGGAGGAATCTCCTGCACTGCAACATGGTGTCGGGTGCCAGCACAGCCCGCACAGTGGTCTATCCAGCACAGCCCGCACAGTGGTCTATCCAGCACAGCCCGCACAGTGGTCTATCCAGCACAGCCCGCACAGTGGGCCATACAGCACAGCCCGCACAGTGGTCTATCCAGCACAGCCCGCACAGTGGTCTATCCAGCACAGCCCGCACAGTGGTCTATCCAGCACAGCCCGCACAGTGGTCCATCCAGCACAGCCCGCACAGTGGTCTATCCAGCACAGCCCGCACAGTGGTCTATACAGCACAGCCCGCACAGTGGTATATCCAGCACAGCCCGCACAGTGGTCTATCCAGCACAGCCCGCACAGTGGTATATCCAGCACAGCCCGCACAGTGGTATATCCAGCACAGCCTGCACAGTGGTATATACAGCATAGCCCGCACAGTGGTATATCCAGCACAGCCTGCACAGTGGTATATACAGCACAGCCCGCCTCTCTCCCCCCCCCCCCCCCCGAGAATGCAGCCACAGTCCAGTAAAAAAAAAAAAAACACTCTCCTTACCTTTCCTCTTGCCAGCGTTGCTTCCTGCTCCGGTCTCAGGCTCGGCTGCAGTCTGCCCGGGACACAGCAGGTGCGCGATGATATGACGTCATCGCGCACCCGCAGTTTCAGAGGCAGAGTGGGGAATGATGGGAGAGGGAGCGTCTGTAGACGCTCTCTCCTCCGTCATTGCATTCAACTGTACCGGCATCACAGACGCCGGTATAGTTGAATGCGACGGCAGGGGGGTGAGTCGGCGGCGGCGGGGGGAGGCGGATCGAGCGGCCCATGACTGGCACCGGCTCTTCTGGCATTTGTCAGAAGTGCCCGATGGCCAGTCCGGCCCTGCTCTGACCTGCCAGCCCCGGGCCCCTGACCTGCCGGGCCCGGTCGCAATGGCGACTGCTGCAACCGCGGTAGTTACGCCCCTGTCCATACTGTACAATGGCCACACATAGTGCTCCATACTGTACAATGGCCACACATAGTGCTCCATACTGTACAATGGCCACACATAGTCCTCTATACTGTACAATGGCCACACATGATATTGCCTACAGTATAATGGCCACACATAGTTACTCCTACACACGCGGCTGAGCTCCGTACACATTGCACATGCGGCTCCCCTCCGTACACCTCGTACACACCCGGCTCCGCTCCGTACACCTTGCACACACGGCTCCGCTCCGTACACCTCGTACACACATGGCTCCGCTCCGTACACCTCGTACACACACGGCTACGCTCCGTACACCTTGCACACACGGCTCCGCTCTGTACACCTCATACACACGCGGCTCCGCTCCGTACACCTCATACACACCCACTCCGCTCCGTACACCTCGTACACACACGGCTACGCTCCGTACACCTTGCACACAAGGCTCCGCTCTGTACACCTCACACAAGCGGCTCCGGTCCGTACACCTCATACACACGCGGCTCCGGTCCGTACACACCCGGCTCCGCTCCATATACCTCATACACACACGGCTCCACTCCGTACACCTCATACACACCCGGCTCCGCTCCGTACACCTCGTACACACCCGGCTCCGCTCCGTACACCTCGTACACACCCGGCTCCGCTCCGTACACCTCGTACACACCCGGCTCCGCTCCGTACACCTCGTACACACCCGGCTCCGCTCCGTACACCTCGTATACACCCGGCTCCGCTCCGTACACCTCGTACACACCCGGCTCCGCTCACCTCGTACACACCCGGCTCCGCTCCGCTCACCTCGTACACACCCGGCTCCGCTCCGTACACCTCATACACACACGGCTCCGCTCCGTACACCTCATACACACACGGCTCCGCTCCGTACACCTCATACACACACGGCTCCGCTCTGTACACCTCATACACACACTGCTCTGCTACATCCACACAAATCCCTCCTGACCTCACACAAAAGCTTACCCTCCTCCAGCACGATGACGACCAGCACTGCACTACTGTCCTGCACTACACGGAAGCCCTTGATCATGTGACTCCGACTCCTCCCCTCCTGTGACCTCATCACAGGTCCTGTGCGCACAGAGCAGCTGCAGCCATAGTAGTGGTGTGCGGCTCTCTGCGGTGGAGGGGCTCTGCTGCGGGACAAGTGCAGTCCCACCCGTGATCGCGCATGCACTGAGAGAGTGCACGCGCACCAGGGCCTGTAAAGAAGATTTGTTTAAAGGGCCGGCGGCCCATTTTGTAGCTCGGAGTTCTTAGGGGCCCTTAAGCACTGCGGGCCCCGTCGCAATTGCGACCCCTGCGACCGCGGTAGTTACGCCCCTGTTTGAACCACAATATCCTCATTTGTGCAGATACAGTATACACTTCAGAAAGTATTAATAAAACAAGTGTCCTAGAGCCACATAGACACATTCTTTATGTCACATGGAAGGAATGACTAAAATATGAAGTCACGAATAGTATATGCTCTGTATATATACAGGTGCTTCTCACAAAATTAGAATATCATCAAAAATGTAATTTATTTCAGTTCTTCAATGCAAAAAGTGAAGCTCATATATTATAGAGTCATTACAAACAGAGTGATGTATCTCAAGTGTTTATTTCTGTTAATGTTGATGATTATGGCTTACAGCCAATGAAAACCCAAAAGTCATTATCTCAGTAAATTAGAATACTTTATAACACCAGCTTGAAAAATGATTTTAAAATCCAAAATGTTGGCCTACTGAAATGTATGTTCAGTAAATGCACAAAATACTTGGTCGGGGCTCCTTTTGCATCAATTACTACATCAATGTGGTGTAGCATGGAGGCGATCAGTCTGTGGCACTGCTGAGGTGTTATGGAAGCCCAAGTTGCTTTGATAGCAGCTTTCAGTTCATCTGCATTATGGGGTCTGGTGTCTCTCATCTTCCTCTTGACAATACCCCATAATCTATGGGGTTAAGGTCACGCTAGTTTTCTGGCCAATCAAGCACAGTGATAGTGTTATTTTTAACCAGGTATTGGTACTTTTGACAGTGTGGACAGGATCTCCAAAAAGCTTGTCGGCAGAGGGAGGCATGAAGTGCTCTAAAATTTCCTGGTAGACGGCTGCGCTGACTTTGGTCTTGATAAAACACAATGGACCTACACCAGCAGATGACATGGCTCCCCAAACCATCACTGATTGTGGAAACTTCACACTAGACCTCAAGCAGCTTGTATTGTGTGCCTCTCCACTCTTCCTCCAAACTCTGGGACCTTAATTTCCATGGTCTAGTGTGAAGTTTCCACAATCAGTGATGGCTTGGGGAGCCATGTCATCTGATGGTGTCAGTCCACTTTGTTTTATCAGGACCAAAGTCAGCGCAGCCGTTTACTAGGAAATTTTAGAGCACTTCATGCTTCCCTCTGCCGACAAGTTTTTTGGAGATGGAAATTTAATTCTCCAGCAGGACTTGGACACCATTAATCTTGACCAAATCCTCAATTACGTTTGCTTAAATACAAGCGCATACTTGCAAGGCGACTCCACTATGCTTCCCTCCGCCTGCAGACAATCATTATTGTACTGCTCTACAGGAATTTAAAAATCAGCAAAAAAGGCGTATTCTCTCCAACACACCTATATGTCCTCTCTATACGAATATCCAAATAGCCAGGAGAGCCTTGGGAGAGCCTACATGGTTTGGTGGGCACATTTTATTAGACTTACTTAGGGACTGTCCTTGTAAGGGCAGGAGCACTGCAGGGGCACAGCCGAGGTACAATAGAAACTCTTCCCTTCTCCCTGATTTATATAATTGTCATATGTGCTCCTGCATACCTGCAACCGGCAGAAAGAGACTACAGATTTAGTGAAATAAAACCATTTTTGTAATCGATCACTGGTAACATTGATCACTTTTTTGCACTTTATCACTGTTTTGTCTTGTTGTGAATTATCCATTGGTTTTAACAGGAACATTTATTAAAAGTTATGTTTTAGTTTACAATTGTCTCTACAGGACTTTGGCAAACAAACTGCCTTCTGTTACAGCCATTTTGACTCATCAGTCCAGAGCACCTGCTGCCATTTTTCTGCAATCCCCAGTTCTTATGTTTTCATGCACAGTTGAGTTGCTTTACTATGTTCCCATTTCAAGGGTGGAATGGTTTTTAACTACAATTTTTCCATGAAGACCATTTCTGGCTACAATTCACTGAAAAATAGGTGGGTTAACTGAGTCCCACTGGTTGCTCCTAGTTCGGCATTGCTGGAAACCTTCCGATTTAGAAGGAAAGAAAGCATGATGTGTCTTTCATCTACTTCACTAAATTTCCTTTGCCCTCCACTGTATCTATGGTCCTCAACACTGCCCATTTCACAGAGCTTCTTCATAAAAGCTTGAATATTACATTTTGAAACCTGCCTGCTTTGAAATCTTTGCCAGGGAGTGACCTTGCTGATTCAGTATAACTATCTTGTGTCTGGTTCACTCTTGCCATAGTGTACGATGTGTGACACGAAACTTTGTAGCAGAGTTTAGCTGTTCCTCATCCATATTAAGCTGTTTATGTTTCAGTTAATGACTGCGTTTCAACCTGCAGCCTACATGAAAATGATGATTATTATCACCAGTTTGGTGTAATTGGTTACTCATACACCTGATTTTAATCCTACAAAATCTCTGTGCAAGTATACATAGAATAATTTATGCTCTTTTGAAGGCTAATTGTAGTTACTCCAAATATTGACGTGAATTAGATTTCTTTTTTGCTTAACTTTACATTTTGCTAATTTGATAAAAACTAAATATTAACACTTCTAGTTTTAAAGCATTCTTACTTTGCAGCATTTTTCTATACCGCCTAAATCTTTAGCACCATACTGTATGTTTTGTTCTAGAGCATAAAGACATCCTTTTTAAAAATGATCCTAAAACTGTGGTTTCCTAAGCTCCTGTTTTTGGAGACCATCTACAGGAACTATAGTGTGTATATACAGCACACCCATTGTATTGTCGTAGCTGGACAGGTCCTAGACACGAAGTATGTGTCACTAAGGCTTCTTTCACACTTCCGTCTTTCTTTTTCCGTCACAATGCGTCGCAAATGTTGCTGCTGGATCCGTTTTTTTCTCATAGACTTGTATTAGTGACGGATTGTGATGGATGGCCACACGTTTCATCTGTCCTGCTCTGGATTCGTCGTACAATTGCTGTCCGTTGGGCGGAGACAATGCACAGAGGAACGTTTTTTGTGTACGTCGGAAAATCGATCAGCGACGGCTTCTGCGCTGTCCGTCGTTTGCTATAATGGAAGCCTATGGACGCAGAATCCGTCACTGACTCTGAAAAGCAGGAATCCAGCGACGGATGCCGTCTTTTCAAACTGAGCATGCGTGGAAGAATTTCCGTCAGGGAAATTCTCTCTCGCTCTCTCTCTACCTCTTTTTACTATTGATGCTGCCTATGCAGCATCAATAGTAAAAATATATAAAGTTAAAAATAATAATAATAAAAAAAATTGTGATATTCTTACCTTCCGGCGCCCCACGCGGCCCCCACAGCCTTCCCAATGCTCGCTTTCCCAGTGATGTCTTTTGAAATGACCCGATGATGTAGCAGTCTTGCGAGACCGCTACGTCATCACAGGTCATTGTCTCACTATGCATCACTGGGAACGGAGCATCGCGAGCATCGGCAAGGCTGCGGGGGTTGCGCTGGACGCCGGAAGGTAAGAATATCGCGATTTTTTTTAAAATTATTTTTAACATGGGTTGTGTTGTGTATGCGTTTTCGCAGCGAAAAACCGTGGTGAAGACGCATACACAACATGTGCACATAGCCTTCTAGGATGCACTGGAACCATCAAAAAAACGGCTCCAGCGCATGTTTTTTATAATCAGCACAGGATCCGTCTTTTCAACATTTTGACGGATTGTGACTGATTGTAAAAAATGGAAGTGTAAAAGAGGCCTGAGGTGGCAATCCTCAGTGGTCTAGGACCCGGAGAAGCAGGCTACAGCATGTATAGTACTGAAAGGTGTTTTTTAATGGTCACAGATTTTGGGTTCAGGTTTTAGGAACAGCCAAAGAGCTGGGTGGGACTGGCCCTTCCCTTAATGTCAGTTCCAGGACTTGGAATGGGCTATATAAGGGCTGTCCCACACGTCCAGATAATTCCGGTACCGGAATAAATCGGTACCGGAGTTATCCGTGTCCGTGTGCCTGGGAACTCACGTAGGCCATACGTGCGGCACACGTGTGCCGCCCGTATGGCGAGTGGGTACCACACGGAGCGTGTGGTACCCACGCGTCTGGTACCCTGCATCGTGCTGAAGCCGCGATTCATATGTTCCCTGCAGCAGCGTTTGCTGCAGAGAAAATATGAATAATAGTGTTTAAAATAAAGATCTATGTGTCCATCGCCCCCCCACCCCCTGTGCGCCCCCCCGCTGTTCAGAAAATACTTACCCGCCTCCCTCGCTGCTTCCTGGTCTGGCTGCGGCTTCTAGTGTATGCGGTCATGTGGGGCCGATCATTTACAGTCATGAATATGTGGCTCCACCTCCCATAGGGGCGGAGCCGACTATTCATGATTGTAAATGAGCGGCCCCACGTGACCGCATACAGTAGGAGGCGCGGGGCAGAGAGGAAGGAGTGACAGCCAACGTGGGTCGGGAGCGGGTGAGTATTTTCTGAACAGCGGGGGGGCGCACAGGGGGTGGGAGGGCGGCGGACACATAGATCTTTATTTTAAACACTATTATTCATATTTTCTCTGCAGCAAACGCTGCTGCAGGGAACATATGAATCGCGGCTTCAGCACCATGTGGGGGGGACAGCGCTTACTGTAGCGCTGTCTCCTGCACGCACACGGACCCCAGACGGAGAACGTCCGTGTGAGGTCCGTGTTTTACACGGACCCATTGACTTTAATGGGTCCGTGTAATATGTGCGCTCCCACGAACACTGACATGTCTCCGTGTTTGGCACACGGAGACATGGTCCGCAAAAAATCAATGACATCTGCACAGATGCATTGATTTTTATGGGTCTACGTGTGTCAGTGTCTCCGGTACGTGAGGAAACTGTCACCTCACGTACCGGAGCCACTGACGTGTGAAACCGGCCTAAGGTAGTTTAGCTGCCTCATTCAGGGTCTGTGTGGATAGGTGGAAAGACCTGTTGTGCTGGTCAGTCATGACGAGATTAGGACTAAGGGTACCGTTACACTAAACGATTTACCAACGATGACGACCAGCGATACGACCTGGCCGTGATCGTTGGTAAGTCGTTGTGTGGTCGCTGGGGAGCTGTCACACAGACAGCTCTCCAGCGACCAACGATGCCGAAGTCCCCGGGTAACCAGGGTAAACATCGGGTTACTAAGCGCAGGGCCGCGCTTAGTAACCTGATGTTTACCCTGGTTACCATTGTAAATGTAAAAAAACCAAAACACTACATACTTACATTCCGGTGTCTGCCACGTCCCTCGTCGGCGGCTTCCCGCACTGACTGTGTCAGTGCCGGCCGTACAGCACAGCACAGCGGTGACGTCACCGCTGTGCTCTGCTTTTACTTTACGGCCGGCGCTCTTTTTTTTTTTACATTTACAATGGTAACCAGGGTAAACATCGGGTTACTAAGCGCGGCCCTGCACTTAGTAACCCGATATTTACCCTGGTTACAAGTGAACACATCGCTGGATCGGTGTCACCCACACCGATCCAGCGATGACAGGGGGTGATCCAGCGACGAAAGAAAGTTTCAAACGATCTGCTACGACGTACGATTCTCAGCAGGGACCCTGATCGCAGTAGCGTGTCAGACACAGCGAGATCGTATGTATATCGCTGGAACGTCACGGATCGTGCCGTCGTAGCGACCAAAGTGCCACTGTGAGACGGTACCCTAAGGGTATGTTTCCACGTTCAGGAAACGCTGCGTTTTTGACGCTGCATTTTTCCGCAGCGTCAAAAACGCAGCGTCCAGATGTTACAGCATAGTGGAGGGGATTTCATGAAATCCCAACTCCACTATGCGTTAAAAAACGCATGCGTTTTTGCCGCAAAGACGCATGCGCGGTGCGTTTTTTCAAAACGCAGCATGTTGCTACAATGAGCAAAACACGCAGGTACACCGCAGGTGACCTGCCAGTGACCTCAGGTGCAGTTTTGGTCAGGATTTTACTTGCATAAAATCCTGACCAAAGCCTGAAGCAAGCCTGAACGTGGACACATACCCTAAGGCTACTTTCACACATCAGGCTTTTTGTTTCAGGCACAATCCGACAATTTTTGGAAAAAACTGATCCGTTTTTTTCCCATAGAGTTGTATTAGCGCCAGATTGTGCTTGATGGCCAGACGTTTCATCCGGTTTTTTTCCGGATCCGTCCAAATAGTCGTTTCCGGTGGACGGAGAAAACGTCCACTGCAACGTTTTTTTGTCCGGCAGAAAAAACTGCACACTGACGGAATCGGGCAAAAACACATGAAACGGAGATGTGAAACACTGAATCCGGCGGCAGGATCCGGTTTTCAAAGCATTTCCCATACAAATCATGTAGATTTTATGTTCTGGGGTCTCTCTCTCTCTCTCTCTCTCTCCCCCCTCTCTCCCGCTCTCTCTCTCCCCTTCCCCGGAACCAGGAAGTCAAAAAATCCATGCGCATTTAAGAAGACCGAATCCAGCTAAAAAACGGATCCAGCGCATCAGTTTTTCACAATTTGCGCTGGATCCGTTTTTTTGCAAATTGGCCTGATTTAGTCTGAAAACAAAATGGATGTGTGAAACTAGCCTAAGCCCTGTTTTTGTTTTGTTTATGCTTTATATCGGAAGGCTGTGCATTTGTTCACGGTGAAGATTTATGAACTTTAATAAATCTGCTGGTTTGGATAAAGATACCTCGAGCCTGTGTGAACACCACCATATGCTAAAGCATGCGATTCCTCACACCACTTGCAAAGACTGCCTATACAAACCATTATATAAAACATAGCAAAGTTAAGACATAATGTTAAAGTTAATGAATTATTTTATACTTTAAGAGGTTTTCTGGTTTCAGAAAACCCATTGCCAGATGCTGTTTTTGATAACCTGTGTTTTACTCCTTCAGTCCAGTTCTGAGTCTCTGCTGCTGCTCCCAGTGTCTCTTATAGTCCACAGTGAGCTGAGAGGCTTATGCCCTCTCCTCAGGCAGAGCCACTGAGCTCACTTAGTCTACGTTCACATTTGCGGTCTGCGCCGCAGCGCCGGGCGCCGCAGCGTCGCCGCATGCGTCATGCGCCCCTATATTTAACATGGGGGCGCATGGACATGCGTCACACTTGCGTTTTGCGCCGCATGCGTCACTGCGGCGCACGCGTCTGGGCGCAGAGGACGCAGCAAGTTGCATTTTTGCTGCGTCCAAAATCAATCAAAAAAAGGACGCATGCGACGCAAAACGCAGCGTTGTGCATGCGTTTTGCTGCGTTTTTGTTTGCGTTGTCCGTTGTGTCGCCGACGCTGCAGCGCACAACGCAAATGTGAACGTAGCCTTATTGGTTCCAGTGATTTTTAAAAGCCGTCGGCACCGCAGACAACACACCCGGCCCGCAGCACAGACTCGGAGCTGGGCCCATGGAGCATGAATAAAGTACAGTTTGGGTTTTTTAAATAAACTGCACCTAGAAGGAGTGGTTTTCTAAAACTGGAAAATTCTTTTAAAATGTACATTGTGTTCTGATAAGTCCAATGCCACTAGGCTAGGCTCACCTAAATGGTGGTGTGCTGCACTGGCTATGAGCCATAAATGGTTTATAGAGAAATACATATTTCTATTGTGGTTATTTGCCTTGCAGGTTTACATAAGAATTTTTTTTTCCCTTTATAAATTGCGTTGTCAATAATCACATCGAAAACCATGGTAATTTAAAGTAAAATACATTAATCAACCAAGACCAAATAAGGCCAGATTGATGGCAACCAATGATGGCAGTTCTGCTCCTTAGGCTGATTGCAGAACAACTTTTGCAGATTGTTTGGTCACACAGTGACAGACGGACCTATACAGATAATATACTCTCAGAAAATGCCTCATCTTCGGGCAGAGAAAAAGAGGCAATGATCTGTAATCACTATCTTACATAGACTTTGTCCTGTAGCATCAGGCCGGGGTGGACATATCATTGGCGCAATCTGTGCAACCGCACAGGGAACCAACAGGAAAGAGGGTCCATTTCCACCTCCAAAAAAGGCGCATTATGATGAGCTATTGGACTTGAAAGAGCCCATTTACTGTTTTTGCAATGGGGCCCTCTTTTGCCTGTGTCCGCCAGTGGCATCAGTATTTATGGCTGCACCTTTTACTTATTTTGTACAGTTGTGCTGCGCTATATTGTCAGTACAGAACATTATATTATAGCACGTGTGTTTTGTTATTTTTCAGGCTCCTGGTTGGAGCTCCACAGGCATCGGCATTACCAAAGCAGTTTTCGAATAGAACAGGGGGGCTTTATGGATGTCCGCTGATTGCAGAAGCCAAAGACTGTGAACGGATTGACATTGATGATGAAGGTAGCGTTTATAAGACACATTATTGTCACAGGTGTACATGCATTTTTATTTGCACACTATTTACTATGGACAGGAGAGCTGTGAGCTTGTCTGTGGCACACGACAAAACGTCAGACATTGTATTAAAGTTCATAAGAAAAATGCATAATATATGATATATAATATATATCTATGAGGCTGGTTTCAGATGTCCTATTTTTATTTGCATGCAAGACAAAACAGGATGACTTTCATCAATGTGCTGGGTCAGATTTTCATCCATTTTTAGCTCATGTGTCAATTTTTGACCATCAGTGTGTCATCAGTTTTTCTTGTATGCTGAAAAAACAACTCCAAAATACTCCAAGCTTCTCCTACCCATTAAACATTAATAAAGAGACATTATTGTTGCATCTATGTTCTCTCCATATTTTTTTCATTGACCTTTTGACTTGTATGAGCAATTTTGATCTGCCAATCAGATCAATATCAGACGTGTTTTTTTCTTTAATTGTGGGCAATCGATCTGCAAAAAAAACAGACCAGTGAAGAACTCCATAGACTATAAATTATTATCTGTACTATCTGTGAAGAACATGGATAGAACATGAACGACACATGTGAAATGTGACATGGACCTTAGTCTTAGAGGTTTATTACCAAAATAATACATTTTTCTCTAGTCATAGGGGATCTCTTGCTGATCAAAAACTATCTGATATGTGGGACCCTGAGTGATCCCAGGAACAGAGTTCAGGAACCCTGAGAATTATCTCTGAATAGAACTGAGGTCTGCATTGGTTACGTTCATTATTTATGGGACTGCCATAGAGAGCCAAGTACAGCACTTTATTTATTATTCTGACATTCTCATAAACAATGATTGGAGCTGTAGAGCCCTGTTCTTGGGGTTTCAGAGTTCCATTCTTGAGATCGCTAGTACATGAGATGCACACGTCTGTGTACTTGTTCTTATGGAAGGAAAAGCAGGAAAACTGACAAATTGGCTTGTAGTCATGACCGAGCTGCTGTCCGGTTACGTTCTGGCACTTTACAGACAAACGTTATCCCAGTCCTAATGTACTGTCAGGTGTGAGGTGCATCACACTCACTTGTAAGTCGCAGGCCTCCGCTGCCTCCAGGCTTCCATTCTCAGGAGCCGCCGCATACAGTTCAGGAGACACCAAGCTATTTACAACATTTCTTCCTTCCTTGGTACAATACTTCTTCAGCCCTGCCACTCGTTCATCTTGGACTACTCCTAAGCCCGCTGATTCCTCTAGCCTCAGGGATTTCCTGTCCACTTCAGCAGTGCACCCGGGACCGACCACCCATCCCTCACGTAATTTTACATCCACCGACCTTGAAATGTCAGAAGAACAGGCCCATTATTTGGTACCAGGCCTGAGCCCTAGGCTCTAGACGTTACAGGCATGTCCATAAGGAATTTCAGTATGACCTCCCACTGCCTCGAACAATTGGCCCATGCTGTCCCTAGAAGCCCACTGCACCTGAACTTGACATTGACAGTGTTATCAACATTGACCCCCTGTTATCAACACTAGTTTCCACCCAATGGGCTAGTTCTATCATTAACAATGTCCTATCCTATAAACTAAACCTACTGTTCTCATTCTATGTCTCATACTGTTGCTAAATCACTTACTATATAAACTGTCTTTATGCTATCCTAAGCTAATTCCTGTGCTTATTCTGCACTATACACTTCTCACATTATGCATTAACACTTTACAAGACTCATATGCTGTACATTACCATAACTCATTATATAATATGCACATCACTATTACATGTAAAACCACATGACACTATACACTTAGTACGACTGTTGCTGGCAGCGGCAGAGACAGGGTAACACAGGCCACGTCCGTACACAGTTACAATGTGTTGACATTTTTTACTACTTATCTTTGACAACTGTTAGGAAAGAACATTTCTACAACTTTTGTCTGCATTCTTTCTGTAACTTAAGCTTTTGTATCTCCACCAGTGGATAGGAACAGAGAGAGTAAAGAAAACCAATGGCTTGGGGTGACAGTGAAAAGTCAAGGTCCCGGGGGAAAGATTGTGGTGAGTTGCATTTTATACTATCTAATTATATTGAGTAAAATGAGAATTACTCAGTTATTGTTTTGCATTCAAGAAAGTGATAGACGGCCATTCTCATTTCACTTTCCATCTCTAGGATCTCCTTTTCATACAGGCCAATAAAATGAAATTATTTCTATCAATGGTTAATCAACAAAATTAGATATTTATGTAGTAGCTATGTTACCAACACAAATGGATTGGGACTTTTAAACCAGACTTACTCCTGAGAAAGGAGCATCTATTACTGCCAAAATGCCTTATAAACCTCTGAATGTATTTGCTTGCTTCTACGGGGAGAGAGGAAAAAGCCACAGCTAGACTTCTCTGTCACCAGCTTATGTTTGCATTAAGAAAGGATAGGACATGTTAACATTCCAGATGCTTGATCTGCTCTTTCCCTAGGCCTGTTCTTGGGGAATAGTCAGCAGGCCCCCATACACATTAGAATGGTTTGAGTTCTGGCTGATGGATTGGAAGGAAACCAAAGAAGCCGCAAATCTTAAAACAGTGTCACCATGATTAGTGACATGATGAGCATGACCAAATCGCAATAAAACACGCCCAAACGGCATTGATCTGTCTCCCTGACATATATTTCAGTACACTGACTGCACTAGTAACATATGACAATGCCTGACATATTGCAATCTATCATTTATCTGAACACATCCAAGAACCAATATCATCATGGATGAGGCCTGTGTGTATAATATTGACATCTACGAATTTAGGCTGGGTGGCATCTACTCATTTAGGCTGGGTTCACATATTTCCGTTGCATTAGGATGAGTTCGATAAATTGGAACCAATGCAAAAATGTATAAGTTGCCTCTAGGCATCGTCACAATTTGCTCCAGGTCCATGATACGAATTTAACATGAAAAGATGTGATCCGGCCCCTAGATCCCACCTGTCGTGCACAAAACTAATGAATTAAACGCCGGCTGGAAACTATGGCACAGTGCTGTCCATACGTGAATCTAACTGTAAGGAGCCCACTGATATAGACAGGTTCGGTCTACAGTCTAATGTGTATCGGTGCCCTCAACCTCATCGGATAAGGATCTGGCATATCTGATTTTAGACTGCTCAACCTTTTGTTCTGTAAGTAGTATTATGTGTATGGGAGAGTCGGGCGAGATAGCTATCTCCGGATAGCGTTTGGCCACCAGCTAGCTATCATATGGAGGATGGGCCTTACAAGTGTGATATAAAAATAACCCTTTCAAACAAGAATAAAAAAGGCTTATAAAACATGAGGATTTGTTGATTGATTGACTCTGATATAACAGTACTGCACTAGTTTCCTTCATTGTTTCCTACCAGATTTTCTACCTATATTTCTACTAGTGGAATTGCCTACAGTAACAATAAACTTTACAGTCTTTTTCTTACTCCACATTTCCATGCTCTGAATTAATGATGATTTTTTTCTCCTTATTATACATACAGTACAATGCCACTTTCTATCCACTGAACTTTCCCTTGTATATTTCAGTGTGCATCAGCAGCCAGAAAATGCTGTATATTTGTATTCTTATGGTATATGACACCACTCTCATATGATTGCTGTTGTTTCCCAGGACAATGAAAATAAATAGCTTTTATTTAGTTTTGCCAGATAAAAAAGGAGAAAGAAGACAAAAAAGAGACATTGATTATGTATAAGTTGCAATTAACAAAGAAAATAAAAACTGAGAAAATGCAATTATTAGCAGATAGCAGATGCTTTTACAATAAGTGCATCATAACCTAATATATTTCTTTCATTTTTACTTTGCTTGAAATTCATATGACTGTGACACGTTATACAAGTAAGAGGGGTGAAAGCTGATATAGCATAGCAACAAAACATGGAGGGAAAATGTGATTGAAAGTGCAAGCTAGCATTTGAAAAATTGTGCCCTAGATGCTGCATAGTGTGAACTTGATTTGTTAGCCCCCACTTAATATGAGGGCGTACAGAAGTGTGGTATAGGGCCTATGTACCTCTATGGGAGCCTCAAAGGGGTTTTCCAGGAAAAACAAATATACATAAATCTCAATTAAATAGTAAGTTCTAGAACCTACTAATATGGTTCTGTTAGCTGTAAGGCTGGTAGCTGCTACTTCCGTGGTCGCAGTGGCCTTGCTTCCTCTCCTGCTCTTGACAAGTGGCCATTGCAGTTTGTGAAGGCAGATGGCTGACTACCTAATTCTATAGCTAAGTCAACTCGGTCTAAGGCCTTTTTCACAAGTCAGTGTCTCCGGTACGTGTGATGACAGCTTTCACACGTACCGGAGACACTTGCACACGTATTCAAATGAATGGGTCTGTGCACATATCAGTGTGTTTCCGCGGACTGTGTATCTGTGTGACCAACACGTAGACATGTCAGTTTTTTACCGTCAGCATGGACCGTACAACGTCCCACACATGTGCACACTGATGACACACTGGGATGTCATCTGTGTGACACGTCCCGGCGCCTGAGACGCAGCGGTACAGTAAGTGCTGTTCCCCAGTGCCTGGTGCTGAAGATAGCTCTCATCATTCTCCCTTGCTCTGCTGGCGATTGGCGCATGCAGAGGAGAATGATAAGAGCTGTATTCAAGTAAGAACAATGAGATCAGGGCACAGCTGATGGGAGTATTCATCAGCCAGCTCCTGCGCTGTAAATAAATAATTTTAAAAAATCCAGCTGCTATTTTTAGGCTGGGGGCTATATCAATGGCACCTTACCAGCTTGAGAATACCAGCCCCCAGCTGTCAGCTTTAGCAAGGCTGGTTGTCAAAAAAATGGGGGGACCCTACGCTGGAATTTTTTTAAATTATTTACAGCGCAGGAGCTGGCTGATGAATACCCCCATCAGCCGCCGCCTGCTGTTAATGTTCTCACTTGAATACAACTCTCTTCATTCTTCCCTGTGTGCGCTAATCGCCGGCAGAGCAGGGGAGAATGATGAGAGCCGTCTTCAGCACCTGGCGCCGGGTAAGAGCGCTTACTGTAACGCTTCTTTCCTGGCGCCCATCCATGTGGTACTGATGTGGCACACGGTTGCCACACGTGTGCCGCAAGTATTACATACACAGACATTGACATCTCGGGTACCGGAAATATCAGGATGTGTGAAACCGACCTAAGGCCACATTCGCCCATTCAGTATTTGGTCAGTATTTCACATCAGTATTTGTAAACCAAAACCAGGAGTGAAACAATCAGAGGAAAAGTATAATAGAAACATATCACCACTTCTGTATTTTACACCCACTCCTTGGCTTACAAATACTGATGTAAATTACTGACCAAATACTGAACGTGTGAACGTGGCCTAATGGCAGAGAAAGACAATGTGGCTAGCTTAGCTATTGAAATAAGCAGTTATTAGTTTGCCCATCACACACTGCGCTGATGACATGCAGACATGTGAAGATTAGCTGCTTGATAATGGCGGCAACCTTGCCTAATAAAACATTAGTAAGTTATACAACCTACTGTTTATATTAGATTTCTGTAGATTTTTTCTGCTTGGAAAATCCCTTTAACAAGACTCTATTCAAAACTTAATGATAATACTATTGTGTGAATTAAAAAAAGGGTTGAAACCTGAATATCTTCATGTACCATAAGGCTTCATACGCACGGCCTTTTTAAGATCCGAATTGTACCACAATTCCGAATATAGGGTCATGCTCAGGTACCTCCTCATGCTTGTGATTTTACATGGAGGCATACAAAGTAAGGAAAAAAAGAAGGCTTACTGAATGAATCTATGCCATATTACAGAGACATTCTTCTTAGAAGCATTGCTACTAGGATCAATCATTGTGCATCACGTAGTAATTTTATGAAACAGATACATTCCATGTGCTCTACTCTCTGGCACTGATTAATTATTTGTGGTTTTATGAAGTCACTTTCCATTTTTGTCTAGAGGTGTTATTTGCCGTTTTTGGCGCCAATTTTTTCAAAATGGCGAATGCGATTCATGAATTTGGTGCAAAG
This sequence comes from Ranitomeya variabilis, assembly GCF_051348905.1. Lineage (NCBI taxonomy): Eukaryota > Metazoa > Chordata > Amphibia > Anura > Dendrobatidae > Ranitomeya > Ranitomeya variabilis. The sequence goes on along the minus strand of NC_135234.1, from coordinate 631,677,043 downwards.
TCAAAAAGGGTCTTTTTTCTGACTTGAACTGTTTTTGCAAATTTTTGGTGGCTAAACTTTCCTAAAATGGTGCAAAAACTGCACAGAACTACTGGCATACTCCAAAATACTTTAAGGGGAGACTGGAGTGGAGTTGCACCAAATTTTCTAACTCTTAAAAATTTACAACTGATGAATCGGGAGGGGGGGAGGTATACATGGAATCACTAAACTCTGCCAGCAAAGCAGAAAAAAAAACCGTCAGGGACATATAAAGCAGACTGCAAAAATGCGCAAATAGAATGATGAATTCAAACCAAATGTAATGCTAAGTCAAGGATTCCAGCGTAAGAAAAAACAGGAGGGTACTTCTTAAACAGAGGGGTGAGACAAAGGCGTAGTCAGGTCACAGTCCAGGGTCGGAATTCCAAGAAGGTAGCGGATCAAGACAAAGGGGCTAGGCAAACGGATGGTCAAAGGCAAATCCAAGGTTGGGCAACTAAGATCAGAAAATTAGAACTCAGAATACAAAGCAAAGCTACAACTGGCAATGTTCTAATCATTGCCAGCCAGCTAAATAGGCAGGTAATCACCCAGAATGGGTGACACCTGGAGGAAACCCCACCGGCCTGGCCAGATTGGACAGCTGAGCTGTCATTTACAATACTGACAGCTAAGCACTCCACTGTCTCAGATTGGGAGGCTGAGCTGTCACTTGTAATCCTGACAGCTCACCAAGCCCCTCACTGATCCTATAGGTTGGCTGAGCTGTCACTCACAGTGGTGGAGTCATGACACCAAACAAAAAAGGCAAAAACACAAAATTAGACAAAAACCATGCTCTAAATCAATAATGAATAGGGGTCATTGGTTCTAATTGATCAAGTTGTTTTGGCCACAATTCTGACATAACGGTGTTTGGAATATTGTAAAATTGTTGTGTGCCTCATAGTTGTCAAAAAATGTGCGATTTTTGGTGTTTTACGCCTCCTTCGGCCATCTCTGCCAAACTTTTTTTAAAGTGGAAAAGCCTACTGGGGAGCGGGGGGGTTATGGTTGAGCACAGCCGACAAATTAGTCATAATGGCCCCATTCATCAAGACTGGCAATATTCACATGCCTCTTAATGAATCATGAGCGTCTGATGAGTGGCGTGCGCCTCATCATAAACCTTGCTCCAATCCCTGTTGGAGTAAGATATGTGGTGTAGTGAATGCCGCTAATCATATGAACACCTCATCCCGCCACAACTCTGCCCACTATGTTGGAGCTGTATGAAAATAGTGTGGCAACGCAAAAAGTCTCAAGAATTTAAGCACAGCCTCGAGTTGTGCCAAAATTTTAGTGACTTTTCATAGATTTTTTTATGCCAAAATTCTGGGGTAAAAGTTTTAATGAATTGAGCCCAATGAGCTCCAAAAAAGAGACAAAAATTACAATAGAAATAATCATCAATATTAACAGAAATAAACACTTGAAATAGATCACTCTGTTTCTAATGACTCTATATAATATATGAGTTTCACTTTTTGTATTGAAGAACTGAAATAAATTAACTTTTTGATGATATTGTAATTTTGTGAGAAGCACCTGTATATATTTTATAGCATATTACATATATATATAATATCACAGCATGCTCTTCTTAATGGATATAACAAGAATATATCTAGTCAAATGTATACATGAAAAAAATGACTCAAGCTGACCAAACACCTTTCATGAAGTTTTTGCACTTATTTGGCTGTTCATATGCCTGTTATATTTGTATGGAAAGATCTGTGACTATTTTTTTCACTGATGTACTGCATGAAGAAGCCCAGATACCCAGATACATGCTACTCTACCTGCTGGAAAGCAATTTGTGGCCTTAGCCTAGAGCAGTGAGTCAGAGTTACTGGTGTTATTGCCCTGAGCTGCTGACATGAGTCAGATCTACCGTTAGCACTGACATTCCATCCCTGGCTGCATTCCGGGAGGGAGCCGCCAGTCTGCATTTACAAGCCTAGTTATATGGGAATAGATGGCACTCAGTGTAATGAGCGCCTATAACAAAACCATACTCCATAAAGGCAAAATGATCTATTATAAATCTGCACATTTCCAATGAGTTTCTTGCGTGTTAATCTGGAGCTGGGAGATGATTGATCTCTTCTTTGCACACATACCAGAGTGTAACTGATGGTACTTTATAATCTTGTCTTACCAGATGCTGGTGCCTAACAGTGCCAAGCCCGGCTTCTGAAATGTTAAATAATAGATTAGAATTATCCTCTCAGATTCTTGGAAAACGTTCTCATAGATTGTTAGGATAATACATATCTGCAGCAAAAAGAAAGATGGTTGTGGTATGAGGCAGTATATTAAGTGTATGCATGTGACACGCATACCCGTGTGTCTCCTGGGGAACAAAGTGTATACATAGTGCTTACACTGCGCAGCGAATGCTTGGATGGAAAGTGTTCGTATCCAGGTTGTCCTGGTTATTCTATGACCTCCTCATTGTCGGCACGGCAGGAAGGGTGGGATTCTGGGGGAATATTTAATTTATCTACTGAAAATATGGTGCCGTATATATATATATACGGTGCCAACAGTCTACAAATTTCAGGACAGTCCGTAATAATTAGGCACTTTTTGCATTGTCCGTAAAACAATTTTAAGGTGACTGTGATTTTTTTTTTAAGGTAAATAAAACTATATAAATTATTTTCACTGTAATTATCATCGTTTTACAGTTTACAGTTATTGCAGCTGATGTCTTCATATCAGAATTATGGGCTGTAGACATGGATCACTTAAAATCATAATCCCTCATAATTTCCAAATGTCTGTAAAAAATATTGCCTATCCGTGATTTTTTGATAATCTGTCCAGAAAAATTAAAAAGTGAAGTTGTCAACCCTGTGTCATGGTTCCATTACTCTGTGTGTCTGGGATGCAGTTACTGACAGCTCAGTCATCCAGTCTGGTGCAGGGGCCTGCTGAGATATCAGTGTGTTAAGTGACAGTTCTGCCATCCAATCTGAGAGGGGGAGGCACTGGCTGTCTCCAGATGTTCATTGTCCCAGGTACATTCTGCTACTGTGTGGTTTGTCTCTCTGGGCCTTGCGTCTGTAAATTTTTAGTTGTCTGAATTTAGACCTTGTTCTGATGATCCATCTAAGGCTACTTTCACACTAGCGTCGCTTGCTGTCCGTCGCAATGCGTCGTTTCGGACAAAAAACGCATCTTTCAAAGTTGCCCGCAGGATGCGTTTTTTCTCCATAGGCTTGCATTAGCGACGCATTGCGACGTATGGCCACAGGTCGCATCCGTCGTTCGACGGATGCGTCGTGTTTCGGCGGACCGTCGGCACAAAAAAATGTTACATGTAACCTTTTTGTGCGTCGTGTCCACCATTTCCGACAGCGCATGCGCGGCCGGAACTCCGCCCCATCCTCCATGGACATTACAATGGGGAAGCGGATGCGTTGAAAAACTGCATCCGCTGCCCCCGTTGTTCATTATTTTCGCAACGTGCGTCGGTACGTCGGACCGACGATAGTGTGAAAGTAGCCTAAGTCCTTGTGCTCTGATTCACTATCCTCCGGGTATTCTGACCTTGGAACATTACCTGACTACACCTTTGTCTGACTGTATAGTCCTTACTGGTGGCATGGTAGCCTAGGGGGCAGTATACGTCAATTCTCCTGTCTCTAAGTGTAACGGGTCACGGTTATCCTTGTGAAGAGTTACATGCCAGGCCTGGTACGGCAGAGTGAAAAGGATTATAAGCCCTGCAGTGCTTGTCTGGGAAATTAAATATGCAAATTGTCTCTTCAGAGAGGAAGAGGACTTGGAAGCGTCCTCACACTGGCATACCAGGCATGTCACTCTCCACAATTAGAAATATTACCTCTTAGATCCCAGTCAGAAGCCTTTCACCTAGCCATATCAGATCTCATACTTTGCACTGACGAGGGACAACACCTCAAAACGCCGTGTACAAATAGAGATTGTGGTTTGGCTTTTATCCTAGGTCATTTGGTAAGGCACGTTAAAGGTTCGATATTGACTTTTAGGATTGCTACGTACAATACGTGGCACCAGAGTTTGAGTCCAGTTCTCTTCCTCTCTGAAAAGGAAATTTGCCTCTAAGTCTAAACATCCGCACTGTGGCTGTAGAATTTATTTCATGCAATTTGGAGAGATACCATTCTGAAAACCCTTTTTTAGGTGACAGAAGACACATGCAGATCTCATACGCTGTTATTCGATCATATTGTTATAATCAAATTTGATTAGATTGCATTGTTCATTCTGATTTTCTGGCAGCTTCCTTTCTTTTGTAGTCATATCTTTATTATACATCCTTCAAAGGGGGTCAAATCAGTCAGTAGTGAGAAGAAATGAGGATACTACTGATAGGCTATAAATGCCATTATTCTCACTAGCAGCCTCATTAATCTCCGCTCTTCCCCTGCGACAGTGATGTGTTATTATTAAGAATTCCAGAACTAAAGTTAAATTAATGAATATAAACAGGCACCCGGCCACACTCCTCCAATACGAGGGAAGGAGCTGCACTTTCATATTGTATAAACATCTTGGCAATTTATTGCAGGGTTTTATTATTTATAGAAGGGACGAGAAGCCAAACGAGCCTGAGATTTAGAACACATATTTCCATTCTCGTCAGTCAAGCAGTTTTTCTCCATGTGCAGTCATAACCCGGTCCGGCCCCGCGTTATTTTTAGAATGACCAACTGTATTGCATAGTTTACAAGCACTGTCTGGTACCGGCTTCCTTTTAACTTAATTTTCCAGACCTGAAGAAATGGCCTCCGGAATTGTTGTATTTAATTATATTAGCTGTGCTCCTTCCCAATATTTTGTAATTAGGCTCAATGTGAATATTGTGAATGTGGCTTCTGAATACGGTCTGGAAGTGTATCAGCATAGTTACCAAAGGATTGTAAAGCAGATTAGATGCTGCAGAAATAGCAATGTCCAATTTATCTAGTCCAGCAACTTCTTGTGTCTGGCAGGCTGCATGCATCTATAGGTACTGAATCACTGAAGAGATATTTGTAAGGAGATGAACAGGAGAGAAGACGCATGCAGTTAATGCCTAGCAGAGTAGTTGCAGGTGAACACTGCCATCTGCTGGTCAGGGGTTATAGAGCAAGTGAAAGCAAAAAGAACTATAGTAGCAGGAACCTAACAGTGAAGTATATGTTTCCTCGGGGAAAAATTGAAGAAGACACCAGGTCAGGTGACAGTTGTGGCACAGTTATTAATTATAAAAAGCCCGGAAAGGAAAGTAAGGGGAGGAGTTGGCACCAAAACACGTAACAGGATGGATGTGCAGTGTAGCAGAACTGACTTATAACCGCCATTGCAAGTAATGACTGAGCGATTAGATCTGGTTGGAGGACTGAATAACCCCATCTGAGAGACCAAGGCTGAGAGGTCCGAAATGAGTGAGCCAACCCAGGTCATGAAAAGTGATCATGCTGCAGAGAGGGACATTCATGTGAGCTGTTGCTTTCAGCGTAGACGTATGGTACAGAGTATGGGCATGGGCTTTGCTTCAGGGAATGAAAATGGTAGTGTGATGAGTGTACTGTCTACCAAGTAACTCGTCAATCTGGGACTTTCGGCCGTTAGGGCCTGTGTGACATTTGGAGGCACCTAGAGAAAAATAACAGTGACTGACCCATTAGTGAGAGGGATGCCCATTAGGTTGGGGCTTAGGATGAACTCATACCTATGATTGTAGTTCCTTAGCTGTAAATATAAAGCAGAGTGTGTATATGATATATATGTGTATCACTGTATAGATATCATATTTAGTTGTGTTACTGTGTTCTGATTGTGCCATATTTTACTCTAATTTCATTGTTCCTCGTTACCTTTGACAATGTGCCTATATATATATATATATATATATATATATATATACAGTACAGACCAAAAGTTCGGACACACCTTCTCATTTAAAGATTTTTCTGTATTTTCATGACTATGAAAATTGAACATTCACACTGAAGGCATCAAAACTATGAATTAACACATGTGGAATTATATACTTAACAAAAAAGTGTGAAACAGCTGAAAATATGTCTTATATTCTAGGATCTTCAAAGTAGCCACCTTTTGCTTTGATAGTCATGAAAATACAGAAAAATCTTTAAATGAGAAGGTGTGTCTAAACTTTTGGTCTGCCATCTGCCTCCTATCTGACTGACAGGTCAGTCTTCTTTTATTGACCTGCTTTGCCTTGTGAGATCTTGCGCCAACTCCATCATTGCCTGTGGCGGTTCATGGTAAGGTACTGATGACTTTGTGAGAGCCGGACTATCAGTCTGCACATGCACCACCACAAGCAATAATAAAGAGGGATAAGTGCATGGTCCCACCCCACTCCACTTGCCCCTCATTTGCATAATATTTCAATTATGTATTTTGCTAAAACAGCAAAAAAGGATTTCTACAAGCAAGGTAATTTTTTTTAAGCATCTCAGTGCCTTTATATACAAGACATTAGTTTGGGATATAAAATCCTGAGGATAGGTTCCCTTTAAGTAAAATTTAGCTATTTAGGTAAATCTGACTGAAATTGAAGGGGAATTTTTGGGGCCTTCAAATGAATCACTAAATATAAAATATATCTCATAATTTCTACTTAACATAATATTGCCTGAGTTTTTGTTCAGACACGGAATAATTGTGCCAAGGTTGGGAGGAAATGCTCTAAAATGATAAAAGACTAATTACTCACCTGATAAATCCTGTGCCATTCAGTGTTGGTGCTCCCCGGCAGTGTTTATTTACAGTGATATTTCCAACTACCTACAGGACCGCTGCAGGCAATCACTGGCCTAGTGATCATGTGGGAAGTCAGGAAATGTATTGCAACAATGATCAATCTTTTAGTATTTTTTCTTCTATGTGTGTCACATGAACTGTTTTACCACCGGTGTACTAGAGATGCTTGCATTGGACATTCACACTTAGAGCATTAGTTACTGAGAATGCAATTACATAAACATTAGATTCTGAAATGTTTCAGCATAAGGATTCATTTATTTTATTATTGACAAATTAATTTTACTGCACCACATTTCCCTCAATGCAATAACCACATTTTGGTCAGGAGGTGCTTCCTCACTTAACCTCTCGGCTCGGTGCATGTTGATCCCACACTAGGGATTATTCTACTCTATATGGAGCGGCTGTGCACACAAGATGGACGCTGCTACAGATTATATCATGGTGATCAATAAGGTCAAGCATTCTTATATGCCATGACTGAAGGCGGTGGTGTCATGTCAAAATTAAAAGTAATTAAAGGCTGGTTCTGCCTCCTATTAATTGTCCATCAATTAGACTGACTCACACATCATTACATATGTCACTGATTATATCTATCCCCTGTGAATTGCTTAGGGTTTATGTAATAATGATTGTATAATGATTTGATGGTTCATGTAGTTGTTATTTTTAGAAAATAATTGCTGCCATCTAGAATAGACTCTTACATATAAAACATGTAGTTTAAAAGGAAACTTTTCACCTGGGGTAGTATGCCAGATCTTTATGTTCTTGTGAAGGTTCCATGATGATTAGATCAAGTGAGATCATCAAGATGTTCAGGATTTGTGTACGGCAATATCGGTAATGACAGCATAATAAGGGGATAGCATTTACATTTTAGGGTACATCTGGTCTTGTAAAATTACCTTCTATTATTTGGCCATTAAAGAAGCACTTCGATGAAAATTGTTATCCTCAATATACTGCAATCATATTATATAGCACTGTGCTTGTACAATTGCTCATTTTGCCTTTCTACCCTGATAATTCTTCTGTTTTCCATTAGGTCTATGACATCACATGATTAAAACCTGACTAGCTAAATCCTTCTAAGCTCTATGTAGAAACCGGAGGTCAATTCTCCCTGTATGAGTCATAATTAATGGTGATTGAACACTAAAATGATTGAGTGCTTGGTACTCGAATTGAGCAGGTCAGATGCCTGGGTGGGCTCAACTCGAGTACAGAGTATAATGGAAGTCAATTGGGAACTCAAGTATTTCTTCAGAAGACCCTAACAGGAGGGCTGGGGAGGCAAGAAAATCACTTAAGTGGATGGAAACAGTGCTCAAATGCAATGGGAACAGCATGGGGAAGACGCCTGCACGCATCTCTGACTCCCAAGTCGCCTCTGGAACAAAGTTGTCAGAGTATTACTCTACTTTTACTGACTGACAATAAAACATACAAACCTAAAGATAAAATTGATTTTTCAGGAAACATTTTTAGTAAGCGTTCTTTCCAGTGTAATGACTGGCAGAATTAAAAAGAGAAAAAAAATTCGCCTCATCCACCCCTTAATAGCCGCGCCATCTCTCGTTGTATTTCCCCGTCACCTATGACTACAGTAGATGACATGGTAGAGGAGGAAATAAATCTACACCCACTGGTAGTCACCGGTAAATGTAATTTTAACATTTTACTACCTTATCTGGGCATGTGGTGTGTGTTACATTGTCAGATACATCCTGTTTAATTGATGAATGAGGGACTCTGAAACTGACAAAGCCTATGCGGACAATGCAAGAACTGCCAAAAATTAGAAGGAAGAGGGTCTCGGATACACTCTATTTTAGACTTAAAGGAGGGCCTCATACAACGGCCGTTTTACGTATTACACGCTTCTACGGGACAAAGGTTTTTTAACTATACGGAAAGTTGAAGTGGTGCGGCTTTTTTTCTTTTTTCTTTGGATCCACTCACAGTAATGCCAGTAACCAAAATGGCTATGGTATAACCTTGCATGGCAGCCAATCCCCGCATGTTTATTGGCTGTCTAACAGGCACCAAACGTGCCGGGTGGGTATTCGAGCATGGTACTTGAGCAGCCAACATACTTGATAGAGTAACGAACGTACCCGATGCTTGATCGAGTTGAAGAGAGAAATGATTTCTGCATTGACAAGACTCTTCCTGTTTCTACATAGAGCAGAGAAACACCAATGTCCCCTAAGCAAATGTAGACTTTTCCGCAATCACATTTTTGTGTATGTCTTTTTTTTAAGGGTCAAATTCCCAGACTGCCAACCACTGAACCAAACTTAGGTAACCACATGGTTCTATGAATATCTAAGTCAGAATTATCTAAACTGTGTGAGGTCTGCACCTTTTGGATCCATTTTGAATCAATTATCAATTTGTATTAACAAATCGAAAATTCATTCTAAATGGATCCCAAACTGAGAATATATCCAAAATTAAGTAGCCCCATAAAGCTTTTATTATACATGGCGGGCTTATTCCCAGTAAATGCACTGATCCTCTGTGTTATTACCAGACTAGTGCGACTTGTAACCCAATGGTCCCAGGTTCCCTTTCACACAAATAACTTGCTGTGATTTTTATGCATTATTTATATATTGAACTTTGGTTGGCAACGTAAAAAGGAACTGCCACTACACATAGTAATCATTTTTTTGTTAACACTTCTACATTTTTACTAACATCTGCTATTGCTCATATAAGAGTGATTTGTTTTTCCATGACCTTCTCATTTTAAAATATCCTATTTAAGAGGACCTTAAAGCACATTTTTATTTATTTATTTTACTCACTTATATAGCTCTATTAATTTCACAGCACTTTACAGTCATTATCATCACGGTCCCCATTTGGGCTAACAATCTAGATTCCTCCCTGTAAGAGGAAACCGGAGAACCCAGAGTAAACCCACGCAAACACGGGGAGAACATACAGACTAATTGCAGATGTTTTTCTTGGTGGGATTTGAGCCCAGGACCTCAGCGCTGCAAGGCTGCATCCACCGAGCCACTGTGCTGCCCATTCATGCTAAATTGGACACACGATGCAATAGTGGCTACAAATTGAAATATAACTTATTGGTTTGTTTTCAATTTTGCCTCTCCGTTGTGGTGATATTAGCATACAAATTATTTGGCACCTAATGATTTATAATTTTACTAGAAATCGTGATATATAGTAAAACTGTTATGATCCTAGTGGCAAGGATCGCAGGTCGGACTAGCTAAGTAACTGAACAGACTACTAGCTCTGGGGAAGTGGTAACTAGATTGACCGCAACCTGATCCTATCCGCAAACAACTATAGGCAGCCGTGGAACGTTACCTAAAAAATCCTAGACGTCTCGTCACGGCCTGAGAAACTGACTATTCCTGGAGGGAAAGTAAGTCCTCACTTGCCTCAGTGGAAGACCCCAAAGATATAGAATAGCCCCCACAAATATTAATGGTGAGTTAAGGGGAAAGCACAAACGCAGAGATGAAATCAGATTTAGCAAATGAGGCCCGCTAATACTAGATAGCAGAAAATAGGAAGGAAACTGTGCGGTCAATAAAAAAACCCTATTCAAAATATCCACGCAGAGATTGCTCGAGCCCCCGCACCAACTAACGGTGCGGGGGAAGCAACTCCGTACCCCAGAGCTTACCAGCAAAAAGAAATCACATGTTAGCAAGCTGGACTAGACTCATCATACACAGAAATCATATTGCAGGCAGATGAGCAAAAAATATTCAAACAGAACTTAGCTTATCCTGAAGAGGCAGAAAACGAGATAATCAGGAGAAATCAGAATAGCACTGAATACATTGACAGCTGGCAACAAGTGGAAGTGAAGCAGCGCTAAATAGGAGCCTCCCTGGTGAATAACGAGGCAGCTGATCCAGCAGACCCGCAGGATAATAAACCAAACCACCAGGGGGAGCCAAAAAACCAAAGTCACACAATACCATCTGTGACCACAAGAGGGAGCCTGAAAACGGAGTTCACAACATAAAACATTGACAAATTAAAAAATATACAGTACATGTCACACAAAAGCCTGACACATTAAACAACAGGTTGTCTTCTGATGACACATTCCCATTATGGGTTTTTATTACTTTGCACTTACAGACCATAATTGTTCAAAAGATGCCCTACAGAGGACTTGATACTTGCTAAAAAAAAACAGAGTCTTTATAAAAGTCCTTGAGCTCCTCTGATCCTGCCACTTTTAACATTTTGCGCTATGTTGCTCCATTGCAGAGATATTCACATTTGTTTCTTCTGGAGCGCACTCTGCTTGCCGTCCAACTGGGGATTTCTTCATTGCAGTCCAACTGGGCATTTCTTCATTGCAGTCCAACTGGGCATTTGTTCTGAAGGGGTGGGCACTTTCACCTCTCCCTCCCAGACATAGCTGTGACTGTTCTAAACAAAAGTGGACCCTCTGGACCGTGACGACGAACCCCCCACGGGCGAGCTGACCAGATGGACCACCCCCTATACAGGGAGAGTTAGGGGCAGGCCCGTGAGGGACTATCGCCACGGAAGCTGGAGGACCAGAATGGGAAAAGACCAGGGACTGGCGGGAGGGAAGGAGCACGGAATGGGAGGACACAGAGGATGAACGGAACAGGTAGATATGATGGGGAAAAAGGACTAAACAGGAACACTGAAGATACACAGAGACAGACGGAACCCTACAGGGACACAGGGACTGGTGGGATATAGCAGCGGCACAGGAACCGGATGGGAATTACAGCGACCCAGGAACTAGCAAGGAATACTGAGGAGACCCAGGGACAGCGGGGTAAAGAAGGAACACTGCTACTGGTGAGGCAACTGCGGAAAGAACAAAGACTAGCCGAAGCCAGAGGATAGATAGCACAAAAGAGCACTGGGGGCCAAGAGCACTAGAAGCACAAGTGATCATAGGCACAGAGGGACTGCAGGAAGGGGTTTAAATACCTGATGCATTATGGTACTTCCGGGTACGAGTCCCCCTGGAGCATAGAGAGGACGATAAGGAGCGCCGACCGAAGGTTAGAACTGCGCACGCGCAGCTTTGAGCCTAGCGTGCGCGCGTGCGCGAGCAGCAGAGACCGGGTGCGAGCGCTGGAGAGAAGACGCTGAGGAAGGAGGGGAACGCCGAGACGCTGAGGGCAGGTAAGCATGACTGGACGAGGAAGACAGCAGAGGCGGTGAGGAAGACGGCATGACAGTACCCCGTCTTTACAACTCTCCCTCCTCTTTAGGCCAGAGAAAAACCTAGCTAAGATTCGAGGAGCCTGAATGTTCTCCCGAGGCTCCCAGGACCTCTCCTCAGGACCGAAACCCTTCCAGTCGACCAAAAACAAAGTTCTACCGCTAACTCTTTTCATGGCCAAAATGTCCCTAACTTCAAAACCATTGTCCGTGGAAACAGGCGGAGGCAAAGAAGAGGTTGAGGTATGAAACTGATTAAACACTACAGGCTTAAGGAGAGATACATGAAAAGAATTAGGAATACGAAGGGAGGGAGGTAACTTAAGTTTGTAACAGACGTGTTTAATACGTGCCAGTATCTCAAAAGGACCAACGTAGCGGGGACCCTGTTTATGCGAAGGGATTTTAAGACGAATAAATCTAGAAGAAAGCCAGACCTTGTCACCAGGATGAAATACAGGAGAATCAATACGCCTTTTATCAGCATGCCTTTTCATCCTATGTTGAGCTAGTTCAAGAGCGGACTTGGTCTCCTGCCAGACCCTGGAGAATTCTCTAACCAGAAGATCTGCCGCTGGCACAGTAGAAATGGGAGGAACCAGTAGAGGAAGACCAGGATGTTGTCCATAGACAACAAAAAATGGAGTTTTGGTAGAGGCTTCGCTGGTATGATTATTATAAGCAAACTCGGCCCATGGAAGTAAGTCAGTCCAATCATTCTGATGAGCGTTGGAGAAATGCCGGAGATAAGAGACCAGAATCTGATTAGTACGCTCCACTTGGCCGTTGGATTGTGGGTGATAGGCCGAAGAGAAGTCAAGCGATATGTTCAACGACTTACAGAGTGATCTCCAAAACTGGGTGGTGAACTGAACTCCCCGATCAGAAACAATATGCTGTGGAAGACCATGAATACGAAAAATATGTTGAACAAAAATCTTCGCCAGTTGGGGAGCTGAAGGAAGACCAGGAAGAGCAATGAAATGAGCCATTTTAGAAAAACGGTCCACGACCACGAGGATGACGGTGCAACCACAAGAACGAGGCAGGTCAGTTATGAAATCCATTGCAATATGTTGCCACGGAGTAATAGGTACTGAAAGAGTATGTAGAAGGCCGGAAGGTAACTGCCTAGGAACTTTGTTCTTGGCACAGGACGGACAGGACACAACAAAATCTCGAACATCCTTCACAAGAGTCGGCCACCTGTAGTAGCGAGAAATTAAATCAAGAGTTTTCTTGAAACTGACATGACCTGCTAGCTTGGAAGCATGTCCCCAAAGTAAAACAGTTTTCTTGTTCTGTTCAGAAACAAAAGTTTTACCCGGAGGTAAAGAGGTCATAGAGACCGGAGCAAGTGTGATGACTGGAGGGATCAATGATGTGTGTAGACTTCTCTTCAGCATCTACCGATAAAAAGGACCTGGAAAGAGCGTCAGCTTTGAAGTTCTTATCACCAGGCAGGAAGCGAAGTTCGAAGTCAAATCGGGCGAAGAATAAGGCCCACCTGGCTTGCCGTGGATTCAAACGGTGTGCAGAATGAATATACGCCAAATTCTTGTGATCCGTATAGATGATAAAGGGATGTAAAGCTCCTTCCAACAAATACCTCCACTCCTCCAATGCCAATTTGATGGCCAAAAGTTCTCTGTCACCAATGGAGTAGTTTCTTTCAGAAGACAAAAACATTTTGGAAAAGAAGCCACAAGGCACCAGACGACCTGAAGGAGACCTCTGAGAAAGCACAGCTCCGGCTCCGATGGCAGAGGCGTCAACTTCAAGGAAGAAGGGTTTATTAGCTTCAGGGCGATGGAGTATAGGAGCGGTGGCGAATGCTTCTTTGAGAGACTGGAATGCCTTCTCGGCTCCTGCTGGCCGAAGATGAGAATTGGCTCCCTTCTTAATCAGGGAGGAGATGGGAGCAGACAACGAGGAGAAGTGAGGAATAAACTGCCGATAGTAATTCGCGAATCCTAGAAAACGCTGAATCGCCTTAACGCCAAGAGGGCGAGACCAGTTGAGCATGGCGGAAACTTTACCCGGATCCATACTCAGACCGGAATCAGAGATAATGAAACCCAAGAATGGCAGGGAGGACTGTTCAAAGGCACACTTCTCAAGTTTTGCATAAAGACGATTCTCTCTCAAACGAAGAAGAACTTGCCGCACATGTCTTCTATGAGAAAGCAGATCCAGTGAAAACACAAGGATGTCGTCCAAATACACCACAACACAGGTGTAGAGTAGATACCGAAAAACATCATTCACCAAATCTTGAAAAACTGCTGGAGCATTACATAGACCGAAGGGCATCACTAAATACTCATAATGACCGTCCCTGGTGTTAAACGCAGTCTTCCACTCGTCTCCCGCACGAATTCGGATCAAATTGTAAGCACCCCTGAGATCCAGTTTGGTGAAGACTTGTGCTCCTCGTAGACGATCAAAGAGTTCTGGGATGAGAGGAAGTGGATACTTGTTTTTGATGGTAATATTATTGAGGCCACGGTAATAAATGCAGGGACGAAGAGATCCATCCTTCTTCTTGACGAAGAAAAAACCTGCTCCTGCAAGAGACGATGACTTCCGAATAAAACCTCTGGCCAGATTCTCTTGGACATACTCAGACATGGCACGAGTCTCGGAGTGAGACAGAGGGTAAATGCGACCTCTGGGGGGAGTAGAACCAGAAATTAGATCTATGGGACAGTCGTATGGACGATGCGGAGGTAAGACCTCTGCCTCTTTTTTGCTGAAGACGTCCGAGAAAGAGTGATACACTGCTGGAAGATTCGCTAGGTCCGGAGCCAGAGGAGGTAAACTAGCAGGCTTGACGGAAAGCAGGCATCTATCTTGACAAAACTGTCCCCAGGATAGGACGTCTCCGGTACGCCAGTTCAGGGTAGGTTCATGATTCCTTAACGAGGGTAGACCCAAAAGAAAAGTATGAGACAAAGACGGTAAAACATAGAAAGCCAACTTCTCACGATGTAGGGCTCCAATTTGAATCTCAACCTCCTCAGTGATAGCAGTAACAACCTCCCGTAAAGGCTGACCATCGACAGACTCTAATTGCCTAGGAACCTCCAAGGATCTGACAGGAATCCCAAGTCTCTCGACCAGCTCAAGTTGAACAAAATTCCCTGCCGCTCCAGAATCTACTTCAGCCTCAAGAGAAAAATGAGTGGAACCCAAGTGTAAAATAACAGACAAAGTCAGAAGTGGAGAGGAATCATAGCTACCTAGGGAGGCCTCTCTTACCTGTCCTAGGCGGAGGCGTTTCCCGGCTTCAGAGGGCAGGAACGCAGAAGATGAGAGGCGCTGCCGCAATAGAAGCATAAACCTTGTGCGAGTCTCTCCTTTCGATGTTGTTCGGCAGGCTTGAGGCAAACTACCTGCATGGGCTCAGGAGAAGAAGATGAAGAAACTGCAGCGGTTTGGGAAATGGAAGCTCCTCGTATAACTGGGGATAGACGAGGGGATCTCCTCTCTCTGACAACCTCATGAGAACGCTCCTGAAAGCGTAAGTCAATGCGGGTCGCCAAAGAAATAAGGGCGTCCAAAGCAGTAGGAGTATCACGTCCCGCCAACCCATCCTTTATACGGGAAGACAGACCTCGCCAATACGCACCAACCAACGCCTCGTTGTTCCAACCTAAATCAGAAGACAAGGTCCGAAAACAGATGGCATATTGAGCTACAGATAGGGTACCCTGGTAAAGGTTGAAAAGAGACTCCGTAGTGGAAACCAAACGCCCGGGTTCATCAAACACCTTGCGGAAGGTATCCAAAAAAATATTGAGTTGAGACACTAGAGGATCATCTTGCTCCCAGAGAGGGTTCACCCAGGCCAAAGCCTCGCCCTCCAAATGGGAGAACACGAAAGCTATTTTAGCTCGATCTGTAGGGTATAGTAACGGGGACAACTCGAAATTTAGAAGACACTGATTTAAAAACCCGCGACATAATTTTGGATCCCCACCATACCGAGGTGGTCTGGCTAAATGGGGCGAAGGTTGCGGGGAGGAGGCGGGAATAGGGACAGAAGCGGCATTTTGCAGGGAGAGAAGACGATTATCCACAGAGGCCATAAAAGTCAAAATATGGGACTGAGTGTCCCGCTGTTGAGACAACTCCTGCTGTAGAGCCGCCAACTGAGAAGCGCTCCCAGGATCTGAAGACTGTAAGGCTGCGAGACAAGACTCCATGTTTTTCAGGAAAGACATGATTCTGATCTGATTCTCGCGTAAAAAAAGTAATTCCTTCTGGGTGGCAGAGATACCAGCGGGGTCCATGGCCTATGATACTGTGACAGTTCTAAACAAAAGTGGACTCTCTGGACCGTGACGATGAACCCCCCACGGGCGAGCTGACCAGATGGACCACCCCCTATACAGGGAGAGTTAGGGGCAGGCCCGTGAGGGACTATCGCTACGGAAGCTGGAGGATGGGAAAAGACCAGGGACTGGCGGGAGGAAAGGAGCATGGAATGGGAGGACACAGAGGATGAATGGAACAGGTAGATATGATGGGGAAAAAGGACTAAACAGGAACACTGAAGATACACAGAGACAGACGGAACCCTACAGGGACACAGGGACTGGTGGGATATAGCAGCGGCACAGGAACCGGATGGGAATTACAGCGACCCAGGAACTAGCAAGGAATACTGAGGAGACCCAGGGACAGTGGGGTAAAGAAGGAACACTGCTACTGGTGAGGCAACTGCGGAAAGAACAAAGACAAGCCGAAGTCAGAGGATAGATAGCACAAAAGAGCACTGGGGGCCAAGAGCACTAGAAGCACAAGTGATCATAGGCACAGAGGGACTGCAGGAAGGGGTTTAAATACCTGATGCATTATGGTACTTCCGGGTACGAGTCCCCCTGGAACATAGAGAGGACGATAAGGAGCGCCGACCGAAGGTTAGAACTGCGCACGCGCAGCTTTGAACCTAGCGTGCACGAGCAGCAGAGACCGGGAGCGAGCGCTGGAGAGAAGACGCTGAGGAAGGAGAGGAACGCTGAGATGCTGAGGGCAGGTAAGTATGACCGGACGAGGAAGACGGCAGAGGCGTGAGGAAGATGGCAGCGGTGGCATGACAATAGCCAATCACATCCAGGCAGATAATCTAGTAATTTTTACAGTCTTATACGCTGCTGCGCTCTTATTGGCCGGGTCTGGTAGGGAAGGGTGAAATTGCAAACCCCTTAGAGAAGACTGTAGAGGCGCTCATTTGGACTCCAAGAAAGAGGTGCTGCACACTGTGCTGCAGAAGAAACAAATGTGAACATCCCTGCATGGATCGATGCAGCTCAAAAATGGAAAACAGTGGCGGAATAAGCTCAGGGTTTTTTGCAATGTATTCATTCATTTTTCTTTATTTTTTTAGCAAAATGTCTCACCTCACCACTGAGACCCCAAGTGATTATCTTTTAGGCCACAGTCACACGTTCAGTATTTTGGTCAGTATTTTACATCAGTATCTGTAAGCCAAAACCAGGAGTAGAACAAATACTTAAAGTGCAAGTCCTAAATTTTCCTGCAGTGCGACCACTGGTATTTCACATTACAGTGCATTATTTTTGTAATGCAGGACAGGCCCTTCAGATTGAAACCTCACTTCGACATCAGTGATGTTTCTTGTACACAAAAAATGGGTTGAGTGTCATCAGTGTTTTTGATCACAGTGTCAGTTTTTAGCATCAGAATTTGGTGAGAATTTCATCATTTTTGAATGAAAAAAATGATGAAGGTTTCTTAAGCTTCTCCCATTAAACAGTTAATGAAAAACAAACACCCCATGGATTTCACCCAAGTGCTGTTTTTGACATAGAGCCATAGACTTACATTGGTGATATTGATCAAAGACTCTGATCAAATGAGCTCCCACATAGCTACCTAGATGCAGTATGAGCCCTCACATAGCCCCTAGATACAGTATGAGCCCCATATAAATCCCTATATACAGTATGATTGACCATATAGCCTCCTATATACAGTATGAGCCCCTGTATAGTTTTCTATATGCAAGATCAGCCCCCACATAGCAACCTATATACAGTTTGAGCCCTCAGATAGCCCATATATATATAGGCACACATCATGGTGCCAACTGATGATGTAATCGCTCTGCACTTTACAGCAGAGGCAACATGATCTCCCCTGGAGCTGCACTGCCATTCTGTATCATCGGCAGCGGAGCTCGAGGAAAGCTCACCACCAGGATATGTGCGCTAAATCATTATGATGAGTTCTGATGAGGACAATCTGGCCATGGCTTCCTCAGAGCCTCGTGCCCTGGGAGGTAGCCCATATTATAATCTGCCTATGAGTGTGAGTTCTATCTATGGTTTCCCTGTATTTCGCACCATCTTCCCCTCGACTGGTACCATTTTCTTTGTCCCTGCTGCGGAAAAATAACCCCAGAGCATGATGCTGCCACCACCATGTTTCATTGTGGGGATGGTGTTCTTGGGGTGATGACCTGTGTTGTTTTGATGCCAGACATAGCATTTACCTTGGTGGTCAAGTTACATTTTGGTCTCATCTGACCACAGCACCTTCCTCCATACATTTGGTGAGTCTCCCATGTCTTTTGGCAAACTCTATATAAATCTTAAAATTTTTGTGTGTAAGTAAAGGCTTTTTTTCTGCCTACTCTTCAATAAAGGCCACCTCTATGGCGTTATTGTGGTCATATGGACAAATGCTCCAGTCTCTGCTTGGGAACTCTGCAGTGCTGCCTCTCTGATTAATGCACTCCTTGCCTGGGCTGAGAGTTTTGGTGGGCGGCCCTCTCTTGTCAGGTTTGTTGTAGTACCATGTTCTTTCCATTTGATAAAAAAGGATTTGATTGCGCTCTGGGGGATCATCAGAGATTGGGATTTTCTTTATAACCCAACTCTGACTTGTACGTCTCAACAACTTTGACTCTGACTTGTTTGGAGATCTCCTTGGTCTTCATGGTGTTTGGTTAGTGGTGCCTCTTACTTAATGGTGTTGCAGCCTCTGTGGCCTTTCAGATAAGGTGTGTATATACTGACATGCCAATTGGCACTTATTGCATATAGATGGTCTTCCTTTCAGTAAGCATGTGACTTATTGCTTGCACCAGAAATGTTTAGAGGCTTCATAGCAAAAGGGTTGAATATATATGCACATGCCAATTTTTAGTTATTTGAACCCATACATTTAATTTATGCCTATATTTCTCTCACTTGACTTTGCCAACTTAGACTATTTAGTTCTGATGCATCACACACAAATTGGAATACAAAAATATTTAAACACAGGTTGTAATGTAACAAAATAGGGGTAAAAGCCAAGAGTGTGAATACTTTCACAAGCCACTATACCCTTTATTTTATAAGATTATTTTAGGCAAATGACAGCAAGTGATAGCAGAAATATCTAATTTTATAAAATAGACAAATAGCAAAACATATAAAAAAAAAATCCAAAACAAACAGATATAATAAATGTAGAAAGGCCTGATCTGGGAGGAACCTTCCTTTATCAACAGATATGTTTTTGAGGATTATATAGAGGTCATTACCATCCTGATAATGTCTCTATATTGTTGTCATATTTCTGATCAGACTTGTGCTCATCTATACGAATCTCGACAAAGAGTGACCCAGCCATCAGAAACAAGAGATGTGATTGGTCGCTGCTTTGTACTGAGTGAAGACTTGACTGTCAATGATGATCTGGATGGAGGGGAATGGAAGTTCTGCGAAGGTCGACCACAAGGACATGAGATGTTTGGGTTCTGCCAACAAGGCATGTCAGCTGGATTCACCTCAGACAGCCATTATATCATATTTGGGGCACCTGGGACCTACAACTGGAAAGGTATGTACTGGAGCTATAAGATTTGCTGTAAGTTTAGATTTATAAAATATATTATAATGAGATTCTGTTTATTGGAGACTAAATAACAAAATGGTTCCAAATGTTTTTCTCTCACTTGACTGTTTTTGAACTCATTACCTTCAGTATTATTTGGTTTCTCTAGAGCAGAGACAACTGTACAGTGATGGAGTAAAGACTACATATCCAAAAAATGCAATGTATCATAGCAAATGTTGCCACCATTAAAAGGGGGCTTCCAACAATTAATCACATACATTGCAGTTACGCCCGCAAAAAATTAATTCAGTATGCAAACCCTTTTCTCCTTCTATACATATTTGTCTACATTACTTACTATCCCATCCAGTTTTCTGTCCTTAGACACCACGTCCCCTATACTGCTTAGCCTTGGCATCTCAGCCTGGTGTCGTTTTGTACAGAACACCTCTTCAGTTGTATCCACGTCTGCCCATCCCTCTGCGTGCTCAGCGTATGTCTGTCCACCCTTATATATGATATCAGGAATGACACTCCGTACATTGATCACACAGGTACGGAGCACAGCAATGTACGTATGGGATGCCAGCAGACCCAGGGAATGTTTTGGTGGCATCTCATGACTTGTGACTAAATCAGACAACAGTTTGGGCAATATGAGTAAAATAAACACAAAGTGCCTTGTTTTAGCAGGCACTGGGCAGTACATATTTTGTTTTGGAAAACCCTTAGGCTATGTGCACACGTTTTTTCTTTGCGTTTTTTCCGCGTTTTTTCACAGTGAAAACGCTTAAAAAACGCTTACAAAACGCTTACAAAACGCATCCCATTATTTTTAATGGAATTCCGCATTGTTGTGCTCATGCTGCTTTTTTTTCTGCAAAAAAACGCGTTGCGGAAAAAAAACGCAGCATGTTCATTAATTTTGAGGAATTTCCGCGATTTTGCCGCTATATATTTGTATTGGGATGCTCCGGAAAAAAAACGCAAAAAAAATGTGAGCGGATTTACTGCGAAAGGAGTCCGGTTTTGCTCAGGAAATTCTGCAAACATTCTGCAACGTGGGCACATAGCCTTAAAGCCAACAGGTAATACTTGGAGATTTCAGTAGTCTTCAGAATGGTGAATTCAGCTCTGTAGTCTATGTGTAAACGTTAATAGCTGTTATTATAGCGAAATCTACAGTGAATTGAACAAAGTTAAAATTCTGTGCACAAGTGCCCTTGTGATGTGTAAGACACATCAATGCAATGACTATAGGAATGTACACTATTGCTTTCTTTAATTAACTCCTGCTACTCCCACATCTTATCTCATAAAATGTAATATTATTTTTTTATGTCGGTGATCTGCTGAACTGGCGCATTTTCTCCTCAGAACAAATAGAGATTAGGAGGCCGCTAGCACTGCCCACGTCTCATCGCACACTGTGGACCCGCTATCGTTTTTGCATAATACAATATAGTATTTAAAGATCTTGTATAAGGACTACCTTAACATATACAACATATTGAAGCTGGATTAGGAACATAAATAGAGCAGAAGAGCCCAAATGCATTCTTCTCCAAGTAATCGAGCAAGTGCCGGACTGGCCATCTGGCAATTTTGGCAAATACCAGAAGGGTCTGTCTGGTTGTGGACTGCCTTGTTTGCACAGAATCGGTGTTCTCAAGACACCCATACTGTTAAGAGTTGTGACGGAGCACAAAGTCACTGACTCTGTCACTTACCCCAGCAAGCCACAGGAATCATTAGAAATATTGGTGTTGTAGTAAATCTTGCTTTCCTCCATCCAGGGTAATATTAGAAATATATCCCGGTACGGGCACAGCATGGGTCTGTGTGATTTCAAATGCCAGGGCTGAATTTCAGCCCCAGTCCGTACCTGAATCGAGCCTTGGTTACCCTAGTAGTCTAGATAGTTTGTGTCTCATTAATAGAAATTCCTTGTTTTCCTCCAGGGATCATTTTTTAATATAACATTTTACTGGGAATGAGGAAGAGGGAAGACAATGAAAGTGTTTTAAGTGTCCCGTGCATGTCTAATGACTGATATTTTAATGTGCAGCTCTTTGTGCTTCGTATATTGGGGTATATGGTATTTTATGATTCTCATGCTCACTTTACCTCCCAGGTGAGCTGCGTGTGGAGCTCTTTAATCAAACCGTTCTGGAGCTTGGTACCTATGATGATGGGCCTTATGAAGTTGCTGGGGAAAACAGCCAGAAACCTGAATTGATCCCTCTGCCATCCCACAGTTATCTTGGTATGGGTTCATGGCCGGCTGATGGAGAGAGAGACTGAGAGGGAAAGAAGCACACAAAAATGTCTTATTTTATCACAATTCAGATCTCAGCTGATGTTAGTCCAAGAACACAAATGATGACTACAAGGTTCAAATGAATAAAACAACAAGTAATATGTGGTCAGATGGAGGCCTCCATTTTAGGATCCTTTTTTCTGATCTGACCTAATAGAGGAGGTCCTAGGTGGACCTAGTAACACAGAAAAGACTACTTGCTTGACTAGGATATGGTAGCATCTTCCTCTCTCATACCTCCCCTCTCAGCATCGTCGGCCATGACAAACTTGTGTTGTAGCCCTTCTAATATGTTTTCCCTTTTCTCTCTCTCTTCTACACCTCTTTCACTCTTCCTGGGGGATTCATGGTCATGGCACAGGACTCTTGTTTGTCACAAACATTGATAGTTCAGACCCGGATCAGCTGGTTTATAAATCGCCGGAACCCAGGGAAGAGGGAGCCAGGCTGGGTCCTGACGTAGCTCACAATAGCTATTTAGGTTTGTAACTTGCATACGTGTGTGTGGGCCGGGTTCAGCTCCTACCTCCTGCATGGTCCTGTCAGCCATATCTTGTTTGCCCTTCCATCTGCTCTGGTGAATTCAAGCTCATATTTTATGTGCATGGTGTTACGATGGTGTCTTAAGCATGGTCTTTGTTTTTGTTTTGTTTTGTTTTTTTTATCATTCTTGATGGTGTTTTCCTTTACATAACTCTACCCCTGTGGCTTGGATTGTCTTGCCATGACAGAGAACTATCCTAATGTGACGAATACTTGTAACAATATAGTAGAGTTAATAATTATCTAGTTCCAAAATATTTATTTTGAACTAGCTATGAAATTGGATCTTTCCAAAAATATTCTTGAGAAACGATGTCTCTGTCTCGACTATATTGTAACACAATTAATAAATAAATTTCAACTATTGTATAAAATTAGTTTTGAGTATTGTAAGTATCCCACTGACGTCTGGCAGCATGTTTGATATAAATTTTTACCATTGTCATGCTGCATGTAACCCTTAAAGTCAATGTATACTGAAAGGATATTTCAATGGTATTGATTTATCTGTTTCCATTTTCTGCTCCTTCTATGTTTGAGCTATTCTCTCTAGATGCATGTGACATCTGTCTTTGCATCTTTCCAATCAATGCAGCAATCTTCGCCAGCCACCCTCCATGTTGCCCGTCATGCCTGCATCAGAATCTAAGCAATATTATCTTTACTAGAATCACTGGGCTGTGCAAGCCAATGATACTCAAATAGCGTCACTGTAACTGCAAATAATTCTTCATCATGTGTTAATTTAACGTTTTTTCAATATAATAATCTGAATATAAATTTACTACAATATGTAATAGTACTATGCTCCTAGTATTACTTTGTTCCTATTCCTTATTTGAGTATCATGGGCTATTCATGTAAAATCTACGCATTAAAGTAGCACTCCAGTTTTGTTTTTTGTTTTTTTAATCATTCTGTCACTACTCACCGAATGTGTATAATTATATATATATATATATACTGTATATACATATATATATATATATATATACTCTATATATACAGTATATACACATATATTATGCACATAAGTACTGTGCAAAAGTTTTAGGCAGCTGCGGAAAAAAATGAAAGAATGCAAAGTGAGTGAATATCAGAGAAATCTAAATAATTGGTGTGACCATCTTTTTCCTTCAAAGAATCATCAATTCTTCTAGACGCACGCCCAAACAGTTTTTGAAGAAACGTGGCAGGGAGGTTCTTCCAAACATCTTGGAGAACTACCTACAGATCTCCTGTGGATATAGGCTTGTACAAATCCTAATGTCTCATCATATAATCCCAGACAGACTTGATGATGTTGAGAACAGGGCTCTGTGGGGGGCCATATCATCACTTCCAGGGCTTCTTGTTCTTCTCAAATAATTTGGCTCCAAATTTATTTTGTTTAGGATATTTATCCTATTGCAGAATAAATTTGGAGCCACTGAGACGCCTCCCTGATGGTATTGCAAGAATAACTTAGCAGTGAATAAAATCTCCCAGAAAAATCTGCGAGATTTGATGAATTCAACTTTTGTCAGATCCACTCATTTCTAGTGATCATGACAATGTTTGATTTATATTTCTCTTCTGTTCATTCACTTTTCATATTGTAAATTGATAGTAATAAACTATTTAAACTTCTATTTTTTTAAAGCATTTTTTACTTTACGTTGCAGCATATTTTCTACAACTGCTATCAAAGATAATGATGATGACCACACAGTGCATGTCATTATGTAGATCACAGTTCAGATTTCCTTACTGTATAGTTATAATTTGTTAGATTATTTAGGAGAATATAAAGGAGAGGATGATCAGTGTTACTACAACAGGAAGAGATGTTACTGATTCAAGCTGCAAATTGCCTCTTCGGAGAAAAAGAGGACTTGAGCTCTATAGCGCCACCTGTTGGAAGTGGCGATCCTACAAGTCACAATCAACCCTTTAACGAGTCTTGCAATATGGTTCTAGCTGGTCATGCGATGCAACATGGGATCGATAGCAGAGCATAGAAGAATGACATGTGGGATAAGAGATAGGAAACAAGATGGGGACTGGGGGGAAGAAAGCTGGAAGCTGAATTACATGGAAAGAAGTGCAGTAAATGTAACAAGGTGCAGAGTGACAGACAATCAGGTGGGGGATGCACTGTTAGAAGAAAAAAAAAACTGTGAGTGCTTCTTTAAATTATTAATCTACCTTGCAAAAGGCTTTGCTGCTTTCAGGCATTTGCTAATCCGGCTCCATGACGCTATACATTGCTCCTTTAGCTTTAACAATCACGGCACACATGGTATGCGATGCATCATCCACCTTTATAGGAAATATAATAGATATATCATTTTTAGAATGTGTTCATGACGTTCCCCTGCAGCTACCAATATGTCTAATGTGAACAGCACAGTCCTCTTATAACGACATAATAAAAACGCATGAGGGAGGTATTCTGTAGGTAGATGAAAATGGCAGTTCTTTTTCTCCTTAGAACACACTGAATCTTAGCTACCCTGTAAAGCTGGCCATACACATTACATAAAAGTTCATTTAGGAGTGGCCGGCCGTCAAATATGTATGTAGATTTCCAGGCCATCTTCCAAAGGCAGCTGTCCGGGGTGAAAGAATGTAGGCATTTTGGATTTCAGCGTGCCCTTTCCTTTCTTCCCGGTGGAGATAAGCCACTGCCAGCGGGTCTGGCATCTGCTTATTTCCTTTATTCCATTGGTATAAAGCATGGTTATGGGGGAGTTTGGTGAATTACCTGTTTAAACAAATGTGTGGACAACAGCTGTTGTACAGGCTCCATCAAAATGCTGTTTTGGTTTTTTAGAACTAAAATGATTTATCATTTTCAGGATTCTGCTGAAATGATGCCTGTATGCAGTGTCCAATGGCTACATATTTTCGAAGCTAATATCTCAGTTTCACCATGTAATCTTGTGTCCATTGACCACTGCAGTCCACTGTAAAAATCAGAATATCCTTACAAATGTAATAAGATATAGTAAGCCATCATGTGTGTTACATAGGTGATTTTTTGGGGGGGATTGGTTGGATACAGATTTTCTTTTCACCATCCATTTAAATGTACTAAAGGTTGGCACAGTGGGCAATTTGTTTGCATCCCTAGATGCGTGACTTATTTCAGGAATTGTTATGTTTCTTCCAGTGCCCAATATTTGACTCTTCTTTTATATCTTTATAATGAAGAATTTTAGCCATTTTGTTAGTTACTGCAAAACATGTCTGCAAGAATCAGCACTCTGAAGTTTTTTTGGAAATGGAAATTAGACCCCCTAGTATTTTTTTTATTAGGGGGTTCTTTATATTTTTGCTAGGAGCTGAAGGATTCAAGAGTTTGCGAGGCCGACTGTATAGTCTGTGGAGCAGAAGTGGTTACGGTAATTGTATTGTATAGCAGGTTTCCTCACGAATATTAGCATCACTTATTCACGATAAGTCTAGGGAGGTAACGTTTCACACTGTAGAGACCACCAGCTGGCATAGAGACTCCTATAGGAGGCCAGGCAGTGCTTTCAGGGGGTAAAAAAAGGGTGTACAAATGATCTCTTATCCAGAACAATGACAGCAATCTTTCCTGAATCATCCAGTGATGTAAACTAACTCCAATGGGTGGAACTAGAGAGAAACCTTTATGCTTTTTCTGGAGGAGAGATCATTTGAATATTTTATTTAAAGAGAATCTGTCAGCAGATTTTTGCTATGGAATCTGAGGACAGCGTGAGGTAGGAATTAAAACACTGAATTCAATGATGTATCACATGTGTGGTTTTGTTTACTTAGACTGAAGCTTTAATCATCTGGTTCTTAACATTGCTGTGACTAGCTGGCACATGGTTAATCATCTGACTCTGCCTCCTTCTGTGATAAGCAGCACACTGTGAATAGACTATGTACATATAGAGTCTGGTGTGGGCGGGGTTCGCTTTCTCAGCTCTGCTTCATTGCTAAATCTAAAACTCTGATTGTGTCAAAACAGTTGCACCCAGTAAACTAGGTGATACAGTGTTGGGTTCAGGGACTATTTGCCTACATCATGCTGCTGTCAGATGAGGTAGCAAAAACCTGTTGATAGATTCCCTTTAAGGCCCATTTATACAGGCCAATAATCATGAACGAGATTATAGGATCATTCTTTCCCAATTTTGGCCTGTCTACACACCTAACAAATGAACAAAACGCTGATTTGTTGAAGCTTAAAAATAATTGTTATAGGCAGCACATTGCCCCATGTATAAAGATGATGTGCTGACGATAACGTAATACTCTGTGTACACAGAATATTTCATAGTCTGGTAAAACAGGAATGCTAATCGGCTTGCATGTAGCCCATGCAGTTGTTTAATGGACTCAATTGGCACATTTAAATGGGCCATTATTGTAAAATGAACCTTGTTCTCTTAGGTATCACAAAACAAGGACTTCTGGTAAGTAAAATGTATCTGGGGATGGCATCATCTTGGTAGGTCTGGATGGGTTTTGTTTACTAATATTGAGACATTGAGCTTCAGGAGTAAATGGACTTATCATTACTTTGGGCAATGATAAGACGTTTTCAATATTGAACACTCATCTCAATATGTCCTAGTAAAACACATGATGGGAATATGTAATGTGACACTTAGTAGAGGGCAGTGCTCATCCCTAAAATCATGATACTGTGGCATATTAGAAAAGTACAGCAACAATTGAGGATTGTTACACAAAACATTGGCGTCTAGATCAATGTACATGTTGGCTTTAATGACGCTTTTTAATAAGGCAAATTAAACAGCTGAGAAATCTAATAATAATTATAATATTCCTTCTTTATATCGCATTTTACACATGTTAATAAGCAGATCCTTACTAAAAGGTGGATGAAGTCACTTATAACCTCATGACAATCATTTCTAACTTGCATCAACTCAACTAGTTTTGGTTAAATGTAGCGAACTGGGTCATATGTGACCTCTATATACCAAGGGTGAGACAATACAACCAAAACTAGTCGAGTTTACATTTTTACAGGCCAGACTAACACATGCATTGTGTTTAAGGAGAAAGACTATAAGGGGGAGCTGATCCAAGGCTACAGAGAATCCAGAGTCCTGTGCTGACCACTCACACTCTTGGCAGCACTCGTTGGGTAACAGCCAATTAGACACCACAAATAGGATTCAGTATGGAATAACTCCCATTCTCATATGTGTACACCTGCGTTTTTCAGCCTGTGGAGTACGTACCCTGTACAACCCAGACAGCCGTGAAACAGTTTCAGATGAGCTCCCAAATTGCATTGTAAAGTGTTCTTCAAAGTAAAGTTACAGCTATCATCTTGAAGGGAAGCGATCATCAAAAAATGACTCATTGTTTAAATCAGGGTTTTATGTTAAATGTATGTTTGAAAATATTTTTTGGTTTTGTTTTACATATCATAATCTGTATTAAAAATGAAAAATAGAAATCGTGCAATTTTCACATTGGCCATTGGGGCTTTTTTAGAATTTAACTTCCTGTTGTTTCAGGAAATCAATATGTACAGCAGCAATGAACAAACCTCAGCCCTATTTTTTGTATTGTTGTATTGAAGCATCTAATGAGCATGTGCAAAGGTCATTGTGAAGGGCAGGGGGTAGGGTCAGCTCTGACATCGCCTATTGGAATTTGTGGATCTGGTGTTATTAGCAGTGTACAGTGCCTTTAAAAAGTATTCATACCCCTTGACCTTTTCTACATTTTTCCACATTACACCCACAGACTTAAATGTATTCTATTGGAATTTTATGGGACATGCCAACACAAAGTAGCAAGTATTTAAGTATAAGTGAATTGATTAAAGCCTTTCTAAACATTTATAAAATATAAATTTTATAATTGTGACGTGCATTTGTATTTAGCTCCAGTAGGTCAATACTTTTGTAGGATGACCTTTTGCTGCAAATACTTCTGCAAGTCTATTGGGTGTTTGTTTCTATGAGTTTTGCACATCTAGAGGCTGATTTTTTTGCCCATTTTCCTTTGCACACTCGGTCTATCTCAGTGAGACTAGATTGAGACCATCTGAGAACAGCAATTTTTAAATCTTGCCACAGATTCTCAATGGGATTTAGATTTGGACTGTGACTGGGCCATTCATACACATGAATATGCTTTGATCTAAACCATTCCATTGTACCTCTGGTAGTATGCTTTAGGGTCGATGTCCTGCTGGAATGTGAACATATTCCCCAGTCTCAAGTCTTTTGCAGACTCTAACACGTTTTCCTCCAGGATTAGCTCCATCCATCTTCCCATCAATTCTGACTAGCTTACATGTCCCGGCTGAAGAAAATAATCCAAACAGCATGATGCTGTAGCCACCATGTTTGACAGTGGGAATGGTGTTTTCAAAGTGATGTGCAGTGTTCTTTGTCCTCCACACATAGCATTTTGCATTTAGCCCAAAAAGTTCTATTTTGGTCTCATCTGACCAAAACATCTTCTTTCACATGCTAGCTAGATCCCTTACATGGCTTTTTGCAAACTGCAATCAGATTTCTTATCACTTGCTTTCCAAAATGGCTTTCTTCTTGCCAATCCTCCATGAAGGTCAGATTTGGGTTGTATACGAGTAAGGCCATGTTCACACGTTCAGTATTTTGCATCAGTATTTTTACATCAAAACCAAGAGAGGAACAATCAGAGGAAAACTATAATAGAAACACGTTACCACTTCTGTATTTTTTATCCACTCCAGGTTTTGGCTTGCAAACACTGATGTAAAATACTGAACGTGTGAATGTGGCCTGATAGTTGTCCTGTGGAAAAATTCTCCCACCTGAGCTGTGAGTCTGGGTAGGTCCTCCAAAGTGACCATGGGCTTCCTGGTGGCTTTTCTAACTAGTGCTCTCTTTTCTTGGGATGTCAGTTTAGGTGGACAGTCATATCTTGGTAGGTTTGCAGTTGTGCCATACTCCTTCTATTTTTGGATGAAGGATTGAACAGTGCTCCATGAGATGATCAGACCTTGGGCTATTTTTTTTTTTATAACCTAACCCAGCTTTACTTTTTTTCAGCAACTTTGTCCCTGACCTGTCTGGTGTGTTTCTTGGTTTTTATAATTCTGTTTGATTACTAATGTTCTCAAGCAAATCTTTGAGGCCCTCACAGAACAGCTGCATTTATACTAAAGATACATTACATTTGACATTAATTACGTGACTTCGGGAGGCAATTGGTCACACGGAATTTTATTTAGCGGTATCAGTCTACAGGGGGCCGAATACAAATGCATGTCACAATTTTGAGATTAACTTTTTTTTAAATAATTAGAAAACTATGTATAATTTCCTTTACACTCACAAATACCTGCTATTTTTCCAAATACCTGCTCTTCTCCATTTACACCTTTGGCCTGGGACAGCTCATAGAATCTCACGGCTTTCAGTATCACCTCTATGCTGATGACACACAGATCTACATCTCTGGACCAGATATCACCACCCTTCTAGCCAGAATCCCTCAATGTCTATCCGCTATTTCATCCTTCTTCTCCGCTAGATTTCTAAAACTTAACATGGACAAAACAGAATTCATCGTCTTTCCCCCATCTCACACGACCTCCCCAACGAACCTATCCATTACAGTAAACGGCTGCCCACTCTCCCCAGTCCCACAAGCCCGCTGTCTTGGGGTAATCCTTGACACTGATCTCTCCTTCAAACCACATATCCAAACCCTTTACACTTCCTGCCGCCTCCAACTCAAAAATATTTCACGGATCCGTACATTCCTAAACCAAGAATCTGCAAAAACCCTAGTCCATGCCCTCATCATCTCCCGCCTCGACTACTGTAACCTCCTGCTCTGTGGCCTCCCCTCTAACACTCTCGTACCCCTTCAATCTATTCTAAACTCTGCTGCCTGACTAATCCACCTGTCCCCCCGCTATTCCCCGGCCTCTCCCCTCTGTCAATCCCTTCACTGGCTCCCCATTACCCAGCGACTCCAGTACAAAAGCCTAACCATGACATACAAAGCCATCCACACCCTGTCTCCTCCATACATCTGTGACCTCGTCTCCCGGTACTTTCCTGCACGCTACCTCCGATCCTCACAAGATCTCCTTCTCTACTCCCCTCTTATCTCCTCTTCACACAATCGCATACAAGATTTCTCTCGTGCATCCCCCCTACTCTGGAACTCTCTACCACAACACATCAGACTCTCGCCTACCATCGAAACCTTCAAAAAGAACCTGAAGACCCACCTCTTCCGACAAGCCTACAACCTGCAGTAACCACCAATCGACCAAACCGCTGCACGACCAGCTCTATCCTCACCTACTGTATCCTCACCCATCCCTTGTAGATTGTGATCCTTCGCGGGCAGGGTCCTCTCTCCTCCTGTTCCAGTTGTGACTTGTATTGTTCAAGATTATTGTACTTGTTTTTATTATGTACACCCCTCACATGTAAAGCGCCATGGAAAAAATGGCGCTATAATAATAATAATAAATAATAATAATAATAATAATACTTTGTGTTATTATGTCAAATAAAATCCCAATAAAATGAAAAAATGTGGAAAAGGTCATGGGTATGAATACTTTTCCTTTCCAAGGCTCTGTATAGAGATGTTAACTGTCATCATAATCCTCCCTGTGATAGCAATGAACCTGCAGAAAACAGTAGCTGAAAAAATAGGAAGTATGAGTCTAAGAAAAGATGCAGTTGGCGGTATGAAAACTGCAAGATGACTAATTTTTTTAAGTAAAGAAAAAGAAAAAAAACATTGTTAAATTTAAAGCAAACAAACAAATACTTGTAACTTAATGACCTGATTTAAACAATAGGTCATTTTCTGTTGATGGCTTTATAGAAGATGACCTGTATGCATAGTATGCGGTAGAACTAAAAATTTGTCCAATGAAAACTGATCTTGATAAGGGTGTAGTCATTGTAAATAGTCTTTTAAAGAGGCTTTGGGGTTACTGTGTAGTAAGTGGTAGTTGAACCATTCAATAAAAGGTTATGTTGTCTGACATGGTTGAAAAATGCTGGTGTACATTGATAACTTTTGTTTCCCTCTTCCTGAATAAGTGTAGAAATATTGAGACTTATTTAATAAGGCAGTTTGGTCACATCTTCATTCACTATGGCCCATTCACATTATACCATTGCAAAGCTCAATGGTGTGTAGCTTTCCTACCATTCATTCAAGAAATATTTTTTTCTTCACTTTTTTTTTTTGCTATACTATAGTTACAACTTGTACCTCTGATTTCTTAAAGGGAGTCTGTCGTCAGTATTTCACACCTATTTATATGTGCATGTAACTTTTTCAAAGACAAGTCCAGCAATACCTTTACATGGACAGTTTTTACATCCACTACTGTGAAATCAGCATTTTAATTGATATGTAAATTATGCTGAAGAAGATATTTGTAGATCTGAAGCCTCTGTCACTCCAGCTCTATTCCCTGCCCAGCTCCGCCTCGTCCTGCTTGACTTAAAGCTTTTTTGCCTGAAGTCACACAGTATAAAGCCTGTCAGTCAAACTGGAGGAGGAGGCACTAGGAGGGGAATAGAGCTGGAATGATATAGGCCTCATATCTTCAAATAGTTCTTCAATCTCATTTACATATCTATTGAAATGCTGATTTCTCTGTAATGGAGGAAGAGGCTGACCGTGTAAAGATATTGCTGGACTTGTCTTTGAAAGTGATAGACGAACATATAAATAATTTTGGGGGTGAAATCTTCCGGATTCTTTTTAAAATAGAGTTAATCACTATTTGCTTTTCAATATCACATAAGAAGATGTTTTGTGCACTTAGTGACCTGTTCACAGCCTTATTAAATTTCAGGGAGTTTTCAAAGATTTGTAACCCTAAAAATAAAAAAGTAGGAAATACTATACTATAATACTTTTTTTGTTAAATGTAAGCCTTAATATCTTTTCATCTGTACTTTGGCTTCATGTTTTTTTCATGAGTGTCCTACTGATCTCTAACCCCAATGCTGTTTCATTCCTCTAACATCTCCTCCTATGTGTGATGCTTCCATATGTATGATTACTGATCATGATAAAGCATTTGCTAACTCTTGACCTACGTTCTCCAGGTTTCTCAGTGGACTCGGGGTGGGGGGTGACAGGGCGAAACAAGCTAAGCTTTGTGAGCGGAGCACCTCGGGCCAATCACACAGGTGCTGTGGTTATTCTGCGCCGAGACGGGGGAAGCCAACTTGTTCCAGAACTGACTCTATGGGGAGAGACTCTGGCCTCATCCTTTGGATACTCTGTAGTAATGACGGATCTCAATAATGATAGGTGAGTCACTAAATTGAACTAGCTGTGTAAAAATCGTATTACATCGTGTTCACATCTACCTCTGGCAATATAAAGAACTGCTTAGCAACCAGTATCAGTTATGTTTTTCATTTACTTGATCATTTGTATTGTTTCTGTTCACCTTAGGAACCTATTCATGTATTTGGTTGAATGCCCTTTACTATTATCCATAAATTGTATTGTCTTGAAGTTCAACTTGATGGTCTAGGTCCAAACTGCAAAATCTATACCAAGCCCCCCAACATGATGCCCCACTTATAATACTGGTGCTATGTTATATGTAGTTTGGGTCCCCTGAAATACCAGTGTTTGGATGCAACTGATACCTGTGTCACGGTGTGACCTGACCCAACAGGTGGTCAGTCAACGGACGGCACAACTCACACACAACGGGATGGAAAAAGTGAGAGGAAGGCACTACCTGTAGGGAATGGGGGATGGTCACCACCTGAACTCAAACCTGTGTCTGTCCCTGCACTCCCCTAATGCCCTATGCGGGTCCTTCCCCCCACCGCCATCAGGATACCTCATCCCTAGTAGTCACCTATTACTGCCCTGGCTAGTGCACTGGCCGGCAAGGAGCATTAGCCTCACCTCTGCAGATAATACACACAGGGTAAAGTGACAAAAACCAAAAGGGATAAGGTAAAAAAAACACACTTAGCTTATGTACACTGCTGCTAAGCTCCACACCGCAGAAAACAACAGCAACTGGACTCCAATCACCAGACGTGGCTGACACCAGAGCTCTGGTCTCCAGAAAAAAAATGTATCACCAAGAGTGAGCTGATGCATCAGGTGACCTTTTAAAGGATGGTGCGAGTGGTCACCACCTGCATCAGCTGACCCAGCAGCACTGCAGTAACATCAGATTGTTAGCGGGGGAAAAACTGATATTAACCCACGATAGTCCAAAAGTAAAAAAGTTTTAAACTGATTGGAACCAGAGATGCCACAAATCCAAAAATGGATTGTGACACCTGTGCATCTATTCCATTACATGTATATGGCAGAAAGAGTATAGAAGACTTACGATATTATGTGTTTCATATCATGCTTTTTGTTGTTTAGGAAATGTGTGTTAATGCCTATTTATAATGAAAGCATATCTGCATATTTCTATGGCTCTGTGTATCTGTTTATATAAAACTGTTGTGCATGTTTCTATTTTATCTCGTTTTATTTATTTGTTACCTTTATATTTTTCTAACTGCATCATTTTCTTCATTTGATTACATTACTATATGATTTATCATTTTTGTTTTTATATAATTTAGTTGGACAGATCTGTTGGTGGGAGCTCCTAATTACTTCTCCCGCAAAGAGGAGATTGGTGGAGCTGTCTATGTGTACATGAATAAAGGTGGAAAACTGGACAGCTCTCCTCCTATTCGGCTGAATGGAACAGATGGCTCCATGTTTGGATTAACTATAGAGAGTTTAGGAGACATCAACCAGGATGGATTTAAAGGTCTGGAGTAAATGCAACGTACTGAGATTCTAATTTGTACTCTTTAATGGTTTCTAAACTAATGTGCCCTTAAAGTGATTATTTCAAAAGGATTTCATGTGCATGTAGCTCTTTCAAAGTTAAGTCCAAGAATACCTTTACATGGCCAGTATGTTCCTCCATTACTGAGAAATCAGCGTTTGATTTGATCTGCAAACGAAGCTGGTGATCTGAAGCCTCTGTTGCTCCAGCTCTATTCATCCCCAAGCACCGCCTCCTTTTGCTTGACTGACTGCCTCTATGCTGTGTGACTTCAGACAAAGGAGCCGCCAGTCAAGCAGGAGGAGGCTGCACTGGGAGGGGAATAGAGCTGGAGTGACAGAGGCTTCAAATCTACAGCTTAATTTGCACATCACGTCAAAAGCTGATTTCCCAGTAATGGAGGAACAGACTGGCAATGTAATGGTATTGATGGACTTGTCTTTGAAAGAGCTACATGCACATATAAATAGTTTTAGATATGAAATCCTGCTGACAGATTCCCTTTAAATATAATAAAGTCCAGACAGGAAGGTTTCAGTTATCAAACTGCAATATGTTCTATCAATCTGTGCCAGTCCAAGGTTAAAATATGATATAATGGTATGTGCAGATGTCGGCTTTCTTACACTAACAAACTGGAAAGATATCAGCATGCAGAAAATGTATGCATCATGATTTCTTTGTCATTTAAAAAAAGATACATCTATAGGTCAATATGAACTAGAGTGACTATCCCCAAAATGTTTGCCTGCAGTCTGCTTTGTGTTAAAATTCCCTTTATTTCACAACATGTTTTTGTTTAAGGGATTGTCCTCTTTGGAAACCCTATGACATTTTCCATTAGGGCATATAAAGGTAATATACGTCTCCCAGAAAGCTATAAAAAAAACACTGGCATCTCTGCATTGCATACCTATAAATGCTCACACATACAGTGGGTACGGAAAGTATTCATACCTCTTTAAATTTTTCACTCTTTGTTTCATTGCAGCCATTTGGTAAATTCCAAAAAGTTCATTTTTTCTCATTAATGTACACGCTGCACCCCATCTTGACTGAAAAAAAACAGAAATGTAGAAATTTTTGCTAATTTATTAAAAAGGAAAAACTGAAATATCACATGGTCATAAGTATTCAGACTCTTTAAAGCGCTGCGGAATATGTTGGCGCTGTATAAAGATTATTATTATTATTTGCTCAGTATTGAGTAGAAGCACCCTTTTCAGCTAGTACAGCCATAAGTCTTCTTGGGAATGATGCCACAAGTTTTTCACACCTTGATTTGGGGATCCTCTGCCATTCTTCCTTGCAGATCCTCTCCAGTTCTGTCAGGTTGGATGGTGAATTTTGGTGGACAGCCATTTTCAGGTCTCTCCAGAGATGCTGAATTGGGTTTAGGTCAGGACTCTGGCTGGGCCAGTCAAGAATGGTCACAGAGTTGTTCTGAAGCCACTCCTTTGTTATTTTAGCTGTGTGCTTAGGGTCATTGTCTTGTTGGAAGGTGAACCTTCGGCCAAGTCTGAGGTCCAGAGCACTCTGGAAGAGGTTTTCATCCAGGATATCTCTGCACTTGGCCGCATTCATGTATCTTTCAATGACAACCAGTCATCCTGTCCCTGCAGCTGAAAAACACCCCCATAGTATGATGCTGCCACCACCATGTTTCACTGTTGAGATTGTATTGAGCAGGTGATGAGCAGTGCCTGGTTTTCTCCACACATACCGCTTAGAATTATTACCAAAAAGGTCTATCTTTGTCTCATCAGACCAGAGAATCTTATTTCTCATAGTCTGGGAGTCCTTCATGTGTTTTTTAGCAAACCCTATGCGGGCTTTCATATATCTTGCACTGAGATGCTTCTGTTAAGCCACTCTGCCATAAAGGCCCAACTGGTGGAGGGCTGCAGTGATAGTTGACTTTGTGGAACTTTCTCCCATCTCCCTACTGCATCTGTGGAGCTCAGCCACAGTGATCTTGGGGTTCTTCTTTACTTGTCTCACCAAAGCTCTTCTCCCACAATTGCTCAGTTTGGCTGGACGGCTAGGTCTAGGAAGATTTCTGGTGGTCCCAAACTTCTTCCATTTAAGGATTATGGAGGCCACTGTGCTCTTAAGAACCTTGAGTACTGCAGAAATTCTTTTGTAACCTTGGCCAGATGTGTGCCTTGCCACAATTCTGTCTCTGAGCTCCTTGGCCAGTTCCTTTGACCTCATGATTCTCATTTGGTCTGACATGCACTGTGAGCTGTGAGGTCGTATATAGACAGGTGTGTGCCTTTCCAAATCAAGTTCTATCAGTTTAATTAAACCCAGCTGGACTCCAATGAAGGAGTAGAACCACATCTCAAGGAGGATCACAAGGAAATGGACATCATGTGACTTAAATATGAGTGTCTGAGCAAAGGGTCTGAATACTTATGACCATGTGATATTTCAGTTTTTCTTTTATAATAAATTTACAAAAATGTCTACATTTCTGTTTTTTTCAGTCTAGATGGGGTGCTGAGAGTACATTAATGAGAAAAAAAATGAACTTTTTTGAATTTACCAAATGGCTACAATGAAACAAAGAGTGAAAAATTTAATGGGGTCTGAAAACTTTCTGTACCCACTGTACGTACACTGCTTTTCTTGTTTATATTTGGGCAATCATTGTGGGCTTGGTTAGGGTTTGTTCACACCTCTATATTTTGACTTATTCATGTCCATTGTAACACTTGAGTAAGAATAAAAAAATAAATCTGTTGATTTCAGGGGCTTTTTGTTTTACTACAAATGATTCCATTGATCTTTTTTTTAACAAAAAAGTCATTAGGATAGTTACTTATCTTCAAAATAAACACATTTTTTGTAAGGTTGTCAGTCTGCAGTTATGGTGGCTCAGTGGTTATTACTGCTACCTTACAGCATAGCAGTGTTCAGTTTATATTCTACCAAGGGCAAGACCTGGAGTAAATTTGCACCATCCTCCATACAAAAAGCTTCTGATCTGTAGTTTATCATAATCTGTATACAAGTGGCACATTGTAATCACCCAGCTTCCTAATGCAGTTGTTTTTTTATTTTTGTGTTGATTTTGGGATTTTCAGTAAAGTATTATTTTATTTTTTACTTATTCTCGTCTATAAAGTCTCAAAATATTTAGCAGCCCTTTACAGATATTGTCATCACTCACTGGCCTCATTGTCGCTCACAACACTAAATCCCTATCAATATGTTTTTTCGAATGTCGGAGAACACCAGAGTACCTGGAGGAAATCCACGTGAATAAAGGGAGAACATACAAACTCCATGCATCAGCTATTCTTAAAAGAATTGTAGCCTGGACCAAAGTGCAGCAAGGGAACAGTGCTAACTACTGAGTCACCTTAGACTTAAAGGGGTTTTCCTACGAGCAAAAGTTCATTTTAATAATTAGATTTTGGAATAATAATAATTTCCACAATTAGATTTGTTTAAATAAAATGTTCCTGTGCTGAGATAATGTTATAAATGTGTCGCTGCTGTGCCTGACCATACAGGAACATGGTCTGGGCAGGGGAGGATGCAAAAGAGAGTATGCAGACAGTATAGCTGCCCCTGAAAAGGCACATCTATTAAATGCACCAATTCTGGTGCTTTGACCGGCTTTTCCCACTTTCCCTGTGATGTGGCAAATGCAGTTCATATTTGTGGGGTTGATGTCACCTTTGTATTGTCCGGCGACATTAAGCCCACGGCTTAGTAATGGAGAGGCGCCCATAAGACACTCCTATACACAGCCAGAATAAAGTCCTTTATTTGAAATAAAAAAACACTTTTGATTTTCTATTTAAAAATAACAAGCACAGTTATACTCACATAACCTCCATTCCATTGAAGCCATCGTCTCCTGTAAAAAAAAAAAAAATAGCCACATCCCTCAGCTGTCTGACGTTTTGGCCCACGCCATAATCCATGTCTGTGATAAATAGTTTTCAACCTGTACAGCACCAAGATGCGACCATCCAGGCTGAAAACCACTGGGGTATGAGCAGAGTCAGTGACCAGTGGTGACATTATTGAGGTTACCACAGGTCACTGAGGCTACGTTCCCAGCCAGGCCCCTGAACTGCGGTAACCTCAGTGAGATCATTGCTCGCACTGAGAAAAAGTCTCACAGTACAGTGCTGATCTCAGACTCAGGGTGAACTGAGGTGAACTCACTGATCTCAGCACTGCTGAAACTTTTTGCACAGTGATCTTACTGAGGTCACTGCAGTTCAGGGGCCCGGCTGGGAACGCAGCCTCAGTGACCTGCGGTAACCTCGATAATGTCACCACTAGTCACAGAGGCTACACTTGCAGCAACTCATTCTCCAGTGTTTCTCAGCCAGGACGGTTGCATCTTGGTACCGTCCAGGTTGAAAACTATTTATCGCAGACATGGATTGTGGCATGGGACATAACGTCGGACAGGTGAGGGATATGGTTGTTTTTTATTTTTGTCTTTTTACAGGAGACAGTGACTTCAATGGAATGGGCGTTAGGTGAGTATAACTGTGTTTATTTTTTAAATAAAAAAGTTAGTGTTTTTTTATTTCAAATAAAAGACTTTATACTTGCTTGCATTTTTTCTTTACAATATAACTATAGGATTAGGATTAGTAATGGAGAGGTGTCTATAAGACACCTCTCCATTACTAAGTCATGGTCTTGTTGTCACCGGGCAATACAAAGGTGACATCAATCCCACAAATATGAACCCCACTTACCACCACCACCACAGGGCAAATGGGACGAGCCAGGCAAAGCATCAGAACTAGCTCATCTAATAGGTGAGCCTTTTATGGGCGGCTGCGGGCAGTTTTACCATGCTAGTTATCAAAAATACAGGGAAACTGACTCTATTATTTTTTTATTATTATTTATTTATTTATTTATTTATACCGCTGGCACTGGCTGATGAATACTCCCATCAGCCAATGCCTGATCTCTATGTTATTAGCAGCAGCAGGCGTAGGCTCATGGGAGTTGTAGTCCCATCAGTCGACGCCTGTGACCAGGGGTAAACTTTTACCTCTGGTCACAGCTGCGGGCACATGCTGTCATCCGATCTTACCATAAATATAGTTTGAACGTAATTAGAGCAGAGGGATTATTAGTATTTGTCTCACAGAGGTCCCCCCTATTCTTAAAAATTTACCTTTATTAAATCTCAATAAAAACCTTAATACATAAATACATAAACATAACACCACAGGAAGAAAAACAACCAGGGGGGTGCCTATCCCTATACTGGCCTGTCTCAACCTGCCTACTTGCGGAGGTTGGCACCCTAATCTTGCGCAGTGGCGCCCCCGCTCCTCGATGGCTCACCCTGCTCACCCTACTGGGCCCTGTAGTGGCAGGGGGTGAGGAAGATGATGAATAGGCAGGTGAGAAAGAAAGATGTATGTGTGCAATATACTGTGCGTACTGGAATGATTTCTTCTTGGCTTTGTTAGCTAGGTGATTACTGTGCTTTGCCAACAGGGATGATGGTTCAGAATGTCCTAAATTATGTAGATATCACTAGTATACCCTTGCAGATTAGGTATATTTTTAATTTAGACCAAATAGATAGCCTGTTTCAATGCTTTTTGATGCGAAAATATTTCTTTCTATGCCCTCACAATTCTAGGCTTAGATAGTGCAACAGAGAAAAATACACTACACATTTAACTATTCTCCTATATAGAGAAACTATAGAAATATAACTTCAGCTAATATGTGTAGTACATACCTGTGGACCTACGCTAGATATAATGCCACATGTTTACTATCATAAATTGTGCACGCATGGATGGCTGCAGAACAAACCATTAAGGTAACAAGAGAGCAATTGCACACACATCGGCCAGATAACTATAACAACCCAAAAAAACAAAAACCACCACCTTAAAAGCAGTCAGATATATCATAAACAAATGGCGACTCACAATACACATAACCAATTGGTCATGTATTAGATTAATTCAATCGAGTCAAATATTGACTCCCAAGACACATATCCCATTAGTGCCTGTACCAGGTTGAGATCAATTTCTCTTTCTCGACGCGTTTCCCCTCTACCGAGGTTCATCAGGAGAAAAATGGAAACCGAGGTACTTATCTCATTACTGCGTACTACCACTTTATTGCATCTATTCATCTCTGGCTGGCATGCGCAGTAATGAGATAAGTACCTCCGTGTTGGTGTTATGTTTATGTATTTATGTATTAAGGTTTTTATTGAGATTTAATAAAGGTAATTTTTTAAGAATAGGGGGGACCTCTGTGAGACAAATCCGATCTTACCACCAATCAGGGGTAGTGTTTGCCACGCTGTCATGCATATGACAGTGTAGCAAACAATGGATGTTCGGGCCCCCCATTCATATGAATGGGGTCCGGGTTTCGGTACTGTTCAAGCCAAGCTTTTTTTAACTGTTCTGCCTAACCCGAGCATCCAGGGGTTCGCCCATGAGTACTGAGGACACTAATGGTAAAAACAGACACAAGAATAACACACTGATGACACACTGATGCAAAACACTGATAACACTGGTATCACTTTT
The DNA here is from genome assembly GCF_051348905.1 of Ranitomeya variabilis. NCBI lineage: Eukaryota > Metazoa > Chordata > Amphibia > Anura > Dendrobatidae > Ranitomeya > Ranitomeya variabilis. The sequence continues at coordinate 631,635,948 of NC_135234.1, read as the reverse complement.
TTCACGTATTTAATCATGGACCTATGAATGAGGCCTTAACTGTATATTAAAAGTGTGGGCCACCTTTGGGGACATTTTTTTTTCCAATAGAAAAGCAGTTTTCCCATGTGAGGAGTTTTACTATTGGTGGAGGCTAGTCTGATGGACAAGTCTGGTCACTGCTCCCCCACCAGCAAACATTGTATGGACAGAAGTGCTGATCAGTCAGTGAGGAAACTGCACTAATAGGAGAAGGTGGTTGACCTCTATACCTGTGTATTGGGCAGTGAGCTCGTTCTGATCTCCTCTCAGACGATTTATGACCATAGACTACCTTTAAATTGAATGTGCAGAAAAACAGCCTCTAAATGCAGAATGGTGCAAAATTCAAATGGATCCCAATTGCAAAAATGATTTTTAGCTCTACATATTTGCATTTAAATAGAGAAAAATGTCCCCAAAGAAGACCAACCTCTTTAACACAAGTCATGTTATTACAGATGTCGCAGTAGGAGCACCATTTGATGGAAGTGGGAAGGTGTTTATATACCATGGCAGCAAAACCGGATTAGTAACCAAACCAGCACAGGTAAGATAGAGTACCAATAATTAAGAGAACTGTTATCGTAAGAGGATCTAAATCAAAATGTACTCTAATATATCACATCTATCTGTAGAATTGTGTCTTTAGCCTCAGTACCCAAGATAAACTCTCCATCAAAGCAGAAAATATTACTTGTTTCAAATAATTTTCTGTATTTTCCAAATAATATTGCCATTGCATATAGAATATTCAAAGGTCTATATTTCAATCAGTCTTCTTCAGATATACTTGTGACCTCTACTCTGTGTGTATGTATATATGTTTGTTCATGTATACTACAGGTGCTTCTCACAAAATTAGAATACCATCAAAAAGTTCATTTATTTCACTTCTTCAGTACAAAAAGTGAAACTCATATATTATATAAAGTCATTACAAACAGAATGATCTATTTCAAGGGTTTATTTCCGTTAATGTTCATGATTATGGCTTACAGCCAATGAAAACCCAAAAGTCATTATCTCGGTAAGCTAGAATACTTTATAACACCAGCTTGAAAAATAATTTTAAAATCCGAAATGTTGGCCTACTGAAATGTATGTTCAGTAAATGCTCTCAATACTTGGTCGGGGCTTCTTTTGCATCAGTTACTGCATCAGTGTGGCATGGCATGGAGGCGATCAGCCTGTGGCACTGCTGGGGTGTTATGGAAGCCCAGGTTGCTTTGATAACAGCCTTCAGCTCGTCTGCATTGTTGGGTCCGGTGTCTCTCATCTTCCTCTTGACAATACCCCATAGATTCTCTATGGGGTTAAGGTCAGGCGAGTTTGCTGGCCAATGAAGCACAGTAATACTGTTGTTTTTAAACCAGGTATTGGTACTTTTGGCAGTGTGGACAGGTGCTAAGTCCTGCTGGAGAATTAAATTTCCATCTCCAAAAAGCTTGTCGGCAGAGGGAAGCATGAAGCGCTCTAAAATTTTCTGGTAGACGGCTGTGCTGACTTTGCTGTTTAAATAAAACAGTGGACCTACACCAGCAGATGACATGGCTCCCCAAACCATCACTGATTGCGGAGACTTCACACTAGACCTGAAGCAGCTTGGATTGTGGCCTCTCCACTATTCCTCTAGACTCTGAGACCTTGATTTCCAAATTAAATGCAAAATATACTTTCATCTGAAAACAACACCTTGTACCACTGAGCAACAGTCCAGTCCCTTTTCTCCTTGGCCCAGGTAAGACGCTTCTGGCGTTGTCTATGGGTCATGAGAGGCTTGACACAAGGAATATGATACTTGTAGCCCATGTCCTGGATATATCTGTGTGTGGTGGCTCTTGAAGCAATGACTCCAGCAGCAGTCCACTCCTTGTGAATCTTCCCCAAATTTTTAAATGGCCTTTTCTTAACAATCCTTTCAAGGCTGCGGTTATCCCAGTTGCTTGTGCACCTTTTTCTATCACACATTTTCCTTCCACTCAACTTTCCATTAATATGCTTGGATACACCTCTCTGTGAACAGCCAGCTTCTTTAGCAATGACCTTTTGTGGTTTACCCTCCTTGTGGAGTGTGTCAGTGACTGCCCTCTGGACATCTGTCAAGTCAGCAGTCTTCCCCATGATTGTGGAGCCTACTGAAACAGAATAAGGAACCTTTTTAAATGCTTAGGAAGCCTTTGCAGGTGTTTTTTGTTAATTATTCTAATTTACTGATATAATGACTTTTGGGTTTTCGTTGGCTGTAAGCTATAATCATCAATATTAACAGAAATAAACACTTGAAATAGATCACGCTGTTTGTAACGGCTCCACATAATATATGAGTTTTTTTGTATTGAAGAACTGAAATAAATTAACTTTTTGATGATATTCTAATTTTGTGAGAAGCACAAGTATGTACTTATACAACTTTTGTACTTCTTCAACATGCCAAGTACGTTAGCTATTACAGGAAATGTGAAAGCAGGTTTTTGCTATCCCATCATCCGAGAGCAGCATGATGTAGGGGCAGAGAACCTGATTCCAGCAATGTATGTCTTCCTTGGCTGCTTGTCGCAGTTTTTATTAAACTCACTATTTTATCAGTTGCATTTCTACCAGTTCTCTAAATGCTGAGCTCTGTATGACCCTGACCCCACCACTGACTGGCAGCTTTTTATGTACACTGTGCATAGGCAGAAAGGTGTCAGTAGTGGAGGGCTCTAGTCTGGTCCTCTAGAGATAATCTCTTGTAAATAAACTGCAGCAAGCAGCCCTGTAAGTGACATGTTGCTAGATTCAGGGTCTCAGACCATGCTGCTCTCAGATTAGGTGTCAAAAACCAGGTGACAGATTTCCACTAAAAGTTGTGTTTGAAAATCACGGCTCTGGATAGTTATGGCAGGTAACGATATGCAATGTTCTGATATCAGAGCCATCAGGCTGAGGTATTATGCTTTGTGCACAGTTATTTATTACTATCTCCACTTTACCGTTACATCTGTGTACTGATGATGTTGGTCTTGAGTTCTTCCCTACTATGTTGTCTTTGTCTTGAAGGTCCTAGATGGAGTTAGTGTTGGTGTAAGTACATTTGGCTACTCATTGTCCGGAGGTCTAGACTTTGATGGAAACTCATATCCAGACCTTGTTGTAGGATCTTTAGCGGACACTGTAGTCCTCTACAGGTGAGATACAAATTGAAGCTATACTGTAGGTTGGTCACACACATTAATGTTAGATTGATTTTGTGGCAGTTTCTGGTCTGATGTTAGAGTCTATGATTTCAGAAGTGCTGGTAAACCTTATAGTGACCATTTCACAGATGAGGTTCATCACAGGCTATGTAGAAACTACTATTTTTAAAGGTCATGACATTTGGATTTTGATGAAAAGGGGGTATGCAGATCAAAACATAATGATATTTAGATTTTTTTTATTTTTGTGATTAGTGGTTTCATTTCGTGTTGGTGATCTTTCCTTGGGTAAATGATTTAGGTTGGGATGGGGCGCAGAGGCATTTAGTTATTGATTAGCCCTCTAGTGATAGGTAAAGTAGGATTAATGCAGTCAGCGACAGTGGCACAGAGGTGCAATTCCAACATGGCTTCTCCTTTTCTTTATTTTTAGTGTGCAAAATAGACATAAAGCTTTTACATGCAGACAGAATAAACAGCATTAAAATTGTGAACCAAAACTAACATTTATTTTAATCCTAAACTTCTGCTTATTTAATGTCATAATCTAATCTCTTTTCAAATGTATACTTTAATTAAAAACTACCTATCATTCCCTCTCTAACCTAACTTCTTTATTTGTTTAACCCATTTACTGTTTGATGACACTTTGTTTGAGAATCCCCAGTGCATGCTGGGATACTCAAACAAGATGTCATTAGGGAGCAGAGGCGGGAGTCATTGCTAGAGCATCTGCGTCCGCCCTGAAACAAAGCGTCACTGACATCTGACTGACAAATCACTGACATCTATTTCAGGGGCTGGGCTAGACCCATCTGTACTGAGCATGCATTGGTTGTCAATTCCAACATATGATCAGTAGGATCTTTTCACTGTGCAATAGTCTTTCTAATGCACAATGACAGTGTGCTAACTCGCTGGCTCTGATTAGAAGTGATGAGTCCGTAAGGGAGAGCACTGTCACTGTGCATTAGAAAAAAAATATTGCACAGTGACAAGATCCTGTTCAGCAGTTGTTGAAATTGATGACCGATGCATGCTCAGTACAGCAGGGACTAGCCTAGCCCCTGATATGGACATCACTGAGGTTTTGTTTCTGGGTAGGGTCAGGGTCAATGACTGAAGCTTCTGCCCCCTTGATAATGTCTCATTTGAGTATCCCAGCATGCACTGGGGGTTCTCAAAGGTCATCAAATATTAAGAAGGTTAAAAAATATAAAACAGTTAAATAGAATAGAAGGAAAAATTGGAACTTTTTAATTAAAGTATTATTTAAAGAAAATAAATTAGATTATTACATTGAATAGACATTTAAGATTAAAATAAATGTTAGTTTTGCACCAGCCCTTTAACCCTTCCTCGGTTTAGCACTGATTATACATAACTATCCTTCACTATACTGGCATAACACCTTCCTCCCGAAATATATACAATAATTACAGATTTTACCTCCCACTAACAGTAAATGTCCCACTGGAGGCTAGCAGACCTCATTATACGGGCTCATACTCATTTGTGAGAAAAACGGATAGTGCAATCCGATAAAAAAATCGGATTGCACTCTGCCTAATGTTATTCTATGAGTCCCTGCTCAGCTGTGGTTTTTTTCTCAGCTCAGTTCAGACTGAGAAAAATAATTTGCAGCATGCTGCGATTGTCCTCGTATATCGGAAGAGACTCGCCAATGCAAGTCAATGGGTGTGAGAAAAAAATCACACAGCACAAGTACCATGCGTGTGCCGTCCCACCCATCTCCTAGAAAACCCGACATTTGATCAGCCAAGTACAGTAAAATCACATCATGACCCGACAGAATACAATAGATAGAATATATATATATATATATATATATATATATATATATATATATATATACAGGGTGGTCCAAAAGTAGGTGGACAGTATGTGTAATAGGGTTATGAAGGGGGAGATTTATCAAACATGGTGTAAAGTGAAACTGACTCAGTTGCCCTTAGCAACGAATCAGATTCCACCTTTCATTTTCCAAAGAGTCTGTGAAGAATGAAAAGAGGAATCTGATTCAGTCAGTCAGTTTCCCTTTACACCATGTTTGATAAATCTCCCCCTTCATAATAACCCTATTACACATACTGTCCACCTACTTTTGGACCACCCTGTATACATAGAATAGATATAAAGATGTCAGTGACATATATAATTATTACAGTGTGTGTGTGGCTTACTGTACATGTATGTAATTAATCAATCAAATTACAGAAGAAAATGGCGTGGGGTCGCCCAAAATTTTAATAACCAGGGAAGGGAAAGCGGACAGCTGGGGGCTGTTGATTATAGCCTGGGAAAGGGGTAATACCCATGGAGCTTGCCAGGCTAGTAGTATTCGCTCATGGCTGCATACGTAGCCTTTACTGGTTATTAAAATGTAGAACCCCAATAATTAATAACCAGCAAAGGCTAGGCAGACAGCGGCGGCCTGATATTAATAGGCTGTTAAGGGGCTATGAATATTGGCCCCCTCCGAGACTAAAAACATCACTTCTCAGCCACCCCAGAAATGGGGCATCCATAGGATCACTTGCCATATGGACCATCATCAGAGTGGCATCCAATTTTTATGGATACATTACAATTCTGTAGCATAGGAAACTGTAAATGATCCTGTAAAAGATTAATAGATACTGAGTAAAAAAATGGTTTGTATACGGACAGCAGACGGATGAGAAGTGAGAAAATATTGTCCCACTCCTCTGGATGAGCATGGGACCGATTGTTTATAAGATAAATAAGAGGTCCTATTTTCATCTTGGAGAGTGGGATAATTTATTTCTCACTTGTCATCCGTGTGCAATCCATTTTTTTACTCTGATCAGTTGTCGTTGTCTCCTCTTCTGGCAGTCACGTTCATCAAATCACTTTGCTTGCGCAAATATTTATCTGTTTCTTTTACGTGTCTCAGGTCTCGTAACGTTATCCGTGTCTTCAAAGATGTGACTATAACTCCACAAAACATTGATCTTGAACAGCAAAGCTGCAAACATGGAGCCGGGGTCTGGTGAGTGATGTCGTGAGAGGATGTTCAGTCCACAACTATATCACTAGACTTCTCCCAAAAACATGAATGTTCAGGATGGTCCAGTGCGCACAGTGGTGGAAAGTCTCTGGCAGGTCTTGGCTCTCAAAACGACAGAGATAGGGCATTTTGGTATCCAACATGTCTGATCTTTGATTCTCCTGATGGAAAACCTCAGGAATTGAGTGTTGCCCTCATGCAGTAGTTTGACACATCTGTTTTTACATATAGCCAATCTGTTTCCCGGCCAATTGTTACAGGTCTAACAGTAATAACCCACTTTGATCACAGGACAAAGCTGTAATGTGTTAAATACTTCAAATTATTGAAATGGCTTTAATGTAATTTTACACTTGGGAGCTTATATAAATATGGAATAGGCTTTTCTCCATACTAGTGTTACATGGTATAGTCCTCCACGGTAGGAGCACCTCTTAGATTCAGCTCTATGACTTTGGCTAATTATCCGGGAGCAAAGTCCTTCACCTTATGATATTCATCTGACCCAGTGTTCTCCTTCTCATACTTGTTCCCCATTATTCTACTGTTATATCGCGCACAAAGCATTGATGCGTCTCTCTGTGTCGTTTCAGTGTGGAGTTTACAGTTTGCTTCAGTTACACGGCCTTTCCTCCAAACTATAATCCCAAAATCAGTGAGTTACCCGTATCTTCTTCGTACATCCTGGAATGAACTGTGATTGTGTTTCTTATAAGTTGGTTGAATCTTGTTTCCTCTTGTGTTAGCCTGTAAGGGTATGTTCACACGTGATATTTGTGCAGTTTTTTCTCAGCTGCAAAAACCAAAGTGTTGGCAGGAAGAACGCTGTTAAACGTGTGTTTTAGAATGTGTTTTTGCAGCATTTTGACTTGCGTTGTGTTTATTTGTTAGAATGGCTGAAAAACACTGCACAAATAGCTGAATGCTGGAAGAATTGATAAGCTGTGGATTAAAAAAAAGAAGAAAAAGAACAAGTGTGCCTGAGATTTTTTAAAATTTTGTTCACTTTGCTGGTACTGTAAAAAGCAGTGTTTACGCCATAGAAAAAAAGCATAAAAAAGTCACATGTGAACATACGCTAAATCATCTCTTTGTTCAAATAACAAAAATTGTCCTTGTAATCATGTGACAGCAGTTTGGGCTCCAAAAAAGTTATTTTACAACAGACTGACAGTAGCGACTACAATTGGGCATTTTGAAGGCCTTGGATAACAGGGTCCTTCATCTTATTATGGCGTTTGATCATGTGCCTGTTACTCCCATGGTAACACCTCTCCTAAATTGAGGTGGGGACACTCACATAACAGCCCACGTGCGTCTGGCGTACACCAATACAACTTCCTGCTAAGGTTTCATAGATTTTATGCGACTTTTACAGCTTTTATGCTTCAATGAGTGAGTCCTTTAGATTGGACGGTTGAAGTATTATTTGAGAATTACTTGTGTTCCTCACTTCTTGTTGCCATTACATTTCTTTCTAATTTCAGTTCTAAAGTGTGTATTTGAAGCTGAGGCCGATAGAAGACAACAAGGCAAGGCCAGTCGGGTGTACTTTATACAGCGAAAACCCAGTGACCCCGAATACCAGTCCAGCAGCACCGTGGAGCTACACAAGCAGTCCTCCAGCCGCTGCACCACTGCGGTATTCCAACTGCAGGTGACTCCCAGAACCTCACAACCACATGTGGCTCAGTGCATTGGACTCCATAGTCGTCCAAGTGTTCAATTTCTCAAATGTGGAAAATGGTGTTGCAGTAGGGGGGTACAGAGATGCTGCACCAAAATGGGTCCCTAATGTGTTATTGCCACATAGGGGAACAAAGATATTAAAAGGGACTGTGCAAAGGTTTTAACTTTAATTAGCCTCTTCAATTTTATTGTTCTGACTTGCAAGGTCCCATAGGTCAAACATTGATGACCTTCAAAGAAGCACTCTTCTGCAATATATTAAATATTAAAGTTTTTATTGCAGTCATCATATCATATAGCACTGTGTAGATACGATTGCTCATTTTACCTTTCTACCCAGGTAATTTTTCTCTTTTCTCTGCTCTATGTAGAAACAGGAAGCCTCTTTTTTTCCTTGCTCCTCCCCCTGCCAGGGATTTTGGCAGTGATGACCCATGCAGGAAAACAATACTTTTTGTTTCTACATAGAGCTTAGAAGAATTCATCTAGTCAGTTTTTAATCACATGATGTCATAGTCCTGATGGAAAAGAGAAGAATGATCTGGGTAGAAAGGCAATATGAGCAGTTGTAAGTACATAGTGCTGTATAACAGGATGACTGCAATATAGTAAAAGGATAAAAGTTTTTATGGGAGTGCATTAAAGGGAATCTGTCACCCCAAAAATCGTATATGAACTAAGCTCACCTGCATCAGGGGCTTATCTACAGCATTCTGTAATGCTGTAGATAAGCCCCCGATGTAACCTGAAAGGTAAGAAAAACAGGTTATATTATACTCACCCAGAGGCTGTCCCGCTGCAGTCCGGGTCCGATGGGCGTCGCGGTCCGGGTCCGGCACCTCCTATATTCATACAATGTCGTCCTCTTCTTTTCTTCCTGCCCCGGCTCTGGCACAGGCTTACTTTGTCTGCCCTGTTGAGGGCAGAGCAAAGTACTGCAGTGCGCAGGTGCCGGGAAAGGTCAGATAGGCCCAGTGGCTGCGCACTACAGTGCTTTGCTCTGCCCTCAACAGGGAGATAAAGTACGCCTGCGCAGGAGCTGCAACAGAAAGACAAGAAGAGGACGTCATCGTATGAAGATGGGAGGCGCCAGACCCGGACCGCGACGCCCATCGGATCGGACCGCAGCGGGACCACCCCTGGGTGAGTATAACACAACCTGTTTTTCTTACCTTTCAGGTTACATCGGGGGCTTATCTACAGCATTACAGAATGCTGTAGATAAGCCCCTGATGCCAGTGGCCTTATCTCATATACGATTTTTGGGGTGACAGATTCCCTTTAATGAGACAGTTGCCTTGGTTCTAGTGGTCTTAATGACCCCGTACACATTAGACTAATGTTGGCCAAACCTGCCGATTTTGTATGTATATGGGGCATCGACGGACTGATGATTGGAGGATATGTTGATCGAGCATGATGGAATTCGGACTGTCGATTGCATTGTTCTACCTGAGATAAGCCGACGTGTCAGCCAGTGGCTTTCTCATAGAGAACACAGGAACACTTGGCCAAACAGGTGCTCCAGTGTATGGGAGAGTTGGCTGGGATGGCTGCCAGGTGAACAATCGGCCAAAGTATCATTTGCCTGACAGCCATGTAATGTGTATGGCCAGCTTTGGCCAGCCCTGTGACATTTACACCTATTCAAAATGTGAGCTCTTTTACTAATGAGTAATGTTCCCTACTGTATAGTGTGGTTGTTAGACAATGCTGACATACACATATGAGAGACAAGCTAATGCCAAATGCCTCTGTCAATGACTTATCTCATTGCAGAACAAAGGATTGGACATGGCGAAATGCAACACGCCCATTCTTAAAAAAAAACCATTAATTGTATATGAATAGACAACTTTAGATGCAGAAAAAGGTTCCAAATGGCCCTGATTGGAAGTAGATATCCCAAGTCTGTACCTTCAAAAAACAGCAGAGGCAATTGTATATAATGCTATAACGTTTATATAAGACTTGTGTGAATGGTGTAAGATAATTCATGCCTTATTATTAATGGTCTATTCCTTTATGAACACATTAATCACACCTTACTTCATGCTTTCTACAATTTTACAGGAGGATATTAGAGATAAACTTCGTTCAATCCCAGTGACTCTGACGTACAACATATTAGAAGCGCGGAACAGAAGGCAATCCTCTGTGGACTCCTTACCTCCTCTTATGCCTATTCTTAGTGAAGAAGAACCCAATGTCTACAACACAGAGGTGAGAAATTGGTCATTGCCCTGTGTACAGCATAGACATAAATAACATACCTGGAATTAAAGGGAAGTCCTCATCAGAAGATGACATTGTTTAAATCAAGTTTTTGGGTTCCATGTATTGTGTTCCAACAATATTAGTAATCTTGCAATTTTCACACTACTACTGTCTACTATCGCTATTTTAGACTCCTACTTCCTGTTTGTCCACGAAGAGCTTACAGGAGACTCCTTATCATCAGATTCAGGATTGCAGTTGTAAGGTTCGGCTAGAACCGTAGTCATGGCAGAGGACATCGGGGCCTTTGTGTCCTGGCCTCCCCTCACAGAAAAATAACATTCTTCTGTCAGCATACCTGTGTCTTCTCCTCACCGTCAGAGACTCCTCTGTGGTGCTAAGGACTTTCTGTAATCGACTTCACAAGAATTGAGACACAGTCCATTTCAAATGCAAAACGAAGAACTTTACTCAATACACTTTGCAGCACATTTTTGTCAGAATCAGCATAAACATCAGGTTCCATACAGTACACATCCTGCTTGTTCCCTGTACTCAGTCCCACATCCTTCAGTACATTATGGGGTAATAACGCCTTAGGCAGTACCGCAGCATTCTCCTTAATCAGACTCACTATTTCTGGGGTTTCTCTCATCTGTTTCGCCCCGGATCTGAGAGCATCTGCCCATGTAATGATCTGCCACATCTTGAACCATCTGGCCCTGTACTTTCCTGGACCGTTTCCTTTCCTCCACTCCAAGCTGCTGTAACTCTGCTGCTGCACACTGTCCTTCTGTCCCTATAGGACTCTAAATGGCTGTGTTCTCCACTTGAAACGTTACGTGGCTTCTTCGGTGTCCTGGGCCTAGAGCCCGTGTGGACGCTCCGGTCGCTTACGCCCTTCTGAACTTCCTGACATGACACACTTGCTTACCACACAGCAGCCCCTCCTATAGTTAACCATCTACTTACACTAAGTTCCTGTATACACTATGAATACTATAGTGCCCCCTATCTAGTGGCTATAATTGGACACTACGCTTTCCCTATTCTAAACATGGCAACAATACAACAGTATAACATATATATATATATTAAACAACACATGGTGGTACACCTCACAGTGTAGCAATACCATTGTATAAGAGTGGTAATACACTAAATCGTGTAGCTGTACCAATATGTGTTAACAAATAGTCACACACTGATAATCTACGGCAACGGGACGAGGGGAAAAGGCAAGGATGTAAACGTAATATATCAAACCCCCTACATTGTGACAAGTAAAACCTCTATACAAAGCTCATAACCCAGGATCAACCATTCACAATAGGCAGTGTTACAACTGACTCTCTCTTTACAATGATTGTTGCAGCTGCATATTAAGCACTTTGATGCAAAGTGTTGGGAAAGGGTTAGGATAGGATAGAGGCGAGATCTGTTCTTTGTAGCTATGTACACATGTTGTTTCCTGAAATAACAGAAAGTTAGAGTAAAAAGAAGCTCCAGTGGCCAGTGTGAAAAATATAAGATTACAATTGTGTTGCTTAATAAAGATCGTGATATAAAAAAAATGTAAAACTGTCAAAAATATTTTAAAAATACATGTAATACACAAACCTGATTTAAACAATAGGCCATGCTCTGATGGTAGCTTCGCTTTTCGGAGGTGATCAGAGCTAATGTACGCATATGTAGATGTAAAAGTCAGACTCCTCCTGTTTATGTCATTTACCGTCCAAACAGTTATTATAATAAACTTGCCTCGGTGTGCTGCAAACATTTTTGCACGTGCCGACAGCCTGGGTGAAAGGCACAGCATGTACCCCAAATACAAACACATTGTAAGACATTTTGCGATATCCTCTACAAAATGCATGCTGTGGGTAAACGCTTTGGAATTAGGATATTTCTAGAGATATATAAATATTATTCACGTCTTTAAAAAGTGAAAGCTAGTTTTTCAAAAGGAATAGTAGCTGTAATAGTGGGAAAAGATGAGCAGAGAGGATATGGAAAAAAGGTTGTTATAATAACATAATCTGATATCTTTCCACCAGGTACACTTCCTAAGAGAGGGATGTGGAGAAGACAAAATCTGTCATAGTAACCTGCAGCTGAATTACACTTTCAACTCTCGTGTAGGAAAAGCTGACCAGTTTGTACCATTACCGGTGTAAGTACGTAGTGACGTTTCCTAAGGAAAGTGGGTTATGCTTTCTCATCAGATCCAGCAGCAAGCCATTGACAAAAAAGTTGTGCAGAGTGCAGACATAACTTTTTTGTCCACCTGATAAAAACTGATTTTAACTGGATCCATTTATTTAACATTGAAGTCTATGGAAAATGGATCCGTTAAATAGCCATCTGTTTTTCTCCCATTTGAAGAGGATGCTTTTTACTCAGTGGAGGTGAAACATTTAATATTTACATATAATACTACTAGACTGAAAACTTTCAAGTAATCAACGGATCCTTTTCAAATGGGAGAAAAACATATGAACATAACCTTAGGGGGAAAATGTACTCGAGAAGCTGATATGGCCTGCAATGCTACAAAGTGCACAGATTGTTTGTGTTAATGATCCTGCGTTATCTGTCTGTGCTGTAATCATGCAGAAGCTGCATTGATCTGCTGTTCCTTAAAGGGAATCACTCACCAGGTTTTTGTCACCTCCTCTGAGAGCAGCATGATGTAAGGGCAGATACCCTGATTCCTGGGATGTATCTCTTTCTTTACTGGTTGCTGCAGTTTTGATTAAAAACAGTGTTATCTGCTGCAGATCTACTAGTTCTCTGAATGATCTGTATAACCCCGCCCACAACACTGATTGGTTGCTTCCTGTGTACACTGTGTAGTTATGGGGACGTGATTGGACTACATGGCAGGACGCCAAATAGTCCTCTTGTGATAATCTCCTGCTGATAAAACACTGATTTTGTAAAAACTACACCAAGCAGCCCAGTAAAAGACACATCCCTGGAATCAAGATCTCCATCTCTACATCATGCTGCTCTCAGATTAGGTAGAAAAAACTTGGTGACAGAATTCCTTCAAGTGTAACAAACCTATAGGCGCCCTTCAGGGCCGGACTGGGACTAAAATTCAGCCCTGGCATTTGAAGTCACACAGGCCCACTTGTCACATGGTGACTGTATAATATCTTTGTACACTTGTAGGCTACAAGAAGTGAGGGGAGTGTAACACGACTATATAACATATAATTACAGCTGTATCCAGCATTACAGCTCAGCCCCCATAGAATGTAATACAGCCAGCCCCCATAGAATGTAATACAGCCAGCCCCCATAGACTATAATACAGCACATCCCCATAGAATGTAATGCTGCACAGCCCCCATAGAATGTAATGCTGCACAGCCCCCATAGAATGTAATGCAGCACAGCCCCCATAGAATGTAATGCAGCACAGCCCCATAGAATGTAATACAGCACAGCCCACATAGAATGTAATACAGCCAGCCCCCATAGAATGTAATACAGCACAGCCCCCATAGAATGTAATACAGCCAGCCCCCATAGAATGTAATGCAGCACAGCCCCCATAGAATGTAATGCAGCACAGCCCCCATAGAATGTAATGCAGCCAGCCCCCATAGACTATAATACAGCACAGCCCCATAGAATGTAATGCTGCACAGCCCCCATAGAATGTAATGCAGCACAGCCCCATAGAATGTAATGCTGCACAGCCCCCATAGAATGTAATACAGCACAGCCCCCATAGAATGTAATACAGCACAGCCCCCATAGAATGTAATACAGCACAGCCTAATAGAATGTAATACAGCACAGCCCCATAGAATGTAATGCTGCACAGCCCCCATAGAATGTAATGCAGCACAGCCCCCATAGAATGTAATGCAGCACAGCCCCATAGAATGTAATACAGCCAGCCCCCATAGAATGTAATACAGCCAGCCCCCATAGAATGTAATGCAGCACAGCCCCCATAGAATGTAATGCAGCACAGCTGTTATGACCCCAGTGGACAGGGTCTCAGAGGAACGTGTAAGTCTGCAAGATACAAAAATCCAGCTCATAGGGCTGTGGTAACTGGGTTGACCAAATAGCTACTCCTAACGCCAACACTAGAAGTAGCCGGGGATCATGCCTACGGTGATCGCTAGATGACTCGCGCAAGCCGGAGAATCTAACTACCCCTAGGAGAAGAAAACAAAGACCTCTCTTGCCTCCAGAGAAAGGGACCCCAAAGCAAGATACAAGCCCCCTACAAATAATAACGGTGAGGTAAGAGGAAATGACAAACACAGAAATGAACCAGGTTCAGCAAAGAGAGGCCAGCTTACTAATAGCAGAATATAGCAAGATAACTTATCTGGTCAACAAAAACCCTATAAAAATCCACGCTGGAGATTCAAGAACCCCCGAACCGTCTAACGGTCCGGGGGGAGAACACCAGCCCCCTAGAGCTTCCAGCAAAGGTCAGGATACAGATAGGAACAAGCTGGACAAAAATACCAAACAAAACAAAAGCAAAAAGCAAAGAAGCAGACTTAGCTTGAAAAACAGGAACCAGGATCAGAGGACAAGAGCACAACAGATTAGCTCTGATTTCAACGATGCCAGGCATTGAACTGAAGGTCCAGGGAGCTTATATAGCAACGCCCCTGAACTAACGGCCCAGGTGAGGATATAGGAAAAGACAGACGCTCCAGAGTCAAATCACTAATGACCACTAGAGGGAGCAAAAAGCAAAATCACAACAGTACCCCCCCTTAGTGAGGGGTCACCGAACCCTCACCACGACCACCAGGGCGATCAGGATGAGCGGCGTGAAAGGCACGAACTAAATCGGCCGCATGAACATCAGAGGCGACCACCCAGGAATTATCTTCCTGACCATAGCCCTTCCACTTGACCAGGTACTGAAGCCTCCGCCTGGAGAGACGAGAATCCAAGATCTTCTCCACCACGTACTCCAACTCGCCCTCAACCAACACCGGAGCAGGAGGCTCAGCAGAAGGAACCACAGGCACAACGTACCGCCGCAACAAGGACCTATGAAACACGTTGTGGATAGCAAACGACACAGGTAGATCCAGGCGAAAGGATACAGGATTAAGAATTTCCAATATCTTGTAAGGACCAATAAAACGAGGTTTAAATTTGGGAGAGGAAACCTTCATAGGAACAAAGCGGGAAGAAAGCCACACCAAATCCCCAACACGTAGTCGGGGACCCACACCGCGGCGGCGGTTGGCAAAGCGCTGAGCCCTCTCCTGTGACAACTTCAAGTTGTCCACCACAAGATTCCAGATCCGCTGCAACCTATCCACCACAGAATCCACCCCAGGGCAGTCAGAAGGTTCCACATGACCCGAAGAAAAACGAGGGTGGAAACCAGAGTTGCAGAAAAACGGCGAAACCAAGGTGGCGGAACTAGCCCGATTATTAAGGGCAAACTCAGCTAACGGCAAGAAGGTCACCCAATCGTCCTGATCAGCAGAGACAAAACACCTCAAATAAGCCTCCAAAGTCTGATTAGTTCGCTCCGTCTGTCCATTAGTCTGAGGATGGAAAGCAGACGAAAACGACAAGTCAATGCCCATCCTACTACAAAAGGATCGCCAGAATCTGGAAACGAACTGGGATCCTCTGTCAGACACAATATTCTCAGGGATGCCGTGCAAACGAACCACGTTCTGGAAAAACACAGGAACCAGATCGGAAGAGGAAGGCAGTTTAGGCAAAGGAACCAAATGGACCATCTTGGAGAAGCGATCACATATCACCCAGATAACAGACATGCCCTGAGACACCGGAAGATCAGAAATGAAATCCATGGAGATATGTGTCCAAGGTCTCTTAGGGACAGGCAAGGGCAAGAGCAACCCGCTGGCACGAGAACAGCAAGGCTTAGCTCGAGCACAAGTCCCACAGGACTGTACAAATGACCGCACATCCCTAGACAAGGAAGGCCACCAAAAGGATCTGGCCACCAGATCTCTGGTGCCAAAAATTCCTGGGTGACCTGCCAACACCGAGGAATGAACCTCGGAAATGACTCTGCTGGTCCACTTATCAGGCACAAACAGTCTGTCAGGTGGACAAGAATCAGGCCAATCAGCCTGAAATCTCTGCAACACACGTCGCAGATCAGGAGAAATAGCTGACAAGATAATACCATCCTTAAGAATACCAACAGGTTCAGCGACTCCAGGAGCATCAGGCACAAAGCTCCTGGAAAGAGCATCGGCCTTCACATTCTTTGAACCTGGTAAATACGAGACAACAAAGTCAAATCGGGAGAAAAACAATGACCAGCGGGCCTGTCTAGGATTCAGGCGTTTAGCAGACTCGAGATACATCAGATTTTTGTGATCAGTCAAGACCACCACACGATGCTTAGCACCCTCGAGCCAATGACGCCACTCCTCAAATGCCCATTTCATGGCCAACAACTCCCGATTGCCCACATCATAATTTCGCTCCGCAGGCGAAAACTTCCTAGAGAAAAAGGCGCAAGGTCTCATAACAGAGCAACCAGGGCCTCTCTGCGACAAAACGGCCCCTGCTCCAATCTCTGAAGCATCCACCTCAACTTGAAAGGGAAGCGAGACATCAGGCTGGCACAAAACAGGCGCCGAAGTAAACCGACGTTTCAACTCCTGGAAAGCCTCCACGGCAGCAGGAGCCCAATTAACCACATCGGAGCCCTTCTTGGTCATATCCGTCAAAGGTTTCACAATGCTAGAAAAGTTAGCGATAAAACGACGGTAGAAGTTAGCGAAACCCAAGAACTTCTGAAGACTCTTAACTGACGAGGGCTGAGTCCAATCGAGAATAGCTCGGACCTTGACTGGGTCCATCTCCACAGCAGAAGGGGAAAAAATGAACCCCAAAAAGGGAACCTTCTGTACACCAAAAAGACACTTTGAGCCCTTGACAAACAAAGAATTTTCACGCAAAAT
This sequence comes from Ranitomeya variabilis, assembly GCF_051348905.1. Taxonomy (NCBI): domain Eukaryota; kingdom Metazoa; phylum Chordata; class Amphibia; order Anura; family Dendrobatidae; genus Ranitomeya; species Ranitomeya variabilis. Next base: position 631,618,837 of record NC_135234.1, on the reverse strand, counting down.
TTTAAAGACCATCCTGACCTGCTCCACATGCGAGTCCCAATTATCAGAAAAAAACAGAATATCATCCAGATAAACGATCAGAAATTTATCCAGATAGTTCCGGAAAATGTCATGCATAAAGGACTGAAAAACTGAAGGGGCATTAGAGAGCCCAAAAGGCATCACCAAGTACTCAAAATGACCTTCGGGCGTATTGAATGCGGTTTTCCATTCATCCCCTTGCTTAATGCGCACAAGGTTGTACGCACCACGAAGGTCTATCTTGGTAAACCACTTGGCACCTTTAATCCGGGCAAACAAGTCAGACAACAGCGGCAAAGGATACTGAAATTTGACAGTGATCTTATTTAAAAGCCGATAGTCAATACAAGGCCTCAAAGATCCGTCCTTTTTAGCCACAAAAAAGAATCCCGCACCAAGAGGGGAAGAAGACGGACGGATGTGTCCTTTCTCCAGAGACTCCTTGATATATGAACGCATAGCGGTATGTTCAGGTATCGACAGATTAAACAGTCTTCCCTTAGGAAATTTACTGCCTGGAATCAAATCTATTGCACAGTCACATTCCCTATGAGGAGGCAATGCACTGGACCTGGACTCGCTAAAGACATCCTGATAATCAGACAAGTACTCCGGAACTTCCGAAGGCGTAGAAGAAGCAATAGACACAGGCAGGGAATCCTCATGAATACCACGACAGCCCCAACTAGACACTGACATAGCCTTCCAGTCAAGGACTGGATTATGGGTCTGTAACCATGGCAGCCCCAAAACAACCAAATCATGCATTTTATGTAGAACGAGAAAACATATCACCTCGCGGTGTTCAGGAGTCATGCACATGGTAACCTGTGTCCAATACTGCGGCTTATTTTCTGCCAATGGCGTAGCATCAATACCCCTAAGAGGGATAGGATTTTCTAATGGTTCAAGAATAAAACCACCGCGCTTAGCAAATGAGAGATCCATAAGACTCAGGGCAGCACCCGAATCTACAAACGCCATGACAGGATAAGATGACAGTGAGCAAATCAAAGTTACAGACAGAATAAACTTAGGATGCAAATTACCAACGGTGACAGGACTAACAACCTTAGATATACGTTTAGAGCATGCTGAGATAACATGTGTAGAATCACCACAGTAGTAGCACAAGCCATTCCGGTGTCTATGAATTTTCCTCTCATTTCTAGTCAGGATTCTATCACATTGCATCAAATCAGGTGTCCGTTCAGACAACACCATGAGGGAATTTGCGGTTTTTCTATCACATTGCATCACATCAGGTGTCTGTTCAGACAACAACATGAGGGAATTTGCGGTTTTGCGCTCCCGCAACCGCCGGTCAATTTGAATAGCCAGGGACATGGTATCATTCAGACCTGTGGGAATGGGAAAACCCACCATAACATTCTTAATGGCCTCAGAAAGGCCATTTCTAAAATTAGCGGCCAGTGCACGCTCGTTCCAATGTGTCAGCACGGACCATTTCCGAAATTTTTGGCAATACACCTCAGCCTCGTCCTGGCCCTGAGACATAGCCAGCAAGGCTTTCTCTGCCTGAATCTCAAGATTGGGTTCCTCATAAAGTAAACCGAGCGCCAGAAAAAACGCATCAATATCAGCCAATGCCGGATCTCCTGGCGCCAACGAAAAAGCCCAATCCTGAGGGTCACCCCGTAAGAATGAAATAACAATTTTTACTTGTTGAGCAGAGTCTCCAGACGAACAAGGTTTCAGGGACAAAAATAATTTACAATTATTCCTGAAATTCCTAAACTTAAATCGGTCTCCTGAAAACAGTTCAGGAATCGGAATCTTGGGTTCAGACCTAGGATTTCTGGTAACATAATCTTGTATACCCTGCACACGAGCGGCAAGCTGGTCCACACTTGTAATCAAGGTCTGGACATTCATGTCTGCAGCAAGCTTAAGCCACTCTGAGGTAAAGGGGAAAAGAAAAGAAAAAAAAAAAAATGAGAGGGAAAAAAAAAAACTCAAAATTTTCTTTCTTATAATCCCACTTCTGCAATGCATTAAACATTTAATACTGGCCTGGCATACTGTTATGACCCCAGTGGACAGGGTCTCAGAGGAACGTGTAAGTCTGCAAGATACAAAAATCCAGCTCATAGGGCTGTGGTAACTGGGTTGACCAAATAGCTACTCCTAACGCCAACACTAGAAGTAGCCGGGGATCATGCCTACGGTGATCGCTAGATGACTCGCGCAAGCCGGAGAATCTAACTACCCCTAGGAGAAGAAAACAAAGACCTCTCTTGCCTCCAGAGAAAGGGACCCCAAAGCAAGATACAAGCCCCCTACAAATAATAACGGTGAGGTAAGAGGAAATGACAAACACAGAAATGAACCAGGTTCACCAAAGAGAGGCCAGCTTACTAATAGCAGAATATAGCAAGATAACTTATCTGGTCAACAAAAACCCTATAAAAATCCACGCTGGAGATTCAAGAACCCCCGAACCGTCTAACGGTCCGGGGGGAGAACACCAGCCCCCTAGAGCTTCCAGCAAAGGTCAGGATACAGATAGGAACAAGCTGGACAAAAATACCAAACAAAACAAAAGCAAAAAGCAAAGAAGCAGACTTAGCTTGAAAAACAGGAACCAGGATCAGAGGACAAGAGCACAACAGATTAGCTCTGATTTCAACGATGCCAGGCATTGAACTGAAGGTCCAGGGAGCTTATATAGCAACGCCCCTGAACTAACGGCCCAGGTGAGGATATAGGAAAAGACAGACGCTCCAGAGTCAAATCACTAATGACCACTAGAGGGAGCAAAAAGCAAAATCACAACACACAGCCCCCATAGAATGTAATGCAGCCAGCCACTATACAATATAATGCAGCACAGCCCCATAGAATGTAATGCAGCACAGCCCCCATACAATATAATGCAGCACAGCCCCATAGAATGTAATGCAGCACAGCCCCATAGAATGTAATGCAGCACAGCCCCATAGAATATAATGCAGCACAGCCCCATAGAATATAATGCAGCACAGGCCCATAGAATATAATGCAGCACAGGCCCATAGAATATAATGCAGCACAGGCCCATAGAATACAATGCAGCACAGGCCCATAGAATATAATGGAGCACAGGCCCATAGAATGGAATGCAGCACAGGCCCATAGAATGGAATGCAGCACAGGCCCATAGAATATAATGCAGCAGAGGCCCATAGAATGGAATGCAGCCAGCCCCATAGAATGGAATGCAGCACCCCCCCCCCAATAGCTCCACAATCCAGTCATCACTCACTAATAAAAAAACAAACAAAACACTCTACTCACCTTTCCTCCTGCCCCGCGCTGCTCTGGCTCTGGTCTCAGCAGTCGCAGTCTGCCCGCCCGGTCACACAGCAGGTGCGCGATGATATGACGTCATCGCGCACCCGCAGTGTCAGCGGCAGGCAGAGCGGGGAATGATGGGAGAGGAAGCGTCAGCAGACGCTCTCTCCTCCATCATTGCATTCAACTGTACCGGCGTCTATGACGCCGGTATAGTTGAATGCGGGGCCAGGAGTGCGCCGACAGCGGCACACTCGAGCGGCCCACTACTGCCACCGGCCCTTCTGGCATTTGCCAGAACTGCCCGATGGCCAGTCCGGCCCTGGCACCCTTACAGATTAGACTACAGTTGTCTGAACTCGCTGATATCGACAGGTTCCGCTAACAAGCTACTGTATGGGGGCTTCCCTGGCAGATGATGTCAGGAGAGTAAAGGTACCCAGAAAAAGGAGAAGAAAAGATATGCACACTTGTGGGATCAACCAACCATATAAATCTTTATTTAATAAACATTACAAAAACAGGAGCAAAAAACGGACACACAATTAAAAACATTTGAAAAGGCCAACAGGCCAAGTGCAACGTCCAAGATCCCCCAGGAGATGATATACACACAATTACTAATGCCTTTATGTAGATACAATCAAATCTCAAAATAGACACATAAATATGTATCCTAAAATAACATAGGCAAAAAGTGATGAACAGTTCTACATAACATGCCCAAATAACCCTAGGCTGCCAGCTGGCCTAAAGCATGTGCCATAAGTCCATATGCAAAATGGTTTCCCATATAGATACTGCAGAAATAAGCAAAGTATTATTGGACTAATGCACAATTCCTATAATCCTGCCTCAGCCTATAGTGTAGAATAGGCAGCCAAATAATGAAGGCCTGCGGGGCGCTGTATCATTTGTGAAAAAATGAAAGAAGAAAGATCAGCAATCCCCTCAGACGTCCCAAGGACAGCTGGTGCAGGATCCTGCATTCAAAAGGTTAAAAGTGCATGGCAAGGTTACCGAAGTGCGCGGCAGGGTTACCAGAGCTCCTGGGGGGATCAAGACCCCACGCGTATCGACGCTGCTAGAGCGTCTTCATCAGGGGAAATGTTGCTCTAGCAGCGTCGATACGCGTGGGGTCTTGATCCCCCCAGGAGCTCTGGTAACCCTGCCGCGCACTTCGGTAACCTTGCCATGCACTTTTAACCTTTTGAATGCAGGATCCTGCACCAGCTGTCCTTGGGACGTCTGAGGGGATTGCTGATCTTTCTTCTTTCATTTTTTCACAAATGATACAGCGCCCCGCAGGCCTTCATTATTTGGCTGCCTATTCTACACTATAGGCTGAGGCAGGATTATAGGAATTGTGCATTAGTCCAATAATACTTTGCTTATTTCTGCAGTATCTATATGGGAAACCATTTTGCATATGGACTTAGGTTATTATAGGTTATAACCATAACTATAGGTTATAACCCTCAGCCTAGGGTTATTTGGGCATGTTATGTAGAACTGTTCATCACTTTTTGCCTATGTTATTTTAGGATACATATTTATGTGTCTATTTTGAGATTTGATTGTATCTACATAAAGGCATTAGTAATTGTGTGTATATCATCTCCTGGGGGATCTTGGACGTTGCACTTGGCCTGTTGGCCTTTTTAAATGTTTTTAATTGTGTGTCCGTTTTTTGCTCCTGTTTTTGTAATGTTTATTAAATAAAGATTTATATGGTTGGTTGATCCCACAAGTGTGCATATCTTTTCTTCTCCTTTTTCTGTGTTCTCTGTTTATATGCACGTGGTTGATCCCTGATTACAATACTTGTTGCGGTGCCCGCTCTTTCTTAGTCTTATGCGAGAGTAAAGGTACCGTTACACTAAACGACTTACCAACGATCACGACCAGCGATGCGATCGTTGGTAAGTCGTTGTGTGGTCGCTGGGGAGCTGTCACACAGACAGCTCTCTCCAGCGACCAACGATCAGGGGAACGACTTCGGCATCGTTGAAACTGTCTTCAATGATGCCGAAGTCCCCCTGCAGCACCCGGGTAACCAGGGTAAACATCGGGTTACTAAGTGCAGGGCCGCGCTTAGTAACCCGATATTTACCCTGGTTACCATTGTAAAAGTAAAAAAAAAAACAGTACATACTCACATTCTGATGTCTGTCACGTCCCCGCCAGCATCCACAGGGTTACGTGCTGCTGCTCAGAGCTTCCTGCACTGACTGAATGTGTCAGCGCCGGCAGCAGCGGTGATGTCACCGCTGTGCTCTGCTTTACGGCCGGCCGGCGCTGACACATTCAGTGCAGGGAAGCTGCCGGCGGGAAACGTGACAGACATCAGAATGTGAGTATGTACTGTTTTTTTTTTACTTTTACAATGGTAACCAGGGTAAATATCGGGTTACTAAGTGCGGCCCTGCGCTTAGTAACCCGATATTTACCCTGGTTACAAGTGAACACATCGCTGGATCGGTGTCACACACGCCGATCCAGCGATGACAGCGGGTGGTCAGCGACAAAATAAAGTTCTGGACTTCTAGCTCTGACCAGCGATATCACAGCGGGATCCAGATCGCTGCTGCGTGTCAAACACAACGAGATCGCTATCCAGGACGCTGCAACGTCACGGATCGCTGTCGTTCTCGTTGTAAAGTTGCTCAGTGTGACTGTACCTTTAAGGATCCAACATGTCTGACTGCTGATCATTGTGTTCTTTAGAGATAAGCCGCAGACAGAGCTGTCTGGCACAGGAGCCCTTGGCAGAATGCCAATTCACAATACTATCAGGATGTGATCACTGTGGGCTGCTGACACTTAACTCAATTTTGGTTCAAACAACTCCTAAAACATACATATTCAGCTCTGCTACATCTGTGTGCAAAGCTTCACTTTCCACATGCTATATTTCCAATCATTTTAAAGTATGGAAGAATTGAGATAAGAATTATGCTTACTGTGGTTTTTTCATAATGTATAAGCAGTTCGTATTAATTATTGAAAAGTACAAGTAAATGGAGGCGAGTTGCAGTTCAATACATAATTGGTGGTTAGCTGCGCCGCTGTGCGAGGAAAGCCACGAAGGAGCTGCCCGACGCTTCTGGAGTCTGAAATACCCACGATGTAGAGAACAGAAGCGTTGTCCATGATTTGATGACATTTATACTGGGATTTCCCTGCCGCTGCCACACTCCCTAATTATTGAATTATTCCTTTTCATAATACAGAGGGTTCACCAAGGACCAAGGATGGAGGATTTCACAACATACAGTGTTTCCATGCAATAAAAAAACCCTGGAATAAAAAAAAGAATAATCTTAATAAAATGTATTTTTGCCTGATAATTAAGGACATTCAGTCTAAAATTTGGATCTGAAAGGAAACATAAAGATTTGCCCAATACAAAAAGTCATATTTTCAGGTAGATTTAAGATGATAGAGTCCAATCTATAATCATACTGCATGACGTTAATGAATCAAAAAGCAGTGTTAGAGGACAACCCCCAGAAACAGCGCCGCCAGCAGAGTGTCACATGACATCACACTTGGAGGGGAAGCTCACTGCTTATGTAGTCATACAGCGGGAAATAGAAATACTTATGCTGCTATCTCCCCCTAGTGGCTCCGGCAGGAGTTGCCCGATATGTTTGTTGTAAATCATTATTCCAGCAATCTTAGTCTGCAGGAAAGTTGTAAGTAGTCACATCTTTATACTATATTGTAATGGAAAAAATGCCCAGTCTGGAGTGGAGTTTCTATAGTAGACAGGGATGACAACAAGGGTTGGGGTAGAAGCACAGTTGGTTTTAGAGAACTGTAAGGTATTAAAGACATTTAGGGAAATGATGCTTTGTAACTTGCTTGATAAAACAGTTTTAATAGCTTTGAATATTCTGCAAAGTGAACAAGTCTTCTTACCTGCAAAATGTTTTTGTACAATACAGTCTGATGATCAGAATGTGTCCGATTAATAGTTCCTATTTATGAGGAATGTATGAGTTTCTGGAAAGTGTATGATAATTGCCTCTTCAAAGAGGATGAGGACTTGAACTAGAAGTAACTTCCAGTAGGTGGCACTAGAGTTCAGATCCTCTTTTTCTCTGAAGAGGCAATTTGCATATTTAATTTCCCAGATGAGCACTGCATAGCCTATAAGCCTCCTCACACTGGCATGCCAGGCATGTCACTCTCCATAAGGAGAAAGGTTACCCCTTAGATCTGAGAAGTGTATAATGTGGGGGGTCTCCCACCACTGTGTCGTTAGCCTCCTATATCTCTCATGCCCCTGATATGGGGCTCGCGGCTTTATGGCAGGGCAAGTGCCACTCTCTGTATCAATGTCAACAGCATCATTGCTATTTGTTAAGGGGCAATCATGGGGCATTATTCGATGTCCTATCTCAGTAATTGGCTGATTACAGATTTAACCTCAGTGTTCAGAATTTTGATAATAACAGATCAATTCTTGCAGAGAAAGAAAGAGATTTATCTGATAAGATATATTGCAAAGTTCCTTATTTTCACGTGTACTTTTCATTTATGAAATACAAATTAAAACAACAGTTACACGTTAAATAAAGGTGTAAAGAAAATGCTGAATGCTTTCATTTTGGAGGATAATGACCCCATCTGATGACTTGTAACCTGCTTTCACAGAGAGAACATGATCCCAGTGTTTTCACTGACAGACCAGAAGGATGTGGTGCTGAAGATCACCGTGAATAATTTTCCATCAGACCCACTTCATCCACACCTTGATGGAGATGATGCTCATGCGGCACAGCTGATCGCAACCTTCCCTGAAACCATGTCCTACTCAGGCGTCCGGCCGGCAGCTGTGGTAAGAAATATGGCAGATATTAGAGAACGTTGAGCTTAAGTGTGATTGTTTGGAGAAAGGGCTGAATCCAGATAAGAAGCTCTAAGAGACACATGGCAGAATTTTGGTTAAAAATTGTGGACATTACTAGCTGGGTAATTTCCAAAGTGTTCTGAACATGGCCTAAATTGGAATCTGCACCATGTTTCTGCCACCTTATCTGAGAGCATCATAATATAGAGATAGAGACCCTGATTCCAGAGATGTGTCACTTACTGGGCTGCCTGCTGATTTGATAAAATCACTGTTTTATCTATAGGAGATTATCATTAAAAGACTAGCAAATCTGCTGCTATGTAGTCCTCCATATTCATGAGTCCTCTATAACCCCACCCCATCACTGATTTGCAGATTTATGCCTATGCACAGTGTCCACATGAAGCTGTGGTGGTGTGGGTGGGGTAATACAGAGCTCAGCATTCAGAGAACTGATAGATCTGCAGCAGAGAAAACAGTGATTTTATCAAAACTACAGCAAGAAGCCCAGTAAGTGATACATTGTTGTAATCAGGGTCTCTGCCCCTACATTACTCAGTTGGGGTAGAAAAAACCTGGTGTCAGATTCCTTTTAAATGGGGAAAGGTTCAGTTTGCTGCCCTGACTGTGTGGCCAGACATGTAAAGTGGCTTGTTGGCGCTTCCTCATCACTCAGGGCACATACACTGGTTACCCTCCCCCAGATATATGCTGTTTTAAGATTAATAGGAGTCTGTGAAGAATCCTAGTACAATGTTTAATAGCTTTTAAGATACAGTCTTTTTAATTTCAGGACAAGTCAGTGTTTTGCACTTCCAATGAAAACGCATCGCAGGCAGTGTGTGAACTGGGCAACCCTATGAAGAGAAATACCGAGGTGTGTTGGCTCCTGTTAGGAGGTGACCTATTCTTTATTGGTCATACTTCACTTTTAGCAGTCATCTCATTATCATCACAGGCACATATACAGTATATATAGAGAGGATATGACCCAACATTCACAATAACACCAGCTCAGACAAAATGGCCAGACCTATAATAATGATAGGCAAAAATAGAATATTTATCAGTATTTGGTTTAAATTACTAGAAAAAAAAGAGAACAAAAACAGGTGATCCATTTCCTTTTATGCCCTCTAATAATATAGTCCTTTTGTCTCAGGTAACTTTCTACATGGTTATCAGCACCCAGGGAATTACTCTAGAGACCACCGAGTTGGAAGTAACGCTAGAGCTGGCTACGTAAGTCACTGTCTGATATCATGTTCAGTAGATCATATAGGACTGTAGTTTATAAAAAAAAAAGAACAAGAAATGATTGCTTTGTGGAAGCTGGAAGACCACGGTCTGGAGGAGGTGCATGGAGTGGAACGGTGCCAGCCCACTCAAGTCCACGGCGCTGACAAAGATCTCTGAGCGCAGAGCAGCACTCAACCACCTACATGTCTTCAGAGCTTTAGGCCACGTTCAGACGTTCAGTATTTCGTCAGTATTTTACATCAGGAAATAGGAATGGAACAATCAGAATATACAGTAATAGAAACACGTGCACAGCTTTTGCATTTTTTACCCACTCCTGATTTTTTTTTACAGAGATAAAAAAAACCTCAGGAAATACTGAACATGTGAACGTGGCCTCAGACTTTGACTAGAGTGGCTGCATGATCCACGACCTGGCACTCAATTCATCTTCTTCTGGTTGCAGTTTTGCATCCAGGAGAGTATAGTAGAAATAGGTCCCCAGTTCTGGCAATACCTGGGGGTCCTAAGAAAGGATATAAGAAATCTCAAGCAAAAAATGTCTCAATGTTGACACCACTTATGATGGTTTTCGTGGATTACCAGACTTGATTTGATCAAAGTCTCCAGCTCCCAGACAATGCTAAAGTCCCAGAATAGATGGGACCAGGACTCCTGTTTTAGGTTGTTTGATCAATGCGGCATTAGCTGGATTCATATACTTGTGTCTTGTAGGATAAGTGAGCAGAAAAACCTGACTTCTGTGTTTGCCAAAGCCAAAGTGATTATTGAGCTTCCTCTGTCTGTCTCTGGGTAAGTAAAAATGATGATTAAAAAGCCCAAATCCTATTACTCGGACATGCATCAATTATTTAATATAATTATATAGATAAAGTGCAATATTGTTTGCCACAAAGCTCATGTAATATTGAGAGGGACCTTGCTGTCTTCTGTTACAGGGAGGCCACACCTAACAGACTGTATTATAGCGGGGAGGTAAAGGGCGAGTCTGTGATGAGGAATGAGGAGGACGTGGGCAGCCCTGTAGACATTGAAGTTACCGTAAGTTTACTTGTTACATATAGTCATGTATTCACATTGTCCCATGTACTTAGTGGCGAAAACCTGTTAACTTCTTCAGGTAATATTCACAAGCTGTGGAAGAGTTGCATATTTTCGGTGTGGAGGGCATCGCCACCTCTGTCCACAGGTTTCTAGTGGTATTGCAGCTCAGTCCCATTCATTTCAATGAAGCCAAGCTGCAACACCAAGCCCAACAGATTATTCCCCACGCTGTATGATTACCCCGAATGTAGGCCTCAAACTGTATAATGGCCACCACATTAGCCACAAACTGTATAATGGCCCCCCACATTAGTCCCAAACTGTATAATGATACCCATATTAGCCCCCAAACTGTGTAATAGCCACCACATTAGCCCCCAAACTGTAAAATTTACACCACATTAGCCTCCAGACTGTATAATGGCCCCCCTCATTAGCCCGCCAAACTGTATAATAATGGCCCTTGTATTAGCTCCCAATCTGTATAAAGGCCACTGCATTAGTCCTTAAACTGTATAATGGCCCCCATGTAAGCTTTCAAACTGTATAATTGCCCCTGCATAAAGGCGCCCACAGTAGTCCCTATCATGTATGAGGCCCAGCCACTGTTTTAGGGTCCCCATTGTTTATGATGTCCCAACAAGTTTTAATAAAAATAAAAATATCATATACAGTAGTCACCTAATCCAGGGTCCTGGCGAGTCCACCAGCAAGGCCTGAGCTGACCAATAGCGCAGACGCATGCACAGAACATCAGAGTCGGGACGTGGTACGATGATGTCACTGCGCCGGGACTCTGATGTCCTGTGCATTCGTCAGCGCCGTGGCCGTTCTGTAGATCACAGTCTTAAAGCGACCTGTGGGCTACAGAATGGAGGGTGGTGGTGTAGGCAGACCGCATTTCCTTGCTCCACTGCGGGGCTTAACTGTATCGGCGAGCTGCATACACCTACACAGTTAGGGGGAGCGCATCTCCGGGTGGGCCCTTATGTGCGCGGCGCTCTGTGCAACAGCCCACTCTGTGTCTTGGAAGCTATGCTACTGCTGTGACAGCATGGTGGCTCAGTGGTTAGCACTGTAGCGCTGGGGTCCTGGGTTCAAATTCCACCAAGGACAACATATACAAGAAGTTATTATGTTCTCCCCGTGTTTGTGTGGGTTTCCTCCGGGTACTCCGGTTTCCTCCAACACTCCAAAGACATAATGATAGGGAATTTAGATTGTAAGCCCTAATGGGGACAAAGATGATAATGTCTGTAAAGTGTTGTGGAATTAATGGCGCTATATAAGCAAGAAAAATGAATACTTAAGTTCAGCAATAATAATAATCTTTATTTTTATATAGCGCTAACATATTCCGCAGCGCTTTACAGTTTTGCACACATTATCATTGCTGTCCCCGAAGGGGCTCACAATCTACATTCCCTATCAGTATGTCTTTTGAATGTGGGAGGAAACCGGAGAACCCGGAGGAAACCCACGCAAACACGGGGAGAACATACAAACTCCTTGCAGATGTTGTCTTTGGTGGGATATGAACCCAGGACTCCAGCGCTGCAAGGCTGCCGTAATAACCACTGAGCCACTGTGCTGCCCTGCAAGAATTGAAACTTATAGTCGCTATGAATAGGTGAAGATTTGCCCTATAATTTGAATTAATACATTTGTTGGACTGAGGGTTCCCTGTTCCCTCCCAGTTAATTTCAAGTAAATTCCTCCAAAAGACCTTAAATGGCTAAAGCACAGTTTTGCTGCATAGAAAGTCAGTGGAATGAAGTATTTGCTTAGTAGGTTTTACTGTTCTTTAGGTCTCAAACAGAGGAAAGTCTTTACGTACCCTGGGTTCTGCATACCTAAATCTTATGTGGCCACATGAAATGGCAAATGGCAAATGGCTGCTGTACCCAATGAAGATTCAATTAAAGGAGAAGAAGCAGTCAGGGCGTAGTATGGAGTGTAGCCCGATAAGTGCGGTCAACCCCCTCAGACTGGTAAGTACCTCCTCTATGTAATCATGCCCCATACAGAGACGACCCCACATTGTCCACCTTAACCTCTTTTCTTGTTCTCTAGGATACAGTGCGGTCAGATTCCAGTTCATTGGTACCGATTGCCAGTCAGCGCTCTGCCAGTCGATGGTCGCTAACGTATCCGACTAAGAAGAAGGATGTTGTCTTGGTAATAGCATGATATATTCAAGCATGTAAATCAGAGAAATACAGAGTTTATTCTAAAGGATGGTCTGCATTTGGACAGTCCCATCCTAACGGCTAGAGTGCGCCATGTAAAATTAAAAAATATGCGCATATATATATTTATACACACATATATCTTCTGTACTAGCGCCACTCCTCTAATGGTGTCGCTATTTCTCTGGTGGTAATTTGACATCGTTATGTCACGTAATCACTGCAGCCAATCAGAGGTGACTGATCGAGTATTCTTTCAGAGCTGTTGTCCGCTCTGATGGAATAGTGAAAGATGTCATGTGACCGTCAGGAGACACAGCACTGACATCAGAGGAGTGGCGCCAATATGGCAGGTGAGTATATGTTTTTTATTAATTCTATGTTGGGTGCTTTACCAATGAGGATTGGGTTGTCTAGAAGTGGCCAACCCTTTTAGGCTATGTGCACACGCTATGGTGTGGATCTGCAGCAGTTTTCCATGAGTTTACAGTACCATGTAAACCTATGGAAAACAAAATCCGCAGTGCACATGCTGCGGAAAAAAACGTGCCGAAACGCAGCGGTTTATATTCCGCAGCATGCCAATTCTTTGTGCGGATTCCGCAGCAGTTTACACCTGCACCACAATAGAAATCCGCAGTTGGAATCCGCTCAAAAACTGCGGTAAATCCGTCGTAATTCCGCGTTAAATCCGCAGTGCGGTTTACCTGCGGATTTACCAAAATCAGTGCGGAAAAATCCGCACACCATTCCACAGCGTGTGCACATACCCTAACGTTTTAAAAGTATGTCCTACAAAAGACTTTTATGTAGCCAGGTTGCCCATAGTGTTTTGTGTGTGCCTCTTCCTGATTACCCCAATTCTGGCCATAGCTGACTTAACACTGGGTATCTATTCTTCTTCTTATGTTTCAATGAGGTGACTTACAGAGATAGATTCACCAGCCCAGTCAGTGTTTCTGCACCTGCGTATTCTGAAGTGAAAACTCCACTGAATGGTAGTGCACAAACACTTTTTTCAGGAACATCAGGGGGCGCCAATCAAAGCAAGCTAAAATAAAAATAAAAACTATGTAAGCAGTAATTAATTGCACACTTTCATTTGTTGGACCTTTTAAAGTGTCACAGCCATTGGACTTTGCACCTTGAGCAGAAACATTTTTAAGATACTGTACAACAGCTGCAGGCTTATGCCACATGGCCTGTCTTAAAATGAGAACAAAGGGCACAATGTGTGTACATGAAGAACATCACTATTTCTGGCTATTATATGGCTTTTATTTTGCATTTTTCACCAGTATTTCCCTCTGTATCCTCTATCTCTACGTTTCAATTGTCTCTGAGCTAGTGGGTGTAGATTAGCTGCTATGATGTCTCCCATACATAGAAGACAGAGAGATTGACTCCCATTCTTCTTACTCTGTTACACATGGAGAGAAGAATGGAGGACAACATACAGCAGACCTGTGAGCTTTTCTGTGTCAGTGCCACTTTCTCCTCCTCCCTGTCTCCTCTCTAAAGAGTATAATAGGAGCTGTAATCTGATACATCACTGTACTGACAGTCTGTGCTTCTTTGACCAAGATGGATTTGAGCTGTTGGTGAATTCAGGAGGCATGGAGGAGGCAAAGAAGAGTCTCAAAAGTGAAGAGAGTCCTATTTCTCTTATAAGACATATTAAAAAGTTTCTTATATTTGCTTGCACTATTGATTTAGGTAAAGTTTGTTGACATGACAGTGACTATTTAATAGTTATAGTTTAGCGCTACATCATTCGTTCTTCCCTAGACCCTACTGTACAATTTCTCTAGTTTGCAGTGTTCAGTTCTCTTCCTGTAATCCTCTACCAGGCAGATAATGGCTGCTCCATGTGCCAAGTAAAACATTTCATTTTCCCACAATTAGGGCAGCCAGTAGGAATTTTGGGGCCCCATACTGGCAAAATTTTCGGGGCCTCCTTGAGACTCTGCCCAGGCTCCACCCCAGCCCCGCCTCCACCCCTCGAACTGTCCACCTTAGGGGGGTCTCAGCGGGAGGACCTACACTTTATGTCAGATACTATGGGTGAGCTTTAAACAACCTCCGGGGTACATGTGATTTTTGGGGGCTTGTTCTATGGGGCATAGTCCACGGTACTTACTAGTGGTTATAGGATTTTTTGCCCCCAGCAGTTTTCCCCCAGCAGTTCGCCCCCCGGGTACATCCTGTTTATGATGCCAAGTTGATTCACCCGCCAGGGCAGTGGGGTACTCGGTACCGGGTCCGGTACTTGAAGAGGACGTAACGGTGGCTGCGACCTGGTCCGTGGCCCTGGGCACTCAAATAAAAGGAAAAAGTCTTTTAAGGGTTTGGTGAGTAAAGTTTGTGTTCGTGACGCCACCTGTGGTATTCGGTCAGTAGGGACCGACGCTGCTTAAAGGGGTCCTCTGGGGTGATGGTTTGGGAGCTGGATGGTATAACTTCCCACAGGTGAAGTAAATGTACTCGGGGCGAGCTGCTGGGGGCGAAACATCCAAATCCCCTTACTAGTAGCCCCTTGGTTTGTACCTACTATGGTCGTGATGGTTTCACATGCACCTACTTGATCGGGGTGTTGTTTCTCCCACCTCTGGCGATTTTACTGTCCGAACTGTTTGGTCCGCCCTCTGTGCCGGCATGTCTTTTGTACTCAATCCCCTCTTTTTTTTATGCCTTAATTATTTGGCTACCATTATTTGTATGTATTTTTGACTCAATAAATGACTTTTTGGTTTTATTTGACCTTTTGGTGTTCTTTGTACTCCATGGTGCTCTGTGTTGTCATATCGAAGGAGTATCACACTAGCTGATTTATATTTATGCATTTATTTAGGGAGCAAGGCTCAAGCCTTCCTCGGCCTTGGTATTTTTCTGTGCTTATTTTGACTTTAATTTTAATACAGGACTGAATGTCTGACTTGCTCTTTTTTTTAAGGACTGTGATCGAGGAACTGCACACTGTGTAGTATTTCAGTGTCCACTGTACAGTTTTGACCAGCAGGTGGTGCTCAATGTTCATGGCCGGCTTTGGAATAGCAGCTTTTTAGAGGTGACTATATCTATTATTATATTTTTACTTTTATTGTTACAGATTTCAGCCTTTATTTTACACATTTTCTTGTTTTATCTATAGGATTATCCATCTGGTAGTAACATAGAAGTCGTAATCAGGGCGAACATTACCGTCAAATCCACTATTAAGAACCTGGTGCTAAGAGATGCTACAACACAGGTACCATCTCTTCAATAATGCCTAGATTCTATTCTGTAAAGGGCATAGTATGGCTAGATTTGCAGAAATTAATTTGATTATTTTGTATTTTTTATCACCAATATTGTACATGTAGACAAGGATTAATATAGGTTGTCCACTACTTTACCATTGATATGCCATCAATGTCTGATCAATGGGGGCATTCCTGCCTATCATCTGTTCTTGGTGTCGGACGGTACTGCCCAGTTAGATACAGGGCCAGTTTTAGACAAAGTGGGGCCCAGGGCAAAAGTTTAAAGTGGGTCCCCAAATGCTCACATATTGCACCATCACACAAAAGCATTTCTGTTGTATTTACATGTGCTGAGTTCAGGCCGCTAAACGAGTGTGATCGACAATATTGAAGTTGTTCGACGCTTGTTTCCTGGCCTCTTTACACCGGCTGAGGAAGAATGATGGGTACAGATAGTCTTCGATACAGTATAATGCAGGTCCCATATAGTACATTAGCACAAAAATGTCCAGAATACTGATAGAACTGGCACTTCAACAATCATATAACCACCATTCTGAGGACCAACATCAACAGAAACATGAAGAGATCCAGAATATGTAAAATATTCAATTTTTATTAATAATGATTTTAAAAATTTACATAAAAAACAAGGGGAGATTAAAAAAACAGAAAATGTCTCACACTGAGAGATGTCACCAAATCAATTTACATAATTAATCATAACTTGTAACCCGGTATATCAACCTGTAAGCAAGAGCATACTCACAATGCAACCCAATTGGCACAAACAGTCCCCAAATGCTATATGTGCATAAAGAAACTTAACAGTGAATGGGAAAAAAGGATGCAGCCAAAGAAAATAGGGTATATACAATATAGCTAGCTGGAGACAAAGAGAGTGGTGACTCCCCACCCCTGCTTGTTTCCCAGCCTCTTTACACCAGCTGAAGAAGAATTATGGGTACAGATAGTCCTCGATACAGTATAATGCAGGTCCCATATAGTACATATAGTATAATGCAGCACCCCCTCATAGAGTGTAATGCGGCACCCCTCATAGAGTATAATGCAGCACCCTCAGAGTATAATGCAGCCCCCCTCACATAGTATAATGGCAGCACCCCTCAGAGTATACTGCAGCCCCCCTCATAGAGTCTAATGCAGCCCCCCTCACAGACAATACTGCAGCCCCCCTCACCAAGTATACTGCAGCCCCCCTCACAGAGTATACTGCAGCCCCCTTCAGAGTATACTGCAGTCCCCTCAGCATAATTGAAACCCCCTCAAAGTATAATGCAGTCCCCTCATGGAGTATAATATAGTCCCCTCATAGAGTATAATGTAGTCCCCTCAGAGTATAATGCAGCCTCCTCAGAGTGTAATTAAGCCCCTGAGTATGATGCAGTCCCGCACACACAGTATAATGCAGCCCCCAGGGTGTAATGTAGCCCCCTCAAAGTATAATGCACCCCCCATACACACATAATATAATGCAGTCCACCCATACACACAGTATAATGCAGCCCCTCAGAGTATAATGTATCCCCCAACAGTATAATGCATCCCCCTCAGAGTATAATGCAGCCTCCTCATAGAGTATAATGTAGTTACCTCAGAGTATAATGTAGTCCCCTCATAGAGTATAATGTAGTCCCCTCAGAGTATAATGCAGCCCCTTCAGAGTATAATGCAGCCCCCCCACACACACAATATAATGCAGCCTCTTCAGAATATAATGTAGACCCCTCAGAGTATGATGAAGCTCCCCGAGTATGATGCAGCCCTTTCAGAGTATAATGCATCCCCCAAAGAGTATAATGCTTTCCCCTCAGAGTATAATGCTGCCCCCTTAGAGTATAATGCAGCCTCACACACACAGTATAATTCAGCCCTCATACACACACAGTATAATTCAACCCCCCCACAAACACGCACAGTATAATGCAGCCTCCCCGCACACAGTACAATCCAGCCCCCCATAAACACACACAGTATAATTTAGCCCCCCACAAACACACATAGTATAATTCAGCCCCCACAAATATACACAGTATAGTGCAGCCACCCCACACCCAGTATAATGCAGCCCCCTCACACACACAGTATAATGCAGCCCCCTCAGAGTATAATGCAGCCACACACATTATAAAGCAGCCCCCTCAGAGTATAATGCAGCCCCACACACAGTATAATGCAGCCTGCCCACACACAGTATAATTCAGCTCCCCCACAAATACACACAGTATAGTGCAGCCCCCCACACACAAGTATAATGCAGCACCCAGACACACACAGTATAATGCAGCCCCCTCCGCTCACAGTATAATGCAGCCACCCCACACACCGTATAGTGCAGTCCCCCACACACAGTATAGTGCATCCCCCACACACAGTATAGTGCAGCCCCCACATACACAGTATAGTGCAGTCCCCCCACATACAGTATAGTGCAGCAGACACACACTAACACACACACAGTATAATTCTGCCCCCCACAAACACATAGTATAGTGCAGCCCTCTACACACAGTTTAATGAAGCCCCCCACACACAGTATAATGCAGCCCCCTCCACTCACAGTATAATGCAGCCCCCA
Organism: Ranitomeya variabilis; assembly: GCF_051348905.1. NCBI lineage: Eukaryota > Metazoa > Chordata > Amphibia > Anura > Dendrobatidae > Ranitomeya > Ranitomeya variabilis. Next base: position 631,600,324 of record NC_135234.1, on the reverse strand, counting down.
CGCACACAGTATAGTACAGTCCCCCCACCATACAGTATAATGCAGACCCCCACACACACGGTATACTGCAGCTCCCTCCACTCACAGTATAATGCAGCCCCCTACATACACAGTATAGTGCATTCCCCCCACACACAGTATAGTTCAGCAGACACACACACTATAATGCATATACACACAATGCTTACCTCTCCTCCTCGTTCCCCCCTGCTCTGGCTTCTGAGTCAGAGGCAGAGGGGGAGGTGATTGGAGAGGGAGTATCATCTGACACTCTCTCCTCCATCAATGCTTTCAACTATATCGGTATGTATGATGCCGATAAGTTGAATGCAGGGGAGGGGTGGCGCTGGGCCCCTCTTACTCACAGGCCCCATAGCGGCCGCGTGGTGTGCCGCTATTCGCGGCACGCCACTGGCTGATGGCCACTCGAGGAGCGGGGGCCCTAGGCAGCTGCCTGGTCTGCCTGCCCCTAACGCTGGCCCTGGTTACATAACTCCATAACTGAGCAGTCGCTGAAACTGAGAATAACTCATCGGCTGGGGAGCCAAGTGTCGCATCGCCCCCACCATTTATACATTGACGACTTCTCCTAAAGATAGGCCATCAGTGTTAAAGTAGTGGGCAACCCCATTAATTTTGTGTGAAACGCATTACTGTTTTATCCTTAATTGTGGATATGTTTGCAGATTTCTATGATGCTGTATTCAGACCTGGATGTTGTGGTTCATGGTGGCATTCCGTGGTGGATTATCCTTATTGCAGTACTTGCTGGCATTCTGCTCCTCTTACTGTTAGTTTTAATCCTCTGGAAGGTAAGACGTGACTTTTTGTTATGTAAAGAATACATATTGATTGTATACCATACTAGTGGTTATTAATACAAGTAGGAGGGGTGATGGTGAAGGTATCGTATAAATAGATCATATGTAACAGTCACATCACATACTAAATGAACAGTATTGCAGAGACTTGTGTTTAGTAACTCACATGATCCAGCGTGACACAATGGCTTTATACAGTTTGTCTTATCCAGAAATTTTTACTTACTGCTTTAGGTTTTGAGCTACACATTCATTCACATTATATTCCTCTACTTTCCTAATACATTTTCTCTCTGCCAATATTTGATATTATTAGCTTTATAAACACATAACTCAATATTCTGCGGGTACTTATTTTGATATTGGGCCAGGTACCTACAGTAATTAATGAGGCTGTATTATTTATCCTCTTGTCTCCCATGTGAATAAAGTGGTGGTGTTCTAGTGTGTTCATTGCTCCAATAGATTGTGAATAGAGCGATGGTTAAGTGTGCACACTATACTGCACCAATGTGTCAGCACTAGTGATGAGCGAGTGTACTCGTTGCTCGGGTTTTCCCGAGCACGCTCGGGTGGTCTGTTTGTAACTGCTTGGAGATTTAGTTTTTGATGACGCAGCTGCATGATTTACAGCTACTAGTCTGGCTGAGCACATGTGGGGGTTGTCTGGTTGCTAGGGAATCCCCACATGCATTCAAGCTGTCTATCAGCCGTAAATCATGCAGCTGAGGCAACGAAAACTAAATCTCAGAGCGTGCTCGGGAAAACCCGAGCAACAAGTATACTCACTAGTCAGCATGGGAGATAACAAAGTCAGAAGTCTGCACAGGGACAGTGATCACATAACTGGTTTATCTTCAGACTGCGCTGGCTCAAGGAAAGTCACAGCTGTCAATCAACATAGAAAAAGTGGCAGTAACAAATAATTTTTATTGTTGCTCCATCTTCTACTAAGGCTCCTAAGTAGTGATGAGCGAACATGCTCGGATAAGGTGTTACTTGAGCATGCTCGAGTGCTAATAGAGTGTCTTCGGCATACTTGTAAAATATGTTTGAGTCCCCGTGGCTGCATGTCTCGTGACTGTTCAACACATGCAAAGATTGCCTAACAAACAGCGGCAACACATGCAGCCGCCGGGACTCGAACATATTTTTCGAGCATGCCGAAGTGACAGGGTTAGCACCCTAGCGTGCTCGGATAACACCTAATCCCAGCACATTCGCTCATCACTGCTCCTAAGGCCATGCGGTTAGTTTGAAGTGTAAATGTGGGGTGACAGATTCCCCTTAAATTAGTAGCACTTTAGTTTTTTCAACGTCAGTATGTCTTCTTGCTTGATGAACCTTGACAATTTGTAGCTCAACATTTTTTCCAATGGTCCTTTCAGTGTGGTTTCTTCAAGAGGGAGTCAGCAGAAGCCAAGTATACCACAAACTACTACCGAGCACAACTGGGGCTTCAGCCCTCTGAGCTAGTTAGGCAAGCCGAGGAGGAGGATTAGCTGGTAACGCCCAGCATGTGTGTGTGAAATGAGTTTTTGCATACTGCTTGGTTTTTCTAGGTCTAACATTGAGATTATTGGTAACTAATCCATTGTTGAATATCCATTTACTGCACCCCTTAACAACTGTTTGATCTGAAATGATAATTGACAAGCCACTTTTTATCCATTGGGCTCATGTACATTTGTTAGGCTACCAAAATCATTTTTATGCATGTGTTTCTCCTAGTTTAGTATTTTAGTTGAATTTGTGGAGAATTTTACAAAAAGGAAATTTTTGATTTCTCATTTGTATGTTTATATGCCTTTTTGATTTTGTTAGTTCTCTCTTAGTCTGTGTGCTCACGATGAGTTTTTGGTCAGTTTTTGACGCTATGTGTTTTTGCTACTTCAAAAACATAGCGTCTTACAGTTCCAGTAAAGTGGATGGGATGTATAGAAATCTCATGTTCGCTGTGCTTTTTTTGATGCAGTGCAAACTGACCTGCAGTGCGTGTTTCAAATCCACAACATGTTAATTTCCCTTGGGGGTACGCTGAGTCTTCTGTGTGGATTTTTACTATAGACTTGTGTATTAGATGCGGAAAATCTTACGGAAAAAACGCAGATGCATTTTTAGTGCATTTCCACAGTGGAACCATATCAAACGCATGTACAATCAAGGCCCAAAGTGTTCCAGAAAATGAAGGTATTTTTCTCAGAAAATTATTGCAGGTACACATGTTTTGTTATACGTGTTTATTTCCTTTGTGTATGTTGGAACAACACAAAAAACAGACAAAAAAAGGCAAATTGGACATAATGTCGTACAAAAACACAAAATTGGGCCAGACAAAATTGTTGGCACCTTTCCAAAATTGTGGGCAAACAACTTTGTTTCAAGCATGTGATACTTTTTCAAATTCACCTAGGGCAAGTAACAGGTGTAGGCAGTATGAAAATCACACTTGAAACCAGATAAAAAGGGGAGAAGTTGATTCAATCTTTGCATTGGTGTCTGTGTGTGCAACAATAAGAATAGAGAACAGAAAGAGGAGAAGAGAAATGTCAAACGACTTGAGAACCAAAATTATTGAACAATATCAGCAATCTCAAGGTTACAAGTCCATCTCCAAAGATCTTGATGTTCTTTTGTACACGGTGCGCAAAATTAGAAGTTTGCAACCCATAGCACTTTAGTTAATCTCCCTGCACTTGGACTGCAGAGAAAAATTGATGAGAGGTTGCAACGCAGGACAGTCCAGATGGTGGATTAGCATCCTCCATCAAGTTCCTAAGAAATTCAAGCTGCCATGCTGGCTCAGGGTGCATCAGTGTCAGCGCTGACTACCCATCAACATTTGAATGAAATTAAACGCTATAGTAGGAGACCCAGGAGGACCTCACTGCTGACACAGAGTCATAAAAAAGCAAGACTGCAGTTTTCCAAAATGTATGCGAGTAAGCTAAAGTCCTTCTGGGAAAGAGTATTGTGGACAGATGAGACCAAGATAGAGCTTTTTGGTAAAGCACATCATTCTACTGTTTACTGAATGAGGCATACAAGGAAAAGAACACAGTACCTACAGTCAAATATGTTGCAGATTTAAAGATGTTTTGGGGATGTTTTGCTGCCCGTGGCACTGGGTGCCTTGACTGTGTGCAAGGCATCATGATATCTGAGGATTACCAAAGGATTTTGGGTTGCAATGCAGTCCCCAGTGCCCAGCAGGACAATGACCCCAAACATACTTCAAAAAGCACTCAGAAATGGATGGAAAAAAAGAGCTGGAGAGTTCTGAAGTGGCAAGCATTGAGTTCGGATCTAAATCCCATTGAACAACTGTGGAGAGATCTAAAAATTGCTGCTGGGAGAAGGCGCCATCAAATATGGAGGCCTGGAGTAGTTTGCAAAAGTAGATTGGTCCAAAATTCTAGTTTAGACGTGTAAGAAGCTTGTTGATGGTTAAAGGAAGCGATTGATTGCAGTTATTTATTCCAAAGGGTGAGCAACCAAATATTAAGTTGATGGTGCCAACAATTTTGTCCGGCCAATTTTGGGGGTTTTGTGTGAAATTATGTCCAATTTGCCTTTTTTTCCTCATTTTTTTTTGTATGGTTCCAATTCACAGGAAGGAAATAAACGTGTAATTGCAATCATTTTCTGGAAGAAATATGACATTTTCTGGAACAATTTCAAGGGTGCCAACACTTTTGGCCATGACAGTTCTCCGCACATGACTGTATCAATAAAGTTTTTTCAAGCCAAATATCAGGAAGTATAAAAAAACAAAGTAGATTTATTTAAAACATGACTTACCAACAAGACACAAAAAATGCAGTAAAAAATGCGATAAAGACACATGTAAAAAAACGCAGTAAAAAACACAAGAACACAATGATAAAATGAAAGTCTGCAACATCAGATACTCACCAAAAACTCATTGTGTGAACATAGCCTAAAAGGGGTCCCCCCAAAAATAAAATGCGCACAAATAAATAATATTGTGGCTCCCTATGTTGTTTTGATTCACTCTCGCAGTCTTGCCCTAATGTGTCCAGTCCTGGTGGTCACAAGGTGATCAGTCCAACTGCTATTATGCAGGACAAGCAGTGAGAATCGGTTCACTGTATGCTGCTTTTTCTTATCAGCACTTAACACGCTAGACCTGGAAACAAATTGAAAAAACCCACCATAACAAGTTTATAATAGCAATATATAGAGCATTATTTAATAAACTAGATGGTGGCCCGATTCTAACGCATCGGGTATTCTAGAATATGCATGTCCACGTAGTATATTGCCCAGTGACGTAGTATATTGCCCAGTTATGTAGTATACAGCACAGAGCCACATAGTATATTGCCCAGTTCAGTTGTATATTGCACAGCCACGTAGTATATTGCCCAGTGACGTAGTATATTGCCCAGTGACATAGTATATTGCCCAGTGACGTAGTATACAGCACAGAGCCACATAGTATATTGTCCAGTGACGTAGTATATTGCCCAGTCACGTAGTATATTGCTCAGTGACGTAGTATATTGCCCAGTGACGTAGTATACAGCACAGAGCCACATAGTATATTGTCCAGTGACGTAGTATATTGCCCAGTCACGTAGTATATTGCTCAGTGACGTAGTATATTGCCCAGTGACGTAGTATATTGCCCAGTGATGTAGTATATTGCCCTGTGACGTAGTATACAGCACAGAGCCACGTAGTCTATTGCCCAGTGACGTAGTATATTGCCCAGTGACGTAGTATATTGCTCAGTGACATAGTATATTGCCCAGTGGCATAGTATATTGCCCAGTGACGTAGTATATTGCCCAGTTACGTAGTATACAGCACAGAGCCACGTAGTATATTGCCCAGTTACGTAGTATATTGCACAGCCACATAGTATATTGCCCAGTGGCGTAGTATATTGCCCAGTGGCGTAGTATATTGCCCAGTGACGTAGTATATTGCCCAGTTACGTAGTATACAGCACAGAGCCACGTAGTATATTGCCCAGTTACATAGTATATTGCACAGCCACATAGTATATTGCCCAGTGACGTAGTATATTGCCCAGTGACATATTATATTGCCCAGTGACGTAGTATACAGCACAGAGCCACATAGTATATTGCCCAGTTCAGTTGTATATTGCACAGCCACGTAGTATATTGCCCAGTGACGTAGTATATTGCCCAGTGACATAGTATATTGCCCAGTGACGTAGTATACAGCACAGAACCACATAGTATATTGTCCAGTGACGTAGTATATTGCCCAGTCACGTAGTATATTGCTCAGTGACGTAGTATATTGCCCAGTGACGTAGTATATTGCCCAGTGATGTAGTATATTGCCCAGTGACGTAGTATACAGCACAGAGCAGAGCCACGTAGTATATTGCCCAGTGACGTAGTATATTGCCCAGTGACGTAGTATATTGCTCAGTGACATAGTATATTGCCCAGTGGCATAGTATATTGCCCAGTGACGTAGTATATTGCCCAGTTACGTAGGATACAGCACAGAGCCACGTAGTATATTGCCCAGTTACGTAGTATATTGCACAGCCACATAGTATATTGCCCAGTGACGTAGTATATTGCCCAGTGACGTAGTATATTGCCCAGTTAAGTAGTATACAGCACAGAGCCACATAGTATATTGCCCAGTTACGTAGTATACAGCACAGAGCCGCGTAGTATATTGCCCAGTTACGTAGTATATTGCCCAGTTACGTAGTATATTGCCCAGCCACGTAGTATATTGCCCAGCCACGTAGTATATTGCCCAGTGACGTAGTATATTGCCCAGTGATGTAGTATATTGCCCAGTGACGTAGTATACAGCACAGAGCCACGTAGTATATTGCCCAGCCACGTATGTCACAGGTTAAAAAATAAACATATACTCACCTTCCGAGGGGCCCCTTGTAGTTCTGTCGCCTGTGTTCGGTTCAGGCGGCAGCTTCCGGTCCTAGGGTGTGATGACGTCACGGTCACATGACCGTGACGTCACAGCAGATCCTTCTCGCGCAGGCGTGCAGGGCCTGCGATGACGTCGCGGTCACATGACCGTGACGTCATGGCAGGTCCTTCTCGCGCAGACGCGCAGGGCCTGCGATGACGTCGCGGTCACATGACCGTGACGTCACGGCAGGTCCTTCTCGCGCAGGGCCTGCGATGACGTCGTGGTCACATGGCCGTGACGTCACGGCAGGTCCTTCTCGCGCAGGGCCTGCGATGATGTCGCGGTCACATGGCCGTGACGTCACGGCAGGTCCTTCTCGCGCAGGCGCAGGGCCTGCGATGACATCGCGGTCACATGACCATGACATCATGGCAGGTCCTTGTCGCACACCAACCTTAGCATAGCATCGGAACCTGCCGCTTGCATGGACCGGTCACCGGAGCGTCGGAAAGGCGGCGGAAGGTGAGTATATAATGATTTGTTATTTTTTTTAAATTATTTTTAACATTAGATGTTTTTACTATTGAGGCTGCATAGGCAGCCTCAATAGTAAAAACTTGGTCACACAGGGTGAATAGCGGCGGTAACGGAGTGAGTTACCCACGGCATAACGCGGTCCGTTACCGCTGGCATTAACCCTGTGTGAGCCGTGACTGCGGGGAGTATGGAGCGGGCGCCGGGCAGTGACTGCAGGGGAATAGGGAGGGACTAATCGGACTGTGCCCGTCGCTGATTGGTCACGGCAGCCATGACAGGCAGCTGGCGAGACCAATCAGCAAATGAATATCCGTGACGGAAGTTGCCGACAGAAAGACAGAAGTACCCCTTAGACAATTATATGTATAGATATTCATAATAAAAAACTTTTATGGGATCTAACTATGGAACTATAATATATGTATATTAAAAAAAATTGTCCAACCAACAACATTTTCTATTAAAAAAAAAAACCCTCTCAGATTGCTTAGAACATAAGCAATGCTCACACCTGTAAACATACTCACCGCTCCCATTAAAACATTCCTAAGATCCACATTGGTCATTGCTGTGGCCAATGATTGGCTGCAGTGGTCACATACTGTCCCTCTCTGTGCCAAGACATTATGTACCTGAGCACAGTGGGAGAAAGAGCATAGTTTATTTTTTTACAGCTTTCCGATTTTTTCCATTTTTTTCAGTGGCTGGATTATCTTAAGATGATGTCATGCAAAGTAAAAGGAAAGATTAAGTGCAACATGAAAGGATGAGGGGAAGAGAACTGAATACTAGGGAAGGGGGCAGTGGAGACTCCTAGGCAGATCTAAAGTCACCCTGTCTGCTCTAAACGTACCTATAGATTCTGCACCTATCGCCAAGCAGCAACCTAATCCCTGCCTGACCCTGGCGATAAGCCCTACCTAGGGAATGACGGGGTGAGCACTAGTCGATCCCCACTACCACCAAAGACAGCTAGGATAGACGAACAAGGGTAACACTTATCTTGAGTAGACTCAGAGATGTAACACTAAAAAAAAAATAAACAGTTGAATCACCCCACTTTTGCCTCATTAAAATAAAGTATTTTAAAAATAAAATGTTTTGTTATAATAAAAGTCCAGTCTATCAATATACAGGTCCTTCTCAAAAAATTAGCATATAGTGTTAAATTTCATTATTTACCATAATGTAATGATTACAATTAAACTTTCATATATTATAGATTCATTATCCACCAACTGAACTTTGTCAGGTCTTTTATTGTTTTAATACTGATGATTTTGGCATACAACTCCTAATAACCCAAAAAACCTGTCTCAATAAATTAGCATATCAAGAAAAGGTTCTCTAAACGACCTATTACCCTAATCTTCTGAATCAACTAATTAACTCTAAACACATGCAAAAGATACCTGAGGCTTTTAAAAACTCCCTGCCTGGTTCATTACTCAAAACCCCCATCATGGGTAAGACTAGCGACCTGACAGATGTCAAGAAGGCCATCATTGACACCCTCAAGCAAGAGGGTAAGACCCAGAAAGAAATTTCTCAACAAATAGGCTGTTCCCAGAGTGCTGTATCAAGGCACCTCAATGGTAAGTCTGTTGGAAGGCAAAAATGTGGCAGAAAACGCTGTACAACGAGAAGAGGTGACCGGACCCTGAGGAAGATTGTGGAGAAGGACCGATTCCAGACCTTGGGGAACCTGAGGAAGCAGTGGACTGAGTCTGGTGTGGAAACATCCAGAGCCACCGTGCACAGGCGTGTGCAGGAAATGGGCTACAGGTGCCGCATTCCCCAGGTAAAGCCACTTTTGAACCATAAACAGCGGCAGAAGCGCCTGACCTGGGCTACAGAGAAGCAGCACTGGACTGTTGCTAAGTGGTCCCAAGTACTTTTTTCTGATGAAAGCAAATTTTGCATGTCATTCGGAAATCAAGGTGCCAGAGTCTGGAGGAAGACTGGGGAGAAGGAAATGCCAAAATGCCTGAAGTCCAGTGTCAAGTACCCACAGTCAGTGATGGTGTGGGGTGCCATGTCAGCTGCTGGTGTTGGTCCACTGTGTTTCATCAAGGGCAGGGTCAATGCAGCTAGCTATCAGGAGATTTTGGAGCACTTCATGCTTCCATCGGCTGAAATGCTTTATGGAGATGAAGATTTCATTTTTCAGCACGACCTGGCACCTGCTCACAGTGCCAAAACCACTGGTAAATGGTTTACTGACCATGGTATTACTGTGCTCAATTGGCCTGCCAACTCTCCTGACCTGAACCCCATAGAGAATCTGTGGAATATTGTGAAGAGAAAGTTGAGAGACGCAAGACCCAACACTCTGGATGAGCTTAAGGCCGCTATTGAAGCATCCTGGGCCTCCATAACATTTCAGCAGTGTCACAGGCTGATTGCCTCCATGCCACGCCGCATTGAAGCAGTCATTTCTGCCAAAGGATTCCCGACCAAGTATTGAGTGCATAACTGAACATTATTATTTGATGGTTTTTTTGTTTGGTATTAAAAAACACTTTTATTTGATTGGCCGGGTGAAATATGCTAATTTATTGAGACAGGTTTTTTGGGTTATCAGGAGTTGTATGCCAAAATCATCAGTATTAAAACAATAAAAGACCTGACAAAGTTCAGTTGGTGGATAATGAATCTATAATATATGAAAGTTTAATTGTAATCATTACATTATGGTAAATAATGAAATTTAACACTATATGCTAATTTTTTGAGAAGGACCTGTATACCGTATATACTCGAGTATAAGCTGAGATTTTCAGCCCATTTTTTCGGGCTGAAAGTCCCCCTCTCGGCTTATATTTGAGTCATACCCAGGGGTCGGAAGGGGAGGGGGAGCGGGGGCTGTCTAATTATACTCACCTACTCCTGGCGCGGTCCCTGCAGGTCCCTGCTTCCCCAGCGCCGGCAGCTTCTTCCTGTAATGAGCAGTCACATGGTACCGCTCATTACATTAATGAATATGCGGCTCCACTTCCCATAGGGGTGGAGCCGCATATTCATTACTGTAATGAGCGGTAACGGTGACCGCTCAATACAGGAAGAAGCTGCGGCGTCGGGGAAGCAGTGACTGCACAGCGCCAGGAACAGGTGAGTATAATGGGGAGGGGAGCGCAGCGCTGCGCGATATTCACCTGCTCCTCGTTCCGGCCCTGCTCCGTCTTCAGTGTCTTCTGCAGTGAAGCTCAGGTCAGAGGGCGCGATGACGTGGTTAGTGCGCACCCTCTGCCTGAATGTCAGTGCAGAAGACGCTGAAGAACGAGGAGCAGGTGAATATTGAAAGTGCCGGGGGCCTGAGCGACGGAGAGGTGAGTATGTGATTTTTTTTTTATTGCAGCAACAGCAAATGGGGCAAGTGTCTATATGGAGCATCTTATGGGGCATAATCAACGTTTGTGCAGCACTATAATGGGGCAAATGTGTCTGTATGGAGCATCTTATGGGGCATAATAAACGTTTGTGCAACACTATATGGCGCAAATATCTTTATGGAGCTTTTACTTTTGGCATTTACCGGTAGCTGCTGCATTTTCCACCCTAGGCTTATACTCGAGTCATTAAGTTTTCCCAGTTTTTTGTGGCAAAATTAGGGGGTCGGCTTATACTCAGGTCGGCTTATACTCGAGTATATATGGTATATATTCAAACTGCAGCCAATTTTTATTTTTGGGTTTTGCTTTCTCTTCCCCATTTTCCATTAACATTCTGTAATTCTGTAGATCAGCAATATTTTAATAACCACATTTACCCATCTCTTATTGTGATTTTAGAATGGTATGGCATACTTCTCGGACGCAACATACACCAACATTCCTTTGGCATTTCTCGGGTTGCCAGATGCGATATTATACAACGACAATACACTCCATTCAATTGACTTGTGGAAAACCTCATTATTGTGTTAGACTACACCCAGCAACACCATCCATGTAGATAGCAAGAACATGTATATACAGATGCGTCCTTCATTAAAAGGGTTTGTCCTCTATTGGACAACCTCTTATTAAATACTATTCTCCCCTAGATAAAAGAAGAAAACCATATACCCACTTCCTGGTTAAGTGTCATTCCAGCGGTGTGTCTCGGGTCACGTGACATTGTTATATCATGTGAGCGCTGCAGCCTATCATCATCAATTGATGTGCTGCAACCTTCATGGTTTGGTCAGACAGATGTGAGTTTATGATGTGATTAGATGGCGCAATTCTGTGTATACCTAGTGTGTCGGCTTATCACATCATACATTCACATCTATCTGTTAGAACTGGGAAAACCGCAGTCCATCAGTGGCCGATGGTAGGCTGCAAACATCACAGGACATACCAATGTTTCGAGACTACCGGGACACATAGCACAGACATCACTAGAATGGTAGTTGTTCAGGAGGTGAACTTATGATTTTCTTACTTTATCTGGGGGACATTAGCATTTAGTAAGTGATTGTACAGTAGTGGACAAGCCCTTTAAAGGTTCTCTTTGGATACCTGGTCAGAATTTTCACCCCAAAAAAGATTTATTCTTCCTCAAAGTCTTAATTTTTTTCTTCCTTGCAGGCCTCTACTAAGGCCAGAGTCAATAACATGGCTGAGTGCTATGTGATAAAACATCGCATAGCACTCTGCCTAGTGTTATTCTGTGGGGCAGCTCAGATTTGCGATTATTCTCGGCTCACTCGCACCCATACAAGTCTATGGGTACGTGTGAAACATCACGCTGCACTTAGATATCACCTGGATGCAGTGTGATTCCCGCTGATGCCAGCGGCAGAGAAGATGGAGAAATTACTTTCTCCATCTCCTCCGCAGCTGTGCTCCGATCAAGTCGTACGAGAAGATCAGAGCACAGTAGCAGGACACTCGGCTCCCGCTAGCAGCAGAGCAGGAGCAGAGGGTCATTAGCATAGTGCATATTATGCTCTCGCATCCAATGCTATACGCTAATGTGACTCCGGCCTAACTCTGACTTCCCACCATATATTATTGGCATTCAGCTTCATCATTTCAACTCCTTTTATACCTCTAAGTTACTAGTATGTTGCCTCCATACAGATGGGCAACAACTAATACTTTCATTTACGACTAAGTAGGTCCAAGACTTATCTGATGTTTTTTTTTTCCTAGTGTGGATTTTTTAAGAGGAAGAATTACAAGGATGAGAAGCTTCCACAATATCATGCTGTGAAAATTCCCCGGGAAGAGCGACCTATGGTCCTAGAGGAGAAGACAGGGACCATCAAAAAGAAAGACTGGGTGACAAATTGGACAGAAGATGGGTCTATAAACAACGTTTCTTAACATGGCTCTTCTTTGACTCTGACCCTTCCTGTGAACTATCCACATTATGGGAAGGCTGGAACCTTTTGGTTTTGGGTGGTTTCTTATATATTTGGTTTTATGCTGTTTGTACATAGAGAAATGACCATATTTGGAGACGTCTCAGCTGCTTAAATTGTTAAGCTCCATCAGTCACATCGGTGGCATCAGCACGTTACAGCCTTTGGAGTAATATCAAGCGTATTACGTCTGACTGTAAAGCCAGAATCTTCATATAGTAACACTGGCTCCCACAGAGGAATATCAAAAGAGCTGGGCAGCCCTCTGAATCTGAAGATCTATGTGGATATATTCCTTCTCGCAGTCATCGTCACTGACACTGTAGCATCACTGGTTGCCTGCAAGTCTATAGCTCTGTAGGGATTGTACAGATGAAGAGCTGGACATTTCTATAAAATAATTGAGACTATAAATACAATAAAAACTTGACATTATGTAATGTATATATGCGAGAGAGTGGACATTAGCTTAGAGCCTCCATACCCAGCTTGTATAGCATAAACGTATATCGCATTTCAAGGCCGAACGATTTGTCATCATGAAAACTTTGCCATCTGCACAGACTGATCACATGGAAGGGAGTCGGTATTATTGTGTATCATTGAGTGCTTTAATGATGATTTACTGACAACGCAGTGCGTATTACCGCTCATTTTTCATGCCAGGTTTCCAGGTACTAAATCTGTTAATTATAATGGTACGATTGATGACGTAGTCCAGATAAGCCCAATAGTCATTTCATATACTATAGTTTGTTGGTCTTCAACAAAAGGCTCTCCAGATGTTGCGAAACTTTACCTCCCTCTAGGCCATGACAGCCAGACATGCTGGGAATTGTAGTTTTACAGCAGTTGTAAAATAACATGTAGGAGAATGATATAAAAGATCACTGTTTCCAGTTTGTTAAAATTCTAATAGTTATTATTTATGGCAAAATTTATTATTTAATTTTTTTTTGCATTTTCAAGGAGATTTTTCAAAATAGCTATTTAATAACCACTGTTCTTTAATATATCACTATTGCTGGGTACCCATAGCATAATGTTTGATGTGATTGTGCGTATTGGTATTTTAAGGACCAATGTCGATGGCCGATAGACACCAGGACATGTCTATGGCGCAAACGCTGAGAAACACTGGCTGAGCCGTAGATGGAGCATAGTTCTGTGTATGTTTCTGCTTTATTCGGTTACTGCATTGATAGATTCACCTTTTACGTTTGCGATGTCATTTATCACAAAAGAGCCTTTGCTTGCCTGGATTATACTTTCATCTCTTCCGCAAGCATTTATTACTTCTATGGTAGGGTTACACATTATAGGTAGTAGAAATAATCGAAAAAAAAGATTCTGTACAGTAGTTATATACTATTAATGATGGGACATGTGCTCTTGTTATGGAGCCAAGTATGGCTGGCCAATTATAATGAGAGACCAAGACAATAGATCGTGAATCATGATGACTATTTGAGTTTCTCCAAGAATGTATAGTATAAGAATCACAGCTGGTAGTGTTTTATCTATGATGAAACTCGGTATAATACAATGTCATTCACAGCAAGGATAGGGTGTATTATTTTCAAGTTTTTTAATAATGTATTGCAGTGTATACATCCTCGTGAATTAAAGGGATTCTCTGAGAAATTTATTAAAATAGATAAAATAAATGTTAAAAAATATTTTTCCAAATACCTTTATTTACTAAAAAAGTGTGGTTTATCGAGTGTCTTCTGCCAGGATTTCAAAGATGGCAACTAACATCTATATCATTGCACGAGACAGAAGCACTAAAACTCTCATGTGATCTCTGTCTCAAGCAGACGGCTTTTATGCAGCCCGTCCAACTGCGTGTCCTCTGAAATCTAGGATGGGCTGCATACCGTTTTGATAAAAATAAAAGGTATTTAGAAAAATTTGTAATATTTAAATGATTATTATTTATTTTATTACATTTCTCTGAGAACCCCATTAAAGCCAATGTACGGCTACCAATGGGCGCAGGCATTGGTGCCAACACTGTCAAGTAAGAAATTTGTTCAATTGTACACTCTTTAAGCATTTTCTATCATAATATATATACATTGGGCTGAGTATGAGTGCAGTGTTAAGTAGAAAAGAGCATTGAAGGATGAGATAAAAAGGAGGAGGACGATTCAGAGAAGTGAACCAAGGGCTTGTAGCTGAATTCCTACATTATTCCCTAATCCTCCTTGGAAGACTTACCACTGGGAATGCTATGCTTTCCTGAAAACACTGAGATCACCAGAATAAGTGAGGACATGTAAGCAGGAAGGAAAGGATCAATCGGATCCAATACTGATCTCTACGTCAGAAGTGACATTCCATACTAGAAATCTACTGTGCCTTGAATACAGAACTGACCACCTTCCCCTTCATATCTCGCCCACATAGATGATCACTGTGATCTCGACATGTCTCATGCTCCAATGTCATCTTCACAAGGTGCTGGTGCCTTTACACTGGATGTGATATACTGTATATGACCAGTGCATACTGTAATTTATAGTCAATATTTTTGTCATGACAAATGAGGCTAATGCAAAACCTTAGAAAAACCGATTACCTAATAAATATATTTCTACAATATCATTGATTTTGTTTTGGTTCGACAATGCAAAAAGTGAAAATGATGAGGAATTGTCTTGAACTTAATTTATTAAAGCAAGGAATAACCTACGTTTGCTAAATCTGGAACAACTGAGCTGGGGAATGTTCGCTGCTCCACATGGAAAAATAACTCGTAGCTTAGTTAATAAAGTACAATTGCTGACTAGTATTGAGCAGTTTATATTTTGATGGGATTAACATTAGATAAGATAAAGTTAGGTTTAGTGCAGGTGCAGACAAGTGTATTTTCTGTCTGAGTGCAATCCGACAAAACATCAGATCACTCATAGACCAATGTTATTCTACGGAGCTGTGTGCTATGATCTGGTGAGTGACCTAGGAGCCGCATGAAACTTTCTCTGGAGACGGTGGAACCTGTACAGACCGCAATCCTGAACTAACACCGCAACTAGAAGTAGCTGTGGGGTGTGCCTAACACTCCCTAGACACCTCGACACAGCCGGAGGACTAAATACCCCTATAGATGGAAATGGGAATGCTATCTTGCCTCATAGCAGACCCCCAAAGGATAGGCAGCCCCCCACAAATAATGACTGTGAGTAGGAGAAGAATAGACACACGCAGGTAGAAAACAGGATTTAGCAGAAGAGGCCACTCTAGCTAAATAGGAAAGGATAGGACAGAATACTAAGCGGTCAGTATTAAAACCCTTCCAAAAACAGCAGATAATACAAAAAGTTCCACAATCTAACTAAAGACATGGAATGTATATCTGCCACTCCAGAGAATCCAGCAAGACTGAGAAAATACTGACACAATCTAAGCTGGACAAGAAAACACAAAGAATAGCACTGAATTGTGAAGCACACAACATGTGTGCCACAGGGAAAACGAACCAGACACTTATCTTTGCTGATTTGGCAGAAAGGCAGGAGGAACCAGGCAGAGGTCCTACACCTCCCAACAACAATTGACAACTGGCAAGAACTAATGAATCCTGCATGCCTAAATACCCCAGTCAGATCTGCAATCAGCAGATACACCTGACCAGGGCTGCAACTCAGGGGCAACTGCATTACCACCTACAACCACCGGAGGGAGCCCAAAAGCAGAATTCACAACAGCTGTGCACATACTGTACTAGCGCCGGTCTGAAGAAAAATATCGCTGCATCCCAAAGTTTGATCCGATATTCAGATTGCACTTGGCCATGGAAAACATCGGACTACACTTAGATGTCATCTGAGTGCAGTCCGACTTCAGCACACTGACGGAATGGAGACATATTTTCCTCATCTTCTCCTCGTCCGAGATGATTAGAGCACACTGTGATCACACTCTGATTAGTGTTTGATCATTGTGTCATTTGTAAAATCGACCCCATTATCTCGGATGAGAGAATCTATGGCCGTTGGCACCTGCCCTTACTGTGATAAAGCTCAGAAAAGCAAAGGTTGCATAATAACAACATGGTTATTTTGGACAATTGCATTGGCAGACAATTGTGCAATAAACTGAACACATAATCACAGGATGTAGAGTATTTTTATGACAATGCAATATCCTCCTCAATGGCCTCCCAGCTAACACTCTTGCACCTCTCCAGTCCATCATGAGTTTTGCTGCCCGACTAATCCACACCTCCCCTCTCTATTCCTCTGCCTATTGTCTCTGCCAATCCCTTCATTGGCTTGCAGTTCCTCAACAAATCCAATTCAATCAAGTAAAACTGACCTACAAGACCTTCATCATTCTCCTCCATACATCACTGAGCTAATCTCCTGCTATCTTTCCACACATAATCTCTGATCCTCCCAAGACCTTCTTCTGAGAACCACACTGATACATTCCTCACTGAATCGCCTCGAAGACTTCCCAGGAGTATCCGCCATACTCTGGAATTCTGTCCCCCAGCACATCCAATTATCCCCTACATTAGGAACTTTCAGACAGAACTTGAAAACCCATCTCTTCAAGAAAGCTTACAGCCTGCAATGACCTCCTGCTACCTCACCAATACCAGAGCTGCTGCAACGCCCCGACCTACTGTCTCCTTACCTACTATCCTTCTCACGAGGTCATGGCCATCTCCCTCTATACCAGTCTGTCATTGTAAAATTGTTCATTGTGATTTATACGGTATTTGTATTTCGTATTTAATCCCCTTTTCACATGTGCAGAACCATGGGGGAAACCACTGCTTGGGCACATGGCAGGGCTTAGAAGGGAGGGAGCACCGTTTGACTTTTTGAACACATAATTAGCTGGAATCAATGGCGGGCGCCATGTCGCATTTGGAGACCCCCTGATGTGCCTAAACAGTGGAAATCCCCCAATTCTAACTCCAACTCTAACACAGCCCTAACCACAACCATAGCCCTAGTCCCAACCCTAACCATAATCCCAACCATAACCCTAACCACAACCCTAACCCCAACACCACCCGAACCAGAACACAACCCTAGACCCAACCCTAGCCCAACCCTAACCCTAACTCTAAACCCAACCCTAACCTTGCCCAACCCAAACCATAGCTGTAACTCCAACCCTAGCCCAACCCCAACACTAGCTCTAACCCTAACCTACTTCCAACCCTAACTGCAAAGAATCGAAAAAAAATTTTTATTTTTTTTATTTTTACCTAACTAGGGGGGTGATCAAAGGGGGGTTTGATTTACTATTTTTTTTTTATTTTAATCACTGTGATAGGACCTATCACAGTGATCAAAATGAACCAATGGGAAAAAATCTATTGTTGCCCGGTACCGGCCATCAGATTTCTGTGGGCGCACTGCGCATGTGCTCTCCATTTTCTTCCAGGAAGAATACTCGGAGGGCTAGGGGACAGAGCAGGAGGGTCCAGGGATGGTGGAGGTACCGGGGTAGCTCGAGGGACCCCATTTCTCTCTCCTCTGGTATGCTAGATCATATAACAGAAGAGAGAAATGAATGGGAAATCAAACTTTTTTTGCTATCGCCATTATTTGGTGAATAACAGCGATCACAAGACTGGGGATGGTAAAAACCGACCTGAATCATGTTCTCTGGGGTCTCAGCTACCCCCGGTAGATAAGTGGTACTATACCCTTATTCCTTAGAGTTCTTAAAAAGAGGCACTGAAAAAAAAGGCCCCTTAACTGCCACCGTTAAAAGGCGAATTGGCGGTCGTTAAGGGTTAAAAACAATTTTTTGTTTATCTTGGAAAACCCTTTCATTTTGTTATGATGGGTCGGTGTGTTTTCTATTATATACTTAACTTCAATGTTGTAATTTTACTGTGGTGTTCTAATGTGTTCTAATGTTCATGTTTCAGTGCCTTGCGAAAGTATTCGGCCCCCTGGAACTTTTCAACCTTTTCCCACATATCATGCTTCAAACTTAAAGATATCAAATGTAATTTTTTGGTGAAGAATCAACAACAAGTGGAACACAACTGTGAAGTTGAATGAAATTTATTGGTTATTTTAAATTTTTGAGGAAATTCAAAAACTGAAAATTGGGGCGTGCAATATTATTCAGCCCCTTTACTTTCAGTGCAGCAAACTCACTCCAGCAGTTGATTGTGGATCTCTGAATGATCCAATGTTGTCCTAGATGCCTAATGATAATAAATATAATCCACCTGTGTGTAATCAAGTCTCCGTATAAATGCACCTGCTCTGTGATAGTCTCAGGGTTCTGTTTGAAGCACAGAGAGCATCATGAAGACCAAGGAACACAACAGGCAGGTCCATGATACTGTTGTGGAGAAGTTTAAAGCTGGATTTTGATACAAAATGATTTCCAAAACTTTAAACATCCCAAGGAGCACTGTGCAAGCGATCATATTGAAATGGAAGGAGTATCATACCACTGCAGATCTACCAAGACCCGGCCGTCCCTCTAAACTTTCATCTCAAACAAGGAGAAGACTGATCAGAGATGCAGCCAAGAGGCCCATGATCACTCTGGATGAACTGCAGAGATCTACAGCTGAGGTGGGACAGTCTGTCCATAGGACAACAATCAGTTGTACACTGCACAAATCTCGCCTTTATAGAAGAGTGTCAAGAAGAAAGCCATTTCTCAAAGATAACCATAAAAAGTGTTGTTTAACCCCTTCACCCCCGGAGCTTTTTCCGTTTTTTAGTTTTCGTTTTTTGCTCCCCTCCTTCCCAGAGCCATAACTTTTTTATTTTTCCGTCAATATGGCCATGAGAGGGCTTATTTTTTGCGGGACGAGATGTACTTTTGAACGATACCATTGGTTTTACCATGCCCTGTAACAGAAAACGGGAAAAAAATTCCAAGTGTGATGAAATTGCAAAAAAGTGCAATCTCACACTTGTTTTTTGTTTGGCTTTTTTGATAGGTTCACCAAATGATAAAATTAACCTGCCAGTTTGATTCTCCAGGTCATTACGAGTTCATAGACACCTAAAACATGTCTAGGTTATTTTTTATCTAAATGGTGAAAAACAAATCCAAAGTTTGCTAAAAAAAAAAAAAAAAAAAAATTGCGCGATTTTCCGATACCCGTAGCGTCTCCAATTTTCGTAATCTGGGGTCAAGTGAGGGCTTATTTTTTGCGTGCCAAGCTGGCATTTTTAATGATACAATTTGGTGTAGATACGTCCTTTTGATCGCCCGTTATTGCTTTTTAATGCAATGTCGCGGCGACCAAAAAAATGTAATTTTGGCGTTTTGATTTTTTTTCTCACTATGCCATTTAGCGGTCAGGTTAATCCTTTGTTTTTATTGATAGATCGGGCGATTTTGAATGCGGCGATACCAAATATGTGTATGTTTGATTTTTTTTTTTATTGTTTTATTTTGATTGGGGTGAAAGGGGGGTGATTTGAACTTTTATATATTTTTTATTTTTTTATATTTTTAAACACTTTTTTTAAAAAATTTGGCATGCTTAAATAGCCCCCATAGGAGGCTAGAAGCATGCACAACTCGATCGCCTCTGCTACATAGAGGTGAAGTACAGATCACCTCTATGTAGCAGAAATGCAGGTGTACTTTGAACGCCAACCACAGGGTGGCGCTCAAAGCAATCGGCCATCAACAACCATTGAGGTCTCAAGGAGACCTCTGGTTGTTATGGCAATCCACCGATGACCCCCGGTCATGTGACGGGGGTCAGCGGTGCGAGCATCTCCGGCCGCGCGGCCGGGAGCGCTAGTTAAATGCCGCTGTCAGCGCTTGACGACGGCATTTAACTAGTTAATGGGCGCGGGCGGATCGCGATTCCGCTCGCGCTCATTGCGCGCACATGTCAGCTGTACAAAACAGCTGACATGTCGCGGCTTTGAAGTGGGCTCACCGCCGGAGCCCACCTCAAAGCAGGGGATCTGCCAGCTAACGTACTATTCCGTCAGCTGGCAGAAAGGGGTTAAAGTTTGCAACAAGCCACCTGGGAGACACACCAAACGTGGAAGAAGGTGCTCTGGTCAGATGAAACCAAAATCGAACTTTTTGGCAATATTGCCAAACGATATGTTTGGCGTAAAGGCAACACAGCTCATCACCCTGAACACACCATCCCCACTGTCAAACATGGTGGTGGTAGCATCATGGTTTGGGCCTGCTTTTCTTCAACAGGGACAGGGAAGATGGTTAAAATTGATGGGAAGATGGATGGAGCCGAATACAGGACCATTGTTGAAGAAAACCTGTTGGAGTCTCCAAAAGACCTGAGACTGGGACGGAGATTTGTCCTCCAACAAGAAAATGATCCCAAACATAAAGCAAAATCTACAATGGAATGGTTCACAAACAAACATATCCAGGTGTTAGAATGGCCAAGTCAAAGTCCAGACCTCAATCCAATCGAGAATCTGTGGAAAGAGCTGAAAACTGCTGTTCACAAACAATCTCCATCAAACCTCACTGAGCTCGAGCTGTTTGCCAAGGAAGAATGGGCAAGAATTTCAGTCTCTCGATGTACAAAACTGATAGACATACCCCAAGCGACTTGCAGCTGTAATCACAGCAAAAGGTGGCGCAACAAAGTATTAAGTTAAAGGGGCCAAATAATATTGCACGCCCCACTTTTCAGTTGTTGAATTTCCACAAAAATTTAAAATAACCAATAAATTTCGTTCAACTTCACAATTGTGTTCCACTTGTTGCTGATTCTTCACCAAACATGTACATTTGGTATCTTTATGTTTGAAGCATGATATGTGGGAAAAGGTTGAAAAGTTCCAGGGGGCCGAATACTTTTGCAAGGCACTGTACATGTTGAAACAACGTACAATAGTTTATTTTACTCACTTATTAAGTCCACAGCACTTTACAGACATTATCGGCACTGTCCCCATTGGGGCTCACAATCTACGTTCCATATAAAATAATGAAATCATGAGAGGGTTGCAGACTCCAATATTTATAAAGTCTATATAGTTGACATGTAGAGTGTAACTGGTCAGTCATTAATGATATTCTCCAAATTATTGGATAATAATTTACCCTAATTTTGGAGAGTTTTAGCTAAATAATTTGTAGCTGTAAGCCCTTAGATGTACCATTTTGGATATAATTGTATGATTTTATCCAGAACATTGTAGTGAGCTGGCCGGCTGTGGCTGTTCCGTTATCATTGACATAGAATCTGTGACAGACACTGCCCCCGTGTGGCCAGAAGTTATACCTATGCCGAATGTGATTACAGAGAAACAAACTGTATTGGCTAAACTCCCCCCTGTTATGTCATGTGAACAGGAAGGGGAGGGAGAGGAAAAAGAGCCCGGGAAACTTTTGGGTGCAGAGAGAAGTCTGTGTGTGCTGGCGTCCTCCTGTAGATGCGATATAGAAGATTGCCTGGATGACCTCTCTCTCTGGGAAGCTGACATCCAGATTGTTCCCAGCTTCCACACTGCGGAGCATTCAGCGGTGACATATTCACAGATTCTGGAGCCCATGAACTGTAAGCGGGTCCTCTGTTGAGAGGCCGAACATTCCACCCTTACCTGCTGAACCCCAAGGACTACAGTCTGGACCTGAGAGACAGAGTTTGTTTAATCCCTGTTGTTTTTCTCTTCGGACGTAGCGTCTCCCTGCAGTGACAGACAGGCCTGCGACGTGGGAAGATAACCTCCTGGAGCAAAGGAACTGGTAACGTGTGGCTAGGGACAGTGAGGGATAGTTTGTTATTACACGTTATTTCTGTGAATAAGCATACTTTGTACTGTCTATTATTGTGTTCTGCTGTGTTAAGAAAAATGTATAACAGTAAAGATACGTTTGTTAAAATGGAATCTGATTGTGGAGGTTTTGCTGGGCCAGATCATGGATATGCATGGGCGGCCTTGCCCTCGGCCACTTCATCTGGCGTAGTCGGCAGGATCTGTGCCCAGCAAGATTCCCACCCAGGCCCAGTGTACAGTCAGAAACCGCCACCGTTGTCCATTGTAAACCAGGTCAGGAAGTTTGGCGGGCGAAACTACCCCGTACCAGAGTGGGCGGAACAAGTGCGGATACTGGGAGAAATGTATAATATTGACCCTAAGACCTTGGCAGAAATGGCGGTACTGACGCTAGAGGGGGAGGCATGGACGACAGTCAGACTGGAGACGGTCAGGGGGCAGCGTACGTTGGAGGATTTGGTGCAGGTGCTGGAAAAGACCTATGGACCTACTGCGTACCAGGGAACACTGCGATACCTGTTCTTCAGACGGACACAGCTTGAATGGGAGGACATTCCCCAATATGCAAATGCCCTTCAGGTACTCCTTGAACAAGTCTGTGCAAAAGGGGAACAACTGGCTACTATAGCTCCTCGTGACCTGGTACTGAGAGACCAATTCGTTATAGGGCTGAGAGACCAGTATCTTAACCGTACGCTACAGGACTTGATTCGGATGACGCCGACTCTCACCTTCGCTGAAGTCAAGCAGGAAGCCATAGAACGTTCTAGGGGACCCGTCATGGATGTGGGGACTCAAAGCGCTGCGTGGAGATCCATATTAGACAGTAAACAGCCCAACAGTGACACCGAGGAGCTGAAACAGATGGTAGCAGATTTACAGCAACAGGTGTCACAGTTAACACTAGAATGACAGAGAGACCAGCGGATACGACCTAGCCGTCCCGCGGGACCGTGTTGGACATGTGGTGACCCTCGCCACAGGGCGAATCGTTGTCCTCAACGAACAAACCATCAGTTACCACGACGAACAGAATATCAGCTACATCCACAAGCAGAGCCACACGCCAGGTCTCACCACAATGGCCGCCGTTAAAACTAGACACCCCTGCAGCTGAGGTTCGAGCAGCAGGGGGGGACAGAGAATGGGGTGTAGAAAAACAGAGCCAGCAACGGAGTACTCTCGCCTCGAGTAGTCCTAAACTTGAAGTTATTCTGGAGGGAGTTGCAGTGCAAGGATTGATGGACACTGGGTCGCAAGTGACCACGATCTCTGAACAGTTTTATGAAAAGTACCTCCATCCAAGAACTGCTTGTGATCCAGATACCACCATTAAGATTATTGCGGCTAATAACCTACCTCTTCCAGTAACCGGAGTCGCCTGGATGGATACGAAGGCCTGCGGACAAGACCTAGGGAAACGAGGAATCGTCATTGTCAAGGAAGGCTTCGGCTCCGAGACCCCAGTGATAATCGGAATGAATATCTTGAAAGACCTGGACCTTATGCTGTCGACAAGAAAAGGGCCCAAGTACTGGCAGAAAGCTACCAAACATAAACCGACTCATCTGGCGTTCCAACGCGTAATCCGGACCGTTGGACTTCAACAGATGGCAAAGGAACAACTACCCCTAGCAGCCATTAAAGTGCCCCGCTGTACACGGATTACTTTGCCCACTGAAAAAGAGACAGTCATTTCCCTGCCTCTTAACACCAACCGACAACTTGAAGGAGTTGAAGTGTTAATCGAGCCGAGGGCTCCAAGTGGGAGTAAGCTAAACCCACTAGTCGCCCGCACCCTAGCCGTCGTGAGGAACGGAAGAGTCCCTGTCAGGCTAAACAACACCGCAAACGTAGGTGTAGCTCTTGAGGCTGGCATGCATCTTGCCAGAGTATATGCTCTACCCACAGAAGTGAACCCCATGGGACCCTTACAATTCACCCCGTCTACAGAAGATGGCTGGACGGTAACTGTCTCAGCCATAAATGCTCAAGCAGATGATGAAGACATTGGGCGAAAACTACTGGAAAAAGTGCAACTGGACCCGTCCCAGTACACCAAACAGGAAGTGTCTCAAATGGAGAAACTACTGCGAGAACACCAAGACTCCTTTGCAAAGCATGACACCAACTTCGGGTAAACCACCAGTATCCAACACGAGATTCCCACGGGCGATGCTGCCCCTATTCGCAAGAGGTACCGACAAATACCACCTCAACAATACCAGGAGGTGAAAAGCCTCTTAGAATCTATGCTACACGCCGGAGTGGTGCGGGAAAGCCAGAGCCCATGGGCTGCACCCGTGGTGATAGTCAAAAAGAAAGATGGATCCCTGAGATTTTGCGTAGACTACCGTCGGTTGAACGCTTGCACGATCCGGGACTCCTATCCACTCCCCCGGATCGAAGAGTCACTGACCGCCCTGAAAAAGGCCAAATATTTTTCGTCTCTAGACTTGGCCAGTGGATATTGGCACGTCCCCATGAGTGAGAAGGACAGAGAAAAGACCGCCTTCATCCTTCCCATGGGCCTGTACGAGTTTGACCGGATGCCATTCGGCTTGAATAACGCACCAGGGACCTTTCAGAGACTGATGGAACGCTGTCTGGGAGATTTCAACTTCGAATTCACGCTGATATACCTTGATGACATCGTGGTATACTCCGCCACCTTCGAGGATCATCTTCACAAGCTTGGCAAAGTGTTCCAGTGCTTGAAGAAACACGGCTTGAAGTTGAAGCCCAGCAAGTGCCATCTATTCCAGCAGGAGATCGATTACCTGGGACACCGGATCTCGGCCGAAGGTGTCCAACCCTCTCCAGAGAAGATAGAAGCTGTCCAAGAGTGGCCACAGCCAACTACCGTCAAAGAAGTCCAGTCTTTCCTGGGGCTAGCGGGCTATTACCGCCGATTTGTCAAGGACTTTGCCCGGCTTGCGGAACCACTGCATGAGACCCTCCGAGGGACCGCGAACAGTCCCAGAGGACGACGCATCAACTGGGGGCCCGACCAAGAAAAATCCTTCCGGGCGCTTCAAGCTGCTCTGACATCACCCCCTATTCTGGCATATGCAGACTACACCTTGCCGTACCCAGTTATACACCGACGCCAGCCTTCAAGGTCTCGGGGCGGTCCTCTCCCAAGTCCAAGATAACAAGGAACGTGTGATAGCCTATGCCAGTAGATCCCTCTGTGACACTGAAAAGAACCCCGTCAACTACAGCTCTTTCCGCCTGGAACTCCTGGCCCTGACCTGGGCTATGACAGAGAAATTTGCTGGCTACCTGACAGGGGCGGAGGTGCTGGTCGTGACAGACAACAATCCTCTTGCCCACCTAGAAAATGCCAAACTAGGGGCAATGGAACAGCGCTGGATGGCAAGGCTCTCTAGATTTCAATACAAAATTAAATACAGAGCGGGGACGGAGAATCAGAATGCTGACAGTCTTTCCAGAGTGACATCATCCCTGCCGGTAGGGGACCGGGATAAAGAGTTGGAGGAAGATGAACTGCCCGACTTTGCCCGGCTAGCTAAACAAATAGAAGATAGCCGCCAGTATGCTGTAGGTGGGATCGAAGCCGTAGTGGGGTCCCCCCTGTCCCAACAAGAATGGGCTAAGCTTCAAGATCGAGACCCTGAACACGTCTTACTGAAACAGTACGTGAAGACACAAGAGAAACCACCCTCCGAAGTAAGAGCCCGACTATCAACCAGGGCCTCTGCCCTACTTGCCCAATGGGATCGGCTGATCGTGAAGGATGGAGTCTTGTATCGCAGGGCCCTTTTATCCCATATGCTGGAAGAATGTTTGCAGATTGTCGCCCGTTGCAGCTAGCCCATGAGATGGTGGCTGAAGCCCACAGAAGGAACGGCCACTTCGGCATAGACAAGACCCTCCGTTGGACCCAGCAATTCATTTTTTGCCCAGGACTCCGTAAGCTGGTTGAAAACATCTGCCTAAGATGTCGTATATGTGAACTCCACAAGTCTACAAGCAGCTTGCACCCGTCCAGACTATTAGCACATCCAGGCCCCTCGAGTTGTTGATGGTGGACTATCTGTTGATCGGAACGGCGAATAGTGGCTACCAGTACTGTCTGGTGATGGTGGACCACTTCACGAAATTCGCCGTCGCTGTTGCTACCAAAGATCAGACTGCCGAATCAGCTGCACAGGCCATCTGTCAACACTTCGTTCGGGTCTACGGGTGTCCGGAGCGGCTGCACTTTGATCAGGGGGCGTGTTTCGAAGGGCGAGTCATTGAAGAACTTCAGCAGATGTATGGAATCAAGAAGTCCAGGACCACCCCGTATCATCCACAAGGGAATGGCGCGTGTGAACGTTTCAACCGGACCCTCTTACAACTGATCCGAACCTTAGCAGAAGACAAAAAGCCCGACTGGCCTCGATTCCTCCCAGAACTGCTGTGGGCCTATAACAATCAAGTCCATTCTGTCACCGGATACACGCCTTACACCCTCCTTTTTGGCCGCCCAGGCAAAGGCATCCATGAGCTACACCTGTCTAACTCTGATGAAGACACCTGTGGTACCTATCCTTCCTGGCTACAAGCACACCGTCAAAGGATGGAAACTGTCTACCGGCTGGTGGAACAGCAGATCCAGGACCAGGTCCACGCTGATCCACTTCCAGTACAAGAAGACCTACTGAGTGTGGGTCAACTAGTCCTAGTTCGTATAAAGAAACCGCAAGGAAAACTCCGGCCCAAGTGGGAGACCGAAGTCTATCGAATAATTGGACACCCGTACCCTGGTGGCCCCGTCTACCAAGTACAAGGCGAAGACAGCGGCAGCCTCCGCACCCTGCACCGTAACATGTTGCGCCCCTGTCGTTCTCAGACTGACTCCCCTCCTATAATGCCTAGAGAGACGGATATCACTAATACTGTGGGAGACACCGATACCGGGGATGTAGAGGTGGAAGACATCCCTACCCCTGCTCGCCTGACTGACGCGTCTGAACCCCTTACCTCCTCGACTGACTTACCGACTGGGGCGGAGAGTGGGGTGACTGATCGGGGAGAGAGACTAGCACCCGTTAGGCGGACAGCGAGGACCACCGCAGGAGTGCCCCCGGGACAGTCCTACAGAGACCAATATGTGTGGCCCTTTTCACAGCCGGGTCCTACAACCTCCACAGCCATCGCCGCCCTGGAGACAGTCGTTGACAGGGACTGCCAACCTTTAAGCGGAGGGGCGTGTAGTGAGCTGGCCGGCTGTGGCTGTTCCGTTATCATTGACATAGAATCTGTGATAGACACTGCCCCCGTGTGGCCAGAAGTTATACCTATGCCGAATGTGATTACAGAGAAACAAACTGTATTGGCTAAACTTCCCCCTGTTATGTCATGTGAACAGGAAGGGGAGGGAGAGGAAAAAGAGCCCGGGAAACTTTTGGGTGCAGAGAGAAGTCTGTGTGTGCTGGCGTCCTCCTGTAGATGCGATATAGAAGATTGCCTGGATGACCTCTCTCTCTGGGAAGCTGACATCCAGATTGTTCCCAGCTTCCACACTGCGGAGCATTCAGCGGTGACATATTCACAGATTCTGGAGCCCATGAACTGTAAGCGGGTCCTCTGTTGAGAGGCCGAACATTCCACCCTTACCTGCTGAACCCCAAGGACTACAGTCTGGACCTGAGAGACAGAGTTTGATTAATCCCTGTTGTTTTTCTCTTCGGACGGAGCGTCTCCCTGCAGTGACAGACAGGCCTGCGACGTGGGAAGATAACCTCCTGGAGCAAAGGAACTGGTAACGTGTGGCTAGGGACAGTGAGGGATAGTTTGTTATTACACGTTATTTCTGTGAATAAGCATACTTTGTACTGTCTATTATTGTGTTCTGCTGTGTTAAGAAAAATGTATAACAGTAAAGATACGTTTGTTAAAATGGAATCTGAGTGTGGAGGTTTTGCTGGGCCAGATCATGGATATGCATGGGCGGCCTTGCCCACGGCCACTTCATCATCACAGTATCATGGCATGTCCAGTATAGTAGACAGTTTAATATGATTTATAAGGAGTCTATGTATGTACGCTACATAGTTAAAAGGACAAGTATTTGTAGACATTCACTATGTAAATGACAGTAATTTCCTTGCTGATACAAAATGAAATGTGTTGTTTTTATATAAGGCCTCTCCCATTATGCACTTATGCTCAAAAATATACATCTCATTTTCGGGAAACATTCAAGTCCAAACAGAACAACCACATACGCAGACACTGCAGAAATGCGTATAATATAGTTATGTATACAGATATAAGACGCACGCTAACACAATATTCTGCTGCTAACATCTTAATAATAATACAATGCAACCTCCAAAATATAATAAAAATCTGCATCCGTCCATCAAATAATATTAATACGTTGTGGCTGGTTAGAACTTTCGACATGCTATCACTGTGACGTCTTCACGCATTCATTGCGCTTCATGGAAGGAGGTGTGACACGCCGACGTGACCATAGCAATTAGTGCAGCAAATTCACTAAAATCGATCTCTCGATCGTGGTTTGCATCCAAGTCCCTGAAAATGACCTCAAGTGTGTCTGTATCTTGGACTTGCTGTAAAATAAAAGAGACAAGTAATTTAGTTATGTGAAGTTTCAAAAGACTCTGTCACCAAAATTTTGTTACCCTATATGAGATTGGCATGAAGTAGGGCCAGAGATCCCAATTCTGCTAATGTATCACTTACTGGGCTGCTTGCTACAGTTTTGATAAAATCACTGTTTTTATCTGCTGCAGATCGAGCTGTTCTCTGAATGCTGAGCTCTTTATAACTCCGCCCACACCACTGGTTGGCAGCTTTCTATGTACACTGCAAAGGCAGAAAGCTGCCAATGAGTGTGTGGGGGCGGGGTTATACAGAGCTCATGAAAATGGAGGACTACATGGCAGCCGATTACCCAGCTAAATAGGTCACATTTTGAAGTGTGTCCAAAGTACAGTCCCTTTGACAACACTTTAATCACTAATCTAGTGGAGAAATTTATTACCTGTAAAACATCAAGAAATGTGGAGAGATAACTGAGTAGACAACTTAGCTATTTCTGTTGACAACATACAGCTCTGGCAAAAATTAAGAGACCACTCCAAAATGTTCAGTTTGCCTGATTTTTCTCTTTATAGGTATATTTTTTAGTAAAATGTAAATTGTTTATTTAGTCTATAAACTTCTGACAACGTCTCCGAATTTCCAAGCAAAACTTTTTTCATTTTTTTCTGACAAAGAAAAATAGTAAAAATTATAAAAAAACCCAGTGCTTTCAGACCTCAAATAATGCAAAGAAAACAAGTTCATAATCATTTAGAATCAACAATACTAATGTTTTAACTCAGGAAGAGTTCAGAAATCAATATTTTGTGGAATAACCATGATTTTTAATCACAGCTTTCATGCGTCTTGGCATGCTTTCCACCAGTCTTTCACACTGCTTCTGGCTCAAAAATGTAAGCAGTTCTTCTTTGTTTGATGGCTTGTGACTATCCATCATCCCCTTGATTACATTCCAGAGGTTTTCAATGGGGTTCAGGTCTGGAGATTGGGCTGCCCATGACAGGGTTTTTAATGTGGTGGTCTCTTAATTTTTGCCAGATTTGTAGATGTTGTACATGTTGTACATTTAAACTTCTTCTACAGTGATTGTTCTAATGATCGGTGGGGGTCTCAGAAGTAGGATCCCCAGTAATCCTACATTTATCATGTACAACCCTTGGCAAAAATTATGGAATCTCCGGCCTTGGAGGATGTTCATTCAGGTTAATTTTGTAGAAAAAAAGCAGATCACAGACATGGCACAAAACTAAAGTAATTTCAAATGGCAACTTCCTGGCTTTAAGAAACACTAAAACAAATCAAGAACAAAAAATGTGGTAGTCAGTAATGGTTACTTTTTTTAATCAAGCATAGGGGAAAAATTGTGGAATCACTCAATTCCACCCACATTTAAGGGAGTTGAGAGGCACACAAGTGTCACATCAGACCATTTGAAACCATTTAAATCAACGTGGTCTGTGTGCTAAATGATCTGCAAGGGTACCTGAATACACCACCATCGTCTTGCATGGGCAAGGGAGCATCTACGCTGGACGAGGGACCAGTGGGCCTCATTGCTGTTCACTGATGAAATTCAGTTCACGCTGAGCAGATATGATGGCCGCCAACAATGATGGAAATGTCAAAGAGAGCGCTATGCATCAGTGCTGTCACCAGAGGAACCTTTGATGGTGATGGTGCTACAGTGTGGGCAGGTGTCAATGTAGAACTGCCCTACACTTTGTGACAAGGCCCTACTGCTTGAATAGCATCATTACTCCAGTCACACTTCTGCATAAACAACACAGGCCCAATTTCATCTTGGACAACAATGCTGCAGCTCATCAAGGTCTCATAATTTTGGACAGAGTATCTCAAGTGGAGTAGCCTGCACTTTTTTCAGACCTGAATCCTATAGAAAACCTACGGGATCAGCTGAGTCACTGTGTAAAGGCCTGTAACCTGAGGGCTGCCCTTCAAGGAGAGTGGGATGCCATTCCTCAGCAGACAATAAATTGACTTGTGAACAGCATGAAACGTCATTGTCAAGCTGTATTTGATGCTCAAGGCCACATGACTAGTTATTGCGACATTGACTTTTTTGGGGGTAACACCCTATAGGAGAGAGAAAGAGAATGTAACTCTAATGCTGGCGTCCCTGCGTGTTCCCCCTTCCTCCTCACAGCAGGGATGCTGACATTCCACCCACCCTGCACGGCAGTGTCCTAGTTCCCTGCCATAGTTTCCCGGGGAATGTGCAAGCCACACGTCTCTCAGCGTTGCACCTAGTACACGCGCTTCTCAATTCTTAAAAGGGCAACAGGTACATTTTGGAAATGCCCCCAGCCAATAGCTGGGAGGCATCAAGTATATAAGGCACGCTCCCCACTAGTCAGGTCCCTGAGCAACGTTCTCCATTTAGTAGTGTTATGCAACTAGTGAGTTTCCAGGTCCCTATATCCTGTGTTGTATGAGTCTGAACATTTTACTATATCTCATGTTGTGTAATCCAGATCCCTTTAACCTCGAAGCCTCACCTTCCTGACACCGCTGCAGTGGTATGTAAATCCTAACACCGCACCTGCAGTATCTGAACCCTGTAGCCGCACCCGGGTAAACTGAATCCTGACATTGCTCCAGTGGTGATAAATCCTAACACCGCACCTGCAGTTCGTGAGCCTGACACCGTTCCTGCGGTACTTGAATCCTGACACTGCATCTACAGTACCAGAGCCTGACACTGCTCCTGTGTTACTTGAACCTGCAGCTGCAAAGGCGGTACCTAAGCCTGAAGCCGCATCATACCTGAACCTGAAGCCCCTCCCATGGTATCTGAAACTGTAACCGTTCCGGCAGTACTAGATCCTGTAACAGTATCTGTACTGATTAGCGTTCCATAGTCTGTACTGTCGTAGCCTGTTCTAGTATCTGAATCCAGTCCTGCCTGTGACTCCGAGTCTGCGTCTGTTCTGCTCGGTGACCCAGAACCTGTGTAGTCTGAACTTTGTCCAAATCCTGTCCTTCCAGAGACTCCGAGCCCATTTCTGTACTAATAACCCCCGGTGTCAGTAGCTGCAGTACCTGTGACTGCCTAAGAGTGGTACCTGGAGGCTACCTGCAGCTCAAGTCTAACTCCACCATCAGGAACTCAAGTGAAAACCAGGTAACTGCTTGGGTACGCGCCTCCTGGGTGAGCCCAGCTCGTGTCACAGTGGGTCCACGATCCATGTGTGTGACAGAGAGAGGACAATAAGAACTTACACTCTACAGAAGAGGGAGACTTACCCAGTGACACTGGAGACTGAAAACAACTCTGCCATACTAACTGTGCTACAATGGGAACCGCTAATGTGTGATGGAACAGGTACTGACCACCACTGTATGAGGTATGATAATTTGTCAGATGTTATAGCTGCAGGGCAATATGGGGAAGCCGGTGTGGCAATGCAAAATTAAATTAGCTAACTCTCTGATGCTTCAATAGGGTGGGAAATGATGCAGAACAATTTTTTTGCAAACAGCAAATCTGATCTTAAAGTGTTTGAATTCACATGAAAGTATGAATTTCAGGAAATTCAACTCAAACTCCACGGCCTGATCCGCTCATCTTTAGTTGCAAACTTAAAGAGAATCTGTCAGGGTTTTGCTACCTCATTTGAGAACAGCATGATGAAGGGAAAGGGAAGCTTAATCCAACTATGTATCACTTAAATTACTGGGTGCAGCCGTTCTGATATAATCAGAGCTTTTAGATCTAGACTGGAGCAGAGCTGAGAAAGCTAACCCCACCCACACCAGGCTCTGTATATACAATGTCTATAGACAGTGAGCTGATTATCACAGGAGAGGGTTGCTGGACTAGTCCAGCAATGTCAATCTTTTAGTGATAATTCCTTCACAGTTAGTAAACGGCATGCACTTTGACAAGTGACACATCTATGAATTCTGTGCTTCAGCCTCAATCTCCTGCTGTGTTCAGATTACATAGCAAAAACCTGCTGACAGATTCCCTTTATTTCATGTGAATTAATGGACATGTATACTGTCATCCATTAGCTGAATATATCAGGTCCACCAAGAAAACAAATCTTATAGCAGTTAGGCAGTTGCACATTCTGTTTGTCTTTTGCTTTTAAAGTATTTGACAAATGGAATTCATGTGCAAAAAGGATCAATTACAAAACTTATGCAGAAGGATTGTGTTAATTATTGTGGGGTTTGTCTTTGTTCTATTTTGTATTGGTTTTGAGAGAACTTTTAGTTCCAAAAACTGAAACAAAACAGAACCCACACATGGTCCCTCTGCTCAGTTTACAGCAGTAATGCTACAGATCCGTTTTGCACATGTGGTCCCTCCGCTTCCGTTTGCAAAGGATCCATTTTCCATATGAATTCTGCGCGTTTCTCTAAATTGAACTGAAAAACAGAAATGTAAACTAAGCCCTACCGTGGTGGGAACAATTTCATCGAGAACTGACTGTTTTGGTAATAGAGTTATCATGTATGTAAAGCGCTATGGAATATGATAGCGCTATATAAGCAATGCATAATAATAATAAAAGTAAAGGCTTATTGCTAATAATGACTTTATTTTCATTTGGTTTGTGGCATCTGTGGCCTGATTGTGTATTGCTCACCTTCACAAATGTTGACATCTGCTTGTTGATCAGCTCTTTGAGATTTTTTCTCTTGAGCTTGCACTGGTTGTTAGAAAAGGAATGGAAGATCCGGATGATGTTCACCATGGAGCACTCCAGCTCTGTCAGCTCTTGTCTAATGGGAGAAAGATAATGATTTCAGGCCAATGCAAGTGATAAATGTGAATCACACCACAAGCTGGTAGTGAAAGAAAGGTCATTTTAGTCCAATCCTTGGTCAACGAAGACTGGCTGCGATTTATGTGATCGGAGACAAACGAGTGTACCAAGGTATCAATGTAGTTGGTATGAGAATAAAATATCAAAAATAAATTAACATATGTACTTACATTTCTATTTATATCTATTTTTTTACCTTTTGTTCTTTTACTAGAGCAACATAAGTGCAATATAAATATATAAAAGAGTTTTGGCTTGCGTAAAATCGTAGTTCAAATATATAATAGAAAGGGATAGTGAGTACACAGAAATCGCAGGAGGTTACAAGCAAAGCACTGCTTCATATTTATGTAATAAAATAATGTTAACATTAGCTACTAAAGTCATCCATGTAAGGACTGCATATATGGACCGTTTTATGGGACTGATTGTGAATCTCCTTACGCAAACGGACGGCCTCATGTAAGTTTGGGTCAAAAATTTGTACAAGGAAATGGGAATGCAGGTTTAGTCATTTATATATATTTAGTGTGACCTTACAATCTCACTATAAACATGAGTATATTGCTATTTGTATGCATTGGTGATTTCAGCTTATCATATAACATAATTATCTCCATTTATTTATCACCTTGATTATTATAACACAGTCCTTCCAATTATTATATTATGTTATAATGTTTTGATAATTGATTTACATTAAGAACATTTCTATTTAATAAATAGTTTTGAAGGACAAGAGTTTTAAAGGATATAGTCAAACAGTAAGAAACTTGCCTTATCCTTATGTAACCCGCATGTTAACATTTCTAGTCTAGTTATACAGACAAAACACACTAATAAATTACTCTAAGTTATGTTATTAAAGTTAGTTTGGTTGAAGAGGATAAACGTGTTAGACAAAGAGAAGGTAAGAATAACCATTAATGATGTCAGTGAATCGAAAAGATAGCCAGAAAAAAAGAAAATTTACTAATGAAGAATTCACATTTTGTCATTTGAAGTTATATTTTTATGGTTACAATATTTTTTTATATATATATATATATATACAGTATATATATATATATATATATATATATATATATATATATATATATATATATATATATAGATAGATAGATTTATAGAGGTTATGATAAGTAGAAAATAGCCATAAAACTGCATCTAATATATGCTATTACTGAAAGCAAGTGATGGCATAATATGAAATTAATTGTATCCTTTAAGAGTTCAAATAATAATAATAATAATATCAAGAATTAATTATTACCCATCTGGTAAATTAGGAAAACTTGAAGAACATGTGCTTTCTGGCTTCAGCGAATCCATACTTGGAGCTGGTCTGCGGACTTTTTCCTGTGCTCACCACACCTTGCACTGAGCGCATTGCTCGCCTTCACTGCCCTTTATGCACTTTTTGGATAATCAATAAAAGCACTTAACAGTAATTCTTTCCTGTCCATAAACAGATGGCAGGATCTGAGTGCATAATGGAGGGCTAATGCAAATACACATTTTTTATTACAGTTAATGCATTTTTTTATATGGTAGAAACTTACTCTCTGAAGCATGTAGATATGAGCTAGGTGGTGAGGACTAGCCCTCAGCTACATGTCCGATGGTTGGGCGATCATAAACCTGTTAGCTCTTGTTCATGTCCCACCAATGAAACAACAAATCAACATATTATCACGTGTCGTTTAATAGCTTCTCTTATATGGACATCAAATCCCTAATTCTTATCAGTACATCTCCTCATGTAAAAGGGATATGCTGCCATCACTGACGAAACTGTGTGGTGACGAACAATTATTTGTCTGCACTTATTGTCGATGGTAGCTTTGTGTAAAGGGATGAAAATTCACACCAATCAATTTTCTACACTTCTCAACATTGAAATTGGAACACCAGTAAGAAAAAGTTGTGGTATTTATGAAAAATGCAGGATGGATAGACATATTAATAATATGCAAATGATAAAATAATGGAAACAAAGTTTAAAAAAAATCTCATGCAGAAATACACAGATTTAGACTCCTTGGCTGCTATCAATGAAGTTATCAATGATCTGAGGACCATTCTGTTACATTGGATGCACCTGTACATGGAAATCACCAAGATCCGCTGCAGGCAGCTATCTTGGCAAATGGAGACCAATGACATCTTAGTTGTGCTCGATGGAAGACAAATCTGGATATAAGGAAGGCCATAGTAGCACATTTGGGACAAAGAGACTTCACAGTAACATGAGCAACATGTGGCCTGGCACTTTGGAGAAATGGCCATATCACTCTTTCTACCAAATCAAAGAAAGGCTTAGCTGTTAGTGTACCTGGAATGAAAAACAGAAGGGTCCAGCTACTGTACATTATGCCACCCCACATGATATTCCCTGGAGTAGGGCCGGTGTGACGTTCCTCGTTAAGGCCTCCTCATGATGTTGCCCACACAGCCTTATCAGAATAAAAGAATGTCCATTAGTCATCTAATCTGTACTGCAATTGAAATTAGACATCACCTACTAAGCTTAAAGAGTTCAAAGGTGTCTACACAAACGATCATAAGACGTTTGCATGACGTTGGGCTGTGAACTACACATCCAGGTACTAGTGCTCTATTGACCTCATGTACCCACTCTCAAAGGCTGTCATGGTGCAGAGCAAGATGACAATGGAGGCTGGAATGGAGGTCTATCCACTTCAGCGATGAATCACACTATTATTTTGGATGCAATGATAGCCAGAGATTGGTCTGAAGACCTCATTGGAAACACTATGAAGAGGAAACATGAAAATGACTCGAGTTATTTTTCAACATGACATCAGCCCATGTGTTAATCTTACTACTGGAAGCAGCTTAAATCGCCTGAACATGCTACAATGGCTTGCAACATCTCTAGACTTGTTTCTTATCAAATACATCTGAGATGTCATTGGGTGACAATTGCAAAAGGGGCTGCCAGTAGCGGATATTAACTATTTGCATGACCTAGTGTATTCAATATTGCAGAGCATTCCTCACATAACCAATTATACTAATTTCAGGTAGTACCATTTTTGGATACCAAAGACTTTTTGACGTTTCTTGATTTTTTTTTGCAGGAGGATGGACCAAAAACTGCAATTATGTCATCATTTTGTATAATTTTTTTGCGATCTCTGAGTGAGATAAATAATAGATAGAATTTTATGATACAGGTCAATACGATTAAGGCCCCGTCTCACATAGCGAGATCGCTAGCGAGATCGCTGTGTGCTGAGTCACAAGTTTTGTGACGCAACAGCGACCTCAGTAGCGATCTCGCTATGTGTGACACGTACCAGCGATCAGGCCCCTGCTGCGAGATTGCTGGTCGTGTCAGAATGGCCTGGACCTTTTTTTGGTCGTTGAGGTCCCGCTGACATCGCTGAATCGGTGTGTGTGACACCGATCCAGCGATGTCTTCACTGGTAACCAGGGTAAACATCGGGTTACTAAGCGCAGGGCCGCGCTTAGTAACCCGATGTTTACCCTGGTTACCAGCGTAAATGTAAAAAAAAAAAAACCGTACATACTCACCATCTGATGTCCGTCAGGTCCCTTGGCGTCTGCTTCCTGCTCTGACTGAGCCGCCGTAAAGTGAGAGCGCAGCAGTGACGTCACCGCTGCGCTCTGCTCTCACTGTACGGCGGCTCAGTCAGAGCAGGAAGCAGACGGCAAGGGACCTGACGGACAACAGATGGTGAGTATGTACGGTTTGTTTTTTTTTACATTTACGCTGGTAACCAGGGTAAACATCGGGTTACTAAGCGCGGCCCTGTGCTTAGTAACCCGATGTTTACCCTGGTTACCCGGGTGCTGCAGGGGGACTTCGGCATCGTTGAAGACAGTTTCAACGATGCCGAAGTCGTTCCCCTGATCGTTGGTCGCTGGAGAGAGCTGTCTGTGTGACAGCTCCCCAGCGACCACACAGCGACCAAACAGCGACGCTGCAGCGATCAGCATCGTTGTCTGTATCGCTGCAGCGTCGCTGTGTGAGACGGGGCCTTTACAGTGATAGCAAATTTAGAGAGTTTTTTATGTTTTACTACATTTGCACCTAACAATCACTTTAAAAAAATCCTTTTTATTTTGCCTTATATTCAGATAGCCAAAAATTTTCATTTTCAATGTACAGAGATTTATAAGGGCTTATTTTTTTGGTAAACGAGCTGTATTTTTACTGATATCATTTGCATCCATACATCTTTATGATCAATTTTTATTTTTATTTTTATGTGAGGTTTAATTAACAAAAAGGAAAATTCTAGCTATGTTTTTCTAATTTCTCTTTTGTGGTGTTCACCATTTGGGATAAACATTGACTTTTTATTCTACTGGTTGTTATGGAAATGAGGATACCAAATACGTGTCTTATTGGGAATGTTTAATTTTTATTAGACTAAAAGACATGATTTGGATTTGTTTTTACATATGCAATAGTGAAGAGATGTGGTTACAAGGGATTATTTGATGTCTTTCAATACTGTATTGTGAGGTGGTGGGTGGCACTGATGATGTCACATCTACATGTACCTATAGAAACATGCACAACTGTCTGGTATCATGCATGTTTCCTGGCAGGTAGTTGTAGACACTATATAATTGGCGCTTGACAACCTCATTAAGTCATTTAGAGAATAAGGAAAATAATTATGTCATAAAAACATTAAAATCCATAACACATATCCAGAGGGACATTAACCTCCCCATACACTGTCCCCACCCCCCCTAAACCATACCCCAACCCCCATCCCATGACAAGCCCTGTCGTGAGTCATCAAGGGGAGGTGTGAAGGTGTAACTTAGGTGGTGATAAAAGAACAAGACTTATTATGATCTGTGTTATGTGCAAAGAGATACATATCAGCGTCTGCATGATCCACGTTTACAGATGTTTTTCAATCGACGTGCTCTCGCTAATTTCTGAGCCGTCTCCGTGAACCAGCGTTTAGTAAGTTCTTTTGCAAATCCTGTTTATTTTATGTACCGTAATTGTATATTCTATATTGTTTTGTCCCCTTTGTAAAATCTCTTGTATATTTTTTATAACCACTGGCTATCTTTCTGGACTAAATTTAAAATTTAATAGTTCTGTTCCTTTTGTTCTGTAAACCACACTCCTGAAAGCCATACATTAACTGTCAGGTGTCCATTTGGCCAGTAAATGATTGATGGTGGCAGCTAATAATCTTTCTTGGGTTATTGGAGTTAGCAGTGACTGTACCAGGTTATATATATATATGTATTCCATGTGTTGGAATCGGAGGTGTATATACCATACGCTCACTGGTAGTTTTCCAAAAACTTGGCTATTAGTGGGAACAGCCTGTGGCCTCCTCCGTTAATTGTTGGTCCCCTGATGATAGGGGACAGCAGAGGGCTGTTTGAGACAAAAAAGTTACAGCGTGGAGTATTTAGCGTGACCACCCAGGCTGTGATCTTTTTACAAATCAATACAAATTTTATAATCCATAATTTGCTAATATATTCTATTACTTGTAATATGCCAGGTATATACAATACTAGCTTTATAGCATCATATTTTGTTTCAGCTAAAAGAAAATGCAGGTAGGGAGCACTGAGAAAGCGTAGGGCTTGGCACCAACCCGGCCTCTCCTGTAGTACGCTTGCATCTATTGGTGATGGTGTTGTCAAGTGCACATTTATGGTTTTAATATATATTAATAAAGGATAATTTTAAGGATTTTTTCTTGGGGGATTTTTTCTGTGAGTCTAGTGATGACATGTGGTTAAAGGGATTGTCTGGCGTCCTTCATTTCCACATTGTGAAGTGGGTGGCACCGATGATGTCAAGTCTACGTGTATCAGCCGAGTATCATGCACGGTTCCTACCAGGTATTTGCATACACTGCATAATTGGCAACAATTTCTTTGTGTTATATCAAGAATTAAAATAGAATTAAAGGAACCTGTTGTCATGCTGTGACCGTAAGAATGCCGGGAAATAGGGAACCTATACTGTCCCTAATCTAGCAAAGCCCTAGTCTATCCCTAACCCTGGGGTTACTCCTGAAGGTGGAGATGCCCGGTTCTCGTATCTCACTGGGCTGCTATGAAATCCTATGCAGCTTCTACCCTCACCCCTAGTAAGGGAAGGGGCAGGAGTATAAGGGGTAACACCACCTGGACAGACAGGGGCAAACCAAGGCACAATCAAATGACAGGCACACAGGATAAAATACGGAGGGAAGATGGGTGCACAGTAACAGGGCAGAAAAGCAACACAAGGGGAAGGAAGAGGTATTCACAACACACCACATGCAATCTCAAGACGACAAGAGCGACCCTCCAGAAACACCTTCTCCAAAGCAGCCAAGAACAGAAAGAACATTATATTGCTTGCATGGAGAGAAGCCAGACACAGGTTTAAATAATGGAAGGATGTGGTTCCAATAAGCAACAAAGCCAACACATCACCAGGAACTCTAAGCCCTTTCCATGCAGCAAGAAACTTGTTAACTCATGAATGACCATGAGGATTTAAAGAGGACCTGTGTCCAGCTAATCATTGCAATCTTCTAATTTCAAATGTACCACAGGTCCCAGCTGAATATGGCACATTAATGACAGTACCCCACCTTCTATGAGGGGCCTCTGGTCCCTCAGGACCAGGTTTATCAGGATATGCTATATGGAAAGTCTAATTAATCTACCGGCAATAACTTTGGATGCGGGTACCCAGGTTCTCTAATTTGTACCATAACCTTTCCAGTGCAACCTGAAATTCTAGATGATACCATATATTTTTTGAGCAAAGACCTATGAAAGATATTGTGGATTTTAAATGCTAGTGGCAACTCAAGACTAAGAGCCACTGGATTGATGATAGTTATCTTATATGGATCAATGAACCTGGGACCAAGTTTACAGGAAGGAACCTTCAACTTAATTATTCGTAGTGGACATCCACACATAGTCATTCACACAAAAGGTCTGGACCTGACATACGTTTTTTATCAGCCATGAGTCTCTATCTATCTCTTATCACCTTCAGGTTGTTCTGGGCACCTTGTCACACAGAAGAGAGCAACGAAGAGAAACATTCCTCCCCAGGAACCCCTGAAACATCCTCCCTACTGAAAGTACAGAACTGCAGGTGAAACCCGTATGCACCAAGGAATGGTGACTTACCAGTGGACTCATGGCTGCGAATGGTATGCACAAACTCAGCCATTGGTAGGTATGATGACCAATTCTCTTGATTCTCAGAAACAAAACACTTAAGGTATGTCTCTAGGCTTCGGTTCATACGTTCAGTCTGACCGTTTGATAATGAAACTCAGAGGAAAATTATAAACACACTCCCAAAAGAGAACAAAAAGCCCTCCAAAATTTAGACACAAACTGGGTCCCATGATCAGAGACCACATCAGAGGGAACCCTGTGAAGCTTCACGATCACACTGATGAACACCTGAGCCAACCTTTTAGCATAAAGGCATAAAATGTGCTATTTTACTGAATCTATCCACCACCACCACTAAAATCACTGTTTTACCTGCGGATGGCGAAAGATCAGTAATAAAATCCATGGTCTCCATAAGGAGAAACGTTACCACTTAGACCCCAGTCCAGAGCCTCTCACCTAGCCAAATCAGTTCTCATGCTTCGCACTGACGAGGGCCAACAGCCCGAAACACCGTGTCTGCGAATTGAGATACTGATTTGGCTTTTATCCTAAGTCATATTGCACGACTCGTTAAAGGGTTGATTGTGACTTGTAGGATCGCTACTTCCAACAGGTGGCGCTATAGAGTTAAGTCCTCTTTTTCGCAGAAGAGGCAATTTGCATATTTAATTTCCCAGAGGAGCATTGCACGGCGAATAAGCCTCCTTACCTTGACAAGCCAGCTGGTATGTCACTCTCCATAAGGAGAAACGTTACCACTTAGACCCCAGTCCAGAGCCTCTCACCTAGCCAAATCAGTTCTCATGCTTCGCACTGACGAGGGCCAACAGCCCGAAACACCGTGTCTGTGAATTGAGATACTGATTAGGCTTTTATCCTAAGTCATATTGCACGACTCGTTAAAGGGTTGATTGTGACTTGTAGGATCGCTACTTCCAACAGGTGGCGCTATAGAGTTAAGTTCTCTTTTTCTCAGAAGAGGCAATTTGCATATGGTCTATTAGGTATAACTAAAGGTAGGAGAGACCCGGACGGATGAGTATGCGGGGTCTTAGAAAGCGCATAAGAATTACAGGTAAACACAAAAAACAACACACCTTGACCCAGCAAGACTTGCTACCAGGGTGAGCCACAAAAACCAAGAGATGATGTTCCTCTGAAATTTTTAAGTGTAAATGTAATGGCACAAATAATTTCATTGAAGGACAGGAAGCAGGAGCGTCCCCCTGAGTCTTCAATACCTCACCCTCAAGATCAAAACATGTGGCAGGAATAAACACTCCCTCTTGCAGAATAGGAACAGATTTCTCAATACTACCTCCCCCAGGGAAACTTCTGGAGAAGGCATCAGCCTTGACGTTTTTAACCCCAGGATGATAAGTGACAGAAATTAAACCTGATAAAAAATAAAGACCACCTAGCTTGTCTCGGAGTGAGACATTTCGCATATTATTATTACAACAAATATTTATGGCCAATAATTACCATGAGAGGGGGAGACCAGAAGCAGACACCAGATAACCCAGGAATTGCACCTGCTGAACGGCGAACACACATTTCTCATGCTTATTGTCACGACCCAGCTGTCGAGTGACCTGGCACCAGGGGCTCCTTTCCTGGCCCTAACACTAGGGGGTGCCCTGGCTCGCCCTGTTCCCCAGAATAATTCAGATGGCGAAGACACTGGGGCCTCCACCCTTATCTCTTAAGTTAGCCATCTGTCTGTTCTCTTCCACCACCCAGGGAAGAGGGGGCGCTACTGTGCACCATAGTACACCAACCCGACAAACAAGGCAACACAAACAAGGGTTAACAGAAAACTACGGGCATACAAAAGTATTCACTTACATATACAGTGAAGGAAATAATTATTTGATCCCTTGCTGATTTTGTAACTTTGGCCACTGACAAAGACATGAACAGTCTATAATTTTAGGGATAGGTTAATTTTAACACTGACAGATAGAATATCAAAAATAAAATCCAGAAAATCGTATTGTATAAATTATATACATTTATTTGCATTTTGCAGTGAGAAATAAGTATTTGATCCCTCTGGCAAACAAGACTTAATACTTGGTGGCAAAACCCTTGTTGGCAAGCACAACAGTCAGACGTTTTTTGTAGTTGATGATGAGTTTTGCACATATGTCAAGAGGAATTTTGGTCCACTCCTCTTTGCAGGTCATCTCTAAATCACTAAGATTTTGAGGCTGTCGCTTGGCAACTCGGGCTTCAACTCCCTCCATAAGTTTTCTATGGGATTAAGGTCTGGAGACTGGCTAGGCCACTCCATGACCTTAATATGCTTCTTTTTGAGCCACTCCTTTGTTGCCTTGGCTGTATGTTTTGGGTCATTGTGTTGCTGGAAGACCCAGCCATGACCCATTTTTAATGTCCTGTGGAGGGAAGGAGGTTGTCATTCAGGATTTTACAGTACATGGCTCCATTCATTCTCCTATTGATGCAGTGCAGTAGTCCTGTGCTCTTAGCAGAGAAAACCCCCAAAACATAATGTTTCCCCCTCCATGCTTGACAGTGGGGATGGTGTTTTCTGGGTCATAGGCAGCATTTATCTTCCTGAAAACATGACGAATTGAGTTAATGCCAAATACCTCAATTTTTGCCTCATCTGACCACGGCACCTTCTCCCAATCACTCGCAGAATCATCCAGGTGTTCATTGGTGAACTTCAGATGGGCCTGCACATGTGCCTTCTTGAGCAGGGGGACCTTGCGGGCACTGCAGGATTTTAAACCTTTATGACGTAATGTGTTACCAATGGTTTTCTTGGTGACTGTGGTCCCAGCTACCTTGAGATCATTAACAAGTTCCCCCCATGCAGTTTTAGGCTGATCTCTCAATTTCCTCATGATCAAGGATAGCCACAAGGTGAGATTGAAAAGAAAAACAACCAAAGGTATGTCTTTCCTTTGAGCTGGTCATTATATTGATGTAGTCTCCCATGGCTGTGTGTCCACTAGTTGGGCCCAGTCCTTCTCGGCCCTTATCCACATGCATGTCACTTGACAAATGCTAAGGTTTTTAATATTAGAGTAAGGGTACTGTCACACATTGAAATTTCCATCGCTACGACGTTACGATTCGTGACGTTCTAGCGATATCGTTACGATATCGCAGTGTCTGACACGCTACTGCGATCAGACACCCTGCTGAGAATCGTACGTCGTAGCAGATCGTATGGAACTTTCTTTCGTCGCTTGATCACCCGCTGACATCGCTGGATCGTTGTGTGTGACAGCGATCCAGCGATGTCTTTGCTTGTAACCAGGGTAAACATCGGGTAACTAAGCGCAGGGCCGCGCTTAGTAACCCGATGTTTACCCTGGTTACAAGCGTAAACGTAAAAAAACAAACCGTACATACTCACCCGTCGGTGTCCTTCAGGTCCCTTGCCGTCTG
The DNA here is from genome assembly GCF_051348905.1 of Ranitomeya variabilis. Lineage (NCBI taxonomy): Eukaryota > Metazoa > Chordata > Amphibia > Anura > Dendrobatidae > Ranitomeya > Ranitomeya variabilis. The sequence goes on along the minus strand of NC_135234.1, from coordinate 631,556,016 downwards.
CTTCCTGCTCTGAGTGCCGGCCGGAAAGTGAGAGCAGATCGCAGCGGTGCTGCGCTCTGCGCCTCTCACTGTACGGCTGCACTCAGTCAGAGCAGGAAGCAGACGGCAAGGGACCGACGGACATCACATGGTCAGTATGTACGGTTTGTTTTTTTTTACTTTTACGCTGGTAACCACGGTAAACATCGGGTTACTAAGCGCGGCCCTGCGCTTAGTAACCCGATGTTTACCCTGGTTACCAGCGAACCTCGGCATCGCTCCAGCGCCGTGATTGCAAAGTGTGACCGCAGTCTAAGACGCTGGAGCGATATTCATACGACGCTGCGACGTCACGAATCGTGCCGTCGCAGCGATGGAAATTTCACTGTGTGACGGTACCCTTAGGACTGTCCCAATTATGTTCACAATAGAGTGTTGGGATGGCTTTCACACTTTTTAATCAAAAAACATGTTAACTAAGTACCATATATTATTTTCATGCACCATGCTGTTTATTTATTTAATGCTGGGCATTTAAACATTATGTTTCTGTCTTTGTTTTTTCATGCATGAAACAGTCAAGAATCTACCTGGACGTGGGGGAAAGAGGAAATTTAACAAGAGATGTCTTCGAAGGTTGGTGCAAATGGTGAAAAAAACACCACGTCAAACATCCAAAGATCTGATGGCCAACCTAGAACAGTCTGGGGTCATGGCTTCAACAAGTACCATATGCTGCACACTAAACCAGAGCTTTATGGGCGAAGGCCAACGAAGAAACCATTGCTGAAGAAAAGACATAAAAAGAAATGACTGATCTTTCCCAAAGAGTACTTTGACAAACCATAATCCTTCTGTGAAAATGTTCTGTGGACAGATGAAACAAAAACAGAGCTTTTTGGCAATGCAAAGCAACAGTTTGTTTAAAGACAGTGCAATGAAGCTTATAAGGAAAATAACTCCCTGTCAACAGTTAAGCATGGTGGAGAATCCATAATGCTGTGGGGTTCCTTTGCTGCGACTGGTACTGGAGGCCTTGACTGTATCAAAATGTATCTTGAAATTAGAGAATTATCAAGAGATATTAGAGCGAAATGTCCTACCCAGTGTAAGAAAAGTTGATTTGACTCGAAGATCATGGGTCCTCCAGCAAGACAATGACCCAAACCACACACTCAAAAGCACACAGGAATGGTTGACAAAGAAAAAATGGACTGTTTTAAAATGGCCAACAATGAGTCCTCAATCCCATTGAAAATATTTGGGGTGAGCTGAAATCTGTCATTGGAAAAAAGAACCCTGCAAACATTCAAGAGCTTGAACAAACTGCAAAGAGTGGAAGAAAATACCCGCTGAGAAGTGCAATAAGCTTTTAGATGGCTACAAGAAATGTTTGGAGGCTGTCCTCAATGCCAAAGGGTGTGTAGCTAAGTATTTATTAGGGGTGTCTTTATTGCTTCACACGCCGTTTTGTTGTGAAATTGGATTCTGGGCTCCCCCGGTGGCCACTTGTGGAATTGATCTTGTGTGCATCATCCCCTCTGTTCACCTGCTCCTATCAGTATGTGGGAGTCGCTATATAACCTTGCTCCTCTGTCAGTTTCTTGCCGGTCAACAATGTAATCAGAAGCCTTCTGTGCTTGTTCCTGCTACTAGACTACTCCCAGCTAAGTTGGACTTTTGTCCTTGTGTGTTTTTGCATTTTGTTCCTGTTCACAGCTGCTGTTTCGTTACTGTGTCTGGAAAGCTCTTGTGATCGGAAATTGCCACTCTGGTGTTATGAGTTAATGCTAGAGTCTTAAAGGAATTTCTGGATGGTGTTTTGATAGGGTTTTCTGCTGACCATGAAAGTGTCCTTTCTGTCTTCCTGCTATCTAGAAAGCGGACCTCGATTTTGCTAAACCTATTTTCATACTACGTTTGTCATTTCATCTTAAATCACCGCCAATATATGTGGGGGCCTCTGTCTGCCTTTTGGGAAAATTTCTCTAGAGGTGAGCCAGGACTGTCTTTTCCTCTGCTAGGATTAGGTAGTTCTCCGGCTGGCGCTGGGCATCTAGGGTTAAAAAACGTAGGCATGCTACCCGGCCACTTCTAGTTGTGCGGCAGGTTTAGTTCATGGTCAGTATAGTTTCCATCTTCCAAGAGCTAGTTCTCATATATGCTGGGCTATGTTCTCTCGCCATTGAGAATCATGACAGTTTTTGACCGGCCCAAAAAAGGGTTAAATTACTGGCTGAGAAAGGAGAGAAAAAAGAAGTCTGCTACAATTTTTTTTTTTTTTTTTTTTTCTTCCTCTAGTTCTGAGTGTGCTCTTAATTGAATCACTTGCTAGTCTGCCTATTCTGCAGCCTTCCTCTCTTTCTCTCCTTCTAATCCTTGAATGGCTCTGTGTTCACCTGTTTCAAATGGATCTTCAGAGTGTAGCTACAGGTTTGAATAATCTCGCCACAAAGGTACAAAATTTGCAAGATTTCGTTGTTCATGCACCTATGTCTGAGCCTAGAATTCCTTTGCCTGAATTCTTCTCGGGGAATAGATCTCACTTTCAAAATTTTAAAAATAATTGCAAATTGTTTTTGTCCCTGAAGTCTCGCTCTGCCGGAGACCCTGCACAGCAGGTCAGGATTGTAATTTCCTTGCTCCGGGGCGACCCTCAAGACTGGGCTTTTGCATTGGCACCAGGGGATCCTGCGTTGCTCAATGTGGATGCGTTTTTTCTGGCCTTGGGGTTGCTTTATGAGGAACCTCATTTAGAGCTTCAGGCGGAAAAGGCCTTGATGTCCTTGTCTCAGGGGCAAGATGAAGCTGAAATATACTGCCAAAAATTCCGCAAATGGTCTGTGCTTACTCAGTGGAATGAGTGCGCACTGGCGGCGATTTTCAGAGAAGGTCTCTCTGATGCCATTAAGGATGTTATGGTGGGGTTCCCTGTGCCTGCGAGTCTGAATGAGTCCATGACGATGGCTATTCAGATCGATAGGCGTCTGCGGGAGCGCAAACCTGTGCACCATTTGGCGGTGTCTACTGAGAAAACACCAGAAAATATGCAATGTGATAGAATTCTGTCCAGAAGCGAGCGGCAGAATTTTAGACGAAAAAATGGGTTGTGCTTCTATTGTGGTGATTCAACTCATGTTATATCAGCATGCTTTAAGCGTACTAAGAAGCCTGACAAGTCTGTTTCAATTAGCACTTTACAGTCTAAGTTTATTCTATCTGTGACCCTGATTTGTTCTTTGTCATCTATTACCGCGGACGCCTATGTCGACTCTGGCGCTGCTTTGAGTCTTATGGATTGGTCCTTTGCCAAACGCTGTGGGTATGATTTGGAGCCACTGGAGGCTCCGATACCTCTGAAAGGGATTGACTCCACCCCATTGGCTAGTAATAAACCACAATACTGGACACAAGTGACTATGCGTGTTAATCCGGATCACCAGGAGGTTATTCGCTTTCTGGTGCTGTATAATCTACATGATGTTTTGGTGCTGGGATTGCCATGGCTGCAATCTCATAACCCAGTCCTCGACTGGAGAGCTATGTCTGTGTTAAGCTGGGGATGTAAAGGAACTCATGGGGACGTACCTTTGGTTTCCATTTCATCATCTATTCCCTCTGAGATTCCTGAATTCTTGTCTGACTTTCGTGACGTTTTTGAAGAACCCAAGGTTGGTTCACTACCTCCGCACCGGGAGTGCGATTGTGCCATAGACTTGATTCCGGGTAGTAAATACCCTAAGGGTCGTTTATTTAATCTGTCTGTGCCTGAACACGCTGCTATGCGAGAATATATAAAGGAGTCCTTGGAAAAGGGACATATTCGTCCTTCGTCATCTCCCTTAGGAGCCGGTTTTTTCTTTGTGTCTAAGAAAGACGGCTCTTTGAGGCCGTGTATTGATTATCGACTTTTGAATAAAATCACGGTTAAATATCAATATCCGTTACCACTGCTTACTGATTTGTTTGCTCGTATAAAGGGGGCCAAGTGGTTCTCTAAGATTGATCTCCGTGGGGCGTATAATTTGGTGCGAATCAAGCAGGGGGATGAGTGGAAAACCGCATTTAATACGCCCGAGGGCCATTTTGAGTATTTGGTGATGCCTTTTGGTCTTTCAAATGCCCCTTCAGTCTTCCAGTCCTTTATGCATGACATTTTCCGCGATTATTTGGATAAATTTATGATTGTGTATCTGGATGATATTCTGATTTTTTCGGATGACTGGGACTCTCATGTCCAGCAGGTCAGGAGGGTTTTTCAGGTTTTGCGGTCTAATTCCTTGTGTGTGAAGGGTTCTAAGTGTGTTTTTGGGGTTCAAAAGATTTCTTTCTTGGGATACATTTTTTCCCCCTCTTCCATCGAGATGGATCCTGTCAAGGTTCAGGCTATTGGTCATTGGACGCAACCCTCTTCTCTTAAGAGTCTTCAGAAATTTTTGGGCTTTGCTAACTTTTATCGTCGATTTATTGCTGGTTTTTCTGATGTTGTAAAACCATTGACTGATTTGACTAAGAAGGGTGCTGATGTTGCTGATTGGTCCCCTGATGCTGTGGAGGCCTTTCGGGAGCTCAAGCGCCGCTTTTCTTCCGCCCCAGTGTTGCGTCAGCCTGATGTTGCTCTTCCTTTTCAGGTTGAGGTCGACGCTTCTGAAATCGGAGCTGGGGCGGTGTTGTCGCAGAGAAGTTCCGACTGCTCCGTGATGAGACCTTGTGCTTTTTTTTCCCGTAAATTTTCGCCCGCCGAGCGGAATTATGATATTGGGAATCGGGAGCTTTTGGCCATGAAGTGGGCTTTTGAGGAGTGGCGTCACTGGCTTGAGGGGGCCAGACATCAGGTGGTGGTATTGACTGACCACAAAAATTTAATTTACCTTGAGTCTGCCAGGCGCCTGAATCCTAGACAGGCGCGCTGGTCGTTGTTTTTCTCTCGGTTTAATTTTGTGGTGTCGTACCTACCGGGTTCTAAGAATGTTAAGGCGGATGCCCTTTCTAGGAGTTTTGAGCCTGACTCCCCTGGTAATTCTGAGCCCACAGGTATCCTTAAAGATGGAGTGATATTGTCTGCCGTTTCTCCAGACCTGCGGCGGGCCTTGCAGGAGTTTCAGGCGGATAGACCTGATCGTTGCCCACCTGGTAGATTGTTTGTTCCTGATGATTGGACCAGTAGAGTCATCTCTGAGGTTCATTCTTCTGCGTTGGCAGGTCATCCTGGAATCTTTGGTACCAGGGATTTGGTGGCAAGGTCCTTCTGGTGGCCTTCCCTGTCACGAGATGTGCGAGGCTTTGTGCAGTCTTGTGACGTTTGTGCTCGGGCCAAGCCTTGTTGTTCTCGGGCTAGTGGATTGTTGTTGCCCTTGCCTATCCCGAAGAGGCCTTGGACGCACATCTCGATGGATTTTATTTCGGATCTGCCTGTTTCTCAGAAGATGTCTGTCATCTGGGTGGTGTGTGACCGTTTCTCTAAGATGGTCCATCTGGTTCCCTTGCCTAAGTTGCCTTCTTCTTCCGAGTTGGTTCCTCTGTTTTTTCAAAATGTTGTTCGTTTGCATGGTATTCCTGAGAATATCGTTTCTGACAGAGGGACCCAATTCGTGTCTAGATTTTGGCGGGCATTCTGTGCTAGGATGGGCATAGATTTGTCTTTTTCGTCTGCTTTCCATCCTCAGACTAATGGCCAGACCGAGCGGACTAATCAGACCTTGGAGACATATTTGAGGTGTTTTGTGTCTGCGGATCAGGATGATTGGGTTGCTTTTTTGCCTTTGGCGGAGTTCGCCCTCAATAATCGGGCCAGCTCTGCCACCTTGGTGTCCCCGTTTTTCTGTAATTTGGGGTTTCATCCTCGATTTTCCTCCGGTCAAGTGGAATCTTCGGATTGTCCTGGAGTGGATGCTGTGGTGGAGAGGTTGCATCAGATTTGGGGGCAGGTGGTGGACAATTTGAAGTTGTCCCAGGAGAAGACTCAGCTTTTTGCCAACCGCCGTCGTCGTGTTGGTCCTCGGCTTTGTGTTGGGGACTTGGTGTGGTTGTCTTCTCGTTTTGTCCCTATGAGGGTTTCTTCTCCTAAGTTTAAGCCTCGGTTCATCGGCCCGTACAAGATATTGGAGATTCTTAACCCTGTGTCCTTCCGTTTGGACCTCCCTGCATCCTTTTCGATTCATAATGTTTTTCATCGGTCATTGTTGCGCAGGTATGAGGTACCGGTTGTGCCTTCCGTTGAGCCTCCTGCTCCGGTGTTGGTTGAGGGTGAGTTGGAGTACGTTGTGGAAAAGATCTTAGACTCTCGTGTTTCCAGACGGAGACTCCAGTATCTGGTCAAATGGAAGGGATACGGTCAGGAGGATAATTCTTGGGTCACTGCCTCTGATGTTCATGCCTCCGATCTTGTCCGTGCCTTTCATAGGGCTCATCCTGATCGCCCTGGTGGTTCTGGTGAGGGTTCGGTGCCCCCTCCTTGAGGGGGGGGTACTGTTGTGAAATTGGATTCTGGGCTCCCCCGGTGGCCACTTGTGGAATTGATCTTGTGTGCATCATCCCCTCTGTTCACCTGCTCCTATCAGTATGTGGGAGTCGCTATATAACCTTGCTCCTCTGTCAGTTTCTTGCCGGTCAACAATGTAATCAGAAGCCTTCTGTGCTTGTTCCTGCTACTAGACAACTCCCAGCTAAGTTGGACTTTTGTCCTTGTGTGTTTTTGCATTTTGTTCCTGTTCACAGCTGCTGTTTCGTTACTGTGTCTGGAAAGCTCTTGTGATCGGAAATTGCCACTCTGGTGTTATGAGTTAATGCTAGAGTCTTAAAGGAATTTCTGGATGGTGTTTTGATAGGGTTTTCTGCTGACCATGAAAGTGTCCTTTCTGTCTTCCTGCTATCTAGAAAGCGGACCTCGATTTTGCTAAACCTATTTTCATACTACGTTTGTCATTTCATCTTAAATCACCGCCAATATATGTGGGGGCCTCTGTCTGCCTTTTGGGAAAATTTCTCTAGAGGTGAGCCAGGACTGTCTTTTCCTCTGCTAGGATTAGGTAGTTCTCCGGCTGGCGCTGGGCATCTAGGGTTAAAAAACGTAGGCATGCTACCCGGCCACTTCTAGTTGTGCGGCAGGTTTAGTTCATGGTCAGTATAGTTTCCATCTTCCAAGAGCTAGTTCTCATATATGCTGGGCTATGTTCTCTCGCCATTGAGAATCATGACACCGTTTATTCTGTTTCTTCTTTGAAATTGCAACATGTAAGTTGACAATGTTTTATTGTTGTATTACTTTGGACCACTAATTAAAATAACCTGAGGATATAACTTTGGTACATTTCCATTTATTTCTGAAGATATTGTGCTGTCTATGAAAAAAATGAAGGACTGGTGAGCAGGACTGTATAGAGTTCCACTGGAAAGAGTGCATTGTTAATATTACTTCAGATGTTAATTTGTCTTTGAATTATTGTTTTATTCATGATTTGTTTATAGTTGTGGTTATTACAATGCTTTGTGTGCTGCCGATGTATCGCACATATCCTGGCAGCCGAGGGTGGGCTGGGCAGGGGGCTATATGCCCCGGGGCTGCTCCTCCAGCAGCTGTACATGGCCACCTGCTTCCTCCTGATGTAGCATCACAACTAGCAGACGCGGCCATGTCTGCTAAAGTGACATCATGCAGTGCGTCCTGCTCTGCTGCTTCAAACTGGAGAGGAGCTGGACGGGAGATAAACCGGGGGAACGCGAGTGCCATGTGCTGCTTCCCAATGAAAAATACCCGTATGTCTGTGTGTGCATATATGATTGTGTTTATCTATGTATGTCTGTGAAATGTCTATTTAACCCCTTCATGACTGGAGGTATTTTCGTTTTTGCGGTTTCGTTTTTTGCTCCCCACTTCCCAGAGCCATAACTTTTTATTTTTCTGTCAATATGGCAGTGTGAGGGCTTGTTTTTTGTGAGACGAGTTGTACTTTTGAATGACACAATTGGTTTTAACATATTATGAAAACGGGAAAAAAATTCCAAGTGCGGTGAAATTGCAAAAAAAGTGCAATTCCACAATTGTATTTTGTTTTGCTTTTTTACTATGTTCACTAAAAGCTAAAACTGACCAGCCATTAGGATTCTCCAAGTCATTAAGAGTTCATAGACACCAAACATGTATAGGTTCCTTTTTATTTAAGCGGTGAAAAAAATTCCAAAGTTTGTAAAAAAAAATTTTTTTACATTTTCCATACCCGTAATGTCTTCATTTTTTGTGACCACGGATTGGGTGAGAGCTTATTTTTTGTGTGCCAAGCTGATGTTTTTAAACCCTTTCTGACCTCGGACGGGATAGTACGTCTGAGGTCAGAAGCCCCGCTTTGATGCGGGCTCCGGCGGTGAGCCCGCATCAAAGCTATGACATGTCAGCTGTTTTGAACAGCTGATATGTGCCCGTAATAGGCGCGGGCAGAATCGCGATCCGCCCGCGCCTATTAACTAGTTAAATGCCGCTGTCAAACGCAGACAGCGGCATTTAACCGGCGCTACCGGCCGGGTGGCCGGAAATGAGTGCATCGCCGACCCCGTCACATGATCGGAGGTCGGCGATGCTTCTACATTGTAACCATAGAGGTCCTTGAGACCTCTATGGTTTCTGATCCACGGTAGCTGTGAGCGCCACCCTGTGGTTGGCGCTCACAGCACACCTGCATTTCTGCCACATAGCAGCGAACATCAGATCGCTGCTATGTAGCAGAGGCGATCGCGTTGTGCCTGCTTCTAGCCTCCCATGGAGGCTATTGTAGCATGGCAAAAGTAAAAAAAAAGTAAAAAAAAAATGTGAAAAAAATAAAAAAAATATAAAAGTTTGAATCACCCCCTTTCGCCCCAATCAAAATAAATCAATAAAAAAAAATCAAACCTACACATATTTGGTATCGCCGCGTTCAGAATCGTCTGATCTATCAATAAAAAAAGCATTAACCTGATCGCTAAACGGCGTAGCGAGAAAAAAATTTGAAATGCCAGAATTACGTTTTTTTGGTTGCCACGACATTGCATTAAAATGCAATAACGGGCGATCAAAAGAACGTATCTGCACCAAAATGGTATCATTAAAAACGCCAGCTCAGCACGCAAAAAATAAGCATGGCTGGTCAGTTTTAGCATTTAGTGAACCTAGCAAAAAAGCCAAACAAAAAACAAGTGTGTGACTGCACTTTTTTTGCAATTTCACCGCACTTAGAATTTTTTCCTGTTTTCTAGTACACGACATGGTAAAACCAATGATGTCGTTCAAAAGTACAACTCATCCCGCAAAAAATAAGCCCTCACATGGCCAAATTGACGGAAAAATAAAAAAGTTATGGCTCTGGGAAGGAGGGGAGTGAAAAACGAACACGGAAAAACGGAAAATCCAAAGGTCATGAAGGGGTTAATGATACCATTTTGGGGCAGATACAATCTTTTGATTGCTCGTTGTTGCATTCTAATGCAACGTTGCAGCGACCAAAAAAACATAATTCTGGCGTTTTTAATTTTTTTCTCGTTACGCCTTTTAGTGATCAGGCTACTTTTTTTAATATTGATACATTGGGCAATTCTGAATGCGGTGATAACAAATATGTGTATGTTTGATTTTTTTTATTGTTTTATTTTGAATAGTGTTAAAGGGGGGGGGTGATTTGAACTTTTATATACTTTTTATTTTTTTATATTTTTAAAAAGTTTTTTTTCACTTTTGCCATGCTTCAATAGCCTCCATGGGAGACTATAAGCTTTCACAACACGATCTGATCATCGCCTGTATGTAGCAGAATTGCTGACTTGCTATGAGTGCCAACCACAAGGCAGCGCTCATAGCAATCCGATAGTGATAACATAGAGGTCTGCAGGAGACCTTTGGTTGTCATGCCAACCCATCAGTGACCCGCAATCACGTGACAAGGGTCACCGATGGGTGGATTTCCGGCTCACTTGCCGGAAGCACTTTTTAATAGCCGCGGGTGGATTACAATTCCACCCGCAGCAGTTCTGGACACATGTCAGCTGTTCAAAACAGCTGACGTGTGCTGGGAAAGATGTGGGCTCCGGCAGTGAGGGAGGATGTCCGACATCGGCATGTTATTACGCCCAATGTCGGAAAGGAGTTAAATGTGTTTGTGTGCAGGTCTTCAAATATTTTTATACCTGTATGTATACCTCCCAACTTTTGAGGGACAGATCATGCGTAGCACGTTGCAGCAAATTTTGACCACGCCTCTGGTGACACCCCAATTCACACCCATTTACCATTTCTTTCTACCCTGTCAGCAGGAGATGTTAGAGGAGTGCTGGCAGTGATGGAAATTGAGTAGACGCTCGAGACTGCAGGGTGTAGACCCAAATCCAGGACTATCCGCTGTATCCAGGACAGTTGGGACTAAAGATGAGCTAATCGATTCACAGGTCTCTGGTCCAGCATCCAGGTCAGTGGCACCAGGCAGCTTGACTGGAGGCCGTTAATCTCTAACTTTCTGGTGTCCCTGGTGCGTCTTTAGATTAGCAAGAGCTCGTAGGACGTCATCTGTGCATCTTGCTCATCTATAGTTGGGACCTTTGGATTATTTTTTGTTCCCTCATTCACAGTCGGAGCTGCCAGAACTTTCTCATCTTTATTTAGCTTCACTATACAACTTTCGGATTTTTTGTGTCTGCAAGGCTGTGTTCACACGTTGCAGAAATACTGGGCTTTTGTTTTCTGCAGGATCCACATCAAACTACACAATAACAATCTTGTGCAGATATGAAGCCCTGTTTTTAATGGTTTTTTTATACAACTGAAACAAACGCACAGTTCAGTGGCGTCTGTAGACCACAGCGGGTGCTGTTTTCATGAAATAACATCTACTTTGGTTGGACAGTTAAACACATCTGAATTTTTGTACAAATTTATGCTACATATGAACACGGTCTAAATTTTGAAGCAAAGCGGATGTGATTCAATTAAATCTCTGTCCTCTGTGGTCTGAAGACGCTGCTGAACTCTGTGGTTTTGGTGCATTTTCTCTCTATAGGCTTCTCCTGTAAATAATGCATGACAAAAAAAGCACAATTGCATCTTTAAGCGCATAATTAAAGCTTTTCTGCACTATTAGGGCTGTCCCACACGTCCAGATAATTCCGGTACCGGAAAAAATCGGTACCGGAGTTATCCGTGTCCGTGTGCCCGTGAGCTCACGTAGGCCATACGTGCGGCACACGTGTGCCACCCGTGTGCCGAGTGGGTACCACACGGAGCGTGTGGTACCCACGCGTGTGGTACACTGCATCGTGCTGAAGCCGCGATTCATATCTTCTGTGCAGCAGCGTTTGCTGCATAGAAGATATGAATAATAGTGCTTAAAATAAAGATCTATCTGTCCAGACCTGTGCGCCCCCCCGCTGTTCTGAAAATACTCACCCGCTCCCTCGTTGGCTGTCGCTGCTTCCTGGTCTGGCCCCATCTTCTCCTGTATGCGGTCACGTGGGGACGCTCATTTACAGTCATGAATAGGCGGCTCCACCCCTAAGGGAGGTGGAGCCACATATTCATGACTCTAATCTGCGGCCCCACGTGACCGCATACAGTAGAAGGGGCGGCCAGACCAGGAAGCATCGACAGCCAACGAGGGAAGCAGGTGAGTATTTTCAGAACAGCGGGGGGGCGCACAGGGGGTGGGAGGGCGGCGGACAGATAGATCTTTCTTTTAAACACTATTATTCATATCTTCTATGCAGCAAACGCTGCTGCAGGGAAGATATGAATGGCGGCTTCAGCACCATGTGGGGGGGACAGCGCTTACTGTAGCGCTGTCTCCTGCACGCCACACGGACTGCACACGGAGAAGGTCTGTGTGTGGTCCGTGTTTTACACGGACCCATTGACTTTAATGGGTCCGTGTAATACGTGCACTCCCACGAACACTGACATGTCTCCGTGTTTGGCACACGGAGACACGGTCCGCAAAAAATCAATGACATCTGCACAGATGCATTGCTTTTTATGGGTCTACGTGTGTCAGTGGCTCCGGTACGTGAGAAAACTGTCACCTCACGTACCGGAGCCACTGACGTGTGAAACCGGCCTTAAATAGCGTTAAAAACTCTACATCATATCTGCCCCAAAAATCTCCTCACATAAGCGGAAGAAGAGCAAAAAAGCAATAATCAGAGAAGATTGATACTGTGTCATCTGGTGCAGACACCTGCAGAAAAAAGCAGCAGAAAGAAGGCAGCATTTACAGTACGTGTGAACAAGGCCTCAGCGTTACAGTTTGATTACATTTTTTATGGGTTTAATAGAGAAAAAATATCAATCCTGCCATTTTTCATGCCATTTACTGATCCTTGTAAATAATATAATCGCTGTACTGTGCAAGTCGTTATGATTACAGGAACACCAAATATGTCCATTTTATGTGTTGATATAAAATGTACATTATTTAAAAAAATAAACAAATTAAAAATGACAATATGTTTTTCATTATCAAGGGTTTTTCATCATTATTTTTTAGTAATTTTATAGGATCAAAAAGGCAGCAGTACATGTATGGCTGCACGATTGCGCGGCCTCACGCTGAGCTCTGCTGTAATCGGGTGAGGGTGCCCACGATCAGTGCTAGCACCAATCATAATAATTTTTTTTTTTTAATCCCCAACAATATCAAGTCCTCCTCAGAGATAGCACTTGCTGCATGACATTGGAGTGGTAGAAGTTGGTTTTGCGAAGGAGAGCTGGAGGAGTTTATTAGAGACTGTTGTCTGGTTTGTACGCTTGGAAATTCCTTATTCTTCCCTGTTTTGCTTTCTTCCCCCTCCCTACACACCCTGGTGAATACCTCTGTTATATTTGAGGGTATAATTTTTGTGTGTGGAGTTTTCAGTTTACCCTTGTCTTTGTTATCCTGTCTGTTGGGTTGGTGTACTGCAGTGCACAGTAGTGCCTCTCTTCCTTGGGTGGGGGACGGGGACAGATGAAGGGCTGTTCTAGGAGATAAGGCAAGGGCGGAGGCCCCGGTGCATTTGCAATCTGAAGTATTCCAGGGAACAGGGTGAGCTAGGGCGCCCCCTAGTGTTAGGGCCAGGAAAGGTGCCCCTGGTCCCAGGTCTCTCGCCAGTTGGATCGAGACACCCATTGTAAGTGCTCAGCATAGAGCGCCGGATAAATGTGATCATAAATGTGATGTACAATGGTCCCAATAAAAGCTTCAACTCAATCCATAAAAAAGGAAGTCCCCACTCAGGTCCGTCATCTGTTAATGGAAATATAAGGGTCTTCCATGTTACTGGTAGCACAAAGGCTCTAGAAAAGTGAAATGGCATGGGCTGGGCATAGCGTACTGGTCACTACGATGCAGTTTGCAATTTTCACTCAGCAACATCCACTGCTGCTTGTTTCTGGAAAACACCCATGGAGTTAAAATCATCACTACACCTGTTGATAAATCCCAAAGGGGTATAATTTCCAAAGTGGGGTCACTTGAGAGGGAATTCTGCTTTTCTAGCACTTAGGGGCTCTGTATATGGAGTCCGCAAACTATTCTATGAAAATCTGCGCTCCAGGAGGCAAATAGCGCTTCATCCCTCCCGAGTCTCTCTGAATGGCTAGCCAGTACTCTACAGCCACATATAGGGTATTTCTACATTCAGCAAAAATTGTGGGGCAAACTTTGGTGCCAGTGTGAAAATTTAAAATTTGGGGCTAGCACAATTTTAATGGTAAAAATGAAAATTATTTTTTCTTCACTGCCCAGTGGTATAAAATTCTGTGACGCACCTGTGGTGTCAATGCAGCGCCCCAGAGTCCTGGTCGTTGCAGTACTGTTGCTCTGCCACTAAGGGGAGTGATGGTACGTCTGATTGCACTAAAGGAGTTCACCTGACCAGGTAACACACACCCACCATACACTTCACTCCGGCCACCAGGGGGGTGGTTCTATCTATTAGACCACTCCTCACACTTGGGTAAAACTGGGGGTTGGACAGGAAGTTAGGGAGAAAAGGAGCTGGGAAGAGCTCGAGAGAGGACCTGTCAGAGGTGGGATCCTGGCAGAGCCCTAGTGAACAAGAAAGAACATTACTGAGCCGTGCCTGTGCTTACAGCGGCAGTCTCCTAGGAAAGGACAAGAAGCGAGGGGTATTGTGAAGGAGTGAGAAACGGGAATACAGCGCAGAGGTGATAGGACCAGAAGGAGTCGTGCTGTAAGATCGAGGCAACATCCTTCTGAAGCGCAAAGTCACGGTGGCCGGAACGCCGAGAAAGTAAGAGACTTTAAGCATTACTTCAAACCACGGCAGGACAGTCAGTTATAGGCGGGCTGTCTCACCTAAAACACCTAAGCAGACAACGGAGGCAGCTGTGGGAGAGGGGCGACTCTAGGGTCCCGGAAGAACTCCATGCCTACCCCGTCATACGGGTGCGTCCTAACCATATCATCTGGGGGACGTAGAGAACGAACATCAGAGGCAGACAGAATCAGTTGTGAGGACTATCCCGGGGTGCTCAGCAGGGAAGGACTACAACACACAAGCGCTAGAAGGTAGACACTGATTCCCACCTGCTAAGGGAACTCCGGATGTGCCTTTGGACCGGCCGGTCTCAGCCAGCCCTGTTAACAGTTCTCTGGATTGAGTATCTCGAAACCTTCAGTAAAGAGGTAAAGAGACGGCAACCTGGTGTCCTCGTTATTCATCGCACCCTGCACCACACATCATCACTCTCAACTTTCACTGGACGCCCCTCAGCAGGGTCACGGACCGAGTCTAGCCACCGTGACAATCCCAGGACCGAGACAGAGAGGCCCGGTACCGGGTACCCCTCGGCCCTGCGACAGTGGGGGCGCTCCATCAATATAATCGCTGCACCCCTAGATCAATTCATTGAGAGGTTTAGTTTGTAATGTGTCATTTAAGGGGGGGTTCTACTGTTCTGGCACCTCAGGGGCTCTGCGAATGTGACATGGAACCTCAAACCAGTGCAGCAAAATCTGCAATGTAATATGGTGCTACTTCCCTTCTGAGCTTTGCACTTTACCTCAAAAGTAGTGTTCGATCACATATGGGGTATCGGTGAACTCATGTGAAATTGCAAAACAATTTTTGGAGTCCATTTTCTCCTGTTACACTTTTGAAACTACAAAATTTGGAACTAAAAAAAAAATTTTGTGGGAAAAATTTGATTTTTTTTTTTTTTTCACAGCTCTGCGTTACAAGCTTCTGTGACGCACCTGTGGGTTCAAGGTGTTCAATACAGATCTAGATAAGTTTCCTAAGGGGCCTAGTTTCCAAAATGTGTCATTTGTTGGGGTTTTCCACTGTTTAGACACATTAGGGACTCTTAGGGTATGTGTAGCGCCCCCACTGTCGCAGGGCCGAGGGGTACCCGGTACCGGGTCTCTGAGTCTCTGCTCTGGGGTTGTCACGGTGGCTAGACCCGGTCCGTGACCCTGCTGAGGGGCGTACAATGATAGGTGTGCGGGATGGTGGTGATGTTGTAGTGGTGCGGTGCAGGTTGCAGTAAATAACGAGGACACCAGGTTGCAGTCTCTTTACCTCTTTACTGAAGGCTTCAGGATCCTCAATCCGGAGTACGGTTAACAGGGTTGTCTGAGACCGGCCGGTCCAATGGCACCTCCAGAGTTCCCTTTGCAGGTGGAAATCTGTGCCTACCTTCTAGCGCTTGTGTGTTGTAGTCCTTCCCTGCTTAGCACCACGGGATAGTCCTCACAACTGTTGTGTCTGTTTCTCGTGTTCCCTCACAACTCGATTCTGATGTTCTTCCACGTCCCCCAGATCTTATGGTTAGGACGCACCCGTATGACGGGGAGGCTCGGAGCTCTTCCGGGACTCTAGCGTCGCCCCACTCCTGTTGTTACCCCCCTTGTGTCTTCCTAGGTCAATTGGGTGAGACAGCCCGCCTATAACTGACTGTCCTGCCATAGGTTTGAAGTTTGGCCTGGAGCTCTATACTTCCTCGGCGTTCCGGCCACCGGTTATGCGCCTCAATAGGATGTTGCCTCGTCTTACAGCACGACTCCTACTGGTATTCTCCTTGTTGCGTTGATCTTGTTTCTCACTCAGCACAATAAACCTCGCTTCTTGTCCTTTCTTGGGGTACCGCCGCTATATCGTGCAGGCGCGGTCCCATAACGTTCTCTCTGGTTGCTAAGCCTCTGTCAGGATCCCACCCCTGACAGGGACCCCTCCGAATCTTCCCCTACAACACCCTCTGCCACAAGGTGTTGCCTGGTTCCAACCCAGTCAGCTTTCTCAGCTAACTTCCTGCCTAACCCCCAGTTTTACCAGATTGTGAGGAGTGGCCTAATACATAGAACCCTTAGCTCCCCCTGGAGGCCAGACTGTGAAGTGTATTGGTGTCTGTGATACCTGGTCAGATGAACTCCTTCAGTGCCATCAGACGTACCATAGCCCCCCTTAGCGGCGGAGCAATAGTACTGCAACGACCAGGACTCTGGGGCGCTGCATATGTGTCCACGTTCAGGATTGCATCAGGATTTGGTCAGGATTTTCCATCAGTATTTGTAAGCCAAAACCAGGAGTGGAACAATTAGAGGAAAAGTATAAAAGAAACATATGCTCCACTTCTGTATTTATCACCCCTCCTGGTTTTGGCTTACAAATACTGATGGAAAATCCTGACCAAATCCTGATGCAATCCTGAACGTGGACACATACCCTCAAGCGCAACATAGTATCTGCTAATTATTCCAGTAAATTTTTCATTCAAAAAGTTAAATGGTGCTCCTTCTCTTCTGAGCCCTACTGTGCGCCCAAACAGATTTCCCCCACATATGGGGTATCGACAAGCTCAGAAGAACTTGCACAACAAACTGTATGTTTCATTTTCTCCTGTTACCCTTGTGGAATAAAAAAAAAAAAATAGGTAAACATTAAAATTTTTGTGAAAGAAAAGTGAATGTTTATTTTTTCTTTCTGCATTCCATTAATTCATGTGAAGCACCTGAAGGGTTAATAAACTTCTTGAATGTGGTTTGAGCACCTTGAGGGGTGGAGTTTTTAGAATAGTGTCACTTTTGGTTATTTTCTGTCATATAGGTCCTCAAAGTCACTTTAAATGTGAGGTGGCCCCTAAAAAAATGATTTGATAAATTTTATTGTAAAAATGAGAAATCGCTGGTAAACTTTTAACCCTTGTAACTTCCTAACAAAAAAAAAATATTTAAAGGTTGTGCTGATGTTAAGTAGACATGTGGGAAATTTTATTTATTAATTATTTTATGACTCTGATTTAAGGGCGTAAATGTTAAAAGTTTGAACATTGCAACATTTTCACCAAATTTCCATTTTTTTCACAAATGAACGCAAGTCATATCAAATTTTTTTTACCACTAACATGAAGTACAATATGTCAGTAGAAAACATTCTCAGAATCAGTGGGATCCATTGAAGCGTTCCATAGTTATGACCTCATAAATTGACAGTGGTCAGAGTTGTAAAAATTGGCCTGGTCAGGAGGGTGAAAACAGGCTTTGGGGCGAAGGAGTTAAGTGGCTGTGATGGGCAATGATGGTGGTGAGGGGGAGGCAATGATGGAAGTGGGGAGAGACAATGATGGAGGTGATGGGCAATGATGGTGGGGGAGGCAATGATGGAGGTGATGGGCAATGATGGTGGGGGAGACAATGATGGAGGTGATGGGCAATGATGGAGGTGATGGGCAATGATGGTGAGGGGACTCAATGATGGAAGTGATGGGCAATGATGGTGGGGAGGCAATGATGGAGGTGATAAGCAATGATGGTGGGGGAGGCAATGATGGAGGTGATGGGCAATGATGGCAGTGGGGGGAGGCAATGGTGGAGGTGATGGGAGGTGATGAAATGGGCAATGATGGTGGTGGGGGGAGGCAATGATGGAGGTGATGGGCAATGATGGTGGTGGGGGAGGCAATGATGGAGGTGATAAAATGGACAATGGTGGTGGGGAGGAGGCAATGATGGAGGTGGTGGAATGGGCAGTGATGGGGCAGTGGGGGAGAATGATAGGGGTGGTGGGGGAGAAGCCAATGATGGAGGTGGTGATGAGGACAATGATGGAGGTGAAGGGATGCATTATACTTTATGAGGGGGCTACATTACATTCTGTGAGGGGACTGCATTACTCTCAGGGGACTACATTATATTCTGGGTGGCTACATCATACTATATGAGGGGGCTACAGTATACTCTATGGGGGGCTGCATTATATTCTGTGGTGGGGCTGCATTATTCTCTCAGGGGACTACATTTTATTCTGGGGGCTCCATATTACTATATGAGGGGGCTACAGTATACTCTTTGGGGGGCTCTATTATATTCTGTAGTGGGGCTGCCTTCTCTCAGGGGACTACATTATATTCTGTGGTGGGGACTGTGTTATACCTGAGGGGGTTGCATTATATTTTGTGGGTTGCTGCATTATATTCTATGAAAGGGGGCTGCATTACAATTTATGAGGGGGGGCTACATTATATTTTATGAGGGGGCTACGTCAACCCCTGCTACATAATTAAGATGTGCACTACATTATACCCTGATATTAGCGTGTTTTACCACACAATTGGTGGTCTTGTATTTATTTCTATGTAGCTACATATTGGGCCCCAAGAATGATTTTCTCTGGTGGGCCCAAGGTGCTCCAGTCTGACACTGGCCACTCCCATCCTCTATATTAGCTGGGTTCTGACTAACACACATCATCAGAGATAGCTTATGCTGCATGGCTAGGATGATAGGTGTTGGTGGTTATTTGAGTAGTCGGTTGGTGGATTTATCTATACCAGTGCTTGGTTTTGTGTGTGTGTGTGTGTGATAATTCTTTCTTCTCCTACTTTTGTTTAAACCTGTCCTCCACTCCCCAGTGCATACCTCTGTTAAATGTGAGTGTATATTTGTATGTGTGGTATTTTCCGTTACCCCTGTTCGTATTATCTTGTTAGTCTGGTTGGTGTACTACGGTGAACTACAACTCCCTTCTACCCTGGGTGAGTGAAGGATGCAGACTGAGGGTGGATTCCAGAACTAAGGTAAGGTACGTGGCCCCAGCATCTTCACCTTCAGAAGAAACCCAGGGAACAGGGTGAGCCAGGGTGCCCCCTAACGTTAGGGACAGGGAAGGAGCCCCTGGTCCCAGGACACCCAATAACAGAGTTCTGACATTAGCTCTGACGAAAACCTTTTTGGTACAATATGGATACTATTACTGCTCTGATAGGGCAACTGCAGCAGCTCAGCCTGGAGGTGGCAGATCTACGCAGCACCCTAACACATCAGGTTTGGAGACCATGACTCCCAGGAAACCCTTAGTTAAGCCCAAGATCGCTTTGCCTGACAGGTTCTCTGGGGGGGGCATGACAAGTTTGTTTTCAGGGAGGCCTGTAAACTATACTTTAGGTTACTGTCTCGCCGCAGCTATTTAGGTAGATGCATGCTCCACTAGATTGCAGTAGAGTGGAGGGAAGACTGCAACACTTGCCAGAGCAGACCTGCAGCGAGGCCACCACCAGGTGGCAACAAGGTAGTCAAACAGGAGAGTAACGTAGTACAAAGGGGGAAATTAACTCAGAGTCAGAGACGCGCCAGAGGGTCAATACCAAACAGAAGCAGGAGTACCAGGAGCAAAAGTCAGGTCAGAGACAAAGCAGAGTCAACTACCAGAGAGTCCAAACACAAAGGGAAAACACTGAGTCGGAAGGGGAATGAACAGACACGGGAACAGTCAGGAATCGCAGCAGGACAAATCAGGATATAACCAGAGTCAGCTACACACGCCGTAGGCAGAAGCTATAACTGACACCGCCTGCAGGATGCAGCAGAGATAAATAGTAAACCCGAGACCAGACTGAGAAAAGTTAATCTCTGACATTATCAGACGGGGAAAAGGGAAGACAGGACTCAAAACCTGGTCTGGATAATAACAGTTACGTCCTTGTTCCTCAGGAACCGAGGAGCAATGGGTGGGGATTATAATCTCACTCCTTCAGGGTAACTCCCAACATGGGCATTTTCTGTCCTGTCTGACTCCCCATCGCTCCTGACGATGGAGGAATTTTTTCTGGCGCTGGGTGATATATACGACGTACGACGACCCCAATCGCGTCTCCATGGCTGAGTCTACACTATGTCTGCTTCAGCAGGGTGACCAGCTGGCAGAGAAGTATTGCTCCAAGTTTCAGAGGTGATCAACGGACACTAAGAGAAATGACACCGCACTCCGTAGTCAGTTCTGTAAAGGGTTAATAGTAAGGGCGAAGGATGCCTTAACCCTGTATGAGACCAGTTTCCCTTGAGGCGACGATGTCTCTGGCTTTCCGGGTGGATCGCCGTCTTTGCCAGAGACATAGGGAGACACCCCAAAGTGTGGGAGGTCTGAAGCCAATGGAAATCAGGTCTGAGTCATCTGAGGAACACGTGCAGTTGGGTGTGGCAACTCATTCCGGAAAGCAGTATGTTTGGCGCAAAGGGGTAGCATGTCTTTACTGTGGTAAAAAGGGACATTTTGTGGCCATGTGTCCTTCCCTATCTCACGGTAAACAGCTGTCAGAAAACTAAAGAGCCCTGGGTGTACATATCACCTCTGTGGGTAGGATACAATTTTTTTCTGCCAGCTGAGATCCCTCTGGACAAAATAAGGTGATTTCTGCATTCCTGGACAGTGGGGCAGGGTTTAAGATGATCGATGCTAGGTTCGTCCAGGTCCAGGCCCTCAATCCACATACACTGTCCAAACCTATAAACCATAATCAACATTGACTCTGCACCCTTGCGATGGGTATTTTACTCAAGCCATCCCAGGGTTACATCTTTAGGTAGGGGCCATGCACTTAGAAGTTATTGACTGTTATGTGCTAGAGGATCTCCCCTCTCCTGTGGTTCTTGGACTTCCTTGGCTCATTCTTCACAATCCTGTGGTAGATTGGCAGACTCGGGAAGTGGTAAAGTGGAGTGAGTATTGTCAAGGACACTGCTTGGGCACCTGGCTTGCAAGGGTTTATACCCAGTCTGTGACTAAATACCTGTCTGACTTTGAGGATGTGTTCTCAGAGCAGCGTTGCCAAGAACTTCCTCCCTATCGTCCTTATGACTGCACCGTTAATCTTGTTCCTGGGGTCAAGTTGCCTAAGAGCAGACTATATAATACCTCTGGTCCAGAAAGGCAAGCCATGAAGGACTTTATTGCAGAGAGTTTGGCAAAGTGTCATATCAGACCATCATCATCCCCCATTGCTGCAGAGTTTTACTTTGTAAAGGAGAAAGATGGAAGGTTACGCCCCTGCCTAGATTTCTGCAAACTCAATATGATCACGGGTGGGATCTGTATCCGTTTCCTCTCATCCTGGACAGTTTTAATCAGATTGTAGGAGCAAATGGTTCTCTAAACTGGATCTCAGGGGGGTTTATAATCTCATTCATATTAAAGAGGGGGATGAGTGGAAAACAGCTTTCAATATGCCTGAGGGACACTATGAGAATCTTGTGATGCCATTTGGGTTGACGAATGCTACCACCATCTTTCAGCATTTTGTAAATGACATCTTTAGTCACCTGGTAGGTAGATTTGTGGTAATCTATCTTGATGACATATTAATTTATTCACCTGACCTTGAGTCACATCAGGTAAATGTCAGCCAGGTTTTACAAATAGAGACAATAAATTATTTGTCAAACCAGAGAAATGTATGTTCTTGGTTCAGGAGATCCCTTAAGTAGAATGTTTTATCGTCCACCAGTTTTCGCAGGGATCCAGCGAGAGTCTGGTTGGTACTGGATTGGGATCGTTCTGAGGATTTGATGGAGTTACAAAGGTTTTTGGGTTTCGCCATCTACTATCATAAGTTCATCAAAAACTTTTCGGTAGTAGCCAAACCTCTGATGGATATGACCAGGAAGACGAGAGACTTTTCCAAGTGGTCCAGTCCGGCCAGGGTGACATTTGATAAGTTGAAGGAGTGTTTTCATCTGCGCTGATCCTCATACAGCTTGACATCACTCAGCCTTTTATCGTCGAAGTTGATGCATCTGAGGTGGGGACTGTATTGTCACAGGGTGCGTCTCCTTGTAAATGGCGTCCATGCGCATATTTAAAAAAAAAACTCATCTGCAGAGAGAAATTATAACATTGGCAACAGGGAACTCTTGGCAATCAAGTGGACTTTTGAAGAGTGGCGTCATTTTCTGGAGGGAGCAGTTCATCCGCTTATGGTAATAACTGATCATAAGAATTTCATATATTTAGAATCTGCGAAACATATAACACCTTGACAGGCAAGTTGGACATTGTTCTCCACCAGGTATAACATTTTTTTGTCACATTTAGGCCAGGGAACAAGAACATTAAGGCGGATGCCTTATCTCGTCATTTTCCTGGAGGTGGAGATAATTGTGAACCGGTTCTATACTACAAAAATGGGTGGTTATTGCTTCTATATGCTCTGATCTTGAAAAAGAGGTTGTTGATGCTCAGGGGGACGCCCCTGCTACTTTTCCATTAGGTGAACTGTTTGTGCCTGTGAATCTCCATCTGAGAGTCCTTAGTGAACATCATGACCGGTCTTGGCCGGACATCCTTTTAATAAAGCCACCACTGATCTTCTTACTCAGCGTTTTTGGTGGTCAGGTGTACATCAGGACTTCCGGGAGTATGTAGCAGCCTGCAGTGTCTGTGCAAGTTATAAAACCTCTCATACTCATCCATCGGGGTCCATCCAACCATTGATGATTTCCAATAGACCTTGGACTCATTTATCGGTCAATTTTATCACTGACCTACCCGTATCGGCGGGGAATACTGTAATTTTGGTGGTGGTGGACAGATTTAGTAAAATGTCTCATTTTATTGCGCTACTTGCTTAACCTAATGCCAAGACCTTGGCGCAAATTTTAATCAGAGAAATTGTAAAACTACATGAGATCCCTACAGGAGCGTATGCGAAACGGCGCTGTCGGGGTGGGAGCACGCAGCACATGAAAACCCTGAACATGTCACTTTGTGAGTTTCTTCTCTGAGCTCTGGGGATACTTATATCCTCTTCTCTCCTGTAATCATATGCCTTTTCTCTGCAGATAGCCTTTTTTCAATGCCTCATCATGATGAATATGTTGTTTTGAATGAGAGTGGTTTGTGCCTCTTTCATAATATGGGTACATCCTGCATCATGGGGATTTCTGTTTTTGCACTAACCACTTTAATGTAATATTAATCTATATATTTGACAGACTCAACTCATTCTACAAATAACTTTTTACTACATTTGGCAAATAGAGTATGACATTTATATCTGCTTTTTTTAGTGTGCGACTGCCGACTGTGCACAAGTTATTGCCATCATCTATATATATAATCATCTAGGGCCCACTTCCGTCTGTTTGTCTGTTTTGTCTGTCGCTGAAATCCGACGTCACTGATTGGTCGCGGCCGGCTGGGCGTGACCAATCAGCGACAGGCACAGTCTGGCCGCGAATTGGCCCCTCCCTACTCCCCTCCAGTCAGTGCCCCCTCCATTCTCCCCTCCAGTCAGCGCCCACATAGCGTTTTAGCAGTCCGTTAAATGGACTGCGTTACACCGCGGCATAAAGCGGTGTAACGCAGTCCGTTAACGCTGCAATTAACCCTTTTACCGGGCCCATTGACAATGCATGCCATACTGGGCATGCGCTACCGATGTGCCGTCATTCTGTGACGGACCCAGAAACGCTGCCTGCAGCATTTCTGGGTCCGTCACCGCTTTTTACAAGTGTGACCAACCTTTTACTATTGATGCTGCTTATGTAAAAACTTATAGTAATTTAAAAAAAAATCGTGATATTCTCACCTTCCGGCGTCCCCGGCAGCTTTTCCCGCTCCTTGGGATGCTCCAGTCCCATCATCATGGGTTATTGCTGCAAAGCATCACTGGGAATGGACCTGGCGGGAGCATCGCTAAAGGCCTGGGCTGGAGCCGGAGGCCGCCAGAATGTGAGTGCAGCGCCCCAGGGTCCTGGTCGTTGCAGTAATATCGTTCTCCTCTAGGGGGGAGTGATGTTATGTTTGAAGGCAATAAAGGAGATCTCTTTAACAGGTAACACCAACACACAATGCACTCTATACTCCAGTCCACCAGGGGGAGCTATGCTCCTATTTATTAGGGCACTCTTCACAATTAGGTAAAACTGGTGGTCTGGATAGAAAGTTAGGCAGAAAGAAGCTGACTGAGCTTCACTCAGGCAGCTGCTAGCTGAGCTCCACTCAGTTAGTGGGTCCCTGACAGGGGTGGGATCCTGTCAGAGGCCTAGACAGAAGGCCACGGAGCTGTGCCTGCCCGACATGCGGCAGCCCCTAAGAAAGAGACACGAACAGAGAACTGTGTATTGTGGAGAGTGAGGAGAAGTCATAGCAAAAGGAAAGGAAACCAGAAGGAGTTCTGCCCTACACAGGCTGCCTCCTTCTGAGGCGCAAGATCCCGGTAGCTGGAACACCGAGGGAGCAACAGTCCTTTATGCCATGCTCTAGAGACCAGCAGGCCAGCTAATTTCAAGTTACTGATCCGCCCTATACCCAGGAGGCACGGTGGCAACTTGTGGAGGCTGGGGCGTGCTATAGTCCCTGTAAAAAGCCTCAGGCCACCAGTCATACGGGTTTGTCCTATATATCCGGGGGACAGAGAGAGACACAACATCTAGAACATCTACTACAGTTGTGAGGACCTTATGAGAAGCTCAGCAGTAAGGTACTACGACACCCAGGCGTTAGAGGAAGGCTACTGATTTCCACCTGGATAAGGGGACACTGGATTTGCCTCCAAACCGGCCGGACTCTGCCTGCTCTGTGATCTGCTGCAACCTTGTGTCCTCGTTCTTCACTGCGCCTCTCACCATCTACCACCTACACACTGGGAAGCCCTGGGAACATACTTCACCTGTGGGAAGGTATGCCATCTAGCTGCCATTGTTATGGAAATATTAGGGTTGGATAAATATATCCCTGTGTGTGCTGTGGCCGCTCCCAATTAGACTGAGTATTTTGAGCGCTCATCAAGAATGGACTGTACACAACTGTGACAGAACAACATTCCATCAATACTGATACTTTATTGTACATACATAATTTTATATTTTCACATAGAAAGGAGTGGTTAGGGGTTGTCAGGGGTGGTTAGTTAATTACCATATTGTCTAGCTCCTCTGTCATTGGTTATCTAAACATATATGGAATATTGTGATTAATGCTCATATGACTGCTGATCAAGCAACTAAACTCGAGTTCTCTGGAGACACTTGACCAGCAGTCACCAAACATCTGACTCTGTTCTGCTTTTAGGGGTGGAAAACCCCATATGATCTGTCTGGGTTATATCAGGCTTATATCAGTTCAGTTCGTGTCAGCCATTTTAAACCATTGATTATAATATATATATTAGCTGTGAGCATATAAGTATATATTTGATTATAGAGGAGTATACATGCAAGTGAGATCTACATGATATATATATTTCTATCACAAGCCCCCCTTAGATATCACTTGCCCTAATCCTAGCCTCCTGTCCCAAAGCGCTGCAACTCTTTTGTGCTGTTGGCGAACTGACACAAGCCTAACGCCTGTGCCCCACTCCATACAGACTTTTCGCAAATGGGCGGTCAGGAGATCTGTCCCTAACGGGGGTTCGTTGCAATCAGTCTCTTAGTCAATAGCATGTGTAGTGAGCGATGTGTAGTCTTTATCAGGTAGGTCATCTTTTCGGTCAGGCCGCAACATCATTCTGGCTTGGGTGTCATCTTCTGGTAGGGGAGCTTTCTTGCGATGCGATGAGTGGATCCAAGTGAGTCTTCCCTCCAATTTCACAGAGTTTGGTGTCATCAGCAGCACTTGAACAGGACCATCAAATCTGGGATCGAGTGGTGTTCTCCTTACAAGCTTTTTCACCAACACCCAGTCTCCTGGCTTCTAGGAGTGCATACCGGACACTGAATCTGGATCTGGCAATGAAGAAAAAAACTCGAGAATGGATGTTAGCAAGTTTCTTGGTGATTTCAATTACATAAGCAGACAAAGTATCATATTGCATAATCAGCTGCTAAGGGAAAGGATACCCCTAACCTGGGACTAGACACAAACAAAATTTCATATGGTGACAGCTTTTCTGGGCCTCTGGGAGTGTGCCTAACACTGAGTAGTGTGATTGGGAGTGTGTAGGCCTAAGTCTGACCCTACTGCTGACTAGATCTCTCATGTGAGGTTTGCTGTGAATGCAGGTCCCTGGTCACTCTCTATCACTTCTGGGACCCCATAGCTGCATATCTCGTCTCTGAGAGTAGCTTCTTTGCAGTAGTCTTTGCTGACTGGTTCCTCACTGGGAAAGCTTCTGGCCATCCTGAGAACACGTCCGCGACCACAAGGGCATATTCGAATCCTCCACTTGGCGGCATCTGGATGTGGTCTATCTGGATCCTCTGGAAGGGGGTACAGTGGTCTGGCAAGACGATGTGTGGGAACTTTCTTCATTCTCCCAGGGTTGCATTTGCCACAGGTCAGACAGCTGTTTATGAACTTGGCTGTTAGGGTGGAGATTTCTGGAGTGAACCAGTAAGCACCAATCGGATCATTCATCTGTGTCTTTAATCTGTGTGTGGGCCCATGTGCCCACTGGACCACCATAGGGTACATGCTTCGGGGTAAACAGGGTTTGTAGTCCATTTAGTATACCCTTTCTTCTTCATGTGTTGCTCACTTCTGCATCCAGCATTCCTTCTTGTCCTTTGGGGCTTGCTCTTGCAACTTTTTTGAGCAGATCCCAGGATGTCATCTTGTCAGGTTTCCTGTCTTCAGCCGTCCTGTAGTAGCCGTCCGGCTCTACGACCTCTTCCACTTGTCCATATTGTCTTTCCTTGACTGTTTCTTTGGCTGCCATATCCGCCATGTTGTTGCCTCGTGCCCCTACTGTGTTCAGTTTTCCATGCGCTTTGACTTTTAGCATTGTCACCACTTTTGGAAGTTGAAGTGTGTTCAGCAGGTCCTTAATGGCTCCATTGATGCTTCACGGTTGTTCCGCTTGCTGTGAGGAAGTCCCTTGCAGCCCAGATGGGTCCGAAGTCGTGTGCTATGCCATGCAAGTACCTTGAATCGGTAAACATTTTCTCAGTCTTGTCTTCTGCCATCTGGTAGGCCTTCATCAGCGCTATCAGTTCTGCTTCCTGGGCTGACAGACTGGGCGGCAGACTTCTGGACCACAGGATCTCTTGATTGCTGGTCGCTGCACCTCCCGTGTGGAATCTTCCTTCATCATCTGCAAATCTGGAGCCATCCACATAGAGGATCAACTCTGGGTTGGTCAGTGGCTCTTCTGCCACCTTGGGTAGTCCTGCTGTTTCCTGTTGCATGATGCTGAAGCAATCATGGTCATCCGTCCGGAGCAAATTCAGATCCCTGCAGAAGGTATCATGCAGATTTTGATCAGACTTTTTATCTGAGGATCCGTATCTGTATCCCCCCTTGGGAGTGGGAGTAGAGTGGGCGGATTGAGGACTGTACATTTGGAGATGGTGACATTGTTGGGCAGGAGTAGAGAGCACTGGAGGCGAAGATGCCTGGCGGTGGAGAGATGTTTTAGCTGGGTTTGGTTGAGGATTGCTGAGATGTCATGCAGAGCCAGGATTTCCAATGGTTTTTCCACTGATGTCAGTAGTCCTGTCCAGGAGGGCGTGTGCTGCAACTGCTGCTCTCATGCGGGAGGAAGAGGTGTTGTGAAATTGGATTTTGGGCTCCCCCGGTGGCCACTGGTGGAATTGAACTTGTGTGCATCATCCCCTCTGTTCACCTGTTCCCATCAGGATGTGGGAGTCGCTATTTAACCTTGCTCCTCTGTCACTTCCATGCCGGTCAATCATTGTAATCAGAAGCCTTTCTGTGCATGTTCCTGCTTCTAGACAACTCCCAGCTAAGTCGGACTTTTGTCCTTGTTTGTTTTTTGCATTTTGTTCCAGTTCACAGCTGCAGTTTCGTTTCTGTGTCTGGAAAGCTCTTGTGATCTGAAATTGCCACTCTGATGTTATGAGTTAATACTAGAGTCTTAAAGTAATTTCAGGATGGTATTTTGATAGGGTTTTCAGCTGACCATGAAAGTGCCCTTTCTGTCTTCCTGCTATCTAGTAAGCGGACCTCGATTTTGCTAAACCTATTTTCATACTACGTTTGTCATTTTCATCTAAAATCACCGCCAATATATGTGGGGGCCTCTGTCTGCCTTTCGGGGAAATTTCTCTAGAGGTGAGCCAGGACTGTATTTTCCTCTGCCAGGATTAGTTAGTCCTCCGGCTGGCGCTGAGCGTCTAGGGATAAAACGTAGGCACGCTACCCGGCTACTGTTAGTTGTGCGGCAGGTTTAGTTCATGGTCAGTTTAAGTTTCCATCCTTCCAAGAGCTAGTTCATATGTATGCTGGGCTATGTTCTCTTGCCATTGAGAACCATAACAGTTTGACCGGCCTACAAAGGGTTAAATTAATTGGCAGAGAAAGGAGAGAAAAAAGAAGTCTGCTGAAAATTTTTTTTTTTTTTTTCCTTCAGTTCTGAATGTGCTTTCAATTGAATCACTTGCAAGTCTGCCTATATTGCAGCCTTCCTCTCTCTCTCTCCTTCTAATCCTGGAATGGCTCTGTGTTCACCTGTTTAAAATGGATATTCAGAGTTTAGCTGCAGGTTTGAATAATCTCACCACGAAAGTTCAAAATTTACAAGATTTTGTTGTTCATGTTCCTATATCTGAACCTAGAATTCCTTTGCCTGAATTTTTCTCGGGGAATAGATCTTGCTTTCAAAATTTCAAAAATAATTGCAAGTTGTTTTTGTCCCTGAAATCTCGCTCTGCTGGAGATCCTGCACAGCAGGTCAGGATTGTGATTTCCTTGCTCCGGGGCGACCCTCAAGATTGGGCTTTTGCATTGGCTCCAGGGGATCCTGCGTTGCTCAATGTGGATGCGTTTTTTCTGGCCTTGGGGTTGCTTTATGAGGAACCTCATTTAGAGCTTCAGGCGGAAAAAGCCTTGATGTCCCTATCTCAGGGGCAAGATGAAGTTGAAATATACTGCCAAAAATTCCGTAAATGGTCTGTGCTTACTCAGTGGAATGAGTGCGCCCTGGCGGCGAATTTCAGAGAGGGTCTCTCTGATGCCATTAAGGATGTTATGGTGGGGTTCCCTGTGCCTGCGGGTCTGAATGAGTCCATGACAATGGCTATCCAGAGCGCAAACCTGTGCACCATTTGGCGGTGTCTACTGAGAAGACGCCAGAGAATATGCAATGTGATAGAATTCTGTCCAGAAGCGAACGGCAGAATTTTAGACGAAAAAATGGGTTGTGCTTTTATTGTGGTGATTCAACTCATGTTATATCAGCATGCTCTAAGCGCACTAAGAAGCTTGATAAGTCAGTTTCAATTGGCACTTTTCAGTCTAAGTTTATTCTATCTGTGACCCTGATTTGTTCTTTATCATCTATTACCGCGGACGCCTATGTCGACTCTGGCGCCGCTTTGAGTCTTATGGATTGGTCCTTTGCCAAACGCTGTGGGTATGATTTAGAGCCTCTTGAAACTCCTATACCTCTGAAGGGGATTGACTCCACCCCATTGGCTAGTAATAAACCACAATACTGGACACAAGTAACTATGCGAATTAATCCGGATCATCAGGAGATTATTCGCTTTCTTGTGCTGTATAATCTACATGATGTTTTGGTGCTTGGATTGCCATGGCTGCAATCTCATAACCCAGTCCTCGACTGGAAAGCTATGTCTGTGTTAAGCTGGGGATGTAAGGGGATGCATGGGGACGTACCTTTGGTTTCCATTTCATCATCTATTCCCTCTGAGATTCCTGAATTCTTGTCTGAATATCGTGACGTTTTTGAAGAACCTAAGCTTGGTTCATTACCTCCGCACCGGGAGTGCGATTGTGCCATAGATTTGATTCCGGGTAGTAAATACCCTAAGGGTCGTTTATTTAATCTGTCTGTGCCTGAACATGCTGCTATGCGAGAATATATAAAGGAGTCCTTGGAAAAGGGACATATTCGTCCTTCGTCATCTCCCTTAGGAGCCGGTTTTTTTCTTTGTGTCTAAGAAAGATGGCTCTTTGAGGCCGTGTATTGATTATCGGCTTTTGAATAAAATCACGGTTAAATATCAATATCCGTTGCCACTGCTGACTGATTTGTTTGCTCGCATAAAGGGGGCCAAGTGGTTCTCTAAGATAGATCTCCGTGGGGCGTATAATTTGGTGCGAATTAAGCAGGGGGATGAGTGGAAAACCGCATTTAATACGCCCGAGGGCCACTTTGAGTATTTGGTGATGCCTTTTGGCCTTTCAAATGCCCCTTCAGTCTTCCAGTCCTTTATGCATGACATTTTCCGTGATTATTTGGATAAATTTATGATTGTGTATCTGGATGATATTCTGATTTTTTCGGATGACTGGGACTCTCATGTCCAGCAGGTCAGGAGGGTTTTTCAGGTTTTGCGGTCTAATTCCTTGTGTGTGAAGGGTTCTAAGTGCGTTTTTGGGGTTCAAAAGATTTCCTTCTTGGGATACATTTTTTCCCCCTCTTCCATCGAGATGGATCCTGTCAAGGTTCAGGCTATTTGTGATTGGACGCAACCCTCTTCTCTTAAGAGTCTTCAGAAATTTTTGGGCTTTGCTAACTTTTATCGTCGATTTATTGCTGGTTTTTCTGATGTTGTTAAACCATTGACTGATTTGACTAAGAAGGGTGCTGATGTTGCTGATTGGTCCCCTGCTGCTGTGGAGGCCTTTCGGGAGCTTAAGCGCCGCTTTTCTTCCGCCCCTGTGTTGCGTCAGCCTGATGTTGCTCTTCCTTTTCAGGTTGAGGTCGACGCTTCTGAAATCGGAGCTGGGGCGGTTTTGTCGCAGAGAAGTTCCGACTGCTCCGTGATGAAACCTTGTGCTTTTTTTTCTCGTAAATTTTCGCCCGCCGAGCGGAATTATGATATTGGGAATCGGGAGCTTTTGGCCATGAAGTGGGCTTTTGAGGAGTGGCGTCATTGGCTTGAGGGGGCTAGACATCAGGTGGTGGTATTGACCGACCACAAAAATTTAATTTATCTTGAGTCCGCCAGATGCCTGAATCCTAGACAGGCGCGCTGGTCGTTGTTTTTCTCTCGGTTTAATTTTGTGGTGTCATACCTACCGGGTTCTAAGAATGTTAAGGCGGATGCCCTTTCTAGGAGTTTTGAGCCTGACTCCCCTGGTAATTCTGAACCTACAGGTATCCTTAAGGATGGAGTGATATTGTCTGCCGTTTCTCCAGACCTGCGGCGGGCCTTGCAGGAGTTTCAGGCGGATAGACCTGATCGTTGCCCACCTGGTAGACTGTTTGTTCCTGATGATTGGACCAGTAAAGTCATTTCTGAGGTTCATTCTTCTGCGTTGGCAGGTCATCCTGGAATCTTTGGTACCAGGGATTTGGTGGCAAGGTCCTTCTGGTGGCCTTCCCTGTCACGAGATGTACGAGGCTTTGTGCAGTCTTGTGACGTTTGTGCTCGGGCCAAGCCTTGTTGTTCTCGGGCTAGTGGATTGTTGTTGCCCTTGCCTATCCCGAAGAGGCCTTGGACGCACATCTCGATGGATTTTATTTCGGATCTTCCTGTTTCTCAGAAGATGTCTGTCATCTGGGTGGTGTGTGACCGTTTCTCTAAGATGGTCCATTTGGTTCCCCTGCCTAAGTTGCCTTCTTCTTCCGAGTTGGTTCCTCTGTTTTTTCAAAATGTGGTTCGTTTGCATGGTATTCCGGAGAATATCGTTTCTGACAGAGGAACCCAATTCGTGTCTAGATTTTGGCGGGCATTCTGTGCTAGGATGGGCATAGATTTGTCTTTCTCGTCTGCTTTCCATCCTCAGACTAATGGCCAGACCGAGCGGACCAATCAGACTTTGGAGACATATTTGAGGTGTTTTGTGTCTGCAGATCAGGATGATTGGGTTGCTTTTTTGCCTTTAGCGGAGTTTGCCCTCAATAATCGGGCCAGCTCTGCCACCTTGGTGTCTCCTTTTTTCTGTAATTCGGGGTTTCATCCTCGATTTTCCTCCGGTCAGGTGGAATCTTCGGATTGTCCTGGAGTGGATGCTGTGGTGGAGAGGTTGCATCAGATTTGGGGGCAGGTAGTGGACAATTTGAAGTTGTCCCAGGAGAAGACTCAGCTTTTTGCCAACCGCCGGCGTCGGGTTGGTCCTCGGCTTTGTGTCGGGGACTTGGTGTGGTTGTCTTCTCGTTTTGTCCCTATGAGGGTTTCTTCTCCTAAGTTTAAGCCTCGGTTCATCGGCCCGTACAAGATATTGGAGATTCTTAACCCTGTGTCCTTCCGTTTGGACCTCCCTGCATCTTTTTCTATTCATAATGTTTTTCATCGGTCATTATTGCGCAGGTATGAGGTACCGGTTGTGCCTTCCGTTGAGCCTCCTGCTCCGGTGTTGGTTGAGGGCGAGTTGGAGTACGTTGTGGAAAAAATCTTGGACTCTCGTGTTTCCAGACGGAAACTCCAGTATCTGGTCAAATGGAAGGGATACGGTCAGGAGGATAATTCTTGGGTGACTGCCTCTGATGTTCATGCCTCCGATCTGGTCCGTGCCTTTCATAGGGCTCATCCTGATCGCCCTGGTGGTTCTGGTGAGGGTTCGGTGCCCCCTCCTTGAGGGGGGGGTACTGTTGTGAAATTGGATTTTGGGCTCCCCCGGTGGCCACTGGTGGAATTGAACTTGTGTGCATCATCCCCTCTGTTCACCTGTTCCCATCTGTCACTTCCATGCCGGTCAATCATTGTAAACAGAAGCCTTTCTGTGCATGTTCCTGCTTCTAGACAACTCCCAGCTAAGTCGGACTTTTGTCCTTGTTTGTTTTTTGCATTTTGTTCCAGTTCACAGCTGCAGTTTCGTTTCTGTGTCTGGAAAGCTCTTGTGATCTGAAATTGCCACTCTGATGTTATGAGTTAATACTAGAGTCTTAAAGTAATTTCAGGATGGTATTTTGATAGGGTTTTCAGCTGACCATGAAAGTGCCCTTTCTGTCTTCCTGCTATCTAGTAAGCGGACCTCGATTTTGCTAAACCTATTTTCATACTACGTTTGTCATTTTCATCTAAAATCACCGCCAATATATGTGGGGGCCTCTGTCTGCCTTTCGGGGAAATTTCTCTAGAGGTGAGCCAGGACTGTATTTTCCTCTGCCAGGATTAGTTAGTCCTCCGGCTGGCGCTGAGCGTCTAGGGATAAAACGTAGGCACGCTACCCGGCTACTGTTAGTTGTGCGGCAGGTTTAGTTCATGGTCAGTTTAAGTTTCCATCCTTCCAAGAGCTAGTTCATATGTATGCTGGGCTATGTTCTCTTGCCATTGAGAACCATAACAAAGAGGCTTCCCTTGCAACTGGATCCAGGCAAGCTGAAAAGTAGTCCGAAAGTCTCTGCTTTCCCCCCTGAAGCTGTGTCAGGACTCCAGTAGCAAGGCCTTCTCTTCTCATCAAGTAGAGACGGAATGGCTTCTTGTAGTCAGATAGGCCTAGTGCTGGCGCTGAGACTACAGAGCCTTTTAACTTCTTGAACGAACTGAAGGCCACATCTGTCTGGAGGAACGGGGTCACACTGACGTATTCACACAGAGGCTGCATTAGGACGGAAGCATCAGGGATCCAGGCTCTGTAATATGAAACTAGACCAAGGAAGGCCTGTAGCACCTTTGGAGTTGTCGGAGGGACCATCTTCTCCACTGTGGTCTTCCGGTCATCTGTCAGGTGTTTTGCCTGGTGAGCAATACAGTGTCTCTGGAACGTAACTTGCTTCAGACACCACTGGACTTTGTTCTTTGAGATCTTGCAGTGCTGCTCCGCCAGGTAGAGTAGGAGATACAAGGAATGGGCTTTACACGTGTCAAAGTCAACTGCACAAAGGAGTAGATTGTCCATGTATTGTAGCAGGGTTACTTCTGCTTGTTCTGTGACTCAGTTGGTGAGAACTGTGGACATTGCTTTGGTGAACTGTGAAGGGCTGTTCTGGGCCCACTGTGGCATCACTGTCCATGTGTGGTGTCCCCCCTGGTGCATTAAGGCAAACAGGAACTGGTCTTCCGGATGAGGGGGAACACTGAAGAAAACATTAGCCAGGTCGGTCATTGTGAACACTTTTGCTGTGGCAGGCACATTTGAGAGCAGAGTGTGCGGATTCGGCATAATTGCAGTTTCAAACACTGTGGCGTCATTCACAGCTCTCAGGTTATATACCATTCTGAACTTGGCTGGCTCTCCTTTTACAGTCTTTTTCTTGACGGGGAAAAGCGGGGTATTGCAAGGCGATGTGCGAGGAACAATGATTCCTATTTCCAGGTAGACCTTCAGTTGGTCAGAGGCAGCTTAACTCTATGCCTGGCCTGGGCCTTACGAGGGTACGGGGTACATGGCTGGAGTGACACCCGTACTGGGGCAACTTGAGGTTTTCTCATGTGCTGGGGTCCCTTAGACCATAGACTTTCTGGTACTACATCCAGTACCTCCTTGGGTAGGCCTCATCAATTGTTTAATGTTCTTGTAGGGCCGCCAGCATGACTCTTCTCGGGTCAGGGATGAAGAAAGTGTCACTGTCCCATCTTCCTGGAACACTGTGGTTGCCTTCAGCTTCTGCAGTAGGTTCGCTCCCAGCAGGTTGAGTGGCAGGTCCTTTACACCACAAACTGGGACAGGATAGAGTGTCCTGGCTGAGTGCACACGCTCAGTGGCTTTGTAAGCTGAGAATGTCTGACTTGACCATCAATGCCCATGCGAGACACAGAGAATTCTGATAGGCAGGTGGGATCAGCGAGTTCCACAGGTGTCATCACACTTCTGGCTGCACCACTTTGGATCTGACAACGCCATCCATTTTAAGGGTAATTTGAGGTACTGGTCTTGCAGATGAAGTTTTACATGTCAGGAGCGTAGTGTCTTGCGGACCTGGCTTGCTTGCCTCTGTCCTATGGACGGGGTACTTCACTGCTTTTTGCACTTCCTCCTTGACCTGTTTCTCTGGACCAACTCTTGGGTTGCATGGGTCCAGTCTCTTCGGGGGCGTGGGTGCTTTGCACTGGTTCTGGTAATGGCCAAACTTGCCACAGATGTAACACTTGACACTTTTCCTGTCTTTGTAGGGTGGTTGCTCTTCCAGGTCAGTGGTCACCA
The DNA here is from genome assembly GCF_051348905.1 of Ranitomeya variabilis. Lineage (NCBI taxonomy): Eukaryota > Metazoa > Chordata > Amphibia > Anura > Dendrobatidae > Ranitomeya > Ranitomeya variabilis. The sequence goes on along the minus strand of NC_135234.1, from coordinate 631,520,853 downwards.
TGAGAGGGGCTGTCTTCTGCACCCCTGGTTGGGACTCAATTCCTTTGGCTACTGTGGACAACGGCATGATGGGTACTGTAGCGGCAGCGGGGTCCGGCCTGCTGATTGAAGCTGCGGTGGTAAGACGGGGCATGCAGGTGCAGCAGGTGCATTCGAGGCGAGGCCCGGGGTGCCATGAGACCGGCGGCTGCATCCAACCCAAGGTCTTGGGGCATTACAGGGGCTGTGGCTGCATCTGCCATCACTTCTTCCTCCTGCTCCGACATAGCTTCTCCCCTTTGATAACCTTATTGAGGTCGGTGTCTCCTCTCTGGAGTCTGCAGCGGTTCTTCCGGTGTGTCGATCGGCACTTTGTAGCGTCTTCACCTCTGGCTTCCCTTCTGGTGTTCTCAGCAGCATGTCACCCTTTTCCTTCTTTGTGCTCTTTTGTGGTGCTATAATGGTGGCAGTTTTGGTGACAATCGGCAATAGACAGTCTCCTAGGCGCACATAAAACATTTTTTCTGGGTCAGTCCACTGCTATTGACCTGTTCCTAGGCCTAGCCACTATCAGTGGTTTCCTGATTGGCTGTCTCAGTCCATGCCCAAAGGCCTGTGTATCTGGTCATGAATGGTGAAGCCCAAGTCTTGGAATACTTGCATTACTCAGCAATGAAACTTCTTTACAGACTCTGTCTTATCTTGGCTTATGTCATGTAAGCTGAGGGCCTGTCCGGCCAGCCTGCCTTTGGCCCACTCTCTGAGTTGTTCAATTAGCTGTGTCCCTGACTCCCAAGCGTGTATGTCTGATTGTGCTGGAAGTTTGAATTGTTCCTTCATGATTGGCCAGAGTGCATCACCTGCTTCTATTTTCATTCATGGCCCAGAGACCATTCCAGCTGGCTGCATATGTTTGCTGCTTCTGCTACTCTCTTCGGTAAAATGGCATGGGATGCATCCCTGGGTCTGGAAAATTGTCATCTGACTTGAAGTGCAGTGCACATAGTGTAATGGTGGTGCCTCTATCTGCCCCTGCATTCTTGGTGCCTGTGGGTTTCTTTTCTAGTACTAGACAGCATGTATGATGTTCCCTCTTCATCTTCATCAGAGGAATAGTTGTGATGGCTTGTACCGGGGTCATACACTGACTGATTTTGGACTTAGAAGTTGCTTTTTTTTTTTTTTTTTGTGTGAGGATGTCTCCCCCCTTGCTGAAGCTATGATGGATTAGGATTATAGTTTCATGTTGGTGTGAATGTGGATGTAGGCAGCTCTGACCGGTGCTGAAGCTGTACATTATCAATACATGGTGATATCAAAGTTCACGTAAAACCTTAAGGGTTACAATATTGTTGACTGTGAAATGAGGTAACGGAGGATCTGTCAGTGAGCTCGTTCTGATATCATTCCTCCCCCCTCTGCACCCAGGGCTGAGCTGTCTGCTACCTGATGTGTCTAGGGCTGCCCACTGTAGGGGGTGGCTTTCACCTTCTTTCCCCGATATCACAACTGGCAATGGCTGGACTGTGCCAGGGACACCTTGTGCTGTAAGCACCATATTGTTTGAATTGGGCGTTGGCCCAGCCGGCAACACGGAGGAAAAAAGAGGAAGAAGAAGGAGGAGGGGTTGATGAGTGAGACAAAGGAATAGTAGGAGGGGAGAGAGAAGGAGGAGAAGAGAGGAGAGAGAAGGAGGGGAGAAAGAGGGTGAGGAGAAGAGGGAGTAGAGATGGGTGTGGAGAAGGAAAAGAAGGAGGAGAAAGGTGTGGGGGAGTGGAGAAGGAGGGAGGAGAAGATGGAGGGTATGGAGGAGAGAGATAGAGAGGGGAAGAGAGAGAGAGAGAGGAGAGAGAAAGGAGAGAGAATGCGGAGAGAAAAGACTGACAGAGAAAAAAAGAGGATAGATGAGAACAACAAGAATAATAGAGAGGAGCAATTATGCCTTCTCCCTGTAGGGAGAGACGGGGCGCACCACATACTGTGCAAAAATAACTACCTACACCATGGATTCTGCTAAAAGCAGACTGCGCAGATTCTCCCGTCTCATACCCACAAAAATCACTTCCTGGTTTGCTCACATAACTTTCTGTACCACCTAAACGATGTAAGCTCTGCTGCTACTTCATACCATGTATTGGCATTCAGCAATCTAACATCAGCTAACTTCCCCTATTTTCCTTTCTACGTCATGCCACTCCGCAGCTTGAAGTCTGCCATTCTAATGAATTTCACGTACTTTGTACCTTCCAAAATCTTCACATACTTAACACCTTCGTGTCCTGCCACTATCTAGGGGCTGTTTTCTCATCAGGAAGTAAAAAGACTTTCCTGTTGCTCGGCCACTTTATTCCCCATAGCAAAAGCAAAAAAATGAAAATGAAAAACACACAAAAATGAGAAAAGAAAACAGTACTAAAAAAAACTTCTAAAAATGAGTATATAAAACACTAAGAAAAACTCAAAACGATAAGAAAAACCGTCAAAAACTTAGTTCACAGCCAAAAACTCAAAACTTTGATACAAGAGAAAAAAAACTTTTTTTTCAAAAATAAATAAATAAAAAATAAAAAGGTAAAGAGATTGAAGATTGAGGAAAACTTAATTAAAAAACTTTAAAATGCCGCAAAAAGAAAAAGACCCTTTAAGAGAGTAAAAAAAAAAATAAAAATTAAAACGGCTTTTCTCTTTTTTTTTCCTTTAGAATCTCTGCGCTCAAATGCAGTCAGAGACACACTTCCTCTTAGATATCACGTATGCCATTGCAATAATATCAAATGTCACTAAAATCACGTTTCTGAAAACACTTATGTCACATCAAAAATGATAGATACAACTTAAATTTCCACGTTGGGCGCCATTTGTTATGGAAATATTAGGGTTGAATAAATATATCCCTGTGTGTGCTGTGGCCGCTCCCAATTAGACTGAGTATTTTGAGCGCTCATCAAGAATGGACTGTACACAACTGTGACAGAACAACATTCCATCAATACTGATACTTTATTGTACATACATAATTTTATATTTTCACATAGAAAGGAGTGGTTAGGGGTTGTCAGGGGTGGTTAGTTAATTACCATATTGTCTAGCTCCTCTGTCATTGGTTATCTAAACATATATGGAATATTGTGATTAATGCTCATATGACTGCTGATCAAGCAACTAAACTCGAGTTCTCTGTCTAGGACAAAGTGGAGACACTTGACCAGCAGTCACCAAACATCTGACTCTGTTCTGCTTTTAGGGGTGGAAAACCCCATATGATCTGTCTGGGTTATATCAGGCTTATATCAGTTCAGTTCGTGTCAGCCATTTTAAACCATTGATTATAATATATATATTAGCTGTGAGCATATAAGTATATATTTGATTATAGAGGAGTATACATGCAAGTGAGATCTACATGATATATATATTTCTATCACACCATAACATCACCCCAGCGGACCCCTTAAAGCAGCGTCGTTCACCCTGACCGAATACCACAGGTGGCGTCAAGAACACTTTCCCTTTAAAGACCTTTCTCCCCTTTTACACGGACGTCCCTAGGGCCACGGACCGGGTCAGCTACCATGACATCCCCCTTGAGAACCGAAGGACCCGGTACCGAGTACCCCACTGCCCTACTGGGGGCAATCCATGAGTATATAACTATTTTTTATTTTAATTCTTTTTTTTAACAGGGATATGGTGCCCACACTGCTATATACTACGTGGGCTGTGTTATATACTGCGTGGGCTGTGCTATATACTACATGGGCTGTGTTATATACTATGTGGACTGTGTTATATGCTACATGGGCTGTGTTATATGCTACGTGGCTGTGCTATATTTCTCTGCTGCATCTGTGCATTATGAATCGTGGTGTGTGTTAAAGGGGGGGGCCACTGAGACTCTTTTGCCCGGGGCCCTCAAAAACCTGGAGCCGGCCCTGGCTTCACTGATTAGTCGCGCCCGGCCAACCAATCAATCAGCGACAGGTGCAGTCCGGCCACGAATTGACGTGGGATTTGAACCACGCTTCGCTGATTGGTCGAGCTCGGCCGGCCGAATCCTGTGTATTCATTGCATTATTCTTAAATCTTCATAAATAAACTACATACAGATTATTGAATACCCGATGCGTTCGAATTGGGCCATCATCTAGTAAGATACAATCCCGGCGCCAGAGCACTCCTTTTTTTGTACTAATATTTAATATTTTTAAGTCAATTATAAATATTCAATTTTTTTATTTGCAATTCAACCACCTTTTCCTCATGCTATTCATTTGAGGTTGTGTGTTATACACCTATTGAGGATGCCTGGTCAGTCAGCGTAGTGGTAGGGCTACATAGGGGCAGTCGACGAGGAGCGGGGACGCCATACCGTTTCTACTTAGGGTGCCAACCTCCGCTGTCAGGAAGGGAATTGTGAAGGGCAAAACTTGTCTCCATCTCCCCGCATTTCTGTTCTTTCATTCACCAGATTATATATATATATATATATATATATCTAATATATAAAGCTGAATGTGTGTATGTATGTATGTATGTATGTCCGGGATTGGCATCTGAACCGTCGCAGCTACAGCCACAAAATTTTGCACAGTCACACGTCTGGACCCTGAGAGCGTCAAAGCTATGTTGTGAGGTGAAATTTTAACCCCGCGCTTTCCAATTCACCAAACAATTTTGCCCCTATCTACATAATGGGGAAAAAATGAAAGGAAAAGTGTTGGAGGCAAATTAACAGCTGCCAGATGTGAACAAGGGGGACTTAAAGAATGACAGCGATGGCGCCAAAGAGTATATACTGTACAGTTGCTAAGGTGGGGCCCCAACATGGGATAATCACCACACCACCACGGGGATATGAACACACACACAAAATGCGCCACACACTACCACGTGCTCGAACACATATACCACCCTCAGCGCACATTTCACCACACATACACCAACCTCGCCACATAAAAGTAGAAACACAAAAGTCGCCGCTCAAAACTCGCCACGCGCAAAACTCTCCACATGCAAAACTCGCCACACGTGCAAAACTCACCTCATGGAAAACTCGCCACACGCAAAACTTGCACACGCAGAAAAATTGCCACACGCAGAAAAATTGCCACATGCACAAAAGTTGCAACACATGCAAAAGTTGCCTCACACAAAACTTGCACATACTCAAAAGGCACCACACATAAAACTCACCACGTGCAAAACTCGCCATGCACAAAACTTGCTGCACACAACTTGCTACACTAACCTGTCACATGCAACTCGACACACAAAAAGTTGCTACACGCATGTCGCCACACAAAACTCATCTCACAAAAGTCCCTACATGCATGTCGCCACACGCAACTCAACACACACAACTTGACACACGAAACTCGCCCTAAAACACACACAAGTCTGGTATTATCCTTCAAAAATAAAAATCTGATTAATAAGCAGACAAACTACAAGAGCAACAAATGTACCATATAGGAATCCGGCAGCTGTCAGTCACATGACCAGTCTATTATGTGTATGTGTGAGCTAACATATACTGCCAGGGGGTGGGCTTACTGTTGGCTGGGGATTTATCAGGCTGCCATTTTAGCTTACAAATACTGAGGTAAAAATACTGACCAAATAACGTGTGAACGAGGGCTAATACAGGAGGAGATGACATACAGCTATATACTATATACAGGAAGAGATGACACACAGGTATATACTATTTACAGGGGAGATGACACACAGGTATATACTATATACAGGAGGAGATGACACACAGATATATACTATATACAGGAGAGATGACACACAGGTATATACTATATAGAGGAGGAGATGACATACAGGTACATACTACATACAGGAGGAGATGACATACAGGTATATACTATATACAGGAGGAGATGACACACAGGTATATACTATATACAGGAGCAGATTACCTACAGGTATATAGTATATACAGGAGGAGATGACATACAGGTATATGCTATGTATAGGAGGAGATGACATACAGGTATATACTATATACAGGAGGAGATGACACACAGATATATACTATATATAGGTGAGATGACACACAGGTATATACTATATACAGGAGATTACATACAGGTATATCTAATATATAAAGCTGAATGTGTGTATGTATGTATGTGTGTATGTCCGGGATTGGCATCTGCACCGTCGCAGCTACAGCCACAAAATTTTGCACAGTCACACGTCTGGACCCCGAGAGCGTCATAGGCTATGTTGTGAGGTGAAATTTTAACCCCGCGCGTTCCAATTCACCAAAAATTTTGCCCCTATCTACATAATGGGGAAAAAGTGAAGGGAAAAGTGTTGGAGGAAAATTGACAGCTGCCAGATGTGAACAATGAGGACTTAAAGAATGAGAGCGATGGCGACAAAGAGTATATACCGTACAGTTGCTAAGGTGGGGCCCCGACATGGGATACTCACCACACACGGGGATATGAACACAAACACAAAATGCGCCACACACTACCACGTGCTTGAACACATATACGACCCTCAGCATACATTTCACCACACACACACCAACCTCGCCACATAAAAGTCGAAACACAAAAGTCACCACTCAAAACTCGCAACGCGCAAAACTCGCTACATGCAAAACTCGCCATATGCAAAACTAGGCTCACGCAAAACTCGCCACACGTGCAAAACTCACCTCATGGAAAACTCACCTCATGCAAAACTTGCACACACAGAAAAATTGCCACATGTACAAAAGTTGAACCACATGCAAAAGTTGCCTCACACAAAACTTGCACATACTCAAAACGCACCACACATAAAACTCGCCACGCGCAAA